>NC_079330.1:20546968-21195468 GCF_029931775.1 Euleptes europaea | reverse complement strand
TGGAGGATGGTAACTCTAATAATCCTCTAGCTTTTTTAGCCAGCTGGGATATCACAGCAACGTAGGGGTTGCTCAGGGGTAGAGCATCTGCTCGGCATGCAGAGGATCCCAAGTTCAATCCCCGGCATCTCCAGTTAAAGGGACTAGGCAAGTAGGTGATGTGAAAGACCCCTGCCTGAGACCCTAGAGAGCCGCTGACAATCTGAGTAGACAATACTGACTTTGATGGACCAAGGGTCCTATTCAGTATAAGGCAGCTTCATGTGTTCATGTGTTGCGGATCCCTGGGCTACTACTATCAATAAATCCACCCTTGCAAATAAGTCCACCAAAACTACTAGTGCACCAATCTTTTTTTTTTTTTTAACTCTGGCTAGTTAGTTGGAGGCCCAAAATACTAACAACAACAACAAAAATCCCCTGGAAGAGATGGGGAGTCTCCAGAAGGAACCAGGTGAGTGGCTCTTCAAAAGCTTCGTTCCCTGATTCACAGTCCAGGGTTGACAGCTTTGCTTTACAGGCCTCAATGCGTTGGCCGGAAACCGGCAATTTGATAAGCTTTCTTATCCCCCCCCCCCACTTTTTAAAAAAAGCAATAAATGCTTGCCAGGAAGAAATAGCGTGTACATTGCATGACCATTCTTTCCGCTACAGCGCTTGCTGTTCAACAGCCAGCTTAAAACTATGGAACGGTTCGATCTTGTGGAGTGTCTTGGAAGGGGGCAGAACAAAGCTAAACAGAGGAGCTTCCAACCATTCTTCTCCACATTCTTCTCTGAGGATGAAAAATATTGGCCTGCACGGGTTGTGAGACTGTAAGGCGGACAAAACAGTCTCCCGACTCCCCAAACTTAAAACAAAAAGAAGAAGAGTTGGTTTTTTATATGCCCACTTTCTCTACCTTTTAAGGAGAATCAAACCGGCTTACAATCCCCTTCCCTTCCCCTCCCCACAACAGACACCCTGTGAGATAGGTGGGGCTGAGAGAGGTCTGAGAGAACTGTGACTAGCCCAGGGTCACCCAGCAGGCTTCGTGTGTAGGAGTGGGGAAACCAACCCGGTTCTCCAGATTAGAGTCTGCCGCTCATGTGGAGGAGGGGGGAATCAAACCCGGTTCTCCAGATTAGAGTCCACCACTCTTAACCATTGCACCGTGCTGGCTCTCAGAAGGCTGGTAGTTTGAATGGAAGACTCCTCACCGTACAAGCTACTATCAACGGACCATGGTGTTACATTATGTGCGAACCAAGCTTCTGCGGTGTGTCTGTACACACATGTGTTATCTGCATACAGCTTTTCTGCGGTGAGACTGATCCCCCCCTCCAAACGTCAGCTAGCTATAATTCAAGCAAAAAACCTTACAGTAATAGTAATTTAAAAAACTGTCACTTTCCCTGAAGTATTTAGCTTGCTTCAGCTGCCAGGAACAGGAGGAAAAGCACCGCTTTTTTTCCACTTCCTGACTCATCTCCCTTCTTCTCTGTATCGCCCACCTTCCAGCCCTCAATGTACACATTTAAAACCGTCTGATTCATGAACATTCAATTCCTTCCCTCCCTCCTTCCCAGGAGAAATTCTGACGCTTTTGAACGCCTTGGATGCTTGTGAATCTGAGCATGGATTTTGGCTACATGGTTCAAAGTGAGCAAGGAAAAAAACACCTCTACTGAGGGGTACCCCTTCCCCAATTTTATCTGGGAGTAGATAATGTTTCCGCTTCCCTCTGGGGGTCTGGCAAGGAATTGTCTCCCAAGTAGACTTCATTATTACTGACAAATGCCAGCAAAGTCTAAAAGCATATCATAATACACAGGGACGAATAAAACCAGGAGTGGGTGAGATGAAAACCCCCCAAGTCAGAGTAATGGTATTGATTTAGAAATTTTATTTATTTGGAAAATTTCTGTACCACCTCTCCAGGGAACCTGCCCGAGGTGGCTTGCAAATGAAAACCCGATTAAAAGCATAAACCATTATGATAACTGTAGCTAGAACAACTTTTGCCAGTCACTGGAAACAAAAATCAACTCCAAAGATAGAGGAATGGCTGGTTAAAGTTAAAGAAATATATGTTTTAATTAAGCTAACAGCATATCAGAAAAACAGATACAATAAGACTGGATGCGGTATGGTCACATACAATAAGTAAAATAGAGAATTTCTTAAATAAGCGCGGGAAAGAGGAATGCGTTGCACTCAGTCAGGACGTAATGATGAATATGAAGACGTAGAAATAAGCTGTAGCATGGGAGACTTGATCTTATTTTATTATGTGTATATACATTATTTTAAATTACGAAGACTGTCAGTAATTCTGCTTTTTTTAAGTTGTTGTTATTGTCATTGGTTTTTTTTCTAATAAAATTAAAAAAACAAAACATTAAAAGCTGTTAAGGAAAATCTGGCATTGAAAACCAGCAGAGCATAAAAAGCATAAAACATTTGCTGCGGCTAAAAGCACTCTGGTAAGAGCCCCGTGGGGCAGAGTGGTAAACTGCAGTACTGCAGTCCAAGCTCTGCTCGCGACCTGAGTTCGATCCCGACAGAAGTCGGTTTCAGGTAGCCGGCTCAGAGTTGACTCAGCCTACAGGATCAAAGAGGTTAGGGACCCCGGCTCTAAGAAGTCATGTGATAAGCCTGTCTTATTGTACCAATACCCAAGAACAATAAAACAGTAGGAGGTTGAAGAGTCAAAGCAGTTTGTTTTATTGGTCAATACACAAAACGCCTGGTGAAAATTGCCCGAAGCGCAGGATAATTCACACACCCATCAAAGGATTGCAAGCACGAATATAGATGGTTGGTTACAGAGGCGTAATACACACGTAAGACCCAATTGCCCAATACTCGGGACCCCCACATTAGCATAACCTATCACAGAATTGAAGGCGTTGCAGAGAAAGTGGTGATCTAATGCTCTCTAATGAGCAGAGAAGACCCACCAGTGTCAGGTGCTTCTGTGTTTGATCCTAAGTTTCTGCAGTTCCTCTTATCTTGAATCCTGGCAGCTCCCAAGGCTAACTAAGGGAGTTTCCCTAGCTGGCCCTTATGAGATGGGGAGCCAGTTTAGGAAAGCATACTGCGGCCTTCTATGGATTGTCTAATTAGCTTCTAACTAGTAAAGCTGGGCCTCAAGGCCTTTAACATAAATGTGCTTGGTGTGACTTTAATCATAGATGCCAACTCTTATACACTGAGTATGGCATATTCATAAGTGCAGATTATACTTTATTGATTACAAAGAATATATTTCAAATCAAAGAATACATTTCCCATAGCATATAATGATTTCAGGCATTTAAGTTCGAAGGCCACAAGGGAAACCTTTTTGAACCACACCTGAGGTATGAGCTTAGTGGCTCCCAGCATTGTGGCGAGCCGATTTGGAGATGCAGAGCACAGTGGCGTTTTGCGTATATTCATGACGCACTTGATGCGCGTGTGAGATTCGTTCTTCCGTAGAATTAATGCCTACACAACTTAAACTGTTTTTGAGAGACTGTCAGAGAATGCCAGATCTCCCTCCCCCTCCCACTGAGGGGAAGGGATTGCCAGATCTTCTCAATTTTCGTTTGTTAGCAATAATCCCTGTGATTTGGGAAAAAGGAAGACTGAATTTAGTTTGCCTTAATAGTTTTGGAAATAACACCCCATTAAGTTTTTATTGCTTCCTGTTGTGTCTGCTCACCAAAATATTTTTTTTTGTTTGAAAGTACGTATAAAATGTATGACTAGTATCTTCCTTGCATTGTGAAAATTGTCATTTGGCACAGTTTTTTTTTTAAGATCCTAAGATTTAAAAATTAATTGTGTTGTAGTGGGCAGGATCCCACAAAGTGTCCATATTCCCAACTAGGGTTGCCAACTAGGGTTACCCACTCCGGGTTGGGAAATACCTGGAGATTTTGGGGGCGGAGCCTGAGAAGGGCAGAGTTTGGGGTAGGGGGGATTTCAGTGAGGTATAATGCCATAGAGTCCACCTTACAAAGTGGCCATTTTTTCCATGGAAGATGATCTCTGTCACTGGGATATCAGTTCTGATTCCAGGAGGTCTCTGGCCACCACCTGGAGGTTGGCAACTAGAGTTGCCAGCTCCAGGTTGGGAAATACCTGGAGATCTTTGGGGCGGAGCCTGAGGAGGGTGGGGTTTGGGGAGGAGAGTTGATTTCAATGCTATAGAGTCCAATTGCCAAAGTGGCCATTTTTTCTAGGTGAACTGATCTCTGTCAGCTGGAGATCAGTTGTAATAGCAGGTCTCCAGCTACTACCTGGAGGTTGGCAACCCTGTTGGTAGGGTTGTCAGGTCCCTCTTCGCCACCGGTAGGAGGTTTTGGGGGTGGAGCCTGAGGAGGGCGGGGTTTGGGGAGGGAAGGGACTTCAATGTCATAGAGTCCAAACAGCCACTTTCTCCAGGTGAACTGATCTCTATTGGCTGGAGATCAGTTGTAATAGCAAAAGATCTCCAGCTAGTACCTGGAGGTTGGAAACCCTACCTATTGGCAACCCTATTGCCAGCTCTGGTTGGGAAATTCTTAGAGATTTGGGGATGGAGCCAGCGGAAGGCAGGGCTTGGGGAGGGGAAGGACTGGATGGGTGGTTTTGGGGGGCAATTGCCCGCCAATCCTCCCAGCCGCTCTGAAGCTGCGGCCTCATGCGCATGCTTGCAATGATGTCACTTCTGGTTTTACCCCTGGAAGTGCCGCACCGCCGAGGCTGCTTTAGCACTCAAACCCCCAAAGGGTTTGAGTGCTAAATCAGCCACGGCGATATGGCACTTCTGGAAGTAAACTTGGAAGTGACATCATTGTGCATGTGCAGCCGTGCCCTCATGCGGCCGCCCCAGCCCCGCCTCATAAAACCTCCCTCCGATGGAGAGGGAGGACCAGGCAGCCCTAACAGCAGTCCTGAGAGTAAGGAGACTAGAGAAGTCCAAGCTCCTTCCAGGGATCTTCTGGCCTGGGTGGGGATTTGAACTCTCACCTCATCATCTTGTGCCCCAAACCAGTGGAAGCTTGCTGGGTAACCTTAGACAAGTGGCACACTCTCCGTCTTACCTACCTCTCAGGGTTGCTGTGAGGATCGAATGGCGGAGAGGAGAATGGTACAAGGTGCTCTGGAGTCCCATTAGAAAGGTGGGGAATAAATGAAGCTGATAACAATAGCAATAAATTAACAGAGTATGTGAATATGGCTGAATTGACGTGCTTAGTACATAATAGCTCAATCTCTGCGTTCTATGAAAAATGGAATGTATTCTTTAACTAAACAGCCAATAATTAATGAAAGAAATTAAGAATTTTGATAACAGAGGTATAAAGTATGAAAATATAAGCAGAATATAGAAGACGGTTAGTTAAGGAATGTAGTAATTGAACTGTAGCTATAAAGTTCTAATATAATGTAATAATTTGTATGTCTGTTTAGTTTGAATTTTTTTAAAAAAAGTAATATTAAAAGTTGGTGCAGGGAAGATAATGGAGCTCGATCCACCTGTAAAACTAAATTGCAACTTAACCCTTTAGCCCCCAGTCAGTTTGCTAATGAAGCCAGGCTCCACACAGTTGCTCATGTGTTAAATGGTGCATGGGAGGGGATGTGGGGCCTGTCTCCTCCTCCTGACAGGGAGCTCAGTTTTGATTAGCAAAACCAGGTGGGGTTTGAAGGGCTAAATCCCTTAAACAGTTTTTCTCCCTCTCCCATAATACTAGAACGCGGGGTCATCTGCTGAAACTGGAGGGTGAGATATTCAAAACAGATAAAAGGAAGTATTTCTTCACACAAACCATAGTTGAACTGAGGAACTCCCTGCCCCAGGATGTGGTGATGGCTTCCAACTTGGGAGGCTTTAAGAGGGGAGTGGACATGTTCATGGAGGAGAGGGGTATTCATGGCTACTAGTAAAAAGGGATACTAATGATGCATACCTATTCTCTCCAGGATCAGAGGAGGATGCCGAATATACTAGGTGCTGTGGAAGTCAGGCAGGATGGTGCTGCTGCAGTGGTCTTGTTTGTGGGCTTCCTAGAGGCACCTGGTTGGCCACTGTGTAAACAGGCTGCTGGACTTGATGGGCCTTGGTCTGATCCAGCAGGGCCTTTCTTATGTTCTTAAACACCTCCCCCCAGTTCAAGGTCCTGATCCAAATTATGGCAAATGCAAATTTATCTGTTGCAAACTGAAGGATCTGTGTTAGGCCCCATGAAGACAGCAGAAATCTGGATTCTTCCATCCGAATCTGCCTGTTTGTTGAGATCACCTTCTGAAGTTCTTTACCTGTGTGTATACATAATCTCTTGGTAAATTGTAATTCTGGTTCACCCTTTACCCTATAAACATGAAAAGCTATTTTAGGCTTCCTGCTTCCTGTGGGATTACTTTTTTGTTTCACTTTTGTGATCGCAAGTGCAAAATGGCTTTAAGAAACAAGGTCAGGACACTATCAGCATTGTGGGGTTTAGATGTTTTCTTTCATGGTTGTTCTGTCGCTTTCAAGAGCTTGCCTTTCTTTTTGCTAGTTTTCGGCATTTGTATTGAAAGGAAAAAAAGTCTCCCTGCATATATTAAATTTGGGGAAGCTCAACCCGAGAATGGAGTTTGCATGCTCTGTGACTCCGGAATGAGCCAGGATGAACAGTTTAATTCGGGCCAAAAGAGGAATGGGAAAAGCCGGGTTCTTTTTGTGTCGAAATAGTGTTGAACTTCCAAGGAATGAGATAGCGTGCATAATGAAAAATTGGATCCTCGCTGAAGCAGGTAATAAAGGAGGTTAAAGCGACCATGCATAATCAAACTTCAACTACATATTAAATTTTTTTTTAACCTGTCCAATACTCCGTTGGCTCTTGGAAACTGTAAGTGTTGTGGAATACATCTGCTCACTTCCAACTAGGTCTTTAGGGCTCCCCAGGTGGAGATTGGAGATCTCCTGCAATTATAACTGGTCTCCAACCAGCAGAGATCAGTTCGCCTGGAGAAAATGGCAGCTTTGGAAGGTGGAAGGTGTGGCATTATTCCCTGCTTAGGTCCCTCCCCTTCCCAAAATTGCCACGTATTTCCCAAACCAGAACTGGCCACCCTAGTTCATGCATTCGGCATGTTCCGTGCCAGGGACTGATTTGTGGCCAGACTTGATTCAAGTTGCCAATAGTACCTAGGACTCTGCAGTTTTTAAAATTATGGAACATGTGATATAGAGTCTGTTGGTCTCCCTAGTTCAGTATTTTTATTTATTTACTTATTTTTTATTTAAGTTTTTATTTTCAAAGTATCATACAAGACACCAATTCACAGTACAAGCAATACACGCTACTCGCGACAAACATTACAAACGAACATGCATCAACAAGACAAAACAATAAACTCCTACGCTAACATGTAACTAACAATTGTATGGGTATATCTATATCATTTTTTATGCCTTCTATCGTTCTCAAGATTGTTGTCTATACCAGCAAACGAAGGAGCTTAAGGAAAAAGGAACTCAACCATTATTCTATCGGTTCAAACTGTTTTTCTATCTGTTTGCCTGTTACTATGTAAAATATGCAATAAATATATAGTATATAATGCAAATAAGATGTACTTTTCCAACAAACATATCTATAATAGCTCTTGTTATCTTCTGACATGTCGCTCAGAATAAGAGCTGTATGATGTATAAAGTATATCTTTTAAGCAATCTTATTCAATTTGCTCGCAAAACTTACTTTTAATGTTATTACAACTATACTGACTGTTCTGTATTATTCAGTAACCACTCTGTTTGACATCAGCAACTACTCAGTTAAAAACTCTTCAAACATATTGTGCTAGTTTACGACACATAATCGTAGTACAATTTCCAGTTTTTCTTGAACTCTTCCATCGGTCTTTTGTTTACAAAGTTCATCAGCTTGGCATCGCTGCAACCTCTGCTAGTTTGTCTTGCCAGTCTTCTATTCCTGGTGTTTCTTCTTGTTTCCATTTAGGGGCAATTGCCACTCTTGCAGCGGTTATCATATATCTGCAAAGTCTTCCCCCTTTTACCTATTACTGGTGGTAGGATTCCTAATAGCATTGTTTTAGGATCCAAAAAAAAAAAGCCCAGCATGGTGTAGTGGCTAAGAGCAGTGGTTTGGAGCGGTGGACTCTGATCTGGAGAACTGGGCTTGATTCCCCGCTCCTCCACATGAGTGGCGGAGGCTAATCCGGTGAACTGGATTTGTTTCCCCACTCCTACACACGTAGCCAGCTGGGTGACCTTGGGCAAGTTACAGCTCTGTTAGAGCTCTCTCAGCCCCACCTACCTCACAGGGTGTCTGTTGTGGGGAGGGGAAGGGAAGGTGATTGTAAGCTGGTTTGAGTCTCCCTTAAGAGGTAGAGAAAGTCAGCTTTAAAAACCAACTTTTCTTCTCCTTTTTGAAAGTCATTTTCAGTATTTTTTTGATTTCCTGGTGCACTCCTGCCCCAAAATTTCTACAGGACACAGTATGAAAAAAGGTACCATCCACGTAGTTCAGTATCATTAACCGTACCTGGCAGCAGTTGGGGGAAAGCAGTTGTCTTTCCCAACGCTTGGAACTTGAGATCTTTTAAGTGGAGATACTGAGGATTGAACCTGGGACCTTCTGTGTGCAAAGCAGGTTCTCAACCGCTGTGACTTGCACAGTATGTTGTTCTGCAACTGCTGGCTGTCAGAATAAATGCCTGAAAAAAGGACACTAAATTATTCCTCTCTCTTTCACCTGTGTGCGTTTGTTTAAATTGGGTTGCATGCAGCCCAACGTTAACCTGCCCTGCGCATGAAAATGCTTGCCTGGGCGGGAGGCATTGTCTTTCAACTGTTGTTCAGTTGGCGGCGGCGGAGGAGTGACTTGGGGAAGAGGAAATCCGGTTCTCTTGCCCTCTTGGGCCCTCTTGCTTTCCAGTCGAAGTCTCTTGATGCCTGTCCTTGACGTTAACTCGCTTGTATTTTAGAGTCGGCTGTTTCCTGGCATTTCAAAGGCTTTGCCTGGGTATTTTTAACACAATCGCAAGAGGCGAGAAGGGAATGGAAAGAAGTATGAAGGAACAAACAGCTGTTTTGGTAGGGTAGCTGTTCTGGTGTTTGAGGCACTGGGATATTCAAGAAGGCGAAATCCCCTATTCGTCCCCACCCCAAACCCCCACAATTATTGAGGAGTAGGGTAGGAGTATGCCACATTCCTGGAGGAGCGCAGAAAAACCCCTCTGCATTTTAAAAACAAAACTCCCTGGCATCACTAGTTAAAAGGAGTTTGGAGCTGGAGCAAACCTCTGCCTGAGACCTTTGGAGTGGACCGGGTATTGCAGGCTGGCATCTCCTGGCAGTTGCCAAGGGCCGAGTGCCTTCAGAAGGCCAACAATTTGCCCCAACCGTGGACGCCGCTGGATGTTCCTGAACTCTCCATCCAGGCCACAGCAAAAAATTTGACCTGCTTAGAGAGCATTTGGAGAGATTCAGTTCTCCAGAAAATATATTTTTATCCTCCCCTTCCCTCCAAGAAGCTCAGAGTGGTGTGCCTTCCAAATGGGTGGCCTTGGCTAGGAGCAACCATCGTCCCTTGCTTTTTGGTCTTTTTCTCTGAGGGGTGGCTGTGATTGCTCCTGCAGCTGTTTGAGGATTGAGCGTGCCAACTCTGGGTTGGGACATTCCTGGGGATCGGAGGGTAGAGCCTGAAGACAGTGGGGTTTAGGGAGGGACCTCAGCGGGGTATAATGCAATAGAATCTACCTTCCAAAGCAGCCGTTTTCTCCAGGGGAATGTATAGAGCAGTGGTTCTCAACCTTTTTTTGCTCCATTCCCCCCTTTCACCATTGTTCAGAACATAATTCCCCCCTTCCCAAGAGAGTCATAAACTTTATTGAGTGTCGCAGATTAAATTAAAAACAAACTACAATTTTACAGATTGTACATAATCCACAGGACATCACACTTTGCTGAATAGTGGTCCCAATTCCCCACTGGAACCCTAAACTTTCCCCTGGAGGGGAATTCCCCCCTTGTTGAGAACCCATGATCTATAGTCTGGAGAGCACTTCAAATTCTAGGAGATCTCCAGATCCCACCTGGAGGTTGGCGACCCTATGAGAAAAGGGGAAATAGATGGAGAGGTGGGGTGCCAGCTCTTAGAAGACGTGAGTCTGGTGATAGGTGGAGCTCAGTGAGGACTGGAGGCGAAGCCCATGTGCTCAGGAACTGAGTTGAGGGTTTGGCAGGGGCCAGAGAGCACAACCGAAGAAAATATCAGTTCATCTAAGGTGTGCATTGCACACGTGTGTGTTTTTCTGCCTCACAGGAGGTATTGTGAGGGGAAAAAAATGCGCCAAAGACAGCTACAGTGTTTAAAGAAGCTGCTTTTCAGGCATCGAAAAGCCTGGGCTGAAAAAGCACCTTAAAATTGGCTGCACACCCAGAGCTGCCAAGACCTTAACGGTGTGCAGTACACAGCAAATTCCTTTGCCATAAAAGGCACCAAACAGTTTTTTTTAATCTCCCTACTATTTTCTTTTACTTTAAAAAAAAGAAAGAAAGAAAAAGCCTTGTCTGGCAGCTGGCCAGAAAAGGGGGAAAGGTTGGTAACGCTGGTGGAAAATTGTCCAGTGGGCAACCTTGAGGAGGAAGGGTGGCCCAGAGACAGCCAGTGATTGAGGGCGGCAGCAGTGTGAGCGGATGCCCCTGGGGAGAGCACCCGAAGGGATTTTGCCAATGGACCGGCTTTGGCGAGCTCCTGCCTCTCTGAGGAGACCGTGTTTGGGCAGCTTCGCCCACCATCTGAGTCATCCCAAGGCAACTTCATATAATTTCAGCTTCCCATGATGCCCCGTGTGACTTTCCTTGGCTCAGAGCTCACCTTTTGAGTAGACTCTGCCTTGAGAAAAGGGTGGTGGGGGAAGAAGGGGAAAAAAAGAAGTGCTTGTGGCTATAACTGGAAACCTTTAAGTGCTGGTTGTGGGTGTCTCCAGCCAGGAGGAGAATCTCATTGATGCTTGCCTGAGATAATTGCACCGATTTAAGCATCTCTTGGTAAGAGTCAGGTTGTGCAAACTAGCAAGCAGCCAGTACCCAGGGAGGGGGTAGCTGTGGAAATAGATGCAAAGAATAGGCCTCTTGCACCTTTAAGAGGTAAGGTTGCCAACTCTGGGCTGGGTAATTCCTGGAGATTTGGGGCCGGGGCTTGGGAAGAGTGGGGTTTAGGGAGGTGACTTCAGCGGGGTATAATGCCATGAAGCCCACCCTCCAGAGCAGCCGTTTCCTCCAGGGGAGCTAATCTCTGTACTGTTGTATCTGTTGTATTTCCAGGAGATCTCCAGGCCCCATCTGGAGGTTGGCAACCCTGTTAAGAGGTTCTCTTAGAGGAGGGAATTTGGGGGGCAAGGGAAGTTTCTTGCTGCTGAGATGCATTCTTTGCGCCTGTGTTAAAAGTCCTGGTACTCCACTCACTTTTCTTCTGAAAGGAATCCAAAGCAGTGCACAATAAGGAAAAATCACTATAAATAAACTAGTTAGTACACAAATGAAAACTGGCATGTACATATTGGCTGGCATACGTGTTGGGCTGGTCCTGGATTCACTGGCTGACTCAGGCTATCAGCTGCTGGTAGGGTTGCCAGCTCCTGGTAGGGGAATTTCCTGGAGATTCGGGGTAGAAGCTGGGGAGGGACCTCAACAGGCTATAATGCCAGCGTGATATGGTGGTTAAGAACGGTGGTTTGGAGCGGAGGAGTCTGATCTGGAGAACCGGGGTTGATTCCCCACTCCTCCACATAAGCAGCGGAGGCTAATCTGGTGAATTGGATTTGTTTCCCCACTCCCACACGAAACCAGCTGGGTGACCTTGGGCTAGTCACACTCTCTCAGCCCCACCTACCTCACAGGGTGTCTGTTGTGGGGAGGGGAAGGGAAGGTGATTGTAAGCCGGTTTGAGTCTCCCTTAAATGGCAGAGAAAGTCTGCATATAGAAACCAACTCTTCTTCTTCTAAAGTCTACCCTCCAAAGCAGTCATTTTCTCCAGGGGAGCTGATTTCTTTGGGCTGGAGATTAATTGTAATTCTGGGAGATCTCCAAGCCCCACCTGGAGGTTGGCAACTGTACCCACAGGGCCAAGAGCCCTTTGAGCACACGAACACACAAAGCTGCCTTATACTGAATCAGACCCTTGGTCCATCAAAGTCAGTATTGTCTACTACTCAGACTGGCAGCGGCTCTCCAGGGTCTCAGGCAGAGGTCTTTCACATCACCTACTTGCCTAGTCCCTTTAACTGGAGATGCCGGGGATTGAACCTGGGACCTTCTGCATGTCAAGCAGTTGCTCTGCCACTGAGCCACAGCCTCTCAGCTTGTACCCCAAGGCTTGTGCCTGTGGTCACACCCAAGCAGTACAAAGCACCTGAACCCAGAAAGAAATCTGATGGAGCTTACACCCACATAACTGTTTAGAACTACAGCTCTGGCTTCATTTGGGTGCAAGTTAGGGTTGCCAGCCTGCAGGCGGGGTCTAGGAGTTTCCCCAGAATTACCACTGATCTCCAGTCGCAAGAGATCTGAATCAGACCAGGGGTCCCTCTAGTTCAACATCTCATCTCACACGGTGAATCAGACCAGTGGTCCCTCTAGTCCAACATCTCATCTCACACGGTGACCAACCAGTTCCTCCGGAGGTCCAGCAACAGGTCACAGAGGCCGAGGCCGCCTTGAAGGAGAAGAAGAAGAGTTGGTTTTTATATGCCGACTTTCTCTACCACTTAAAGAAGAATCAAACCAGTTTACCATCACTTTCCCCTCCCCACAACAGACACCCTGTGAGGTAGGTGGGGCTGAGAGAGCTCTAAGAGAACTGTGACTAGCCCAGCTGGCTTCATGCGTAGGAGTGGGGAAACCAACCCAGTTCATCAGATTAGCGTTCACCGCTCATATGGAGGAGTGGGGAATCAAACCTGGTTCTCCAGATTATCCACCGCTCCAAACCACCCCCCTTAACCCGGTGGACTTCCCTCTGATAGATGGGTGGCGGTCATCTTCTTCCCCAAACTCAGGTGGGTTTTCCTTGCAAACACTGGGACCTTGGCTGTCGAGAGGCAGTATGTCGTCTGAGGACATAGCGCCAGCTAAACATCCTGGGCTGTGAGCAGTAGTCAGCCTTCCAAGCGATGGTCTGTCTGCAATGGAGGGTGATCCGCCCATGGGTCAAAAGAGGTGCATAGCAAGATAAGCCAGGTTGCCAGGGAGATGGCAAAAGGTAACAGGAGGTACATTTGACTCTTCCTGATAGCTGGAGTCTTGCTTGGGGATAGTATATAATAATGAAGCTTGCTGGGTGTTTAACTGTTTGAGTGTTTGCTGTAGGTAATCTTTACCAGAACCCTGTCAAGTAGACCGGGTTCCCTATTCCTCCACCCCCAAAGGGCTAGATGGTGTCGTGGACAGACCAAGAGGATCTAGGTTCAGATCCCAACTGGTTATGAATTCCACCAGGCAACTGGAGCCGAGTTCTTCTCTCTAGCCTAGCCTACCTCGCAGGGACGTTGGGAGGATAAAAATAGGCGAAATGCCAGATAGGCGGCCCTTGTAGGAAAGGATGTGATGTGAATATGGTCCAAAGGGAATCCTGCTTCAGCGTTTATGTGGTACTGTTTCACAGACCAACCTTGGAGTGAACCTTATCTACCTACCCTGCATGGTGTAGTGGTTAAGAGTAGTGGACTCTAATCTGGAGAACCAGGTTTGATTCCCCACTCCTCCACATGAGTGGCAGACTCCAATCTGGTGAACCGGGTTGGTTTCCCCACTCCTCCACATGAAGCCTGCTGGGTGACCTTGGGCTAGTCACAGTTCTCTGAACTCTCAGCCTCACCTATCTCACCTATTTCTCAGCTTAGATATGGCAACCGTAGCCAGCAGATGCTGCAGTGTTGGTTCAGGATTCTGTTGTGGGGGAGAGGGGGGTGGGAGAGAAAGAGCTGTGCATTTTGGAATTCTGCATTAATTTAGTATATGTAGGTGAAATAATCTGGCCAGAGAAACTCAGAGTGTTGGGGCCGGGGCAGGAATGAAGCCAGTGTCCCCAGTCTTTCTTGGCTATGCAGTCTCACACCCACGTACTTTCATATTATTTATTATATTGTACAGGAAGGACTGAAGAAGAACTGAGCTTTGTGCTCCGAAACGATCGTATTCTCCTTGACTGTTCATCTTGCAGCATTTGTTTTGAGAAAAGACCAAGATAGTTATTTCAAAGGACTTATTTGATACTTACCTGATAGGATTTATATTTCAAATTAATTGTGGAATTTTGTACATCCTCTGTTGTACTGAATGTATGTGTTGTTGGTGGTTTCATTACCACATACTGTAAAGTGTATATGTAGCTATAATATATTGGCATTGTTATCAGCATTGCTCCTGTACTGGTTTTCTCATCCTCCTGATAATAGTACAGAGGTGTCTTTTTTTCTCCTTCACCACCTGGAGGTTGGCAACCCTATCCATGGATGCATCTTTGGGCCAGTCACACACACTCAGCCTAACCTACTTCACAGGGTTGTTGTTGTGAAGATCAAATGGCAGACAGGCGAATGATGTGAACCGGCGGGAGGTTTTTAGGGCGGAGCCTGAGGAGGGTGGGGTTTGGGGAGCGGAGGGACTTCAATGCCATAGAGTCCAATTGCCAAAGCGGCCATTTTCTCCAGGTGAACTGATCTCTATTGGCTGGAGATCAGTTGTAATAGCAGGAGATCTCCAGCTAGTACCTGGAGGTCGGCAATCCTACGGATAAGAGCTCTCAAGGGGCTGTAGCCTGGGTGAGGGAAGAAGCCTTGTTGGGGAAGACGACATGATTCAACGCAGCCCTTGCCCAGGCTACAGAAATTGCTGGTTACCAAGCTATTGGATTCACAGCTTTATTTTTGGACTTCTAGTTGTCTGTTTGTTTCATATTGTATATATCCTTGTACTTTTCATGTTTATTTGTGTTATATTGTATACTCACTTTGTATTTCGTGCTTGCAATTGTTACACTTGGTGTTTTTTGTGGATAGATTCATAAGACTGTCCTTTAAATTTGTAGTTCTTTTTTTTATTTTTTACAATACAATTACCTTAATTGGCATATGATGTAAATTTGTAGTTCAAATAGTCATTTGATTTTGAGCTTTTTGCTGTTTGTTCTCCTGTTTTAACCTCCAGGTACTAGCTGGAGATCTCCCGCTACTACAACTGATCTCCACCCGATAGAGATCAGTTCACCTGGAGAATATGGCCGCTCTGGCAATTAGACTCTATGGCATTGAGGTCCCTCCCCTCCCCAAACCCCGCCTTCCTCGGGCTTCACCCCAAAAAACCTCCCACCGGTTGCGAAGAGGGACCTGGCAACCCTAGCTGGAAATCAGTTGGAATGGCAGGAGATCCCCAGCTAGTACCTGGAGGTTTTAATTTAAACAATGGATCTATGCTGTATTAACCACAGTTATACCAAAAACTCAGCACGAGGGCTCTGCTTTTAAACATAAGATTATATTCACCAATTGCCAGTTGCAAGTTTCCCTTATTTAAGTAACACTATATACATTGAAATCAAAATAAACATTTAAACAAGATAATACAAAGTGTTCAGTCACACCATTCAATTTCAGAATCAGTTACTCAAGTGTAAGCTGCTAGAGAGTCCAAATGAAATTCAAAAAACAAACCAAGGTATAAATCATGCTGTGGCTGTCTTCTTGCAGCCAAAAGTCAAACCAAGGTGTAAATCATGCTGCGGCTGCCTTCCTGCAGCCAAAAGTCTGGAAATCAGTTGTAATGGCAGGAGATCTCCAGCTAGTACCTGGAGGTTGGCAACCCTAGAAATAAAGATTGCCCCGTTGCATGAGAGAAATGGCACAGAACACTTTGTCTGGAGAGCGTAAAGAGTGGCAAGCTTGGGTGTGACTCATCTTTTTCTCCTCTTCACTCTGTCGGCGAGAGAAATGGGGTGCGGCTCTTGGTCTGTTAGAATCCTGCCCCAGAGGCTTCCGGCGCTCTCCCCTGTCACTTGACCGCCGGGGTTGCCTTGAGCAGCTACAAGGCCGGAAACTGCACCTGTTGATTTGTGCCGGTGGCTCTGTTTCCTTGCCAAGAAATGCAATGTCTATCTCGTGCAGCCGTTTGCAGACAGAGGCTGTGTGTGTGTGTTTCCGTTTGTGAATGAGTGTGAGAGAGAACCCTTAATTTTATTTTATTTTTACCTCATTCATTGTCTGCCTTTCTCAACGAGACTCAAGGCAGATTGCAGAATTTGAAAGCAGTGCAATAAAGACTGGTATTATATTAGGGTTGCCAACCTCCAGGTACTAGCTGGAGATCTCCCGTTATTACAACTGATCTCCAGCCAATAAAGTTCAGTTAACCTGGAGAAAATGGCTGCTTTGGCAATTCGACTCTTTGGCATTGAAGTCCCTCCCCAAACCCCGCCCCCCCCCCAGGCTCCGTCCCAAAACCTCCCGCCGGTTGCCAAGAGGGACCTGGCAACCCTAAATAATACCCTTGACAAACAATGCAGTAAAACCAGATTGCAAAATTACCGGTAGATAATGAGAACTTGTGGGGAAGGATATCATTCCCCCCTCTCCATAGGGTTGCCACCCTCCAGGTAGTAGTTGGAGATTTCCTGCTATTCCAACTGATCTCCAGCCAATAGAGATCAGTTCCCCTGGAGAAAATGGCAATTGCACTCTATGGAATTGAAGTCCCTCCCTTCCCCAAACCCCGCCCTCCTCAGGCTCCGCCCCAGAAACCGCCTGCCAGTGGCGAAGAGGGACCTGGCAACCCTATCCGCTAGACAGCAGTGGCAGTTGCATTCCTACAGGTGCTGCCCTCCCCTTGGCATTTGCACCTGCATGGCATGCGCCAGCGTGATGCCGATTCTACAGAGCCTGTCAATGAAAGTGCACAGAGTTTCTCTGTAATCACCAGCCCCCACGAGGCCGCTCACCTCTTTGTGTAATGTCTCAGTTTATTTCTTGCAGCTTTCCTTTCCTTTCCTTTCCTTTCCTTTCCTTTCCTTTCCTTTCCTTTCCTTTCCTTTCCTTTCCTTTCCTTTCCTTTCCTTTCCTTTCCTTTCCTTTCCCTCTTAGAAGCTCCTTGATCCATTGATCTTGAGCAGCGTAAATCTAGTGTTTGAGGGACATAAGGACTGAGATAAATCTTGCCACTGACAATGTAGCCTTGGGATCCCTGTCACTTAATAAAAAAGGCATGATGTCAGTCACAGAGGCATTAGATTTATATGTTAAAAGGGGGAGAGATATAATGTGATCGAAAGCGGCATTCCAAGAGGGCATGAGCTAATGAATCCATAGAGCCAGAAGAGCAAGGACAGGTCCTGTCTGGGTGTGCTATATTCAAAATCCTGCCCTGCATAACCATAGAGGGGTTAGCTTTCGGTTGCTAGGGGAGGGGGGGGGAAAGGGATTAAAGAGATTTCTCTCCCCTTTTGCACTGTTGCTACCCCTTCTTTCTTTCTTGGAAAAAGACCAGTGATGGTCCACTGGGAGAACGAGTACTTGAGTGTTTTGCATGGCTGTCTCCAGGTACATTTTAATGCAAATAGATCGCGGAACATGCATCATCCTTGGGAACATTGGTGCAATAGCAAAAGAGGTTCTGGGGACTGATGGTTGGCTCTGGTCTCCAGAGGCAAAGAGGTGTGCTATCCTACCTATGCCCTTGGACAGATGAATACTTTCCCCTCCTCTTCCTCCTCCTCCTTTCTTTGCCTTTTGTAAGTAAATAGATACTTATTTGACAGCTGCCTGTCCTACTGCTCGGACTGGTTCCTAAACAAGTGGAATGGAGGGCTATAGAAGAGGGTGATTCTGCGCCCCCCTTGATTCCCTGGTTTCACCTAGTTCTATTGCTCCCCAGCAGTGGTTTGTGTTTCCTAGGGGGTGGAGCCTACCTTGTGTGTTTAATGTTGATATTTCCAACTTTATAAGGGTTCTGCAGGCTTCCTGTAAGAGATGCTACGACTGGTTTTCTTTTTTCCACTTGCTCACCGCATTTTCCTTATTTTTAGTCCCTTTGTTGATCTTGGACGGTTGCAAAATGGAAAATGATTATGGACAGGGTGGGGGCCGGGGGAGGCTTGTGAAGTTGGCTAGACAAGTTATAAGCGCTTATCAAAGAACAGGGCTCCTTCCTGTTCCCTGAGCCCTCTGCAAAGATGGGTTTTTCCTTCCCATTTTGTGCATGCTTTGATGGGACCATGTTCAAGCAAACCCTTACACTGGTGCCTTGCTTACGTGCATGAACCAAGGCTTTCATTGGTAGCTTCTCTATGGTGCGGTCCTCTGTGGTGTCCTGGTACACGTTTGAATGACATTGCATTCAATGCTCTACTCATCCAGTCATTTGGGGGGGGGGGATTAATTTCCAAGAGTCCTGACCTGGATAGCCTAGGCTGGCCAGATCTCAGAAATGAAGCAGGGTCGGCCCTAGTTAGTACTTGGATGGGAGAACTCCAGGAAAGTCCACGATTGCTTTGCAGAAGCAGGCAATGGCAAACCACCTCTGAATGTCTCTTGCCTTGAATACTCTGCAGGGTCGCCGTAAGTCCGTTGCGACTGGACAGTACTTTCCACCAGCAATTTCCGAGATCCTTCCCCCCTCCCTGACCTGGGTGGCCCAGGCTAGCCTGATCTCATCGGATCTTGGGAGCTATGCAGGGTTGGCCCTGGTTGGTATTTGAATGGGAGACCACCAAGGAATTCCCAAGCAAAACAATGGCACAAGAGCCTCTGAACCAACGTCTCTTGCCTTGAAAACCCTACGGGGTTGCCATAAGTCAGCTGTGACTTGACTGCACTTTACACACACACATTTTTAGGGGTGTCCAGGCCTGTTTGCACAGCTTTCACAACTGGTGTGAGCCACCTACTTTAATACTGGATATAGTGGAGTTTTTTGTCCGGAGAACACTTTTTGTCTATGAAGTTGCACCATCGGTTTGGTTTGTCTGGCTTAACATTTTGCTTTTTTTTAAATGCACGCGCTCCAAACCTCCAAAGAGATGACTTCTGTTCTGGGAAGGAAGGAGTTCAGGTTTTTTGGCAGGGTTTGAAAAGCTTTCGCTGCATCCTTTTGCGAAGCAAGCGGCTATGTGTATGGGTTGCTAGGGCTAGATAAGATCTCGATGTGTTCAGCACAGGTGGGGGTGGGGGGAGGGAAAGCAAAGCATACTTTTGGTGCTTCTGTGGGCACCTCCCTCTGGCACCTCCCTCTGGCACCTTTGCTTTCGCCTGCCAGATATCAAACAAAAGTCCATTATGTGAAGGCAAGGATGAGGGAAAGAGGGAAATACCTTTTAAGGGAGACATCTCTAAAAGGTGGCGGTCTGATGGCCGGGGAAGTCTTGTGGTTTGCTGTCAGGGACGTGGAAACGTCTGACATGGCAGCCCCGACGTGCTGCTGTTTGGTCGGGGCTGGGGCTGCCCCTTTAAGAGCTTAGTTGAGCTGTGAGCTTCCTGTGGTCCACATTTGCCCATTTCTGGGGACAGGCTTGCAAACTTCAGTCTATCCCAAGAACAACTGGCTGTTCCTTGGTGGTTGTGCAGAATGCTGACTGGGTGGCTCCCTTGTAAGCTTGCCAAGCTCCAGGTACTAGCTGGCGATCTCCTGCTATTAGAACTGATCTCCAGCTGATTAGGGTTGCCAGGTCCCTCTTCACCACCGGCGGGAGGTTTTTTGGGAGGTGCCAGGGGAGGGCGGGGTTTGGGGAGGGGGAGGGACTTCAATGCCATAGAGTCCAATTGCCAAAGCGGCCGTTTTCTCCAGGGGAACTGGTCTCTATCAGCTGGAGATCAGTTGTAATAGCAGGAGATCTCCAGCTAGTACCTGGAGGTTGGCAAACCTATGGGGAGGGGGGAATGAGATCCTTCACAATTCCTTGTTATCTAATTTTCCAGTCCAGTTTTATTACATTGTTTGCTGAGGGTATTATATAGGGTTGCCGGGTCCCTCTTTGCCACTGACGGGAAGTTTTTGTGGTGGAGCCTGGGGAGGGCGGAGTTTGGGGAGGAGAGGGACTTCAATGCCATAGAATCCAATGGCCAAAGCAGCCATTTTCTACAGATGACCTGATCTCTATCAGCTGAGGATCAGTTGTAATAGCAGGAGATCTCCAGCTACTACCTGTAGATTGGAAAGCCTAGCCAAAGTAGGTGTTACAAGAGCAATAGGACCCTGGGCCACTACTCTCTCTCTCTCTCAGCCTAACCTACCTCACAGGGTTGTTTTGAGGATAAAATAAAGGAGAAAATGACGTACTCCACCTGTCTTATTCATAGATCACGATAAGCAGCCATGCTGGTCTGTCTGTAGCAGTAGAAAAGAGCAAGAGTCCAGTAGCACCTTAAAGACTAACAAAATTTCTGGCAGGATACGAGCTTTCGTCAGCCACAGCTCAGTTCTTCAGATACCATTGTCTTATTCATAATGCATTTAAAAACCAAGAGATGGCCTCCTGGGTTTCCCAGTTGCTGAGGCCCAATAGGGAATTCCCTGGCCCTAGCCCCGATCTCCTGAGTTCAAGAAATTGAGGAGACGGAGGAATATGGCCTCCACAATGATGCTCTAGGAATTTCCCCATGTGTATATGGTCATTACCATCGAGATTAGGGGAAATTCCTAGAGCAGGGGTGTCAAACATAAGGCCCGGGGGCCGGATCTGGCCCCTTGAGTGCTCTTATCCGGCCCGCGACCCAGCCGAGGAAGCCACCCCCCTCCTGGGCTGGCGAGACCCGGCCCGACCAAGTGACGCTTATGTCACATCGGGCCCTCGTAACAGTGGAGTTCGACACCCCTGTCCTAGAGGGTCACCTGAACATGACATCACATCCTCCCCAAACTCCACCCTCCCCAAGCATCACCTGCAAAAAATGTTGGCATTTGCCTAGGCAGTATTGGGTACCCTATGAGAAACTGATGGGGTTTCTTTTCGCTTTGCAGTGTTTTAAAGAGGGCAAATTATTCTGAAAGCCTTTTGTTCTTATTTTGGATTCACATTTTCCGTTGAGAGCCACTGGGTGAAATAAGACTCTTGTCTGCTCATTTGATTAAAACGCGTATGTACCTTTTTTTTGGCACTGTTGTTCACAAAACTCCAGGGTGACTCTCCTGTGATCGGAGAGACCGGTGATGCAAATGGAAGCAAATCTCTCGAACAGCAAAAACAAACTAAATAAAATAAAGCTAAGAGGAACAGCTGCGGTGTGCTGAGTTGTTTTCGATGTCCTGAAACTCCAAGGACCTTAGCTAGGCCCCTGACCTGGGGTTGCCAACCTCCAGGTGGGGTCTGGAGAGCTCCCGCTATTACCACTGATTTCCAGGCAACAGAGATTAGTTCACCTGGAGAAAACGACTGCTTTGGAAGGTGGACTCTATGGCATTATACCCCATTGGAGTCCCTGCCCTCTCTTAACCCGTCCCTCCTCTGGCTCTACCCCCCCCAAACCTCCAGGTATTTCCCAACATGGAGCTGGCAACCCTACAGACGACAGATCAGTTAGCCTTGAAAAAATAGCCGTGGGCATTGTACCCTGCTGAGACCCCTCCCCTCCCCAAACTCCACCGTCCCCCGGATCCACCCCCAAATCTCCAGGAATGTCCCAATCTGGAGTTGGCAACCGTACACTGACCCCAGGCAGGGCAGCAGTGATGCGACGTTCCCTGGTCTGGGAATTCAAACGATTTTGGTGAGCATGCAGAGACAGAAGGCCCAGTGGTGTAGTGGTTAAAAGCGGTGGTTTGGAGCGGTGGACTCTGATCTGGAGAACCGGGTTTGATTCCCCACTCCTCCACATGAGTGGCAGAGGCTAACCTGGTGAACTAGATTTGTTTCCCCACTCCTACACACAAAGCCAGCTGGATGACCTTGGGCGAGTCACACTCGCTCAGCCCCACCTACCTCACAGGGTGTCTGTTGTGGGGAGGGGAAGGGAAGGTGATTGTAAGCCGGTTTGATTCTCCCTTAAGTGGCAGAGAAAGTCAGCATTTTAAAACCAACTCTTCTTCTTACTCTAGCCAGAAATTCAGAGGGCAAGGGTGCGCAGAGGGAGATCCTAATATGGAGTGAAGTCCTTTGTGTGTGTGTGTGTAAAGTGCCGTCAAGTCGCAACCAACTTATGGCAACCTTATAGGGTTTTCAAGTCAAGACACATTCAGAGGTGGTTTGCCATTGGTTTCCTCTGCATAGCAGCCCTGGTATTCCTTGGTGGTCTCCCATCCAAATCCTAACCAGGGCTGACCCTGCTTAGCTTCCGAGATCTGATGAGATCGGGCTGTACCATGCTGCTTTCCCGAGTTGTCCTTTCTGTTTAAAGGGACCTGTCAGCAAGCAACCATTTGTGTGTGTGCGCGCACGCACCTATGACTCTTTCCAAAACCCGTCACAATCCCCCACTTTTTAAAATGCAAATGTCTGTCTCTAGCACTATTTCCACCTAGGGGATGTAGCTGGAAATTCTTTCCATTTTGCTTTGACAGGGAGATGACTGAAAAAACCCTTCGACAAAAACTGAATAAAGATTTCTCAATGAACCTGTTGCTGGGGTTACGGCAGAAAGCCGGAACATTTGCAGGTTTGACTCCTGCCTGGTTGCCTTTGAAAAGGAAGGCGGGATCTTGCCTTGCTCGGCCTGGGAACGGAAGAATATCAATTGAACCTGGAGCAGTCTTTGTGGCTGGCAACCGAGCCCCCCCCTCCTCTGTCGATGTTGGCTTTCCTGTGTATTATGTAAGCCGGAGACAGAATTGGGGGGGGGGGACACAGCATCTGTTCCCTGCTGGAATGTGATTGGGCAGGCCTGGTTGTCAGCAGCGTCTGACTACAAAGGGAATTCCCTTGATGAGGCACCAAAGGGGAATCCTGGCTTTTCCAGGTCTCATTTCCCAGCTAGGTAGGGAGGGGTTTTTTTTTTTTTTTTTTTTTTTAAATGTCTGCTTGATTCTGGTCTCTGCAAGTTTTAAAAACAAGAATGAAATCCGTGTAATGCCTTTTATCAAGACCAGCCAAATTGACACACAACCGCCGCGCCAGCCTCCGAGCTCACCAGAACCTGTCATCAGTGTGGATGATGCTTTAGAGATAATGGGAGACAAGAAGGCACAGAAAAGAGCAACCGAAATGATCAGGGGAATGAATAGAGCAACTGTCCTATGAGGAGGGGTTGAAACGCTCAGGGCTGTTTAGCTTGGAAAGAAGGAGGTTAAGGGGAGGACATGATAGAGGTCTATAAAATTATGCATGGTATGGAGAGAGTGGGCAGGGAGAAGCTTTTCTCGGTCTCTGGTAATGCTAGAACGCGGGGTCATCTGCTGAAGCTGGAGGGTGAGAGATTCAAAACCGATAAAAGGAAGTATTTCTTAACACAGGATGTGGTGATGGCTGTCAACTTGGAAGGCTTTAAGAGGGGAGTGAACATGTTCATGGAGGAGAGGGGTATTCAAGGCTACTAGTTAAAATAGATACTAGTGGTGGATACCTATTCTCTCCAGGATCAGAGGACCATGCCTATTATCTTAGGTGCTGTGGAACACAGATAGGATGGTGCTGCTGCAGTTGTCTTGTTTGGGGGCTTCCTAGAGGCTCCTGGTTGGCCACTGTGTGAACAGACTGCAGGGCTCGATGGGCCTTGGTCTGATCCAGCAGGGCTTTTCTTATGTTCTTATGTAAGCAGATTTTTTCAGGTCATGGTGTTTACATTCTGAAAGATACAAGCAGGCAGTTAGCTGGCATGGCGTCACCTTATAGTGTATTCTCTAAGGAAGCAAGTTTGTTATGCTTCGCTGCTTAACAAAGAGAAACATAGGGAGGATGGGACTGGGAGTCGTGAAAAAAACGATTGTTGGATTCAATCCCATGCATGCAATACAGCCGGGACTTCCTGGAACCTCAATTTGTAGCAGAGTGGCAGCTAACCAAGATGCTAGGTAGGAGTCTGAGTTTTGTCATGCTTTCCCAGAGGTGTGATGTTCCTCATGAGACCACTGTTGCAGTCAACTGCTGTATCATCAGAAATTAATTTAAGGTCTAAAGTCTCCACCAAGATGGCTCTCTGATGCAACTCAGCACGAGTCCCTGTCCTCTTTCCGGATGTTCTCCCTTGATGGCAGGAAATAATGCCCCCTTTCTGTCGGAGGTGGCTCTGGCGTTCAGTAGTTCTGGATGCTGATAGTGAGCTGCCTGTCTTGGAGGAGGCCTGTTGGGTCTCTGAATGAGTCACCACTCTACCACTCAAGTCTTGCCACTTTTCAATCAGAGCAGTAACTCTGGGAGAAGCACCAGGGGTGGACTCCGTTGTGGGCAGAGAAGAATGATGCTGACACATCGCATCCTTGAGAATTTGGAAAAGGGAAAGATGCTTCTAGTTGTGAATTAAAAAAATCAGAAGTATGAGATGCAGTGACTTGGAAGACTGCCATGTTTTAGCCACCTTTCCCTTTGAGCTGTTCTGTGCATAGCATCTCCCTTCCACACAGGATTCTCCCTCTGCTGTGTTAGGTCAATCTGATTTCAATAAACAGATATAACTGGAGACGGGCAATGAAGCAGCTTTTGTCTTCCTTCAAATTCCTCCTTCAAACCAACCTTATTTTTACTTATTTATTATTTAATTCATTCATACCCCAGTGTGGTGTAGTGGTTAAGAGCGGTGGTTTGGAGCGGTGGACTCAGATCTGAAGAACCGGGTTTGATTCCCAGCTCCTCCACATGAGTGGCGGAGGCTAATCTGGTGAACTGGATTTGGATCCCCACTCTTACACAAGAAGCCATCTGGGTGACCTTGGGCTGGTCACAGCTCTGTTAGAGCTCTCTCAGCCCCACCTACCCTCACAGGGTGTCTGTTGTGGGGAGAGGAAGGGAAGTTGATTCTAAGTGGTAGAGAAAGTCGTCATATAAAAACCAGCTTTTCTTCTTCGTTTGTCCCGAATGGGGACCCAGAGTGGCTTGCAATGTTCTCCCCATCTCCATTATATCCTCACAACTACCCTGCGAGGCAAGAGACAAACAGAGGGGGTTTCCGTTGCCTTCCTCTGCATAGCCACCCTGATATTCCTTGGTGGTCTCCCATCCAAGCATTAACCAGGGCTGATCCTGCTTAGCTTCTGAGATATGACGAGATCAAGCTAGCCTGGGGGGAGGGGGGAAGGAGGTTATCTGGGGTTTTATTCTGTTGGCTTTCCATTGCATGGTGAGGATTTGTATTTGCACCCTCCCAGATCTTCATCTGGCCCTCTAGCTACTTCACTTCACTGTCTCTTTGGCTTCCTCCCAACTGCTGGTTCTGCCTGTCCTCTGTTGCCCCTCCTCTCTGTGCACACGGAGTTTTTGCCATCTTGTGCTCAAAAACGTTTCTCTTTGGTATGTCGATTTTTACGCGTTATCGTTTCCTTTGTGGTTTTTACAGAAGGGGTTTCTCGGCTGCAAGCAGACACTGCCTCTCTGTGTGCGATGCTTATGGTGTGCACAGTTGCACACAAGAAAAGCTCCCGTGTTTTGCATGTGAGATGGTTTCCCCTTCCTTTCAGGAGAAGCTGCGCCCTGGGGCGAGAAGACCTCTCAGTCCCCTGTGTGTATTTCCTCTGCCCCTCCTCTTGTTTCCGTTCCAAACAATACTGTGATTACCAGTGTTTACTAGCTACAGAAGGAGCCCCATGCTGCAGAGAGGTAAGCTGCAGTACTGCAGCCCAAGCTCTGCTCACGACCTGAGTTCGATTCCAACGGAAGTCGGTTTCAGGGAGCTGGATCAAGGTTGACTCAGCCTTCCATCCTTCCGAGGTCGGTCAAATGAGTACCCAGCTTGCTGGGGGTCAAGGGAAGATGACTGGGGAAGGCACTGGCAAACCACCCCTCAAACAAAGTCTGCCTAGTAAACTTCGGGATGTGACGTCACCCCCATGGGTAAGGAATGACCAAGTGCTTGCACAGGGGACCTTCACCTTACTGCTAGCTACAGAAGGGCTTTTAATGAAGGGTGCATTGCATGTTTTAAACTAGCCTGCCACATTCTTCTTGCTCACATGGTGACAATAGATTCAGCTCTGGGAATCTAGTGGATGGGGTGGGCTTAGGGATTCCAGGTTCCTCTTTGCCACCGGAGGAAGGTTTTTGGGGTGGAGCCTGAGGAGGGCGGGGTTTGGGGAGGGGAGGGATTTCAATGCCAGAGTCCAATGGCCAAAGCAGCCATTTTCTCCAGTTGAACTGATCTTTATCGCCTGGAGATCAGTTGTAATAGCAGGAGATCTCCAGCTAGTACCTGGTGGTTGGCAACCCTAGGGGGGCTGCAGGAGGGGGGCTGGCTAAGTGGTAGAGCATCTGCTTGGCACTCAGAAGGTCCCCAGTTCGGAGAGAACTGTGACTAGCCCAAGGTCACCCAGCTGGCTTCATGTATAGGAGAGGGGAAACCAACCCAGTTCACCAGATTAGAGCCCGCCGCACTTAACCACCACACCACGCTGGCTCTCTCCAACTTATTCCACAGTCCTCTTAAATTATTGTTTTCTCTTCCTGCTTTTCCTTTCCTGGGTTTTGGCTGTCGGCTTTTCTGTCCCTCACAAAGATCTTGTTTCAGGGAAATCTCCCTCCCCTTTGATTTTGCATATCCTATCAAACCAAGGCGGGTACGAAATGGCACATATCCCTCTATGCGCGCATTTGGAATTAAAATAACCTCCCCACAAGCATGCAAAGCACAGTGCCGTGAAGAGGAGGAAGCCCTGGAAACCAGGTGCAGGACACAAAGCTTTCAAAGATGCAGGTGGGGATAATTAGCACCACCTCACAAAAGTGGGAAACTGTTCAGGATGTGAACTGAAATGCAATAACAGCCTATCTCCACTATTTAGAGACAAATAATTATAGAAGGCCTTTACCCTGGCCAGATGTGCAGCCTTACCTTCTGCTATGCTAGAGGGGAAATTTAAGAAGACACCTGGGAGGATTCTGCCCTTGCAAATCAGGGGACTTAGAAACTGTTGAGCATGCCCTCCTGAACTGCAAATTTTTATACATTATCCCCGTTCGAAGTTTATTGAGCCCCTCTTATCGAGAATGGGACCTGACAGGGCAGGAGAAAGGATTGAGATGCTCCTACGAGAGGATAATCCTTCAATCACTCTTCAGGTTGCGAAATTTTGCACGGCAGCAATGAAAATTCGACGCCATAGAACAGCCTCTTAGCCCAATTGACAGATGTGTCCCAGCTGTAATTTTCTTTTCAGTGTTATAAGACTCGGACTGTAATTCTTTGTTTGTAAGAATTTATTAGCCCATGTTTCCTGTTTTATCTTGTTTTATCTGGCTAAGGGCTGTAAATAAATTATCTGTCTGTCTGTCTGTCTGTCTGTCTGTCTGTCTGTCTGTCCGTCCTTCTGTCTGTCTGTCTGTCTGTCTGTCTGTCTATCTATCTATCCATCCATCTATCCGTCTGTCCGTCCGTCTGTCTATCCGTCTGTCTATCTGTCTATCCATCCGTCGTCTATCTATCCGTCTATCCATCCGTCCGTCCATCCATCCATCCACCCATCGCATAAAACCTCAGTCCTAGTGAAAGAAGCTGTGAGGGGGGGAGCTCTGAAGATTCCTCCCCTTATTCTATTACAGCAGTAATGGTTGTGCGATGCGTTCAAGCTCCAATGGCGAAGAGTGAATTAGCAGTGCTGGTGGTATCGTCTGTGATAGGTTGCCTTAGCTCTTGCATTCCTGATTGGCTAGGATCCCTCATGTGACTCGCTCAAAAGGATGGCCTTCACCTCTAAATTGGCATTGCTCGCTCTCACTGGTATTGATATAGTAGAAGAAGACTTAGTTTTTTATATGCCGACTTTCTCTACCACTTAAGGGAGACTCAAACCGGCTTACAATCACCTTCCCTTCCCTCCCCACAACAGACACCCTGTGAGGTAGGTGGGGCTGAGAGAGCTGTGACTAGCCCAAGGTCACCCAGCTGGCTTCGTGTGTAGGAGTGGGGAAGCCAACCCGGTTCACCAGATTAGAGGCTGCCGCTCTTAACCACTACACCACGCTAGCCATGGTTTGCAACTAATTGGAAGGGAGAAGGAGGAGGAGTTTTCTCCAGGTGAAGAAGAAGAAGAGTTGGTTTTTATAAGCCGACTTTCTCTACCACTTAAGAAGAATCAAACCAGCTTACAATCACCTTCCCCTCCCCACAACAGACACCCGCTGAGACAGCTCTTAATAGAACTGTGACTTGCCCAAGGTCACCCAGCTGGCTTCAAGTGGAGGAGCGGGGAAACAAATCCAGTTCACCAGATTAGCCTCCGCCGCTCATCTGGAGGAGTGGGGAATCAAACCCGGCTCTCCAGATCCGACCCCACCGCTCTTAACCACTACACCACACTGGCTTTGTGGTGGCTGGATTGGCTATGTATTGCTGTGACAGTATCACATTTGCTATGTGTTCTCTGGTTGGTTGGGAGTGCTCTAAGAAGAAGAAGGCCCTGCCTGAAGATTTCAAAATATCCCTTGTCTCTGTGGACTCATAGCAAGAGCTTGGTGGCTGGAGAGACCCTGTCTGACTCCACTCCCCCCCCCCCCACATAGGCTGTTGACAGAGAGTTGCTTACTGCAGGAGCCAAGCCCACCAAGCAAGCAATGTCGGAGCATCACTCATGAACTATGAAGTCTTCAGCTTTCCATTGGGGGCGACTCCCCTCCCCTTTTAAACTTATTTGCGCAGGAAGAATCTCAGGCAGAATTTGGCAATGTGTAAGCTGTCAACTTGATGAGACAAGACAGAGATCTGTCTCTTTTTTGAGTGATTGTGGTTTCTCACATCATTGAGTGGGTTGGAAACGTAGTTAGTTAAAATAACAATTTATTCTACCGCGCACCTTGACTAAAAGCAGTCTCCCTAAGACGGTATCGGCTGGGGATCGCTGTTCTTTGTCTTTCTCATACTTGACAATTTATCTTCCTGCTTTATTGTGGGTTTGGATTTAGAAAGAAGTGGGGGATGTCTTGGAAGGAGAGGCGGTAACCCCTCCCTTTCCTGCAGCAGGGGTGGATTCATACTGTTCCTCACAACTCTAGAGTGACATTTTACTTTCAGCTTGTTTGGAGAAGCGCATGGTTCTTAGGAGTTGTGGCACACATTGTTCCATTTGGGAGGAAGGATAACTTGAACGAGCTTTGAAAATTAAACGTTCTCCATTAGCAATTGCAGAAACGTATGGCTCAGTCAAAGGGCTTGCCCTCTTTTGCGAGCTCCAGGATTTCCACCACAACGCACGAAGCTGCCTTCTACTGAATCAGACCCTTGGTCCATCAAAAACAGTGTTGTAGACTCAGACCGGCAGCGGCTCTCCAGGGTCTCAGGCAGAGGTCTTTCACGTCACCTATCTGCCTAGTCCCTTTAACGGGAGATGCCAGGGATTGAACCTGGGACCTTCTGCATGCCAAGCAGATGCTCTACCACTGAGCCACAGCCCCTTCCTGCTTTTCATGTGTCCAACGGAGAACTGTAGCAAAGAACAGAAGTGGTCAGGCAAGACCTCTGGTGGTGGGGAGGTCCAGAACATCCTAAGTCAGTACTGTGGGACTGATGTAGACTCTCCCATACCCCAACACCTACACACTAACTGTAGGAAGCCAAACATGGAGATTTCAGTCCATGTATATTCTGTTGAGAGCCAGCGTGGTGTAGTGGTTAAGGTGTTGGACTAGGATCTGGGAAACCCAGGTTCGAATTCCCGCTCTTCCATGGAAACTTGCTGGGTGACCTTGGGCCAGTCACACACACTCAGTCTTGACCCTGGCAAGTACTGGGTTGGGAGACCTCCAAGGAATACCAGGGGCGTGACACAGAGGCAGGCAGTGGCAGTGGCAAACCACCTCTGAACGTCTCTTGCCTTGAAAACCCTACAGGGTTGCTGTAGGTTAGCTGTGACTTGATGATACCTGTGGAATGGGAAAGAGAGGGGACTGGATAACGGGGAAAGAGGTTGAGTCTGTAGCTCACTGGTGAAGCACTTGCTTTGCATGCAGAAGGTCCCAGGTTCAGTACCTCCACCACTCAGAACTGTGTGTGTGTGTGCGAAAATTTTATGCACAGGCTCAGAATAAGAAGCACAGTCATAGAATCATAGAGTTGGAAGGGACCACCAGGGTCATCTAGTCCAACCCCCTGCACAATGCAGGAAGTTCATTGTGGCTCAGTGGTAGAGCATCTGCTTGGCATGCAGAAGGTCCCAGGTTCAATCCCCAGCATCTCCAGTTAAAGGGACTGGGCAGGTAGGTGATGTGAAAGACCCCTGCCTGAGACCCTGGAGAGCTGCTGCCGGTCTGAGTAGACAATACTGACTTTGATGGACCAAGGGTCTGATTCAGTATAAGGCAGCTTCATGTGTTCACCTCCCCCTCACATCCCCAGTGACCCCTACTCCATGCCCAGAAGATGGCCAAGATGCCCTCCCTCTCACCATCTACTTAAGGTCATAGGATCAGTCTCAATCAGTCCCTGATTTGGGGGTGAACTGCCACTACTCACTGCTCAATTTTTTCCCCTTGGGTGGATGAGAAACCTGAGAGGTGAACATGGTAATTACTTTGAAACCCCCCAAAATCCCAAAAGAAGCACCACGTGGGAGTGGTTAGAAATTTTGGCTTTAGACTGGGTGGAATCCCTCCTTGGATCATGAAGATAAATGAATGACGTTGGGCCAGTCATTCTACTCTGCAGGGTTGTTGTGAGGAAAACAGTGTGATGGCCTCATCTTTGTAGACCATCCATAGAGATGGTTGGGAACAACATGTAAGGAAAAAACTGGATGATTCCCTAGGGTCATGTTTGAGAGTCTTTTGATCTCTACCGTTCAAGGGAAGGAAGGAAGCAATGTTCTGGAAAAAGGAAAATAGTATTCCAATGAGTGTTTGATGGTTTAATATGTGATATGATGCTGCTCAGCATAACAATAGAGCATAGGTGGTGAGAAAATCAGTAGTCTGTTCATTTTTGGAATAATGTCCTACATTTTCCCACTCTTCTTCTTCTTCTTCTTCTTCTTCTTCTTCTTCTTCTTCTTCTTCTTCTTCTTCTTCTTCTTCTTCTTCTTCTTCTTCTTCTTCTTCTTCTTCTTCTTCTTCTTCTCCTTCTCCTTCTCCTTCTCCTTCTCCTCCTCCTCCTCCTCCTCCTCCTCCTCCTCCTCCTCCTGAGTTGGAAGTATGCAAGCAATACCCAGGGCTATCTGAAAACTGGAGGAGGGGGGACGGCAGCTCAGTAAGGTTGTGTTCATCTCCCCCCAACTAGCTTCAGTGGGATGAATTGACCTAGACAGGTTGCATATATGCAAGGATGCTTAATTTGCGTAATGCATAAAAGGTTGTGGAGTCTTGCTTCCCCTGGTTCAGAGTCTGGATTACTGTGGGGTAATATTCTTTTTCTTTTCTTTTTTTTCCTTAAGGAAAAAAAACCCTCACAGAATGCAAACAGCCATGCCCGTATTTATCCATTTTTCCATCACCTGTTTGCTGTGCTTTTCTTACGAGGCCTGCCAGACAGCCCGGGTGAGGGCTTCCCTTTGCGAAAGGATGTTTGTTTGAGTTGGCAGCGGCCGAAATGTCAGCGCTAGCCAAACACCAGCTGGACTTGGAGTTCCAGTTCTCCCGGTGACTTCCTCCCCCCTTCCAGATCAACGTTGGGCCGATTTAACCCTATGCTCGCCCATGGTCGGGTTCCTGTGCTTCTACAAATGTCAAAGTTGCCTGGCCCAGTAATGTCGAGGCACATGAATGGCAGGGGATAGAGAGAAAGAAAAAAAAATTGCATTCAGGGTGGAACGATGGACAGCTTCCTTTTTGTGTAGGGTTGCCAGGTCCCTCTTTGCCGCCTTTGGGAGGTTTCTGGGGCGGAGCCTGAGGAGGGGCGGGGTTAGGGCCTTCAATGCCATAGAGTCCAATTGCCAAAGCGGCCATTGTCTCCGGGTGAACTGATCTGTATCAGCTGGAGATCAGTTGTAATAGCAGGAGATCTCCAGCTAGAACCGGGAGGTTGGCAACCCTATTCTCGTATGATGTTTATTTCATTTGGGAACCCTTCACCATTTTTTTAAGATGAATGTTTTGTGTGATTGCTAAGACTTAGGGTTGCCAACCTCCAGGTACAGTGTGCAAAATAACGTTAGCTTACTGCATTATGTGTTGGAAAAAAACTCAGCAGTAATGATACAAAGAATATACGGAAAGTAAGATATAAATAACCATCAAAGTGCAAATTTATGTGTAAACAATATATGTACAAACATACAAAACATATCCAAGATCAGTGAGTAACAAGACAAGTTGGAGTAATACTTGGTATTACTCCAAGACAAGCAACACATGAGTGACTGAAGTCGTAGGATTTGTAGAAATGAAGGACTCTAAAGAACATTGTTTATGTAAGAAAGAAACCAGTTTGTGGAGCACAACTTGTCTTGTTACTCACTGATTTTGGATATGTTTTGTATGTTTGTACATATATTGTTTACACATAAATTTGCATTTTGATGGTTATTTATATGTTATTTTCCGTATAGGCTTTGTATCATTACTGCTGAGTTTTTCCAACCTCCAGGTACTGGCTGGAGATCTCCTGCTCTTACAACTGATCTCCAGCCGATAGAGATCAGTTCACCTGAAGAAAATGGCCACTTTGGCAGTTGGACTCTATGGCATTGAAGTCCCTCCCTGCCCCAAGCCCCGCCCTCCTCAGGCTTCCCCCAAAAATCTCCAGGTATTTCCCAACCTGGAGCTGGCAACCCTGTTCCTCTGCAAAAAGCAAAATGGTGGCAGCTTATCTCCTTTGCACACCTTTTTTGGAAGGGATGCATCTATCTTCTTCTAGTCTTGTCTGTGGTTGTGAGTCACTGCGGGGTGGGATGGGGTGGGGGGAGCTGCCGGGAAGCAAGGATTCATTCACTGAATGTTAATCAAGATTTTTTTTAATAATGTAAAACTTGGTAGATGTCAAAGCAAAAAAGAAGTTTTGGAAAGAAAAAAAAACCTTGGATTCAGGTGCATGCATGAAATATTAATTGCAGTTCTCAGAGAGGCTTGCTGCCTCTTGCTTCATCAGCAGTTGTCCGAGGGTGCCAGAACTGCATGCTAGCAGAGCAGCAATTTTTTGTCTGGGATACTCGGAGGGTTGCCAACCTCCAGGTACTTCAATGCCATAGAGTCCAATTGCCAGAGCGGCCATTTTCTCCAGGGGAACTGGTCTGTATCAGCTGGAGATCAGTTGTAATAGCAGGTGATCTCCAGCTAGTACCTGGAGGTTATCAAGAAAAAATCAGCACTTGGCTCATATCTACACACATATATTGTGAGGAGAGACACAAATAACAACAAGGCAGTGCAAATATCTACAAGGGAACCGTCATTTAAACAGGAAACAAATACCTAACAACTGTACAAGAAATATGTACAAGAAATCTATGTCCAGGTTTCCCTCAGAGTCCAAAAGACACTTCATATGACTGAAAAGTCCTTGTAAAGGCAAGCCCTCGAAAACAAGGAAGGAATCTTCTTCATAGTACAATATATGTGTTTAGATATGAGCCAAGTTCTGATTTTTTCTTGATAACCAACTTTATCGCATTAGTGGATAGTTTTCAGTACCTGGAGGTTGGCAAGCCTATGTGTAGGGTGTGTGTGTGTCTATGGGGAGTGACAACAAGGCCACTTATCAGTACCACCCCCTGGGGGGCGGTGGGATTACCTAAGGGGGCACTAAGAGGCAAGGGGGCAGTAGGGGGGCGCTAGAGGTGGGCCCCTTCAACTGTGTTGTTGAATAGGGTAGGGGGCACTGAGGTTGAGTTTGTGGAACCAAGGGGGCGGTGGCCCGAAAAGTTTGGGAACCACTGGTTTAAACCAAAGTCAGTATTGAAAATCCACAATACGTACCGACGTGCCGTCCAGTCACAGCCAACATGGTGACCCCAGCAAGGGGCTTTCAAAGGCAAGTGAGAAGACGAGGGGGTTTGCCAGTGCCGTCCTCTGGATACTCTTCCTTGGTGTCTCCCACCCAAGTACCGACCCTCCTTAGCTTCCGAGATCTGACAAGATTGGGCTGTACATTGCCGCCTTCCTGCCGAAAACCCACAATACAGGGTTAATATTTCAGACAAAAAAAATGTAAATCCAGGCAGTTTAACTATAGTGAAGGACAAAACCAGTTCTGATTAGAAAGCTGCTCCTGGAAGTGAACCACAGGGATTAATTTAATAATGTACAGCCGTTCTCTTAATCCAGCTGAATGAACAGTTCATTGTCTTGACCGTTGGTGAGAAAGAGAAAAGAACTGCTCTGTAAACAGCACACAAGTAATTTAAATTGCCAAACGTTTAAAAAACCAAAAAACAAGGCAAACCCTGCCTCCTCCTGTCTTCAAAAGTAAAAGAAGCCGCTTGCTCAGTAAGGCATGGTGTAGACATCACAGGCAAACAAAGGTGCTCATATGTTCTGTCTGTTCATAGAAACCAAGGAATGGTTCTTATCTTGTGCTCTCTCTCCCTGATAAATCACAGTCCCCATCTGTGCCTTTTAGGAATGCCTTGCTAAAATTTTATGAGGATGAATTGCTAGGTGGCCATTCCTCGGGTCATTCCTCATTGCCTTGACCTGGATGGCCCCAGCTATCCTAAAATAATTGAATCTTAGAAGGTAAGCAGGGTTGCTCTGGTTAGTACTTGGATGAGAGTCTATCAGTAGGGTTGCCAGGTCCCTCTTCTCAACTGGCGGGAGATTTTGGGGGGAGCCTGAAGAGGGCAGGGTTTGGGGAGGGGAGGGGCTTCAATGCCAAAGTGGCCATTTTTCTCCAGGAGATCTGCTCTTTATCGGCTGGAGATCAGTTGAATTAGCAGATCTCCTGCTACTGCCTGACAGTTGGCAACCCTATCTATCAAGGAACTCCAGGATCGCTACGCAGAGGCAGGCAATGGCAAACCACTTCTGAATGTCCCTTGCCTTGAAAACCCCACGAGAGATTGCCATAAATTGGTTGCGACTTCAGGTTGTGTCTGAAGAAGTGAGCTGTGACTCACAAAAGCTCACACCCTACCAGGAATTTTGTTAGTCTTTAAGGTGCTACTGGATTCTTGCTCTTTTCTACAGCCTACTTAGTTATTTTAAAGCTTACCTCGTCATGTCTCCTTTAACTTTGTACTTGTACTAGCCTTGCAGGAAATACAAGCAATATTTAAGAAACTGAATTTAGTTTTCTTTTTGGATTTTATGTACGCCCCCCCACCCCCGTGAATGCTTCTTGCAGACTTTTTGATCTTCACAGGGCACCATACTATTAAATCTATAATATGTGCAGCATTAAATAGGCTATACACCATTCAGTTGGCTTTACATGTTTCCAGTTGTTGTTTTGTATTTGTATACTTTCTGGGTCCCCAGATAAAGACAACAAGAATGAGGAATGGCTTAAACTAACTGTAACATGAAGCACAAGTTAAACATCTTGAATTAGCTTTCTCTAAGCTTTGCTCTAGAACTAAGGGCACATGATCTTAGGGCAAGTCCTCAATTTACCCATTCCTGCTTAATGTAAGGGAACATCTCTGAATTATAAATCTTGCCACTGTAGTGTTTGTCGTAGGGTGAGGTTTGGGGACGGGAGGGGCTTCAATGCCATCGAGTCCAATGGCCAAAGCTGCCATTTTCTCCAGATGAACTGATCTCTATCAGCTAGAGATCCGTTGTAATAGCAGGAGATCTCCAGCTATTAGCTGGAGGTTGGCAACCCTATGTTTGTGGCACATTTTTACTTACCTGGATGATAGGGTTGCCACCTCCAGGTGGTGGCTGGAGATCTCCTGGGATTACAGCTGATCTCTGTACTATACCTCACTGAAGCCCCTCCCCTCCCTAAACCTCACCTTCCCCAGGCTCCACTCCCAGAATCTATGGGAAACCTACTTTCTTCTTCATTTTGAATGCCACCCCTGAAGTTGGTGTGTGTGTGTGTGTGTGTGGGGATATACCTTTGTTTCCTTCATAGCAGGATCATAGTGATAAATTGAGGAATTCCCATAATGCTGTTTGCCTGGTAGGTGCAATATCTTGCAAAGTATGGAATATTCCAGGCACTGCCATCCGGAAGAGAGCAGCGGGTGTTGGTGAAACCTTAATCAGGAAACAGCCCTCCTTGTTGGCAGATAAATGCTCAGGAACCCCCCAGATATGAAAGTGAGCTTTCGTAACGGACCGTCAGATTGGATCGTACGATACGGAGGTGTCAGTCTCCGATCTGCCGAGAAAGCCAAGTCCTCCTGGATGGAAACATCCTGCAATCTATTTTTAAATTCCACTTTGGCACTTGCAAGCGTCAGCATGGAAAAATTACGCTTGAGAGAATCCAGTTGGAAACAGGAGGGTTGCCGGCATGCTTGTTAGTTATTCCAGCTCTACCTGCAATGATTAAATTAGTCTTGTTCTTCTCCTTGGAGGCCTTTTGTTTGTCCTACCAGCAAGGCCAAAGGGCTTAATGGTTGTAATAATAATTTTCAGGACTTGCTGTTTGTTTCTGTTTTTTAAGTTACCTCTGGGATGGAGCCATCGTACCCAGTGAGCAAGGGGGTGGAGCATTTTTACTGTAAGAAAAGGCTAATCATTTGGGGCTTTCTAATTTAAAAAAAACCCAGACATCTAAGAAGGGACGTGATAGAGGTTTATAAAATTGGGAACAGAGCAGAGAAAACGGCTAGAGAGAACTTATTTCTTTATTTCTGTTCTTTATGCTTGGGGACCAACAGATCATGAGCAAAACAAATTCAATAAGTTCAGTAATACAAAATAACCAAGCATACAGAAATGCAAAATCTAAAATTTAAAGTGGAACATATACAGTTAGATAAAATTTTTGCCATGGTGAGGGTTACATTGTGAGGGTTAGGGTTACATGGAGAGCCAACAGCTTTGCAACTATCTTTGCAACAGCTTTGCAACTATCTCTTGATTTAGGGCAGGTCCCCACCTCTGGATGTAAAGTGTGATCCATTTGTCTCTGGCGAGATCATACCTTTGACAATCAATTACAAAAGGCCAAACGGTGTCCAAATTCCCTGATTTACAACCACAAAGTCATTCAGAAAAAGGGATCAGAGAACTTTCTCCCGTTCCCAAACCACTGGAATTTGAGGACACACAGTAAAATTGATGGACACTAGTTTTGGGCCAGACAAAAGGAAATCCTTCTTCACTTCAATAGATAATTAATATGTGGAACTCACCGCCACAGGATATTTATTTATTTAGGAAATTACCATGCTGCTTCTCCAGAGAACCCGCTTGAGGTGGCTTACAAACTAAAGCATAATTAAAAAAAAAAAAGCCAACTAGCCAAAAAAACAGCATTAAAAATCCAGTGAGAGCATCACATGGCATAAAAGGAGTCTCATCTAGTTTTATGCCCATAAATAAACTCAGGTGACCTTGAAAGAAGATGGCATAAGTTTATGAGGTTTACCAACAGACTTGGTGACTAAAAGAAACCTCCATTTTAAGAGGATGTGTGCCAGTTTCTGGGATCCAGCAAGAGGTAGAGGCATTGGCTTCTGTGCCAAGCTTGTAGGCCTTCTAGGTGCATGTGGTTGACCACGGTCGGGCTCAGCATTTTGGACTAGACAGCTCTTCGACCTGATCCAGCTGAGCTCTTTTTATGCCCTTCTGAGAGGGCGAGGCACCTGCTTTGCATGCTTAAGGCCCTGCGTTCAGCTCCCAACGAAAGGGGTCTTTGGTAGCTGGGCCAAAAGAGATCTTTCTCTGCTTGAGGTGCAAGAGCAGGGGTGTCAAACATAAGGCTCGTGGGCCGGATCCGGCCCCTTGAGAGCTCTTATCCGGCTCACAAGCCAGCTGAGCACCCCCCCCCCCAATCTGGGCTGGCGAGGCATGGCCCGTCCTGTCCAAATGGCATTTATGCCCTTGTAACAGTTGAGTTCGACACCCCTGTGCTAGGGAGACACGGTGGTCAGAGAGCACAGTGTTGAGCTAGACAGGACTTGCTTGACAGTCGTTCCTGGGGTAAGTCAGCTTCTTTGAGTTCCAGAAGAAGCCGTCGTTGTGAGACATTGGGTGGTGTGTGTTGTGCACAAGTCAGTAACTCATCTTTCCCCCTCTCCCTTCTTCTCTTTCCATGGCTGATGTTTCGGGTCCAATTGGAAACTGACAGAACTCCCAGCGGAAGAAGGTAGGTTCATACTTTTGCCTGGTTTTATCATACAGAGCCATCCCAAGGTGCTTCCAAACTTCTCACATTTCGAATTTCTACCTGGCCGTGTATCCAAAGAGGAATTCTTGTGTCAGGAATCTTCCTGCCATCTGTTATTTGTTTCCAAAATTCATACAGAGCACGTGTAGTTTGCCACTTCTTTTCACTCTGTGTTACCGATTTGAGTATGTACACGGGGAAGGATGAACACTTGAACACATGAAGCTGCCTTCTACTGAATCAGACCCTTGGTCCATCAAAGTCAGTATTGTCTACTCAGACCAGCAGCAGATCTCCAGGGCCACAGGCAGGGGGGTTTCACATCACTTACTTGCCTAGTCCTTTAACTGGAGATGCTGGGGATTGAACCTGGGACCTTCCGCACGCCAAGCAGATGCTCCACCACTGAGCCACAGCCTCCAGATTGGGGAGCAATCTTGAAGCGATTATATGTATGATGGTACTGAGATTCTGTTGGTGCACTCTTTCCCTAGTGTGCATGTGTACATTTGTAAAACACTACACAAAAAGAGTCATAGAATCATACAGTTGGAAGGGACCACCAGGTGCATCTAGTCCAACCCCCTGCACAATGCAGGGAATTCCAAACTACCCACCCCACACTCCCAGTGACCCATACTCTATGCCCAGAAGATGGCCAAGGCGCCCTCCCTCTCATGATCTGCCTAAGGTCATAGAATCAGCATTGCTGACAGATGGCCATCTAGCCTCTTCTTAAAAACCTCCAGGGAAGGAGAGCCCACCACCTCCCGAGGAAGCCTGTTCCACTGAGGAACCGCTCTAACTGTTAGAAAATTCTTCCTAATGTCTAGACGGAAACTTTTGGATTTAATTTCAACCCGTTGGTTCTGGTCCGACTTTCTGGGGCAACAGAAAACAACTCGGCCCCATCCTCTATATGACACCCCTTCAAGTACTTGATGGTTAGCATACCCCTTCTCAGTCTTCTCCTCTTCAGGCTAAACATACCCAGTCTTAATGCAATCATTCCCATACTTGCATTGAGAAATGTGATCACAGCCTTAAGCCTTTTTTTATTGGGAAGTGGGGCACAGTTGAACTCTGGTCTTGCCGAAGCATTGGGATGACGCCTGGCTTTCTTTCCTGCCAGGCAAGTCTCTCTTCGAGCTGGTGGTGGAACAGTTCGAAGACCTCCTCGTCCGCATCCTCCTCTTGGCGGCCTTCGTTTCGTTCGTAAGTACCCGTGCGGACCTTTGGGTTCGGATCGAGCCAGTGCGTTGTAGCGGTTGCAGCGTCGGAATCCGTGAGAGCTGGGTTTGAATCCCTTCTCGTCCACGAAACTCATGGGGTGACCTTGGCCCAGTGCTTCTCCTAACCCAGCCCACCTCACGGGGTTATCGTGAGGACAGAATGGAGGAAGGGGCAAAGCTCGTATTTTCCACGCTGAAGGAAGGGCAGAATAAAAGTGTGATTGTTCTGTTGATGATGGCTAGGGGCTCAAACCATGTTCTGGATGTTCTTGTTTTAAATTCCAGGCTGGGTTCAGCTGTGGATGAAGGACTGGTCCAAGTCAGTAAAGATTTGGCAGCTAATTGAGATCGCTTCTGCAACTGGTTTTATTCCAGTTCATGGGAGAAATGAAGTTAATTGTTCTGTTATGGTTAATGCCTTGTTATTGTCGAGGGGGTATACACAGTGTCTGGGGGGTACTATTTCAGCTTGCAGGTGAAGGCTTACATAACTGAATGCCCCTCTTTATTTAAAAGAAATCCCTTCCTGCAGAAAACAAGCATGTCAGGGAGAGGGATTCTATACTTGACTTCTGTATGTGCTACTATATGTGTAAAGGGGAATTTTTTGTATCGAGGAACATTCAGTCACATGAGCTGGTAGGGTTGCCAACTTCCGAACGGCTTGAATCTGACTGATGATCTGCCCTGTCTCCTTTGATGTATTTCTCCCTTTGCTGGGTACTTTGCCACTCTTTGTTAATTTCCACTCTTGGATAATTTCAGCGTGTACCTTTGTGACTGTCTCCACACCTGTAACTTATTTTTATGTTAAATGGGGGAGAACTGGATGGGATATTCACCTTTGCAATTCTTTATCCCGTGGGGGAACTAGGCAAGAGGTCTGTAAAACGCTGTGTGTGTGATTTGTGAAACGATTACGCTGGTGAGATAGGGTATTTTTATTTTATTTTACTTAGGGTATTTTTATTTTATTTTACTGATTAGTGTACTAGGTTAGTATCACCGTGCTACTGGTTGCATATGGGAGAGTTTCCACAAGAGGAACCGAGGAAGAATACTGTATTTTCGAAACGAGGATTTCTCGAGAAAAGGCATCGTCGACTTTTTGTTTTGCATACTCTGACCAGCTTTTTCTAATTTGGTTTGTGTGTTTTCAATATACATTTGCACGGCAGCATTTTGCCGGTCTCTGTGTTAATGTATTGTAATTTCTACTGGGTACACAGAGGTGTCAGTTTTCATAACCTCCAGGTACTAGCTGGAGATCTCCTGCTATTACAACTGATCTCCAGCTGATAGAGATCAGTTCCCCTGGAGAAAATGGCTGCTTTGGCAATTGGACTCTATGGCATTGAAGTCCCTCCCCTCCACAAACCCTGCCCTCCTCAGTCTCCCCCCCAGTAACCTCCCACTGGTGGTGAAGAGGGACCTGGCAACCCTAACTGCAGCTCTCAGGAATGGACTCTTAAGGCAATTGAATGTTGCATTGTTGTGAGCTCCTGCAGATATCCTAGATCAAATCCCTGGCGTCTTGCGTCGCAGGTGCTGGGGAGAGACCTTTCTCTGCCGGAGCCTCTGCCCATTGGGGACAGACAATACCAAGCTAGTCTTGCAGCTTTGTGGGGTTGACAGAAGACTGAAGGCTGGTGGGGTTGAAAGGAAACCTGCAGGGGAGGGTTCCTCGATCACTGGTACGTCTGGTGCTTTGCAAGCAGGAGGAACTCCATTGGGATCTCCAGCGGAAGGATTTCAGGCCACAGGTGACATTTTTCTGCTGGCGGCCCTGGAGACATTTCTCTGCCAGGGCGAGGAGACGAGGCTAAGCGAGATGGATCATCCTCCTGCGTTCTGCGCCAATCCCAATCCCAAACGTCTCGAGATTCTTCCCAGACGTTAGTTCTGCATGTCCACGGATTCTATTTTAAGCCACCCATCTGGTCGGCCTCCTGGGATGAGTCAGTCGACTGTGCTGAGCTTCATCTGTGTTTCTCGGGCTTTTGGAGCTCCGCGCCGGCGATCCGTTCCGTGGCATGTGACGTTGAGCTGCCTGCACGCGGTTGGGAGGATGCAACGCTGGGGTTAGAATTTCAACAGGACTTCTGTGAGACCTCCTGCGGGGAAGAAATCAGGGTGGGAACCACCCCTCCCCATCAGCCATCTGTCTCGTCACCCCCATCTGATTTGGGAAAAGCAGAGGGGCGGGGGAGAAGACAGTCACACACATGAATCTAGCATAGGCCCTCTGTTAGGGGCCACTGAATCTATTGAAGTCTGGTCTGATGACCCATAAGAATTTTGTTCTGCTGGATCAGACCAAAGGACCTTCTGCTCCAGCGTTTTGCCAACCACGCATCCCCCAGGCCGTCCACAAGCTGGGCATGAAGAGAACACCCCTTCTCTGTCTCCATCAACTCAGAGACAGTCTCTGAACAGGGAGGTTCCATCCCCAGCTGTCATGACTAATAAGAAGAGTCCTGCTGGCCAGCCATGTGCTTTTAGGATAGACTGACCCTGAACATGGAGTTCCATTCCCAGCTGTCATGGCTAATAAGGTGTGAACAGGCAAAGCGATGGACAGAGTGCTTTCCTTTTGTTTGTCCCCTAACAAACTCCTTAAAGGTAGTGACTCCTTAAAAGTAGAGAAAAGCAGAGTATAAAAACTTATCCTCCTCCTCCTCCTCCTCTTCTTCTCTTCTTGTTCATTGTGTGTTGGATTAGATGACCCTGGAGGTCCCTTCCAACTATGATCTCCTCCTCCTCCTCCTCCTCCTTCTTCTTCCTCCTCTTCCTCTTCTTCTTCCTCTTCCTCCTCCTCTTCCTCCTCTTCTTCTTCTTTGCTGCTGTTGCAGGATCGTACCCTCTTCCTCAAAGGTGGTGTTCCAGGAAGGGCCCACCATGCTCCTAAAAGGTCTTCAAGTGTTAATATTTTTTCACTTTTTGTTTCCTTCTCAAAGTTGGCTCCCATCTTCCTTCCCTTCTGTGTTCACTTTGCCACAGACCTTTCGCTATCTGACGCCTCGTGGCTCATCTCTTCCCACCAGCTTGCTTTGCTTTAAAGAACTGTTCCTCAAGGATGCACTGCCCATGTGCTAACCAACTCCTTTGCAAAACAAGAGGCATGAGTAAATGGAGTGTCGTGGGCCTTGGTGAATCATCCATCTGAATATTTCCCTCGGCAGTAAAGGCATATATATATATGTCCTCGTAGGCTAATAATTCTCACCAAGCTGCCGTTCTGTCCCCAACTTGCCAAATGGGCCTGACTCACTTTAAAGACGCCTGACAGCTGTAGAAAACCAGCATTACAGGCTAAAATCCTTTCCTTGATCTCCTTGTTTTCTACCTGCAGGGATGTTTAAGCATATGAGGCAGCATCGGTGATGCAGGCTGTCTCCCTTTAAGATGCCTGATAACTGAAGGGGAATCAGCATTTCAGAGAGGAGCTAACCTTGCTCTCTTTTCCTTGATATACTACATTTCTACATGCAGGAATTTTTGCGTTTTTATTTTTAAGATTTTTATGCCACATTTCCAGCCGGTTTAGGGTCCTCAAGATGGTGAACAGCCAAAACATTAAAACAAATTTTTACATATTTACCATTTATTGTTACAGCCATTGGCCAGCACAAATTTTTACATATAGAACAATAAAAACATGTTTTTAATTTATGCATTGGGGGCATGTCAGGGAGGGGACTTGGCTAGAATCCTTTCTTGGTGTAGTAGTTTTCTACATGCAGAGATGTGGTATTTATATGGGTGGAGAGAGAAGTCTATCATGCAGTTGCCTTTCTACTTTGAATTAATGCCATCTGCTTTTCTGGATGAGAGGTTTGCAAAGACTGGTAAATAGCTGCATTTGTATTTAGAGGCAAAACATTTTTTTGGGGTAGGATTTCTAGATGGATGCCTAAATTCAGGATGGATATGAAAATATTTTATCTTGCTCATAGGAACAAATATAATTCTCTGCACTGGTGGTGCCGAAGCGTCGAAGGAAAGATGCCATATAAGAAATATTTGAGAGTTTTGTGGGACCATCTGTCCCCCCATCCTTTATTTAGCATAGTTTTTAAGACATCAGATCTCTGCAAAGCACAGTCTTTACCCACCATGAGACAATAATAACAATTGGTAATGTTTCTCCCTTTCCCTATTATTTTTAATTAATTCCCAAGTCGTAATTCGCCAAACAGATGAATCCAGTCACAATTCAGAAATGTTTTTATACAGACGGAAATGGAAAGAGCTGTAACCTGCCAAATAGACCTCAAAAAATATTACCAAATTGTCAGTGATCTATAAATAGAAAATAAGCGACATTTGGAAAGCGTTGCACCAAGCAGATCTGGCTTATCTGCACCAGCTGGAACCGTACTCTCAGACATACCTAAACCTTTGGTGGGTCAATTTGTCAGTATTTGATAGATATAGATATATACACACACACACATTTAAATATAATATGTACTCTATATATGTAAAAAAGAGTTGCGTATCGTAATAAATATAGGAACATAAGGGCCCTGCTGGATCAGATTGGTGGTCCATCTAGTCCAGCATCCTGCCTCATCCTGTAGCCAACCAGTAGTAGAAGAAGAGTCGGTTTTTGTATGCCAACTTTCTCTACCACTTAAGGGAGACTCAAACCGGCTTACAATCCCCTTCCCTTCCCCTCCCCACAACAGACACCCTGTGAGGTAGGTGGGGCTGAGAGGGCTCTAAGAGAGCTGTGACTGGCCCAAGGTCACCCAGCTGTCTTCATGTGTAGGAGTGGGGAAACAAATCCAATTCACCAGATCAGCCTCCTCCGCTCATGTGGAGGAGTGGGGAATCAAACCCGGTTCTCCAGATCAGAGTCCACTGCTCCAAACCACCACTCTTATCCACTACACCAACGGTGGTTTGGAGCGGTGGACTCTTGATCTGGAGAACCGGGTTTGATTCCCCACTCCTCCACATGAGCGGCGGAGGCTGATCTGGTGAATTGGATTTGTTTGCCTACTCCTACACATGAAGCCAGCTAGTGTAGTTGGCAGCTCCAGGTTGGGAAATTCCTGTAGATTTTGGGGCTGGAGCCTGAGGAGGTCAAGGTTTGGGGAGGGAAGGGACTTCAGTTACTCTGTAGAGCCAACAACAGGTCATAGAGGTTGAGGCCTTCCCCTGATGTTGCCTCCTGGCTACGGTTGCCAGGTCCCCCTGGCCACCAGTGTGGGATGGGGGTGTAGGGTTGCCAGATCCAGGCTGGGAAACTCCTGGAGATTTGGGGATGGAGCCTGTGGCGGACAGGTACCTCAGTGGGGTACAATGTCATGGAGGCCACCCTCCAAAGCATCCATTTTCTCCAGGGGAATTGATCTCTGTACTTGGAGATGAGCTGTAATTCCGGGGGGATCCCCAGGTCCAACTTGGAGACTGGCATCCCTACTGGAGTCCACCGCTCCAAACCACCGCTCTTAACCACTACTTATTGTATTGTACTTATTGTTGTTGATTTGCTGTTACCTGCCCTGAGCCCCGCCTTGGCTGGGGGTTGAGGGTGGGATACAAGTCTAAATAAATAAATAAATTTCTGGCACCTCCGTTCCAAGGAGGCAGCAGGTGCTGGAGTTGGTGTGGCAAGAGGATCTTTTTGTGCCCTTAGCGAACTTCTGCTGGTCAAAATAGACAACCCCCTGGCCCAGTGGTCATTGCTCTGTGTGTTCATTTTCAGCCGAGGTTTTTCAGAAGGAAATTGGAAAGCGACATGCCGGTCATTTGCCTTTGCAGGGGTAGGATACACTGGTTGGATTTGCTTAATTTGCAAACGGGGCTCGACGATGCAAAGTGCCTTCTGAAATGGAGGCAAAAGGCATGCAAAAACTTTTTCAAAACTGATAACGCATAGTTAAATTGTTTAACTCCTTGCCCCAGGATGTGGTGATGGCTGCCAACTTGGAAGGCTTTGAGAGGGGAGTGGACGGACATGTTCATGGAGGAGAGGGCTATTCATGGCTGCTAGTCAAAATGGATATTAGTCATGATGCAGACCTGTTCTCTCCAGGATCAGAGGAGCATGCCCATTATATTAGGTGCTGTGGAACACAGGCAGGATAATGCTGCTGCAGCTGTCTTGTTCGTGGGCTTCCAAGGCACCTGGTTGGCCATTGTGTGAACAGGCTGTTGATGGGCCTGGGTCTGATCCAGGATGGCTTTTCTTATGTCCTTATGTCTTATGTCCTTAAAAACGGAACCTTAGCCATGCCTGTGCATGCATCTCACACTCGAGGGAACTGCGTTGCCTGGCGGTCTCTCCCTCTGTGATCTGGCTTTTGAGGGAGTCTGTCCAAAGGACAAACATTAACAAAGCTATTTATTGCGACTAAGTGAAGAATGCCTTGTCCTGAGTAGGCCAGGCTTGCCCAATCCCGTCAGCTGTCAGGAGCTAAGCAGGGTCGGCCATGGTTAATACTTGGATGGGAGACCACCAAGGACGTCCAGGGTCGCTACGCAGAGGCAGGCCATGGCAAAACCACCTCTGAATGTCTCTTGCCTTGAAAACCCTAGGGCAGGGGTGGGGAACCTTTTTTCCACCAAGGGCCATTTGGATATTTATAACATCATTCACGGGCCATACAAAATTATCAACTTAAAAATTAGCCTGCTATATTTGGTCAAACGTTTAGCCAAGAGGCACGACTGGAGATGACTCCGAGTGTCTGCCACATGGTCGGGGCCGGATTGTACAGCCAGCTTCTGCTTACCTCCGCCTGCAGGGATGAAATGAGGACACACTGGCTAAGAACTCGTCCCTGCGCATTCTGGCCCTGCCCCCTTTAACCCCTCCATTGTCGCCACTTCCACCCCCATCCCTCTTTTAGTACAGAGGGAATACGTTTCTCCACGGCCCGGGTGGGAAAGGGTTAACACAGTTTCTTGGGCGGTCCTAGCAGCTCCATAGCTAATGACTCTTCTGCAAGGGGAAAGAAAGTTCCTTTTCTCAGCAAAACAAACTCACATCCGCCTTGAATAGAGGCTATTCCTGTCCGCGGGAGGGGGCGGATCACCAGTCTTAGATCCTTCTTAGCTAGAGATCTGCCAGGACCCACAAAGGGCCGGACCAAATGATTTCACAGGCCTTATATGGCCCCGGGCCTGATGTTCCCCACCCCTGCCCTAGGGGGTTGCCTACAATCTCCTGCAACTTGGCAGCACTTTACACGCACACAAGCGAACAATAACTCCACCGCTCTTGGAACGCAGGGTACCAAATGGCGCCGCTGCTTCTTCCAAAAAGCTGCCACTAGCCCTCCTAGGAAGCACATTGCTGAGACGACACTGTTGTTGTTGTTGTTTTCTACTCAGCCTTTTGGTTTATTTACGGCAATATACTACCTTCATCGGGAGGGAAAGCAACAATATACTACCTTCGTCGGGATGGAACAGCCCAATCTCATCCGATCCCAGAAGCTAAGCAGGGTCAAAACTTGGAAGGGAGACCTCCAAGGAAGACTCTGCAGAGGGAGGCAATGGCAAATCGCCTCTGCTTAATCACTTCCTTTGAAAGCCCCTTGCTGGGGTCACCGTGAGTCGACTGCAACTTGACGTCACTTTGCACACACATTACCTTCATCTCTGTGGTTCTGTCTCACTGACTAGGATATCACATTAGGGTTGATGCGTTTTATGCTCAATTGAATGCATGCTTGCTATTGAGGATGTGATGGCCACTGCTGATTAGACTGCACCATTCTTTCTAGTGAGGGTAGCACAGTTGACATTGTTTCACAACGGGAGGGTTGGCCCCTCCAGATGAGTCTTATACTGCAGTCAGACCATTGTTCTGTTACTGAATGCCTTTGATGAAATCAGGGTCTTAGTTGCGGAGAAGGCTTTCCCGAAACTCCTAGAACCGCAGGCACTGAGTCGGATCCAGAGCAAAATTTCTTCTTGTGCCAGAGCACTTGCGCAAGCGGAAGTGCTAGCAAAAGACCACGCTAACCTCTTGCCCCAAGTCATGCTTATAGTATCCCCACTTGCATTACTGCTTGTGTGAGATCTTTATGCAACCAGTTTCTCGGGATTATAGTTGTGGAGGATTGCATTTTATTTGGGAGTTTGGGCTTGATTAAACCTCCACATTGATTTTAAACGTTTTTCTTTCTCCTAGCTGAAGACAGGATGGAAGGAGGAAGTCAATTGCTTCCAAGCTTTGCCAATTACCAACCATGTTTGGAAATGCTAATGGCCAACCTGGCCAGAGAAATTGTCAGCTTTTCCGAACATGCGCTGGGGAAGGGAAGGAGATTGCCAATTTCCCCAGGAGTGTGCAAGTGTGCTAATCTGTCCCTGTGGTAATCAGTCTCTGGGTTGCAGGAGATGACGGCACTAGGCAGAACCTTAGAACAGCAATGAGAGGAGCTGTGGCTCAGTGGTAGAGCATCTGCTTGACATGCAGAAGGTCCCAGGTTCAGTCCCCAGCACCTCCAGTTGAAAGGATGAGGTAGGAGGTGATGTGAAAGACCTCTGTCTGAGACCCTGGAGAGCCGCTGCCAGTTTGGGTTGACGGTGTTGACCTTGACGAACCACTGGTCTGATTCAGTATATGGCAGCTTCGTGGGACCATGTAACATGGGAAGGCAAGCTGGGAGCCCGGGCCTATTTGATGTGTGGTGGTTAAGAGTGGTGGTTTGGAGCATGACTCTAATCTGGAGAACTGGCTTTGATTCCCCACTTTTCCACATGAGCGGTGGACTCTAATCTGGAAAACCAGGTTCGATTCCCCATTCCTCCACATGAAGCCTGCTGGGGAACCTTGGGCCAGTCACAGTTTTCTCAGAACTCTCTCAGCGCCACCTGCCTCGCAAGTTGTCTGTTGTGGAGAGAGGAAGGGAAGGTGATTGTCAGCCGGTTTGATTCTTCCTTAAGTGGTAGAGAAGGTTGGCATATAAAAACCAACTCTTCTTCTAATTCCTAAAATGGTCAGTTAGTGGCAGTGGTAATGAAAGAGTGAGAGAAAAACCCTCCATGGGTCAGTGGGCTAGGTGAGTGGTGTTTTGTCAGTTGGAGATTTGGGTGACCGCTGGTGCCTTGGAGGGCTGAATGGTGCGCCTTTTGTGGGTCAACGGGGCCGTTGCCACAATAATATATAGGGAGGAAAGCACTAGATGTTGCACACGATCATGCACAAACGGAACTATACTAACTCCGTTTATGTTTCCCCTTGTGCATCAAAGATCGAAGTCCCCGGGAATCTGATCACTCTACATGCAAAACATATGCTTTACTTCTGAGCTTTGGGATCCAGCGCTGGTTTCTCAATCTCTAGCTGCGTATGCCTGTTCTAGATTTTTCGATTTGAAGAAGAAGAAGAAGAGGTTTTTATATGCCGACTTTCTCTACCCTTTAAGGAGACTCAACCCGGCTTACAATCTCCTTCCCTTCCCCTCCCCACAACAGACTCCCTGGGAGGTAGGTGGGGCTGAGAGAGCTCTAAGAGAACTGTGACTAGCCTAAGGTCACCCAGCTGGCTTCATGTATGTGTGTGTAAAGTGCCGTCAAGTCGCAGCCGACTTATGGCGACCCCTTTTTTGGGGTTTTCATGGCAAGAGACTAACAGAGGTGGTTTGCCAGTGCCTTCCTCTGCACAGCAACCCTGGTATTCCTTGGTGGTTACCCATCCAAATACTAACCAGGGCTGACCCTGCTTAGCTTCTGAGATCTGACGAGATCAGGCTAGCCTGGGCCATCCAGGTCAGGGCAGCTTCATGTATAGGAGTGGGGAAACCAACCCGGTTCTCCAGATTAGAGTCTGCTGCTCATGTGGATGACTGGGGAATCAAACCCGGTTCTCCAGATTAGAGTCCGCCACTCATGTGGAGGAGCGAGGAATCAAACCCTGTTCTCCAGATTAGAGTCCGCTCCTCCTAACCACTACACCATGCTGGCTCTTGTCATTTGCCTTTTGTAAGGGGTTGTGTTTCTGAGAATAGAGAACGCTTGTTCCCTCAGTTGACTTTTAGGGTCATATTAATCTGAACAAGGAAGTATGGATTTCCTACAGTATCCAAAATCTCAAATGAAAACACTATACAGAGCCATGTTTATGTGTTTCATCTCTTGTGAAGAGTGTGCTTTATACATGCTTGCCATTTCTGGTCCTCCAAGAGACGTGGATAAACCAGCCAAAATATGTATTCAGAGATTGACAATCAAAGCTGAGACTTTTGACAGTTTCTCCCAATAAACTGAATCTTACATAGAATAATAGTCAGTTGTGGGTTTTTTCACTGCAGGAGCTTAACCTTTGAATAAAAGAGGCATTACTCTTGGTGGGTTTCCTTTCCTCCGCCCCCCTCCCATTGTTTTCTTGTTAAAGTCAATTACTTAATCTGATAACATGAAAACAAAGAGAGCTGAATGGCTCCCTCTGCATTAAATAGCACCTGTACAAATTGGTCTGTTCCTTTTCTAAACGTGCCATTAAAACAACAGGGACCAGTTCCTTTTGGCTGTGGAGTTGGCTTTCTACCAGCACAACAAGAATTAAGCTTTTGCGGCTGTCCACAGAAGATCCCCAGGCAGAATTTGGCCCGAGAACAAAATAAAGAAAGAGAGACAGAGAGAGAAATAACGAAGAAACAATAATTTGGTGACAATTATTTTCAGGTCTCCGTCTCGCTAGCAAACATGAGGCTGAGGGCTGGGTTTTGGGGAAGCTCGGGGTAATTGTACATCCGCCTGGGGAAAGTACTTGGGCGACGGAGTTTGGCCTGCCTTCCACCGCCTCCCACTTATTTATGTGAGCCAATTTTTAATCCTCAATTTTCAAATTACCTTTTCAAAGCTTTAGCGCGCAACCGATGGGCAGCAGCAGTGACGAGATGTGTGCCTGGTGCGCGGCTGGAGTTGCGCCATGTAAAGTCGTGTGCTGCGGCACTCAGCCTCTGCTGCGAGGGGGTACCTTAGTGGCCTAATTCAGATGTGTGAGCAGCTCAGAAGCCTTTGCACAGACCGCCTTCCCCTACAGCCACGGTGCCACACAGGCAGGGTTGCCAACCTTTGGGGGTGGGGGGTGGAGATCTCCTGGAATTACAACTGATCTCCAGACTACAATGATCAGAAAAAGAAGAAGAGTTGGTTTTTATATGCCGACTTTCTCTACCACTTAAGGGAGACTCAAACCGGCTTACAATCACCTCCCTCCCCACAACATACACCCTGTGAGGTAGGTGGGGTTGAGAGAGGGTGACTTGCCCAAGGACGCCCAGCTGGCTTTGTGTGTAGGAGTGGGGAAACAAATCCAGTTCACCAGATTAGCCATCGCCGCTCATGTGGAGGAATGGGGAATTGAACCTGGTTCTCCAGATCAGAGTCCACCGCTCCAAACCACCGCTCTTAACCACTACACCATGCTGGCTCTCAGTTGCCCTAGAGAAAATGGCGGCTTTGGAGGATGACATTATACTCTACGGCAAAGCTTCTTAAACTGTGGGTTGCGACCCTCTTATGGGGTCGTGTAACCGAATGTGGGGGTCGCAAAACATTTGGCAACAGTATGCAAATTTCTTTTCATCTTTAATAAATGGTAAAATTAAATGTATACTAAAGAATTGTTGTAAAATAAATTTATTTATGATTTATTGTCAGTTAATGTTTGATTTGTATACCTATTTTATATACCTATATATCAGGGGTTGCGTAAACATTTATCGGGCGAAAAGGAGTCGTGAGTGGAAAAAGGTTAAGAAGCACTGCTCTATGGCATTATACCCGGCTAGGGTTGCCAACCTCCTGGTGGTCAAAACAATTATACAATGAATTACTGTGAATATGAACTTGGTTTGGGAAAAATTGAAGGTTACTCTTTACTCTGATCCAGAATGTAATATTTGTAATATTTTATATGAAATGAAGTTTTGAAATGAGATTGATATTAGGATCAGAATATATAAACGAAGGATTGTAACACTTTATTAAGAGGCAGACGGAGGTGGTGGGGAAGTCAATTTATTTGTTATGTTCACTTATAATGTAGACAACAATTAACAAAATAGTGCTCTTGACATTACTTTTAAACTGTTGTCAAAATGATGAAGAATTTATATTTTGAAAAATAAATAAAATTTATTTTTTAAAAAAAACAATTATACACTTGAGCTGCCAATGTGGCATTGGTAAAGAATATTGCAGCCACTATGGCTAAACTCCCATCTCCTAAAAATAGTATAAATCACAGCTTTGATTGGTTATTAAACTCACTGAGTTGTATTTTGGTTATTACATTCATTGAGTTGTATTTTACACAGTCACTCAGTTTACATTCACTGAATTGTATTTAACATAGTCACTCAAATTTATATGTACAGATGGCAGCTTATGGTGTGTGTGTGTGTGTGTGTGTGTGTGTGTGTGTGTGTGTTAAGTGCCGTCAAGTCGCTTCCGACTAATGGCGACCCTATGAATGAAAGTCCTCCAAAATGTCCTAACTTTGACAGCCTTGCTCAGATCTTGCAAATTGAAGGCTGTGGCTTCCTTTATTGAGTCAATCCATCTTTTGTTGGGTCTTCCTCTTTTCCTGCTGCCCTCAACTTTTCCTAGCATGACTGTCTTTTCCAGTGACTCTTGTCGTCTCATGATGTGACCAAAATACGACAGCCTCACTTTAGTCATTTTAGCTTCTAGGGTCAGTTCAGGCTTGATTTGATCTATAACCCACTGATTTGTTTTTTTGGCAGTCCATGGGTATCCGTAACCCTCTCCTCCAACACCACATTTCAAAGGAATCTATTTTCTTCCTATCAGCTTTCTTCACTCTCCAGCTTTCACACCCATACATAGTAATTGGGAATACAGCTTGTGGTACAGAATATAGCTTATGGTACAGATCCACATACATATAAATATAAAGTGGATTGTGGTTCCAATCAAGATTGAACAGTTCAAACTATAGTAAACTGGTGGTAGCTAGAGATCTACTATTACGACTGATCTCCAGTCGTGTTATTCGGTTATTCTGAGGTCCAGCTTCAGCTGAGAACCCCCTCCCCCAGAAATAGATTGAAATTTAACTGGCATTTGCATTTATTTTTAAAAATTCCTGTGAGCCTAGTTGTTGTTTTTTAAAGCAAGATAAAAATATAACAAAGGCAATAAGGTGTGTGTATGCAAAGTAGCGGTAGCTGCCAAGCGAAGCAGTAAAATAGCCCACCCCTTTGATTCTTGAAGGAAGGGGCTAAAATGTTTTATTTTGGATCTTCATGCCCTGCTTTTCTCTTCTTTGGAGACCGGAAGCAGCTTTACAGCGTCGTGCTCGCTATTTCATCCTCACAACCACCCTGTAAGGTAGGCTAGGCTGAGAATGTGGGACTGGCCCAAGGTCATCCAGCAACCTTTCATGGCAGGGTGGGGAGCGGAGCCTGGGTCTCGCTTGTCTTGATCCAGCATTCTGTGCCTGTGTGTGTGTAAGTGCCATCAAGTCGTTTCCGACTCACGGCGATCCTATGAATCAGTGCCCTCCAGAACATCCTGTTGTTAACAGCCTCGCTTAGGTCTTACAAACTGAAGGCCGTGCCTTCCTTTATGGAGTCAATCCATCTCATGTTGGGCTTTCTTCTTTTCCTGCTGCCTTCAACTTTTCCTAGCATGATCGTCTTTTCCAGTGACTCTTGTCTTCACATAATATGACCAAAGTGCGACAGCCTCAGTTTAGTCATTCTAGCTTCTAGGGAGAGTTCAGGCTTGATTTTATCTAGAACCCACTTATATGGGAGGGGGAGGGGAATGGCAGTCCACGGTCATCCGTAACGCTCTAAGGTCTTCCATGCAGGGCTGTTTCACTCGCCGTCACCAATCCAATGATTTCGGGTCTTTGCGCTGATTATGCATGCTGCTTCCGACCGTCGGAGGTCGCCTCGCTCTCCCCCACCTTTCCCCACATTTAGCCCTCGTTTTCAAATTCAAGATAAAACAGGTCCCTGAAAAGGTCGGAAATGGCGTGCATAATCAACACAAAGACCCGGAGTCGTCGGAGGGGTGTCGGCGAGTGAAACAGCCATGCATAAAAGACCTAACGCTGTTCTTTTGAATGTCCAACCCCGAGAGCCAATATGATGACCTTCTAAAAGACACAGGTGAACCATCCACCTGGACTTGCATCCGACGTGTTCACCGGATCCCGCTACGCCAGAACACCTTGCAATTAAAACCAGGGCTTGGTTTTAATTGCTGTAAATTGCTTGGACAGAGGGCTGGGCTGTCTTTTTCCACCGAAGGGAATGAAATCGCCCAGCCCCTCCCTAAAGTCAACATGGGAGGGGAATCAGATTGGGTCGGTAGGCCAGTGCCTGGAGGGCTGCTTGGCGTTCCTCTCCCTTTGGCATGATCGCTGGCAGCTTGGCACATGCGAACAGCGTGGCCAGGTTGGGTCAACGGGTGTGGGTCGATCGCCAGCTGGCATTGAAATCACCTCAATAGGATGCCTTCAGCACCAGTGGCCTTTGCAAACTAAGGGGCAGCAATTAAAATAGGCAGATGTCAATGTCGAACTAGTGAGTAATACCACTTCTGGAGTTATTGATGTGTGGGCTAGAGTTTCTCCAACTAATTTTGGGGAAAGATCTCCTTTTAATCTTCCTCTGCTGTGTGGACTTTCTCAAGCCCTGCCGATAATCTGTTCCACAGGCGAGAAGATGGAGTTTTAGTATTTATTAACTTGCTTCATTTATACCCCACCTTTCTCCACTGTAGGGAACCAAAGTGGCTTACATCCTTCGCCTTTCCTCCATTTTATCCTCACAACAACCCTGTGAGGTAGGCTAGGCTGAGAGTACGCAACTGGCCAAAGATCACCCAGTGAGCTTTCATGGCAGAGTGGGAATTCAAACTTAGGCCTTCCAAATCCTAGTCCGATACTCTAACCACTACACCACACAGGGGTGGACTGGCCCAGTGGAAGGGGTCACCCTGAGTTGGTTGTGACTCGACAGCACCTTCTACGATATAATGAAATGGATGTTGTGTTTACGATGTTGTGCTAGTTGCCCATTTTTCTGTTGGATAAGGGGAACAGAGTTGCTTTCTTTACTCTCTTTCTTGCTTCTGCAGGTCTTGGCGTGGTTTGAGGAAGGCGAAGAAACCACAACGGCTTTTGTGGAACCCGTTGTCATCATCATGATCCTCATTGCCAATGCTGTGGTTGGAGTTTGGCAGGTACAGTGTGACCCTATGTTCCCTTCCTGTGGGGCTGACCTTGATTCCTTCACTACTGATTGGCGGTCAGAGGATATTCTCAGGCTTTTCTACACTGGGTTTTTGATGCAGCTAAAGTTGAATGGAGGAGCCCCGTGGCGCAGAGTGGTAAAGCTGCAGTACTGCAGTCCAAGCTCTGCTCACGACTTGAGTTCAATCCCGGCAGAAGTCGGTTTCAGGTAGCATGCTCAAGGTTTACTCAGCCTTCCATCCTTCCGAGGTCGGTAAAATGAGTACCCATCTCGCTGTAAAGGGAAGATGACTGGGGAAGGCGCTGGCAAACCACCCCGTAAACAAAGTCTGCCTAGTAAACATCGGGATGTGACGTCACCTCATGGGTCAGGAATTACCGGTGCTTGCACAGGGGACCTTTACCTTACTTAAAGTTGAACGGCATCATTTTCTACCCCCGCTCCTTACAGATTGTATCATTTTAGGTCCTTGCTCTCCTGGGTTCCCACCCCCCCACCCAAGTTTTTTTCTGGTGGGCCACTATCCTGGAAGACTTGACCTGGATAGCCCAGGTTAGCCTGATCTTGTCAGATGTTGGAGGCTAAGCAGAGTCAGCTCTGGATAGTATTTGGATGGGAAACCACCAAGGATTACCAGGGTCGCAATGCAGAGGCTGGCAATAGCAAGCTACCTCTGAACGTCTGTTGCCTTGAGAACCCTATGGAGGTGCCATAAGTCGGCTGTGACTTAACGGCAAAAAGCTGCTGACAGTGTGGATCAGAGCTCAGTGGTTAGGGTTGCCAGGTCCCTCTTCACCACCAGCAAAGGAGGGATTTCAGTGCCATAGAGTCCAATTGCCAAAACAGTCATTTCCTCCAGGTGAACTGATCTCTATTGGCTGGAGATCAATTGTAATAGCGGGAGATCTTCAGCTAGTACCTGGAGGTTAGTAATCAGAAGAGGCTACAAATGCTCAACAGGGAGGTAGAACTCAAGCAAAATTAGCACAAGCACAAAGGCCAAATATCTGGCACATAAACTCCACACTTGGGATAAGGCTGATGATCTGTATTGTCAAAAGACAACCATGCAACCACAGTTTACATGAAACAAGATATACATATAAGCTCATACAATTAACATGGAATGCGAAGCGTTTAACATGTCAAAAAAGCAACGGAGCATTTAAAATGCAATGGGCTTCCGGTACATTTCCCATTTCATGAACGGCTTTGTCAAGGTTCAAATTCTTCCGTATGCTTGAGAATTCACTTAGACAAAGATGTACCAGTCCCCTGAATCTCCAGTTAAAGTCTTAGGGAGCTGATGATGTGAAAGGCTTCCAGCTGAAACCCTGCAAAGCCTCTGCCAGTCAGAGTAGACAATACTGACCTTGACAGACCAAGGGTCTGACTGAGTAGAAGGCAGCGTCATGTATTCATGCGAAAAAGGAAACCTTGGGTGGACTATTTTTCTCTCTCTCTCAAATAGGACTGAGATGGAAGGAGAAACTCATTTCCAATAAACACTGAGCGTGCAAGCCTTCATTTTATTCCGCTGCAGGAATCAATGGTGGGGGGGGAAACTCCTTTCCGTTTGGAACAGGGAAAAATATAACCCCCCACATTTTCCTTTGTGGAGTAGTGATTAGGCTGGACTTGGGCCAGGGTCACTCAGGTTCAAGTCCCAACTCAGACATAAGAAAATCAACATAAGAACATAAGAAAAGCCCTGCTGGATCAGACCCAGACCCATCGAGTCCAGCAGTCTGTTCACACAGTGGCCAACCAGGTGCCTCTAGGAAGCCCACAAACAAGATGCCTGCAGTAGCACCATCCTGCCTGTGTTCCACAGCACCTAACAGAATAGGCATGCCCCTCTGATCCTGGAGAGAATGGGTATGCATCATGACTAGTATTCCTTTTGACTAGTAGCCATGGTTAGCCCTCTCCTCCATGAATATGTCCACTCCCCTCTTAAAGCCTTCCAGGTTGGTAGCCATCACAAGTATCTCCAAGTGTGATCATGGGCCTGCCACTCTACCTACTTCACAGGATCATTGCAAAGATTAAAAAAAGAGGAGGAAGTCACTGCGTATGCACCCTGCCAACACTTTAAAAAAGCTGGCTTCTCTTTGCACTGTTTGCAGGAAAGAAACGCCGAGAGTGCCATTGAAGCCTTGAAAGAGTATGAACCGGAGATGGGGAAAGTGATCAGGGCCGATAGGAACGGCGTCCAAAGGATCCGAGCTCGAGACATTGTCCCGGGTGACATTGTGGAAGTGGCAGGTATGATACCAAAGGTTCTTGTAGGTTATCCGGGCTGTGTAACCGTGGTCTTGGAATTTTCTTTCCTGACGTTTCGCCAGCAACTGTGGCAGGCATCTTCAGAGTAGTAACACTGAAGGACAGTGTCTCTGTCCTTCAGTGTTACCAAAGGTTTGCTAGCTTCCTCTCTAGTTTTCCTCTCTCTTTTGGACTCTGTTTTTGATTGTGAAATCCTAGGACTGGGGACCTATTGTTTGATACTCTGGAAAATGTGGTATGGGTACAGTAAGTCATTTGTTTTTTCGTTGTCCATCATTTGAGGTTGATAGACAGAGACTGGTTGAGTCATTTGATAATGGAAAGAAGGCACTCCCCCTTCCTGCATTTTTTAAAATAACAAACAAATCAGAGATTATGAAGATCGCAAAATGTATATATATATTGGCTGCCTATTTTGAAGGATAAGGGGAATATATTAAATATTTTGGCCTTTGTGCTTTAGCGTGGTCCTGCTTACGACCTATTGGTCATTTGAGCAGATTCATTAAAGAAAGTAATGCTGTACTTATTGATGCTGCTGTCATAATAATAGTCTGAGCAGAAGTGTGAAGAACCACACCACTGGTGCGTCCGCAATACCTTTGCGTGTCCGCAGTCAAGCATCTTCCACAGAGACCTGTCATGATCGGATTCTTTCTTTTTACTGTTTTAAACTCATATACCCTTGATTGACCAAATAGGGCCTTTGGGGCAGGAGGAAATTAAAAATCCCAACTTTAAAACTAAAAGGCAAATCAAAGCATCACAAACAGATGCTAGCCGTCACGGGTGAAATGAGTACAACAGAGAAAACGGCGTGCCAAAAATAATTGGCTGAGCAAAGCTGATGAACAAGACGGATGTAAAATAGCATTGAAAGGCGTAAGGATTTATTTATTTACCATCTTGGAATATTTATACACCACCTTTCAGCTGTATCAGTTCCCAGAGCAGCTTTGAATAAAACAATTGACAATTAAAACAATTCCAAGTCTAAATCGAAGGATCAACCTAGTCCAGTGGTCGGCAAACTCATTAGTCAACAGAGTCAAATATCAACAGTACAATGATTGAGATTTCTTTTGAGAACCAAATTTCTTAAACTTAAACTATATAGGTAGGTACACTGTTTATATGTTCAACATTGAACACTGACCTTTTAGGGGAGGGGCCGTGGCTCAGCAGTAGAGCAACTGCTTGGCATGCAGAAGGTCCCAGGTTCAATCCCCGGCTTCCCCCGTTAAAGGGATTAGGCAAGTAGGTGATGCAAAAGACCTCAGCCTGAGATCCTGCCAGTCTGAGTAGACAATACTGACTTCCGATTCAGTAGAAGGCACCTTTATGAGTTGATGGATCATTTCCGTTCCCACACCCCGCAACACTTTGACAAGTTTCAGCCCCAAAAATAATTCACTGAGTGCACGGGAGGTTTTGCCTTGGCTTTGCTGCTCCGTAGATGCACATCTTCCCCCATGCGCGTCCTCCAAACTCAAAATTAAGCCCCCCTGCAGAGTTTTGAGAATTTGGATGGGGGGAAATGTGCATCTTTGTGTGTGTGTGCGTGTGTGTTAAGTGCCAGCCCGGCTGCGGCGAGGGAGAACATAAGAACATAAGAAAAGCCCTGCTGGATCAGACCAAGGCCCATCAAGTCCAGCAGTCTGTTCACACAGTGGCCAACCAGGTGCCTCTAGGAAGCCCCCAAACAAGACTGACTGCAGCAGCATTGTCCTTCCTCTGTGTTCCACTGCACCTAGTATAATAGGTATGCTCCTCTGACAGTAGAGACAATAGGGATGCGTCAGGACTAGTATTCATTTTAGATCATAAGAAAGGCCCCGCTGGATCAAACCCAGGCCCATCCAGTCCAGCAGTCTGTTCACACAGTGGCCAACCAGGTGCCTCTAGGAAGCCCACAAGCAAGACGACTGCAGCAGCAGCACCACCCTGCCTGTGTTCCACAGCACCTAACGTAATAGGCATGCAAACGTCATAGGCAACCTGTGGCGACCCCTTGGGTTTTCAAGGCAAGCGACGTGCAGAGGTTGTTTGCCATTGCCTGCCTCTGTGACCCTGGACTTCTTTGGTGGCCTCCTAGCCAAGTCCGAACCAGGGCCGACCCTGCTTAGCTTCTGAGATCCGGCCAACCCGGATCCGGCCAGGTCAGGCCCCACACCCAACCAACCCCGCGAAATGTTCGCAGCCTTCTCCATCTCCAAAATGACCCTGCAGGGAGGGCCTCCAGTCTAAACCCATTGGCTCCCTTCCCTCCAAGCCCGCTGATTCCCATGACGGCTCTCATTGTTCGTTTCCTCCCTCCGCGCCATCCCCGGTAGAGGGTCACCGCCGGGCTTCCTCCACCGGGGGGGGGGGGGAAATAAAACAGGGGGGGGAATAAAACAAAAATCACCATTACATTGATGGCATGACGTCATTTCCAGTTCGAACCCAGAAATGATGTCATGACACTCTAGAATCCAGTGGAAGCTCTAGCAGAAACTCTGTGGTAAAACTATAGAGTTTCCACAGAATCTTAGAGCAACATGACATCACATCCAAGTTTGCCCCAGAATTGATGTGATGCTGTTGACACAACAGCGTCCCCAATGTTTCTGCCCTCCCAATCTCCCACTGGGTGCCACCCTACTTCGGGATGACTCTCTAGGCTGCCTCAACTAGTATCTGTGGGTTTTGTCTGGGAGGATTCCTAGAGCTTCACTTTGTGGATGCCATTTTTTCTCCTACTACCCAATTCTTCCAGGGGGCAGAAAATAGAGGCTGGAGGCAGATGATTCCCTACCTCTGGTGGTTAAATGGGAGGTCAAGCTTGACATTAGGTTGTCATTGTGTCTGAGTGTCATAAGTCAACCTGCTGAGGCTTCCTCGGACAAAGAGGACCTCGAAGCAGAGGAAGGCAGTGGAACAAAGCAGCCGCAGCAGGCTGAACAACCACAGGCAGAAGGGGCCTCCCTGTGTCTACAGCCGCCCAGTGCAGGGGACTTACCTGTGTCAGAAGCTCAGCCTCAGGCGGTGCTGCCAGAAAGTCCTCCAGAGCCACTGGGGCAGAGACGCACAAGACTCAGGGCTACATGATCAGAGAAGAAGTGCCGGACTACAAGCTCGGTGAGGGACACTCACAGGCGACTGTAATGAGGCTAACGGGCTTTACCAGGCAGAGAATGCTGAGTCATGGTAAAGCACAGCAGCTGATCCACTTCAGGGCTATTTAAGCAGGCCACCATGGCTGACTCATTGTGGGAACAACTTGTTACCGCTGCATGGTGACTGTGAACTCGCTGTTTCTGAGACCATGTGACTCTGACCCTGGACTAGACCCTGGCCCCTCACTTGGATTACGCTTTTGGTACTGCTGCTTGGGACCTGAACCTAGAGACAACCCGGCATTTGACTTGGACCGCTCCTGACCATGCCTCACGCCTCTGGCTTTTAGACCTGCTGCTGTACAGGACACTGAGGGTCATTTGCCACTGGTGCTGCTGCTGGATTGCATTTTCCAGCAATGCAGTTGACAACACTTTTACAGCAGTTTTGCAGCACTGGGGTTTGCCAAGAGAAATCTTGTTTTTATGCAATGATTGGATTGAGCCTAGAAGGAGTGGGAAGACAGAGGGGATCTTTATCTGTGAGCGTGGGGTGGCTCTTAGCAGCCCTGCTGCCAAATTGCAGAAGCGTTGCATTGATTTGATAGTCTGTTTTCAACATAACGATTTTTAGATAATAAGGCAGCATAGTTGCTTACTGTCAACTGATAATCAATTCAGTCTCTTGAGCTGGAAAAAGGTGAAGCCAGAAGTTAGTCTGACAGAAGGTTCTGCTTCATTGACTAGCCGATAAGGGCCAAGCATCTCTTTTTATATAAAAACAACAACAACAATTATATTCAGCCTTTCTGGAATACTTTTGAAGTGGCTTACAATAAAATCCTAAAACAACTATTTATAGCCAACATTTAAGAACATCCCCCTCCCCTGGCCTGATAAAGCCAGAGAACAAATAAGGACGTGTGAAGAAGAAGATAAAAACAGTTGCAGATGAAGACCAACACCAAACAAAACCGCCATTTTTCATATCCAGTATATCAAAACAAGATAACACTTTGAAAGAACAGTACACCAAATGCTTCATCATTGAATTCTGTCAATTGTTTTTAGAGTATTAACTAGATACATAAATTACGAAGATGATACATTTAGCTTTGGTTTTTAACAGAGGATATCTGTATTATTATTAGGGAAATTATTAGTTTGTACTTGTGAAATGTCTATAAAAATGAAATATAACATATCTTATTGTAAAAAAGAGAACTAACACGGGGCATTAATAGACAGTCTCAGAAATTACAGGGTGTACTTCAAGTTAAATTGATTTCAGATGTATGTTTACAGTGTACTGATTAAACTTGCATACAGAAATATAATCTCGCCCCTCTTTCCCTATTACTTTTCCTTTCTGTACCCTGAAAAATTAAATAAAATATATTTTTAAAAAGATAAAAACAGTTAACCCGGTGCTAAACCATTCGTAGACGACCTGAATAGGGACCGTGAGCTGGGATTAGACCGTCGTGAGACAGGTTAGTTTTACCCTACTGATGATGTGTGTGATAAAAACAGTTGCAGATGAAGACCAACACCAAACAAAACCACCATTTTTCATATCCAGTATATCAAAACAAGATAAAACTTTGAAAGAACAGTACACAAAATGGGGGCCCTTTTTTCAATCTGGTCCGAATACCCACCCAAAATGGATGGTATTAACACAACTTCTAAAACTCAAATCTGGGAGACTGGGGGGTGGGGGGCATGAGGGGGCTGCCATTGTTGATGGTGTGACATCTCTTCTGGGGACGACAACCCGGAAGTGATGTCACATCTCTGTAAGAATCGCCAGAAACTCTATAGTAAGGTAAAACCACAGAGTTTCAGGAGATTCCTAGATGACCCATGTTACTTACAGGGTCCGTCCCCCCTGGAAGTGATGTCATGCCATTGGTATCACTTGCCAGTTGCAGTGGCCAATGTTGTACACCCACATTGAAGCCTGGTCTCAGCAAGTGTCTGGTCTAATATCTCAGGAAAGCTCACAGATTAGTCATGGTGTTGGTAGCACAGAACCGCCTGGGACTAAGGTACCTCAAGGATCATGTCCTCCCATGTAAATCTACCTGAATGCTTGGGTCATTCAGGTGCTTCTGCTCTTCACAAATTCTGTGGCATGTGACCCTGGCTGTCTGAGATGCAGAGAAGGTGAAACATTCTTGGTGGCAGCTTTGAGATTATGGAACTCCTGTCCTTGGGAAGCCCAACCTGCTTCTTCACCACTGGTGTTTAAGAGGCATGGGAGAACGATTTGTTTCTGAGAAATTTTGGGGGTGTTGGGTAATATAAAGTATAAGTTACTGTTGACGCTGCTTTTGCTGCTTTTGCTGTTTTTATAACTGAAGTTTGCTTGGTTCACTTCTGTACCCTACTGTGATTTTAGCTGGCATCAGCCACTTGGTAGGATCAGATGGGATCTTTCTTCCGATTGCAGTTACCTTTTCATTGTTTACAATGACCTCTCTGCCAGCCCCACTTCGGGAGCATATGCATCATCATCCACATTTCAACCACAGGGCTGCAAAACCTTTCCCTGCGAGCATGTTCTTCAGCAGCGTGGAATCGGCTTGCCTTCCACTCCTGGTGGATTTCAGATGTGGACGCTTCTGACACGTGTCCCTTTTTCTCTGTTGCAGTTGGCGACAAAGTGCCCGCTGACATCAGGATCATCGAGATCAAATCTACGACGCTGCGGGTTGACCAGTCCATTCTTACTGGTAAGTGTGGTCTAGAAAGCGCAAGAGGAACATCGGTGGGGTCAGGTTCAGAAGGGTGGCCTATTTTGTTGCCATTAAAGGGGCAGAGCCTTGTGGCACCTTAAAATTATCTCTCATTCTCTCTCTCTCTCTCTCTCTCTCGATGGATGGATAGATGGATAGAACATAAGAAGACCCCACTGGATCAGCCTATTGGCACCTTAAAATTATGTGTGTGTGTGTACATATATATATATGTGTGTGTGTGTGTGTGTGTGTGTGTGTGTTCTCTCTCTCTTTCTCTCTCTCTCTCCCCTCTCCCCTCCCTTCTGGATAGATAGATAGAGATATATAGAACATAAGAAGACCCCACTGAATCAGCTTATTGTTCCATCTAGTCCAGCATCCTGTATCACACAGTGGCCAACCAGTTGCTCTGGAGGGCTAATAAACAGAGCATAGAGGTGGAGGCCTTTCCCTGCTGTTGCCTCCTGGCACTGGGACTCAGATGTGTACTACCTCTGAACGTGGAGATTCCCTTTAGTCATGATGGCTAGTAGTCGTTTGGTAAAGATGTATTTCCTTTTGTCCATCCTGAATCTACTGCCCATCAGCTTAATTGAAAGCCTTCAAGTTCTAGCATTTTGGGAGAGGGAGAAAAAAGTTATATCTATCTACTCTCTCTACCCCATGTATAATTTTATAAACCTCTATCATGTTCCCCCTTAGTCGTCTCTTTTCTAAACTGAAAAGTCTCAGACTCTTCAGCTTTTCCTCATAGGAAAGTTGTTCCAGGCCCCTAATATATTATAATTGACTCGTAACAGACTCTGGTCTATTCCATTTGAGGCCTGGACATCAGTAGGATTCTGCCAGTATCTGTAGAAGGGAGTTACTTGGGTTAAGGAAGACATTGTTGGGCATAGTAACTGGTTACCAGTTATCTAGCTGAGAAGTCCTCAGTTCAAATTTCACAAACTTCTCTTTCTTGTTCTCTGTACAACTGGAGTAAGAAGTAACATCTCTCCTCCCAATTTTTGTAGGTGAATCTGTGTCGATTGTTAAGCACACAGACCCCATTCCGGACCCCCGAGCCGTCAACCAGGATAAAAAGAACATGCTGTTTTCTGTAAGTATTCTCATGCCTGCCCTTTTTTCTTAGCGGTGGGGCTGCCTCGGAAACAGTTATGTAGATCAAGCCATTCCAACTTTCACCATGTGCGAGTTCATGGGATCATGCAACTAAGATGAGTGTTGAGCACAATTGGAATTTGACCCCTGGGAGTGGGGTGTGTCTACATGTGCGGGGGAATCCTGAAATGGTGGACTGGACTGTAACGCTTCGAGCTGCAGATGGGTTTGTCATGTTTCAGTGGTTTCCTCCATGTTAAAAAGTAGCACATTGGATGAAAGGTAATAGGCCAGGGGTCCCCAGCATGGCCTGGTGCCCAACAAGTGCTTTTAGAAAGTGGGCATGGCCAGGTGGAGCTTTTGCCAGCAAGGTTTCTGATTTACCTTTGGAGATATGATTAGCTGTGCAGAGGTTTTTAAATAAAGTTGCTTCGGCAGCAGCTGCCACCACAACACAAGGATCTCCACTTTGTGACTGAAGGTAAGCTGCAGCAGGCACATTGTGGCTGGCTCCGCCTCCTTTGGCAGCCATTTTATGGCAGCCATTGTGTGGCCTGCACCTACTATGCTGCATCAAAATTCCAAAGGTGCCTGCATGATCAAAAAGGTTGGGGACCTCTGTACTTGGCCAACTTATTACCTGCAGTGTTCGTTTTCTACTTGGGATCTTTTGCATGCCAAGAAGATGCTCAGCCACTGAGCCCCAGCCCCACTGCGTACCTGAGTATGGGATACTCTGACTGAAAGAAAATGAAAACAAATGCAAAAGAAAGTTCAGGGTTTTTTGTTTTTTAAAAAACTAGCTTACTTTCTAATACTAAAAAATACAGTTCAGGTGCTTAATCAATAAATGACCAGCATTTGACTCAGACTTTTGTTTTTTCAACAGTCCTAGATAAGGGTGTTCAAAAGTTCAATTCAGTGTGAGGATTTCAAATGTGAAGTTCAATGTGAGGATTGTCGATTTCACTAATCAGGACTGTTGTTCCCATCTTATTCTATTGTCTGTGTAGATCAAGCCAAAATCCCACATTTACAAGGACTAAGCAAGATCAGACCTGGATACATTCTCTTTCAAACCCAATTGAGCCATTGAATATTACCAGTGATGACTGAATGCATAGCCTGTGAACGTATTCCCTTTTCCTCCCTCTAGGGTACCAACATCGCTGCTGGCAAGGCCGTTGGCGTTGTTATCGCCACTGGAGTCTACACAGAAATCGGGAAGATCCGGAACCAGATGGTTGCGACTGAGCCCGAGAAGACCCCCTTACAGCAGAAACTGGACGAGTTCAGCCAGCAGCTCTCCAAGGTCATTTCCCTGGTCTGCATCGCCGTTTGGGTCATCAATATCAGCCACTTCAGCGACCCCGTGCACGGTGGCTCTTGGTTCCGTGGGGCTATCTACTACTTCAAAATTGCCGTGGCCTTGGCAGTAGCTGCCATCCCCGAGGGACTTCCGGCTGTCATTACCACTTGCCTGGCGTTGGGCACCCGCCGGATGGCCAAGAAGAACGCAATTGTGCGGAGTCTGCCTTCAGTGGAAACCCTCGGCTGCACTTCGATCATTTGCTCCGACAAGACCGGCACCCTAACAACCAATCAGATGTCGGTCTGCAGGGTGAGTTTTGGAGTTGGCGCTGCCAAACTCTTATTGGCTGTTTTTTCCCCCCTCCTGTTTGTGGCTTGGTTGCTCTGGAGCGACATGGGATGCCTCCAGCTTACCCCAGAGGGAGAATGGCCCTGAATTCAGCAAATACGATGCTTGCTGCAAATTGATGAATAGTATTTTTAACCCACTTTTCAGCCAAATTGGGATTCCCAAAACAGCTTTAGGTAAGATCCTTGCACAACGTGTAGATCATAAATGTTCAGTCAGATATTAAGTATAATTGCATAAGAAAGTGTTCCTATACAAAAATCGTAGCCACTATGCCCAAAAATTCTTATATGATTCCGTTTCTCAATACGTCTTATATAATACATATAACAACACCAGGTTCCAAATTATATTCACATATATATTAAATGCATATATATTCAATATATATTCAATGCATATATTAGTGTTTGTCCTAACATTTAACTAGTCTAAGAAACATACAACATAACCACAATGTGTCAATTTCGCCATACAGTTAGAGAGTCCAACTCTTCCGATAAGAGTCTCTTATAACATATTATATGCATTGAATATATATTGGAGTGATTGAATATAATTTGGAGCCTGGTGTTGTTATATGTATTATATAAGACGTATTGAGAAACGGAATCATATAAGAATTTTTGGTCATAGTGGCTGCGATTTTTGTATAAGAAAGTGTTCCAGCAGGAGATTTTCAGTAAGGTCTTGGTTCAGGCTGCTTCCTGCCTTTTCCTTCCCGAAACATTGTTAACTGAAGGACTGAGCCAACATGGTGTAGTGGTTAGGAGCAATGGAGTCTAATCTGGAGAACAGGGTTTGAGTCTTTCCTCCTCCACATGAATGGAGGACTCTAAACTGGTGAACCGGGTTGATTTCTCCAGTCCTCCACATGAAGCCTTCTGGGTGATCTTGGGCTGGTCATAGTTCTCTCCAAACTCTCTCAGCCCCACCTACCTCACAAAATGTCTGTTGAGGGGGAGGAAGGGAAGGTGATTATAAGCCATTTTGAGGCTCCTTAAAGGTAGGAGCCCTGTGGCACAGAGTGGTAAGCTGCAGTACTACAGTCCAAGCTCTGCTCACGACCTGAGTTTGATCCTGACGGAAGTTGGTTTCAGGTAGCCGGCTCAAGGTTGACTCCGCCTTCCATCCTTCCGAGGTCGGTAAAATGAATACCCAGCTTGCTGGGGGTAAAGGGAAGATGACTGGGGAAGGCACTGGCAAACCACCCCGTAAACAAAGTCTGCCTAGTAAATGTCGGGATGCAACGTCACCCCATGGGTCAGAAATGACCCGGTGCTTGCACAGGGGACCTTTCTTTAAAGGTAGAGAGAATCAGGGTATAAAAACCAACTCTTCTTCTTCTACTTCAAGATAAGCCAAATTCTAATACACAGATTAAAAAAGGAAACCCATACATGATATCTCTGGGGGGAAGGAGATGGAAGTATTTAAAGCATTGCTGCTCCACCCTGGATTGTGGAAGTCTTGTGCAGTCTCCCCCTGGGATTCCATCAGGCTCCACAGAGCATTTGAATTCCAGGTTTGGTGCATAGATCACAGGGCCTAGAAACTTGGTTTTAAAAGAAAGGCAGGCTGTTCTACTACCTGTTCAGTCGCCTGGCAGAAGGATGGAATATTTGTATCTGGCTGATAGTTACTGACTCCAGGGTAGGCTTCTGACACACCATAGCCTGTGGGGTAATCACTTTCTCTCTTATCAAGGAAGCATATCTACCTCTCAGATCCAGTCAGCCGCCCCCCCCACCCCCAGAAGATTTACGTAGCCAGGAAGAGCACGGATCATAGAAGCATACAAGTTGACTGAACAGGTGTAGAGGGAGAGAAGGCATGAGCACATTGGCCCCACCCTCTGCTTCCACCTGGCTGCCATCTTGTGAACATGGCGCCTATGTGTGGAAACAGTTCAGTGCGTATGCTCCATGCGTATCAGGGACACTGCTTTTCAAATGTTGCCAATCACAGAGAAGGGAGCAAATGCATGGACTCTACCTACGTGTGAAGGTGTTGTGATCACGAGTTGGTGATCATGCAGAGATGGGGGGGGGGCTTAGAGCCAGCGCACTCATGCTTGCTCTCTCTCTCTCTTCATGCATTCATTCAGTGCGCAGAGGGGGTGTGAGTACAGGGCTACAGACCTTTGGATAATCGGCCAAGGTTATTGCTAATGGAACAGAATCTGGGCACTGTGATTGGAATCCAAGCCAACGTTTAGCAGGTTTGCTATATTTAAAAAAATAAAAAGCTAAGAAAAAGGTGGCTTGCAAATTTTGCCTCTTCCCTCTGCCTTCTTCCCTGTCTTTTATTTATTTATGTATTTTTAATTCAGTGGAAACCCTTGAATCAATATTTAGTATTCCATACACCAAGCAGCTCTGGGGCAGAAATAAAAGTTTAGTTAATGTTTAACCATCAGGAGATCCCTGGTCAAACAAGAGGAAGGCTTAATGGTAGGAATAAGGATATTGTTCACAGGTTTGCCACCTTGCTTAAAAAGTTAAATATTTGCCCAACGTGGTCCTGCTGGCTGCTAAAAACTCCCCTGTGCTTCTGGGGAGGGGATGTTTGTTGTTAAATAGGGTTAACTCCTATCCTGCCCTTACCATTGTATGCAAAACTGATTGAAGATCCTGGATAAATATTTGGCTCAATCCCATTGCAGCTAAGAAGCAGCACTTTTGTGGGAACCAGGTTTCTCTCTACCCTTCAGCTTGATCCGTTAGTGCATAGAGGGGGAGCATCTATAAACACACTGGTCCCACATCCTGTCACTGCATGTCTGCTGGCTCATGAGCACGGTGCCTCTGCACGGAGGAAGTGTGTAGGTGTATGCTCGGCTCTCCGTGATCAGAAATGGGAAGAAAGCAGAGTTGCTGATCTCAGGGGTGGGAGCGTATGTGCGTACACTTCCTTTGCATGCAGGCAATGTGCTCAAAAGCTGGCAGTCATGTTTTGGCAGAAGGCAAGACCGGCATTGACTGGTCTCTACGTGCATTGACTGAACATGCTAGATGGCCATCTGACAGCAATGCTGGGCAGATCGTGAGAAGGAGGGCATGGTTGCGTCAGTGCTTGGCTCTCGTGGCCCTTTCTTACATGCCCAGGGAAATGCCGATCACCACTTTGGGGTCAGGAAGCAATTTCCCTCCAGGCCAGATTGGCCAGGGATCCTGGAGGGGTTTATTTTATTTTTTTGCCATCTTCTAGGCAAGGAGTAGGGGTCATCGGGGTGTGGGGGGGGGGGAGATAGTTGTGAATTTCCTACATTGTGCAAGCGGTTAAACTAGATGATCATGGAAGTCCCTTCCAACTGTATGATTCTATGCAGAGGAAATGTGTGGACAGGGCTTTCTGTGGCAAGGAGCAGAGATGTGTGACACTGGTCTCTATTTTTGCCATTGTGCCCCTGCGGCTTATTCACCAAAGTAGATATGAACACATCGGGATCATTGTTACACATTCTGCACATATACATATCAGCATGGGCAAGTGAGGGCAAAACAGTGAAGGCAGAGGAAAAGGTGGAATTGGTAGCTGAGAAGCAGAACCAACAGGAGGTGGGGGGGGGGAGAGATGCTGAAAGGCAATGAAGCAACATGAGCCTTCACCTGTCTGCGCACAACATGTACCAGTCTTGGCTGATATTTCAAGGTTCTGCTCATTGCTCCTGTGTTAAAGGTAGCCCCCTCCGTCTTTGAATCGTTTAATTTTGTTTTCCTCGAAAGGAGGACTGTTTGGGTCTACGTCTTGGCAGGGCGGCTGCTGGGTCATTTTGAGCGAGCAAATAGCTCCGCTGGCTGTGTTTGTGTTCCCACCTCCCCAGCAAGGTATTTAATTGTCTGCTTTTAAGCCCCGTGCGTTCAGAGTGCTTAGGAGAGGAGATGATTAAGCAGCCGTGTGTAGGACCACGAGGGAGGGGCATTGCGAACAAGCTGTGCTTTATGCCTGTCAGACAGGTGTTTGTTATGACGTGTGAAGGTCACCTGAGATTGCAGATGTTTGTGATGATTGTGTGATCCTCGTTTGTGATTGCAGCACAGTACAAGTGTTAAAAAATAATTGCACTTTGAGATTACGACATCTGCAGGGTGCTACTCTGGTGAGAATATCCTATAAGTTGGCTCGTAGAGGGTTACGTACCCATTTTCTGGTACTTGTTCATGGTAAATTACTGTCCCCATCTTTGCCTTTGGACAATGTCTTCTTTTTTAATGAGAGTTCCTAGAGTTTTCATTCTTTAGGGTTCAGCCCCGTCCCTGGACCCGTCCTAAAGTTTCAGAGGATGAGTCTTGGCTGTCTTTTGGCATTCCCAAGAATGCACATGAGCATGAACGCTACAGCTCATGCATAGCTGTCTTACACTCTTCAGTAAAGGTAAAGTCCCCTGTGCAAGCACTGGGTCATTACTGACCCATGGGGTGATGGCACATCCCAGCGTTTACTAGGCAGACTATGTTTATGAGGTGGTTTGCCATTTCTTTCGCCTGTCATCTTCACTTTGTTTGGCACCGATTTTAGGATCATTACAGGGCGATCTGGCTGCGGCATCCATCACCCCATTGATCACCAGGGTTGATTCGGCTGATCTGGCTGGCTAGGCGGGTGTCCCGACCTCCCTCACCGCTCCATGTGCGTCCCTCCCATCTCAGATGGAATGAGTGTACCGTTCTTTGGCTAAGGGATCATTACAGAGGTTCCCACCCCCCATTCTGTAGCGCATCTTTGACCGAAAGAACAATCATCCTCCCTGATTTTAGGTGAAGCATCAGTTTTCTGGTAACCATTTTTGCTTTTTGGGAATCTTTGTTGTGTCTCTTTAAGTGTGAGATGCAAGAGTCGTCATTCTTGAGGGTTTGGCTTCCTCCCTAGGTTGTCTGGAGTGGTGATCTCCAACCTTTTTGAGCCTCCTGGCACCTTTGGAATTCCGACATAGTGTGGTGGGCACAGTCACAAAATAGCTGCAAAGGGAGGCAAAGCCAGCCACAAAATTGTTGCCACAGCTTTCCTTCCGCCACACAGCGGCGATCCCCATGCTGTGGTGGCAGCTGCTGCCAAAGCAACATTTTTAAAAATCTGCACAGCCAATCAAATCTCCAAAAAAGCCCTGCCCGGCCCCGCCCGCTTGCTAAAAACACTTGGCAGGTGCCAGAAAAGGGTTGTCGGGCACCATTGCGGCCGCCGGCACCATGTTGGGAACCCCTGGTCTAGAGGTTCAATCTCCCAGTGGGTGGAGGACACACTTTTTCTCTAGTGCACGTCCCTGTAAACCCACACAAATGCACATTAAGGCACCCATCCTGTGCATACCCCGCCTCATCACACGTTGGCGAGGCTCATTTTGAACTGCTGATAACAGATGGTACGACTGTTATGTTTTTCTAGCATATCTTCAGCTCAAAGGGTAAGCCCTTTCTTATCTTCGAAACGTCAAGTGGGCTCAAATTTCTTCTCCCTGCTGTTTCATTCAGATATCAACACCATTTCCATCATGCTTCTCTCTTCAGCTAATCAAACTCATGGGTCTATTTGGGGGGGGGGGGTTTGTGGGGGTGGTTTATGTACAACAGCCGGGGGCTCCTCGGAAAAAGAGTGGGATCAAAATTGTTGTTTTCCTGCCTTGTTCTGGTTCCTCTCACCAAATTCCACTTCTAAATATGTGTTTTTCAACCTTACGTTTGTGCCAAACAAATTGGTATCGTATGAATAAATGATATGTGCGTAAATGTTGTATATATGAAAATCAGGAGAAGAGAAGAGAAGGCTTTTATACCCCCATTTTCCTACTTTTAAGGAGACTCAAAACAGCTAACAACAGTGTTGCCTTCCTCTCCCCACAACAGGCACCTTGCGAGGTAGGTAGAACCGAGAGAGCTCTGAGAGAACTGTGACCGGCTCAAGATCACCCAGTAGGTTTAGCCACCACGGCTGCTAGATTGATATATGCAGCTAAATGGAAGACAGTTGAGATACCAGATAAAAAAGACTGGATAAAAAAGATGCTGGAATTGACGGAGATGGTGAAACTTACAGCTTTGATAAATCAGAATGACAATGAACAAGTTTTGGGGGAATGGGAGGCTTGGAGAATGTACTGTGAAAATTATTTTTTATCGGGACCATTTAAAGGATACTCATTGATTTAATCCCTTATCCATACTTTGTATTAATTTTTATATTAGGCATTGATTTGATAATGTTGGATAGGACAAAAACAGATTAATTAAAATAATTTGGGATTAGTTCTGTTAGCAAAAGATTATACAATTTAATTTCAGACGGGAGAGGGAGAGGGGGAAGTCATTTGATTGTTAAATTAGAAATATTATTTGTTTTTCTCTTTATTATTATTATTATTATATTGTTTTTATGGATACATTAAATGAAGAAAAAATAAAAAAATATTATTTTTTTTTTTTTAAAGATCACCCAGTAGGTTTCATGCGGGGAATCAAACCCAGTTCTTCCAATTAGAATCTCCCACTCTTAACCACTACACAACACTAGCCATTTGTATACTACGCTGCACAAATGACCTGGGGCCTGCAGATTTGAAGGCTCGCCTCTCCCACAAGCTTAGATCAGTATATCACTTCCTGCCTAGAGGAAGGTTGGGCTATGGTTGCCAGGTCCCTGCTGGGGGCAGGGGATCCCCCTCTTTGCGCTCTTCCCGTTGGCGCCGTCCAGCTAACTGGTGGGGGTCTTAACAGTCATAAAATGAGACCTAGGCCTTGACGGTGACGGTGATGACGCGATGATGTCATCACGGTGCTGACGCCATGGGAGACGCTCTGGTATTTGGACATACCATAAAGACCAGTGTCTTTATGGTATGTAATATAGTAATTGATTGCATTTTAGAAGCTGGATAGTTCAAAGTAGGATACAAGGTACAATTATGCACACAAACATACAAAGCTGCCTTTATACGGATTCAGACTTTGCCATGCAATCCTGGGGCGGGGGCAGAGCTGCATAGTAGCTGATGTGACCCCTACACCAGCGTCCATGCCATGCCAGCGCAGGGCAACTTGCGTTGGCCCCCGGGGATGACGCAGTGGCACGGTCCTCAGGCGCCACTCCCAGCAGTGTTGTCCAGCATAAAACGTCACGCTGGCATCCGAGGGCATTCCCAGGAGTGGAGCTGACGAAGGAAAGAAAGAAAGAAGGAAGGAAAGAAAGAAAGAAAGAAGGAAGGAAGGAAAGAAAGAAAGAAAGAAAGAGAAAGAAAGAAAGAAAGAAAGAAAGAAAGAAAGAAAGAAAGAAAGAAAGAAAGAAAGAAAGAAAGAAAGAAAGAAAGAAAGAAAGAAAGAAAGAAATGTGAGAGCTGAACAGTGAGCGATAAAATAAAACTATTATAAAAAGAGACATCATGGGGAACATTCTCTCATCCCTATTTTTGAAACAATGCTGAGCAGGTTCTTGTAAGTACACCAGAATGGAGCTTGGCTTTCAACAATGTATAGTGGGAATTGAGTAGTCTGGGACATACTGACTTTTTCTAGCTTCCACACAGGTGTTAGCCTGCACCCAAAAGCCTTTTAAGGTTGACCATATCCTGTGTTTATACCTGAGCTCTGTCCTGCTGGCTGCCCGCAGCCGGTTCTCACAGAACACTCCCTTTAAAATGGGTTTGTGGAGGATCAACTCCTTGCCTCTCCTATCCTGCTGGGGGATTAGCCATGTGCTATTTCCGCTCCACTGTTTACACCTGATTGTAAACATGTCTTTCCATTCAGGCTGGAAAGATGCTGTGGGGGGGGGGGGGCACACACCATGTATTTCTATGTGTACAGTAGAATACCTGTCGACTCTCTTGATGTTCAACTTCCAGACCCGGCTCATGATGCATTATTCAGTCACTGCACATTTTGTAAACCAAGCACATTTTGCTTGGTTGCCACGGGATGCAGGGTGTTGTCTCTCTGTTGCCTTAGGGTTGCCAACCTCCAGGTAGTAGCTGGAGGTCTCCTGCTATTACAACTGATCTCCTGTTGATGGAGATCAGTTCACCTGGAGAAAAATGGCCGCTTTGGCAATTGAAGTGCAAATCTATGGCATTGAAAATCTATGGCAAATCTATGCAAATCTATGGCAAATCTATGGCATTGAAGTCCCTCCCCTCCCCAAACCCCGCCCCAGAAACCTCCCGACGGTTGCGAAGAGGGACCTGGCAACCCTATGTTGCCTGCAGGCCGAATCCTGAACTTTGAAACATTTAGAAATGCCTGAATTAGTAGTTAAGAGTTCAAAAGCTGGGGAAAGTATAGGGGGATTAAAATAAACTTTAACTAAACTAGAGAAGGGTACAATCTGTGTCCTTAAAATCTGGCTGCTGATTTTGGAAGAGTTTCAGTTTCTTGGCGCTTGGTAGATGTCGAAATGCAAACTTTATTTTCCTTAGCAAACAGACGTTGTTCTCCCATGTTTCATGGTGTTGTTCCGGATTATGGAACTGCAGCTGCTTACTTATCTCATTTGGAATCACCTGATGTCTGAAGAGCATTTATGCTTGCCAGGTCTAATATCCTTCCATCAGCCATTTTATATGGTAGACATAAGAGAATTCCTCTCTGTGACAGGTGTTGTTAGGGTTACCAGGTCCCTCTTCGCCACCGGCGGGAGGTTTTTGGGGCAGAGCCTGAGGAGGGCGGAGTTTGGGGAGGGGAGGGACTTCAATGCCATAGAGTCCAATTGCCCAAGCAGCCATTTTCTCCAGGGGAACTGATCTCTGTCGGCTGGAGATCAGTTGTAATAGCAGGAGATCTCCAGCTATTACCTGTAGGTTCGAATTCAAAGTGAAAGCACAAGCAAAAGTAAACCCACAATAAGGTTGCTACAATACAATATTGCTGTTTAGACGTCTTACTTTGCCGTCCATGCATACAAGGAAGGCACACTCCTTCGGATATTGAATGAATTGTGCATGGAAGGACTAAGAACTTGAAAAAGTTTCACATGAAATGGAATTATACCGGATTTCCATTGCACAACGTCTTGTCTCCGTTGCCTGATTGTTGCAATTTATATGTATGGACTTGAAACGAATTGAGCATTTTCGCCTATATTTACCATTTTGTAACGCTTTTTGCGTCGTTATATTGGGTCTATGTTAGACCAACTGCAAATTTCCTGTTTGCTCAACTGAGGTTGTGTTTGTGAGATTTTTATTCTCAATATATTTTTCTAAACAGCAATATTGTATTGTAGCAACCTTATTGTGGGTTTACTTTTGCTTGTGCTTTCACTTTGAATTCGCAACTCCTGAGTAGCACTTGTAGCCGGTTTTGACTATTACCTGGAGGTTGGCAAGCCTAGGTGTTGTCCGTGCATGGTTGGGGTACCTGAACACTTAATTCATGTGTTACTGCAGTGTAAGTTTTACTTGAGGCCGAGGAACGTTTATATCAGACGTTTGTTGTCGAGTGTTCAGCGTTTCTCAGACCAGCAGTTGGTGGAATTCCGATAAAATCTGATAAAATTCTGATAAAATCACTCAACAAGTAGCCAGATAACCTGCTAGCTGTATCAACAATACGCGAACTGCTTGTACGCGCCCCTAGATAATGTTGCGAACAATGTTACTTTAATGCTTTTATAGACTATTTTGTTTTCGTAATCTTGTTTTATAACTCTGTGTGTGTGTTAAGTGCCGTCAAGTCGCTTCCGACTCATGGCGACCCTATGAATGAAAGTCCTCCAAAATGTCCTATCTTTGACAGCCTTGCTCAGATCTTGCAAACTGAAGGCTGTGGCTTCCTTTATTGAGTCAATCCATCTCCTGTTGGGTCTTCCTCTTTTCCTGCTGCCCTCCACTTTTCCTAGCATGACTGTCTTTTCCAGTGACTCTTGTCGTCTCATGACGTGACCAAAATACGACAGCCTCAGTTTAGTCATTTTAGCTTCTAGGGTCAGTTCAGGCTTGATTTGATCTAGAACCCACTGATGTGTTTTTTTTGGCAGTCCAGGGTATCCGTAATACTCTCCTCCAACACCACATTTCAGAGGAATCTATTTTCTTCCTATCAGCTTTCTTCATGTTTTATATCTACGGTGCGGTAAATGCCTAATAAAGGCGACGAGGAGGAGTCTCCGTTTCACGGCCTCCTTGGTGCCCCCTTCAGGCCCGAAATGGAATGCCGATGTGCAAATCGGCTCCTGTGGTTGGCAGACCGTATGAAGCCTGTGGATTGGTCATGAAGGCTAGGGGACCAGCGTGGCTCGGCAGAATGGGTTTGTAGTCCCAAGAGATGGACTTGGAGACTCGGAAGTTATTTGCACCCTGAATGTACCCCAGGCGTACACAACCTTGAGTTTATTAGACCGTGTAAAAATAATGGCTCATTTATTGCAATGTGTTATCTGAGCGGGGAATGATCCTGGGTTAGAAGGAGGAGGAGGAGGAGGAGGTTTTTTATATGCCGACTTTCTCTACCACTTAAGGGAGAATCAAACCGGCTTACAATCACCTTCCCTTCCCCTCCCCACAACAGGCACCCTGTGAGGTAGGTGGGGCTGAGAGAGCTCGAAGAGAGCTGTGACTAGCCCAAGGTCACCCAGCTGGCTTCACGTGGGAAGAGTGGGGAATCAAACCCGGTTCTCCAGATTAAAGTCCACCGCTCCAAACCACCGCTCTTAACCACTAAGCCACGCTGGCTTGTTCTCTATAAACAGTTCGAAGCAGCTTCTACATGAAATCAGCAGTTTAAATAATTCAGTAAATAACAAGTAATGAAAACAGGAAGAGGCAGTGGTGGAAACAGGGTGATTACTAAAACCAGCATACAGCAAAAGGCAACCCGAAACAGTCCTTGGGGTAGTGCTTGGAGTGTCGGACTGGAATCTGGGAGACCCAGGTTCAAATCCCCACTCTGCCATGGACGCTTGCTGGATGGACTTGGACCAGTCACTCACTCTCAGTCTAACCTACCTCACTGGGTTGTTGTGAGGATAAAACAGAAGAGGGGGAGAACAATGTTGTAAAATGCTTTTGGTCCACATTGGGGGGGAAAGCAGGATATAAATATATCCCAAACATGGATGACCGAGAAAGGTTTTGGCCTGGTAAATGAAAAGCACCACAAAATTGAAATGCTGCCACAAAGAAGGCCCTGAGGCATCTTCTGTCCAAGCCCTTCTTCAGGGAATCCTTAATTGATTTATTATGTAGTATTATTATTTATAATTTAAATATTTACTGTATTTATAGTCCGCCTTTCTCACTGAGAGTCAAAGCATATTACACAGCGTAAATCATAACAGTCCATAAATTCTACTACTACTGCTACTATATAGAGACATCTAATAAGCTGGGTGCAGGCCAATCCAATTAATATGGGGAGACACCCTTGTCATCCAAGCCGTGGACAAGGGGACCGCTGTCTCAGAAGAGTCAGCCAGAGGCCCCTGCGTAGGAGAAATCAAGGGCTTTTGGTGACGCCACCAGATAAAGGCCTCCCATTAGGGCTACCAATCTCCAGGCGGTGCCTGGAGATCTCCTGGAATTACAACTGATCCTCAGATGGCAGAGATCAGTTCCCCTGGAGAAAATGGCTGCTTTGGAGGGTGGACTCTATGGCACTGTGCCCTACTGAGGTCTCTCCCCTCCCCAAATCCTCCCCAGGCTCCACCCCCCCCAAATCTCCAGGTATTTCCCGACCCAGAGCTAGTAACCCTATGTATACATGATGCAGATTAGCCTTTTGCTTTTCCCTTGAGCCATTTTTCTGCTCATTTGACACTTAGTTCTTTTAGTCTCTGGCTTCTGAGGTTTCATAAGGTTTTGCTTAATGATACCAGCATAGGCCTGAGGACTAGAGATGTGTCTTTCCTTAAAAGTTGAAAGTCTCAGGAAGTTTGATTTTGTGCTCAAAGCCACGTGCTATAGCTTTGTTTCTTCCACCCTGCTTCCACCCTACATACGGCTCAGAATATATTTGCTACAACGCATCTTAACATAGATGGGGGTTTTTTGGGGGGGAAAAACACCATCTGTTTTTAACAAGCTTTCATCTAGTTGCCCAGGGAAGATAGAATACTGGCTTGACTTGCTGTTTGTTCCTGATTGCCTAATTTTAGAAATGCAATTGGATACAATTGGAATAGAACGGGATTTCTTTTAAGCGCTTTCTTTTGAAATCCATGCACAGCTGGCATGGTTCCCGCTTGACTTCTGGAGGGCTGTGTTGTTAACGGCAGGTGGCAAACCCTTGATGCTTGCCTCTCCAGCTGTGAGTGATTCTAGACAGGAACCTCATAACTTTTTAATGGTATAACCTTTGTTGGCTTTATTAAAAAACCTGCATTTTGCACATCTAACGTGGCTATATGCTTGCCTCACCTCCCCAAAATTGCTAAAATGATGTCTTACGTGGTCCTACTGTTAGTTTTGCAGCAGACATTTTTAATCTCATTCTTGCTCCAATATATAACTTTGAACTAGGCTTTCCAACCTCCAAGAGGTGGCTAGAGATCTCCTGGGATAACAACTGAACTCCAGGCGACAGAGATCAGTTCACCTGGAGAAAATGGCCGTTTTAGACAGTAGACTCTGTGGCATTATTCCCCATTATTCCCCACTGAAGTCCCTTCCCTCCCCAAACCTTGACCTCCTCAGGCTCCACCCCCAAAATCTCCAGGTATTTCCCAACCCAGAACTGCCAACTCCACTTTTAACCACAATTTGTATCTAATTTATTCTGGGCACAAAATGCACAACTTTTGACTGCACTGTTCATCTAGCAGTGCTCTCTACACTTCTAGCTATCGTATGCTTTTGCCGTGAACCCACTTCCGTTAAAATCCTTTCCTGGAATGTGGCGGGCTGGACTTCCAAGATTGGGTCGCCAGGTATGGTTGAGTTTCTAAACCAGTTTTCAATAATACTACTACAAGAGACTTAGGCACTAGAGGATGTGTATCTCTCAGGGTATACATCCTTCACGGGGAGAGCACTAAGAGGGGATAAAGGTAAAAAGGTAAAGGTCCCCTGTGCAAGCACCGGGCCATTCCTGACCCATGGAGTGATGTTGCATCCCCGACATTTACTAGGCAGACTTTGTTTGCCAACAACCTAGGGGGAAATACCCTTGTCCCTTTAATAAAGGTTTATGGGAAGTCGTATACTGGGTGGTGTAAAAAGCATCACCTACTCATTTTCACACCTTAAGGTAAAGGTAGTCCCCTGTGCAAGCCCTGGGTCAATACTAACCCATGGGGTGACGTCACATCACGTTTACTAGGCAGTCTGTGTTTACGGGGTGGTTTGCCTTTACCTTCCCCAGTCATCTACACTTTACCCCCAGCACGCTGGGTTCTCATTTTACCGACCTCGGAAGGCTGAGTCAGCCTTGAGCCGGCTACCTGATACCAACTTCCTTCGGGATTGAACTCAGGTTGTGAGCAGAGCTTGGACTGCAGTACTGCGGCTTACCACTCTGTGCCACGGTATACATCCTTCACGGTATACATCCTTCACGGAGAGAGCACAAAGAGGGGATAACGGAGGTCACCTTAAAGCTGGTCTATCATGTTTGATCTCAAATAGTCTACAATATGACAGAGTAGAGCTCCTTGAATCTTCTCCTTCCACGCTATCTGTTTACCTGGAGTTTAAAGCATGCTCCCTTATTCTCGTGACAGTTTATAGTCCACCTAATTTGAGTAAAAAACTCTTAAACCAGGTTTGGTCCCAGCTAGAGGATTTATTAAAGCTGATAGGAAGAAAAGAGATTCCTTTGAAATGTGGTGTTGGAAGAGAGTGTTACGGATTCTGTGGACTGCCAAAAAAACAAATCAGTGGGTTATAGATCAAATCAAGCCTGAACTGGCTCTAGAAGCTAAAATGACTAAACTGAGGCTATCGTATTTTGGTCAAGTCATGAGACGACAAGAGTCACTGGAAAAGACAGTCATGCTAGGAAAAGTTGAGGGCAGCAGGAAAAGAGGAAGACCCAACAAGAGATGGATTGACTCAATAAAGGAAGCCACAGCCTTCAATTTGCAAGATCTGACCAAAGCTGTCAAAGACAGGACATTTTGGAGGACTTTCGTTCATAGGGTCGCCATGAGTCGGAAGCGACTTGACGGCACTTAACACACACAGAGAGAGAATTTATTAGATAGATCAATTAACCTCCATCCAAGGGCAAAATTTTTGATGGCAGGGGACTTTAATGCCCATATTGGGAAGCAGGATGAAATATGGCTGGCCAAAGCGGGGCTCACTGAAAGCGAGGCTTTTGCTGTGCGAATGTAGCAAACTGTACCACAGGTCATCTGGCCCAGAGAGCAGGCTTCTTGCCCTGGCTGCTGATGGAGGAGAGAACAGCATACTGTGTGGTCTGTAGGGTTGCTAACCTCCAGGTGGTAATTCAAAAGGCAAACATCGTCAAAGTGTGTATGTCATAAAAAATAGTAATACACCTGGTTTATAGTAATAAATATTTACATGCATAACCTCACATGCATCATATAAACATAAATAAGAGTTAGGGTTGCCAGGTCCCTCTCCATCACCTGCGGGAGGTTTTTGGGGCGGAGCTTGAGGAGGGCAGGTTTGGGGAGGGGAGGGACTTCAATGCCATAGAGTCCAATTGCCAGAGCGGCCATTTTTTTCAGTGGAACTGATCTGTATCGGCTGGAGATCAGTAGTAATAGCAGGAGATCTCCAGCTAGTACCTGGAGATTGGCAACCCTAATAAGAGTCCAAGAAAAGAACACTGAAGCTTGTGTACTAATGATGATGACTCCAACACTAAAAAATCTTGTGATGGTTTTTTTGAGTCATCATTAGAACACAAGCTTCATTATTCTTTTCTTGGACTCTTTTTACGTTTATATGCTGCATGTGAGGTTAGACATGTAAAGATTTATTACTATAAACCAGGTGTATTATTATTTTTTATTACATAAACACTTTGACAATGTTTGCATTTTGAATTGTCACTTTGTTTATACATTTGGTCATAGTTGCCATGCTTTCCATACATTTTGCATGCTTACAGCATAAGCTGTTTGTTAAATAGCCGCCAGGTAGTGGCTGGAGATCGGTTGGGATTACAACTGATCCCCAGACAACTCAGATCAGTTCCCCTGGCGAAAAAGGCTGCTTTGGAAGGTGGACTCCATAGCATTTTACCCCGCTGACGTCCCTCCCCTCCCCAAACCCTGCCTGCCTCAGGCTCCATCCCAAAAATCTCCACCTATTTCCCAACCCGGAGCTGGCAACCTGTCCAAGCCATTTCTCTGTTGCTTCCCCAGGATGAAAAGCATTCTGCTTGAAGTAGTTTGTGTATGTGTTAAGTGCAGTCAAGTCGCTTCCGACTCACTGCGACCCTATGAATCAGTGTCCTCCAAAATGCCCCGTCTTTGACAGCCTTCTCAGATCTTGCAAACTGAGGGCTGTGGCTTCCTTTATTGAGTCAACCCATCTCTTGTTGGGTCTTCCTCTTTTCCTGCCGCCCTCAACTTTTCCTAGCATGACTGTCTTTTCTAGTGACTCTTGTCTGCTCATAATGTGACCAAAATACGATAGCTTCAGTTTGGTCATTTTAGCTTCTAGGGTCAGTTCAGGCTTGACTTGATCTATAACCCACTAATTTGTTTTTTTGGCAGTCCACGGTATCCGTAACACTCTTCTCCAACACCACATTTCAAAGGAATCTATTTTCTTCCTATCAGCTTTCTTCAATGTCCAGCTTTCACACCCATACCTAGTAATAGGGAATACAATGGCATTAATTAACTTAAACTTGGTGGCCAGTGACACATCCTTACACTTCAGAAAGTTTTCCAGCTCCTTCATGGCTGCCCTTCCCAGTAGTTTATGGTCCATAAAAACCACAAAATTCAGTAGAGTAGAGCTAAAAAAAAACAAACAAACCACAACATCAACAAAGGTATAAAAAAAAACCACGCAGCGAGCATGAGAAAAGTCATATGGAAGATAATTCTTGATGAAAAACTGCAGCTTACAAACAATATCCTTTTCATTCTTTTCTTGGGAAGGAGAGCCCCTTTGCGTGGTGCAGCAAGGTTTTCCAGCAGAGTGTAATCTTCTAATTCTGCGGCTCCCCCCTCTCTCCTTATTGCAGATGTTCATCGTCGACAAGATAGAAGGAATTAATTGCAGCCTTCACGAACTCACCATCACCGGATCCACGTATGCCCCTGAGGGGCAAGTGTGAGTACTGATCCGTTTTTGCCTTGCCTTGGTTTTACGTTGCTTTGAATGTGTGTTTTAGAAAGGTTGCTAAGGCTGCCGTCCATTTAACGTCGTTTGGGTGAACTGAAAAGGCGCTTCCCAATTAAACTGTCAGCAGATTGTGGAATTCAAAACAGAACAAAGACATTTTAACTTTAGATACTTAAAAAAGCCCCCTGCAAATTGCAAACAGCACCTTAGAAGAGGCATTCCTACCAACACAAGGGGGAGGGGGGTAATACTTCTTCTGGGGCAGAATTAGAAGAGGTATTCTGTCATGTAAGTGCCCTGACCTGGACAGTCCCAGGCTAGCCTCATCTTGTCAGAACTCAGAAGCTAAGTAGGGTCAGCCCCGGTTAGCATTTGGATGGGAGTCCTCCAAGGAACACCAGGGCTGTGATGTGGAGGCAGGAAATGGCAAACCATCTCCAAAGGCCTCTTGCCTTGACAACCCTATCGCAGGGGTGTCAAACATACGGCCCACAGACCGGATCCGGCCCCTTGAGAGATCCAGCCTGCGAGCCAACTGAGGCAGCCACCCCCCACCCCCATTCTCAATCTGGGCTGGCAAGGCAAGGCATGGCCCGGCCCGATCAAGTGGCATTTACGGTATGTCATCATATCCAGCCCTCGTAACAATTTAATTTGGGGCACAGAGCTGTCTCACTTATCCACCCTTTATGCTTCAGCTGGCACACCTCTGTGGCCGATGTTATCATTCCATACCATGCAGGTAGCTTCATACCTGACTTCAGGCACTCCCTGAGGTATTTCTGCTTGTCTACAATGAAGCTTCATTGAAGTGATCTGTCGTCCATCCGTTCTACGAATACAGAATATTTTGGTCTGTGTCTTTTTTTTGTTTTTTTAACTTTTGTCCTGTTCCCACTCTTGATATATTTTTTTTAATTCCATGGGAAACAACTGACAGAATAAATCTGCTCTGAGGAATGTGTGATTGTTTTCCCAGCCCAAGAATAGTCGATGGAGTCATTTGTAGCAGAGGGGAGAAAAAACATGGCTCTCTCCACTTCTCTAGATCTGTGGGAACACAAAATGAGAGGATCCCGCCCTTCTGTTTCTTTTGCTGTTCCATAATTTTGCTCTGTCTTGTGCTCAGTTCTTCCCGATTTCCTGTTTTAAAGAGAATAATTTCTAAAATTAATTCTGGATTCGAAGTGTTCACAGTTGGTCACAGCATTCAGTTCCCTTATCATTAGCTGCTTTCTACCCTTGTGTTTGTGATTTACATGCTTGGTACAACGCCAAACAGTGATCACATATGGTTGCATCAATATTTTTGTGACGTTTGAATGAGGCGCATGTGCATTCCTGCACGTCGGAAACTGCCACACAAAGAAAATCTTGACAAACCAGATTTACAGTCACCTCAAGATGGCTTTTTTGCGGTGTTCCATGAAGGTAGACTACATTACTAGCAGAAAATAGCGAAGACTTGAAACGACTACTGCTGAAAGTTACAAGAGAAAGTGCCAAAGCAGGACTGCCGCTGAACATCAAGAAGACAAGTAATGACTACAGGAGACTTACACAACTTTAAGGTTGACAATGAGGAAATTGAAATGGTTGAAGACTTTCTATTTCTTGGCTCCATCCTCAACCAAAAGGGAGACTGCAGCCAAGAAATCAGAAGGACATTGAGACTGGGAAGGGCAGCCATGAAGGAGCTAGAAAAGATTCTGAAGTGTAAGGATGTGTCACTGGCCACCAAGATTAAGTTAATTCGTGCCATCGTATTCCCTATTACTATATATGGGTGTGAAAGCTGGACATTGAAGAAAGCTGATAGGAAGAAAATGGTTTCCTTTGAAATGTGGTGTTGGAAGAGAGTGTTACGGATACCGTGGACTGCCAAAAAAACAAATCAGTGGGTTATAGATCAAATCAGGCCTGAATTGGCCCTAGAAGTTAAAATGACTAACTGAAGCTATCGTATTTTGGTCACATTATGAGAAGAGTCACTAGGAAAGAGTCATGCTAGGAAAAGTTGAGGGCAGCAGGAAAAGAGGAAGACCCAACAAGAGATGGATTGACTCAATAAAGAAAGCCACAGCCCTCAATTTGCAAGATCTGAACAAGGCTGTTAGAGATAGGACATTTTGGAGGACATTGATTCATAGGGTCGCCATGAGTCGGAAGCGACTTGACGGCACTTAACACACACACACACACACATGAAGGTCCACAATGGAAACACAAGGGTGGAATATTGCTAACAAACAGAAAGAAAGAAAAGTTTGAGCCAATGGAGCATGCACAGCTATTCAAAATGTGAAATTAAAAAAAAACAACAATACAGGATTTTGAATACACTAAATCCACTTTGAGAACCAAACCAAGTAATTTGGAACTCCAAAATCTGGGCAGATATTCTAGTGAGGAGAATTTCAGAAGCATCACTAATTGGGAATCCACATTTCACAAAAGAACACAGAAGCAATGCACAAACTGGAACCACTTCAAAAAATGTGGCTTGCAGACACCCAACTGTGTTTGGGGAATGGCTCAAAAGGAAAATTGTGCTTGAGATGTGAAGGGTGAAGAATGTCTCTTGAAGAATGGGGTGCAGATTGCTGGCCCATTAGATCTTGCTACAGTGCAAAGATGTTTTTACTCAAAGGTAGTAACCCTATGAGGAAAAACATTTTTGCATTGGAGCAAAATGAGAAGACAAAGAGTCAGTGGAAAAGACAATAATGCTAGGAAAAGTTGAAGGCAGCAGGAAAAGAGGAAGACCCAACATGAAATGGATTGTCACAATCAAGGAAGCCACAGCTGTCAGTTTGCAAGACCTGAGCAAGGCTGTTAAGGTTAGGGCACTTTGGAGGATATCAGTTCATAGGGTCGCCATGAGTCGGAAGCGACTTGACGGCACTTCACACACACACACACACACACACACACACACACACACACACACACACACACACACAGTAACCTTATGTATTTTACTCTAGACTATAAAAATAAAATTCTGCTTCAAGGCAATCCAAATTCAGTTCCATGAAAGCCTGCATTATGTAGCTTGTAGATATTATACATATTTGGGCCCTTTGGTTATGCACAATTCTGCAAACCCCACTATTCTGGGTAGTTGACTCTTGTTTTTAAGCCTTGGAGGAGAGCCAAGCACTGTAACAGCCTAGAAAACTTTTTTTCATCTACCCTGTGGTCTGACTTCACTCACACTTCCAAGCAGATCTTCATGAGGGCTAGAAACGTGTGGGCGTATATCACTTTTCTCGGGGAACTGGATTACGTTGCTCAGTACCTACCGCGTTCTGCGCTTTTATGCACTCCTGCAGAATTTTGTCGCGCATACAGATCTGATCACCACCTCAAGTATAGGACTGTTGGAGCACAGAAATGGGTAGTCTGTTCTCTCTGTTGGATTGTATAAACTTCCCACACACACACACACAGACTGGAGCTCCGTTAATTGGCAAGGAACTATTCCATCACAGCTGTGCTCAGTCCAAGAGACATTTGTTCATGTCTCACGAAAGGGTACAATTTATCACTCGCTTAGAAACAGCTAATTGATGGAGATGTTTCAGCCTTCCTTTGACCTGTCCCGAAATGGCTTCGCTGAGCTCAGATTTAAAATAAGGCTCTGAATCCTGGAATTTTTTTCCCCTTTTAAGTGCCAGGCCTCTGCTTGGGAAATGGAAAGCCGCTGTAAAGAGTGATCCTGAGAATGTGCATTGGGTTTTGTTTTTTGCTTAGAACTAGATTAGAAAAGATAGAAATCTGAAAGCCTGCAAGGTATAGTGGTGAAAGAAGTGTTGGACTAAGAGCTGGGAGACTTGACCCTCTTAGATCCTCCTTCAGCCATGAAGCTCTCTGGGTGACCTTGGGCCAGCCACACACTTGCCATCTAACCCCTGACAAGGAGCCATTGAGGGACCACAGGGTTGTTGTGTGAATAAAATGAAGAACCGCTATGATGCTGCCCTGAACTTCTTGAAGGAAGGGTGGGATAGACATATACTAGATAGATATCATATCTTTTTACTGTGTAAAGAGTAGCTATGAATAGGGTTGCCATCCTTCAGGTACTAGCTGGAGATCTCCTGCTATTACAACTGATCTCGAGCCAATAGAAATCAGTTCCCCTGGAGAAAATGGCCCTTTGGCAATTGGACTGTATGGCATTGAAGTCCCTCCCCTCCCCAAACCCCACCCTCCTCAGGCTCTACCCCAAAAACCTCCTGCCAGTGGCAAAGATGGACCTGGCAACCATGGCTATGGAGGGAGGTGGTGTAGTGGTTAAGATCGGTGGACTCTAATCTGGACAACCGGGTTTGATTCCCCTCTCCTCTGCATGAGTGGCGGAGGCTAAACTGGTGAACCAGGTTGGTTTCCCCACTCCTACACATGAAGCCAGCTGGGTGACCTTGGGCTAGTCACAGCTCTGTTAGAGTTTTCTCAGCCCCACCTACCTCACAGGGTGTCTGTTGTGGGGAGGGGAAGGGAAGGTGCTGGTCAGCCGGTTTGATTCTCCCTTAAGTGGTAGAGAAAGTTGGCATATAAAAAACAACTCTTGTTCTTCTTTCTGCTCTCACAAGGGCCACCAAGGTGGCTAACAAATTAAAATGTACATGATAAAAAAATCACATTTAAAAACCTTTAAAACCAACCAACTTCCAACACATCATTAAAACAATTAAAACGAGAGCAAAAATGCATACATCTATCAGGTTGTTCAGCACGTCATCTCAGTCAAATATTTTCCCCTCCGGCAGATTAAATTGTTCTTGTTCTTGTTTTGTTTCTTTCCTTTTAACGACAAGGCTGAAGAACAACGAGCCTGTTCAGTGTGGGCGATACGACGGCTTGGTGGAGCTGGCCACGATCTGCGCCCTCTGCAATGATTCCTCCCTGGATTATAATGAGGTGGGTTGGAAGGAAAAGAGGCGCTTATTTGTCTTGGGCTGATCATTACCAGGCAATGTCAACTGCTTTAACCCTCTACCCTGCCCATGATTTGAGGTGCCGGTGCCTTGTTTTCTAAGCTTGCATTGGGACTGGCAAAATGTATGAAACAGGGCCTTTTTAGCGATAGCCCCCAAACTGGCGTTCCTTTCCCCAGGAGGTCTCCAGCACTCCACGGCCTTCTGGGAAAGTGTGAAACTTTTTATTTCTTGAAGTGGTTTTTTTTTTGTTTGTTATGTAGATTCTGTTTCTGATTGAAGGTTTTATGACTCCTCCGCTTTTGTGACTTGAACCCGTTGCATGTGCTGAACCGGCTCATGTGAAAAAAAATATGTCTGCTAGTTATCTTGCCGATTTGAGAATTATATTGCAAAGCTTCTGTCTTTTCCTTTTCATTGATGGAATTTCCCCCCTTTCCTTTCCTGTTATCAGTCCAAGAAAGTCTATGAGAAAGTGGGAGAAGCAACCGAAACGGCCTTGACGTGCTTGGTGGAAAAGATGAACGTTTTCAACACAGATGTTGACAAACTCTCCAAGGTGGAGCGTGCCAATGCCTGCAACTCAGTGAGTAGGAGAAAAAGTCAGCACGTTTGTCTTATTCCAGTTCAGTCTTATTCCCGTTCAGCAAGATGACAGGTGAAATGGGAAGGGAGGTAATGTGGTTGGAGGATGCAGATAAAGGAGTTAACAGTTTGGAGTAGTTCAACATTCACAGATTTTGAGAATTTATGGGAATATTTGGTCATGATGACAGAACTCCACGTAGCTCAAATCGTAATTAGCTTGCCAATTGCAAGTGGCATTTTTGAACATTAAAAAAATTGTCACTGAGCTGTTGCTTTCACTTACCTGTTATGCTGTTACACTTAGGGTACTGCCTTCATGATCCACGGTGAGGGCAGGAATCAGTGCCCTCACTCTGATTTGGCTTCAAGGTGCCATCACACAGCCAGATCTAGTTGGCCACATAACACCAGCAGAAAGTCTATTCAGAGTGAGGTCAGTTGTGCCTATGCTCACTCTGATTTGGCTTCATGCTGACAGTGCATCATCACGTCGGCTGTGTGCTCCCTGATTGGGTGATCTCCAGAAGAAGCCCTTGTTTTGTTTTTGTTTTAAATGGTACTAAAATTGTAGATTAAAAGGAGAGGGAGGAGCTGCAGGTAAGCAGCGAACTTCATTCAAAAAAGTATAAATGGGGATGCATTTTGTAGAAAGTTTACAGTCTCTCCCAGAACATGCAGGATTTCCTATCATGTGTCATGACATCACAGTGAGCACATACTAAGTCAAATATTGGTCTGTCTAGCCCAGAGCTGTCTCCACTGGTTGGTTTTCCAGAATCTCAGGTGTAGATATTTTTCAGACCATTTAAACTATAGATTCCCGGAAGTGTATCTGGGGTCTTCCATGTGCAAAACAAGCACTCAACCACAGAGTTGTGTGCATTTCTAGAAGGGGACCTGGCTTAGGGACAAATCACATGATTGACATGCAGAAGTTTCCAAGTTCGGTCTTAGCAGGAGTTGGAAAAGACCTTTCTCTGGCTTGAGATGCCTGGAGATCCACCACAAGATACAATTTCAGGTAGGTTGTTGTATTAATCTGAAGTAGTTGAACAAAATGCAAGTTCCCTAGCAACTTAAAGACCAGCAAAATTTTCCAGGGTATGTAATGCTTAGTGCGTCAAAGCTTTGTCAGATCTGACAAAGTGAGATTTGACTCACAAAGCTTATACCCTAGAACATTTTGTTGGTTTTCAAGGTGCTGCTGCACTCAAATTTTGTTCTACCACCAGATACAGTAGATTGAGCTAAACTACATGGACTCTGACTCAGTTGAAGACACCTTCAGATATCCACTTCACCAACCCACCAGGAGCAGCTAATCAATGTTATACGTGGGTAGTGAAATTCGTGATTGTGTAAGTGACCCTACACTTTGCAGAAGGGGAAGAATGAGACACAGGAATTCCATTTTTGATGACAGCCCAGTATCTTCTGGGTGACCACGGCCAGTTCTTAATAATGATCCAGAGAAAGGCTGCTGTCAGGAGATGCAGGGTTGCCAATTTTGATGGCAGCTCTGTGTCTCCCGTAATCTGTGGTTTCCCCTGATAAATAGCAGTCAGGACCTAGCCCCAACGAACTTCTCTTTATCTGTTCGGTGAAATTCACCTGACTGCAACTCTGATTCCCTTTTGCCTCTCTCCCTGCAGGTGATCAAAAAGCTGATGAAGAAGGAGTTCACGCTTGAGTTCTCCCGTGATCGCAAGTCCATGTCGGTTTACTGCACCCCAGTAGCCTCTAACCACAACTCCTCTGGCAGCAAACTCTTCGTCAAGGTGAGGCATCTGCATGTAACATTGTCTAGCTCAGCGCTTCTCAACCTTTTCTGTCTTATGTCCCACCAACCATTCTTATCAAAGAACCTGGGCTCCACCATGAGAGAAAAAAACACACTTTATACGAGGAGGACATAGATAGGTTTACAGACATTCTGTTGCCTTGACGAGCAAATTGGAAAGTTGCAAATGGATAATCCATGTGAGGAAGGGTTGGCTGGGGACAACACATCACACTGGCAGGTGGGCATGGGGATAGAAGGAGAGTGAATTCTTATTGTATGAAAATCATGTGCCCCACCTAGAAGAAGAAGAAGAGTTGGTTTTTATATCCCGATTTTCTCTACCTTTAAGGAGTCTCAAACCGGCTTACAATCACCTTCCCTTCCTCTCCCCACAAAGACGCCTTGTGAGGTAGGTGGGGCTGAGAGAGTTCGGAGAGAACTGTGACTAGCCCAAGATCACCGAGCAGGCTTCATGTGGAGGAACAGGGAATTGAACCTGGTTCTCCAGATTAGAGTCTGCCGCTCATGAGGAGGAATCAAACCTGGTTCTCCAGATAGGGTTGCCATAAGTCAGCTGTGACCAAAAAAAAAATGCCCTTGCTGGTGTCAGTTGGCAACGAGAAGGAATTTCTCAGCTGGAGAGGGATTAGGCATGAGAGAGGTAACTGGCCCATGATCACCCAGTGGCTGGATGGGAAAGCTCCCAGGAACCCCATCCATGCTGCCAGGAGTTCCTTGATAGGAGAATTAGTTTACCTGAAAAAAACCCACTGTTTATCTGTACCTTCGAAGCAGCTGACGAGTATTTATGCTCAAAAACCCGCCAGCTGTCACGAGCTGAAAATTCAGCAAGCTGCTCGGATGTGACTGAATGCATATGGATGTATCTGTTCACATGCTGAGATTTTCGAGCCACCAATGCTGCTTCCTGACACCTATCTTCTGGTGAAGCCCCCAAGGGATAAATAGTAAATCAAAACGAAAAATTGGTTTTGAGATTTTCGAGTTGAGACTTAATACTCTCTGTGAGACTGTGGAGTCCAGCCATGAACCTCGCTCATTTTGTGAGCAGGTTCTCAAGTAGATACCCCCTGACTGTGCTGGTGCAAAAAGCAGCTGAGGCATTCTTTCCACCATTGGTCTTTAACAAATGCATCCGACTGCGTAGGTGCAAAGTGGGGATGAGATGCACTTCAGGTTGTTCTGCGCTTTATACACGTCAATCAGTCTAATGACCTGAACAACCGTGACTCTGGGGGTGCAGCTTCTTCTCCAGTAAATTATACTATTTAGTTCCTGCAGCGGTCAATGGCAACCATAAGTCGCAACACCTAAGTGGCTATTACGCAGGTGAAAAGCTGCTCAGCGAAGTACTTTGCTTGTGATGAACTTTGCCAGGGACCATCAGGGCATGCTGATCAGGAGCTTGCCTCGAGTGTAATTGAGCAAAATACGTTCGCTGCAAAATTCTCAGCATGCCTACTTACAATCCATCACAGAAATTACAACATCTAAAATCACTTGAAAATGTATTTGGTTATTGAAGCACTTCTGTACTGCCTCTCTTTACCTGGCAGCAAACCCAAGGTGGAAAATTAAAACGAAAAGCAATATAATATAGGAAAAAAAGACCCGTACCGTCTAAATAACCTTCATGACAACCATGCCCAATATGATATTCTTCCTGGAGCTCTATCTACAAATCAGCTGGCAAAACCCCAACTGAAATAATAACCACTTTCCTGAATTCGCGAAAGTTGACCAGGGAGGACATTTTGTATGCACAGTGTAAATCGTTCCAGAGAGGAGAGCGTCACAGAAACACTGTAGATTTTACATATGTACCTTATGATATGTAAAATCTACAGTGTTTCTGTGACGGTCTCCTCTTACATATGTACCTTATGATAAGGAGCCCTGTGATGCAGAGTGGTGAGCTGCAGTACTGCAGTCCAAGCTCTGCTCACGACCTGAGTTCGATCCCGATGGAAGTTGGTTTCAGGTAGCCAGCTCAAGGTTGACTCAGCCTTCCATCCTTCTGAGGTCGGTAAAATGAGTGCCCAGCTTGCTGGGGGTAAAGGGAAGACGACTGGGGAAGGCACTGGCAAACCACCCCGTAAACAAAGTCTGCCTAGTAAATGTCGGGATGTGACATCACCCTATGGGTCAGGAATGACCCAGTGCTTGCACAGGGGACCTTTATCTTTACCTTTTTACCTTATGATAACAGCGTATCTGTAACAACAATAGCTGGCCCAAGTGGGTCTATATAGGAAGATATAGGGAGCCAGCGTGGAGTAGTGGTTAAGAACAGTGGTTTGGAGCAGTAGACTCTGATCTGGAGAACCAGGTTTGATTCCCCAACCCTCCACATAAGCAGTGGACGCTAATCTGTTGAACTAGATTTGTTTCCCCACTCCTCCACATGAAGCCAGCTGGGTGACCTTGGGCTAGTCACAGCTGTCTTAGAGCTCTCTCAGCCCCACCTACCTCACAGGGTGTCTGTTGTGGGGAAGGGACGGGAAGGTGATTGTAAGCCGGTTTGATTCTTCCTTAAGTGATAGAGAAAGTCAGCATAGAAAAACCAACTCTTCCTCTTCTTCGTCTTCTCAAATGAGAGTTGCAGGTCCCTGGAGTTGTGCTGGGATAGGCAATAACTAAAGAAAAAGGGTATGGGGGGCGGGGGCTTGGTAGGACCTCTGAACAGGGTTCCTTTGTTAATTCAGGGTTTCCTCATCTTCATCCTGGACTCACCTGTTAGCAGTCACACAGGGAGTGTGTGCACATTAGCCCCCAAATTCTCCGTCAACCTGGGTTTTTTTAAATCCTCTGTTACGATCTAAATAGGGTTTGCTGTCCTCGATTAACTTTTTCCCCTGGACCATGATGTATAGTGCTACAACAGCTGATGTGGTTAAAAATTGGGAGAACAGCGCCACCTAGAGGAATCATGCAGGTCAATTCAGGCAGTTGCCTCTTGGACTTGCTACATTACTGGCTGTGTCAAGTTGGGTTGCCAACAATCTAGGGGGAAACATCCTTGTCCCTTTAATAAAGGTTTATGGGAAGTCATATACCAGGTGGCATTATCTTCCTCCATGGAAAGCTTCACCTGCCCATTTGCACACCTTAAGGTAGAGGTAGTCCCCTGTGCAAGCACCAGGTCATTACTAACCCATGGGGTGACATCACATCTTACTAGGCAGACTATGTTTACCGTTTGCCGTTGCATTCCCCAGTCGCCTACATTTTACCCGTAGCAAGCTGGGTACTCGTTTTACCAGCCTCCAAAGGATGGAAGTCTGAGTCAACCTTGAACTGGCTACCCGAAACCAACTTCCTTGGGCATGGAGGGGCCGTGGCTCAGTGATAGAGCATCTGCTTGGCATGCAGAAGGTCCCAGGTTCAATCCCCGGCATCTCCAGTTAAAGGGACTAGGCAAGTAGGTGATGTGAAAGACCTCTGCCTGAGACCCTGGAGAGCCGCTGCCGGTCTGAGTAGACAATACTGACTTTGATGGACCAAGGGTCTGATTCAGTAGAAGGCAGCTTCACGTTTTCATGTGTTTATGTGGTGTCGAACTCAGCTCGTGAGCAGAGCTTTGACCGGTACTGCAGGTTACCAATCTACCATAAACCTCTGTTTAAGGCACTTTTCTACAGGTTTGCGGAAACTGTACTATCAAGTATTGATTGATATTTATAGTTTATCTTCTGAAAAAGACACATACATCCTCCCCCCACCCCCAATTGCACGAATAGCGAAACTGCTTTTATTGAGTGTTTTTAGATAAGCAGGTTAAGACAGTAAATGGGATAGTGGGTTACGAAATCCTCTTTGACCCTAAAGTTAAGCTACTTTGGAGCTTGTAAAGTTACAACTATTTAAAAAGCAGAGGTTGAGAATGTGACAGAAATGCTACAGAAGCAAGAAAAAGGGAGTCACCATAACAACCAGCCAACCAATCACCAGAGGACCTTAGAATGGTGTTTTTACAATGCTGATAATTAGCATGTCATCAAACACCATCAGATACAAATACATATACAAATACCAGATATGAATTTAAAGATAATTGACATTCTGATGAGACCTTGGGGTAGGAGATCTGTTTTCTCTGTCTTCTTCAGCATGTTGTAGAAGACCTTGCAATGAAAACTTTGATGCATACTTTTCATTAAACTTTTGAAAAAAACACGACCTCGCAGATAATAAGGACCTGGTATATCATCATCATCATTTTATTTGCAGTCATAGAACCATCAAATTGAATAATGTAAAACAAGTACAAAATACAATTAAAATTTAGATACTTAAAAATGGGGAAATGTGCAGAGGTACGTAGCTAATCAAGTAGAATGAAAGCCGTATATTATTAAAATTGGAATGCTTAATAATAATATCAGAAGCTTGGTAAAATAAGTCTATCAGAAAGCACATCATTAAGTATATAGATAAATACAGTACGCAGAATACATATTCCCAGTTTGCTTGGCTACTGTATAGCCTTAAGCGATCTTTGCCTTATTTTCATTGCTAACCAAGCAAATCTGGCCATGCTAGCAGATAGGTTAACTATTGTGTCCGATAGGAGGAGTGCTAGATGTCATTTTCTCAGAGATCTGGGGCAGTCCATAGACTCTGTATATCAAAAATAGCAGCCTGAATAGCCCTCACTAGCCCAATCTTGCCAGAACTTGGATGCTAAGCATGGTCAGCTATGATTAGTATTTGGATGGGAGACCACCAAGGAAGACTGGGGTTGCTATGCAGAGGAAGGCAATGGCAAACCACCTCTGCTCATCTCTTGCCTTGAAAACCCCAGGGTCTTGGGGTCGCCATGAGTCAGTTGCAACTTGATGGCACATAGTTGTTATTACATCAAAGACAGGAAAGCGGAAGCATCTCCATGGAAATCTGACCTATTCCAAAGCAGCGGGAAAAAATTATTCCATTGGCATAGCATCAGCGTGTCTGTTCCCCCCCCCCCAACAAGACAGCTGTAACTACTCTGCTATAAAAACCAGCACACAGCCTCCAGTTAAAAGATGTCAAGCACAAGGATTCAGAAAAGACCCTTCTCTGCCTGAGATTCTGGGGACCCACTGCCAGACAGTGGAGACAGGTTGTCTGATTTATTTCTTATATTTGATTGCAACGTTTTAAACCCTCTTTAAACAAAAAAATGCCAGTGCGGTTCTGGCGTTATCTTAAAATGCGATAAAACCACCAGCAGTGAACATAATAAAACAGCGTAACTCAGCCACCAGCATCAAACCTAGCCTGGAATTCTTTTTAAAATTATTATTAACTTTTTATTTTCAAAACAGCACATACAACATATAACATACACTCCTAATACATACTCAATATGACAATATCTTCATAAAATATCACTTGGAGCAGATCTTAATTCTTCTGTACTATCTAACACTGATCTTTAAATCTTAAAAATAAGTAAATTTTTGACAAGCAAAGATATCTGTATTTATATTTGAACCTTCATACAAGCTGGCCACATTGCGAAACTTAATTAGTATTATATTATGCTAATTCCATTTACAAAGTCTCTCAATCAATATAACTAAAATATGAATAACCCTAGATATTAATTATTATTAAATCTAATAGTATATAAAAAGGTAAAGGTCCCCTGTGCAAGCACCGGGTCATTCCTGACCCCATGGGGTGACATCACTTCCCGACGTTTACTAGGCAGACTTTGTTTACGGGGTGGTTTGCCAGTGCCTTCCCCAGTCGTCTTCCCTTTACCCCCAGCAAGCTGGGTACTCATTTCACCGACCTCGGAAGGATGGGAGGCTGAGTCAACCTTGAGCCGGCTATCTGAAACCAACTTCCTTTGGGATCGAACTCAGGTCGTGAGCAGAGCTTTTGACTGCAGTACTGCAGCTTTACCACTCTGCGCCACGGGGCTCCTAAATGGTATATACCCGTGCCTATACCCCTTTTTCTCAATTGACCATTTGCAAACTTTCAGCACATACATTATTTTGCCACGTAGTCATAATACAGTTTCCAGTTCTTTTCAAATTCTTCCGTCAGTCTTCTATTCACAATATTTGTCAATTTCGCCATCACTGCCTATTCTGCTAACCAACCTAGCCTGGAATTCTTGTAAGGCCTCTTCTCCACAGCCCATCAGCAAAATGCATGCAGAGAATCATTCAGCCTTCTGTTGCCTCTGTAAAATTATCCCGGTGGGAGCCTTCCTTACTGACTCAAGTCGCCAGTTCTGACAGGGAGGGGCCAACACAAGAAAAGCCCCCCTTTTAGCTGCCAGAGATCTAATTTGTCAGCAAGATTTTTTTAAATCAAAGGTTGATTGGCTAAGTGAGGACACCCCTCTGACTCGAACGCCTTTTCTTTCCCAAGGGTGCTCCGGAAAGTGTCATTGAGCGCTGTAACTACATCCGGGTCGGGAGCAATCGGGTCCCCTTGACTTTCTCCACTAAGGAGAAGATACTCTCCAAAATCCGAGAGTGGGGCACCGGGATTGATACACTGCGCTGCCTCGCGTTGGCCACCAGGGATCACCCCCACCGGAAAGAGGAGATGCGCCTGGATGACTCCAGCCAGTTCATTAACTATGAGGTAAGCCCGGCTCAGGAAGAGGGATCAAAAAAGAATCTTGCTTGGAGATGGATGTGAAAAGGACAATGCATAGGAAATAAGCATCCTAGGCCCTGACGCTAATGGTCATAGAATCATAGAGTTGGAAGGGACCTCCAGGGTCATCTAGTCCAACCCTGTGCAGGAAATTCCACCCCTCCTTAAGGCAATAGTTTTCCAGCTGTAGCAGATTTACTTGGGAGTAAGTGGCTGTTAAGTGCCAGTTAAGTGGTCCCGCAAACCTTTCCAAGTGCATTCGTCGGCGTTTTAAGCCAATATCCCATGAAGTGCAGTTGTCTCTTGTTTCTTGGTCTTGGGTGTACCTTTTGGCTTTTTTGCTTTGGAAAAAATCAGCGAGCTGTTGTTTCAAACAACCCCATCCAAGCTGTGGTAGATGCTCAGTAGTAGAGCATCTGCTTGGCATGCAGAAGGTCCCAGGTTCAACCCCCAGGATCTCCAGTTAAACAGACCAGGCAAGTAGGTGATGTGAAAGACCTCTGCCTGAGACCATGGAGAGCCACTGCCGGTCTGAGTAGACAATACTGACTTTGCTGGACCAAGGGTCTGATTCAGTATAAGGCAGCTTCATGTGTTCATGTGTTCTGGGGGATGCAGGGGGCATCTCAGTGGGAATACAATGAGGGGGCATCTCGATATTTATTTATTTTATTTATATCATGCCTTTCTCCCCAGTGGGGACCCAAAGTGGCTTACATCGTTCTCCTCCATTTTATCCTCCCAACAGGTCTGTGAGGTAGGTTAGGCTGAAAGTGTGTGACTGGCCCAAGGCAGAGTGGGGATTCGAACCTGAATCCCAGAATTCCCAGATCCTAGCCTGGCACTTTAACCACTACAACGAGCTTCCCTGAAAAGCAGCTTGCCCAGTCCACATTCCTGATGGAATGGGGCTTGCATTGGAGGCTGGCATGACCGGGCACCAGCCCAAACCCACAAGAGGTTTTGGTGGAGTCACTGGGCCCATCTCCCATTTCTCATTGTTTAGATCATAGGCGCTCCTCCCAGTTGGCTGTGCAATATGGCAGAGATTTCCTTGCTGCTTCCATACCAGAACCTCAAGGGGAATGCATCTTTTTTCATCTCTGCCCCACAGTCCTGAGTGGCAGCACGTCGTGGAGCGGGAGATCCCCGGTTCTGGTCCCAGTTGTCCCTGATAGAAACTGGGCATGCTCAGCTATAGCAAACAGAAGTCTGAAAGATGGAGGCAGTGCCAACCTTGGGAGAATTAACACTCCCCTCCCACTTCTTTGCATGCAGACTAACCTGACCTTTGTCGGCTGCGTGGGGATGTTGGACCCTCCCCGGAAGGAAGTGATATCATCCATCGAGATGTGCAGGAAAGCAGGCATCCGAGTCATGATGATCACCGGCGACAATAAAGGGACGGCCGTGGCGATCTGCCGGAGGATTGGGATCTTCTCGGAGACCGAGGACGTGACTGGCAAAGCTTACACGGGCAGAGAATTCGATGACCTCATGCCGGAGGTTCAGCGGGAAGCCTGCCGCTCCGCTCGATGTTTTGCTCGGGTGGAGCCTGCCCATAAGTCCAAAATAGTTGAATATCTACAGTCCTTCAATGAAATCACAGCGATGGTAAGCTTAGGGCTTGATGCTAGGATCCCTCTCTTGGATTAAGAATGGTCAGAAAAGTCCTAGAAGGGCCCTAAGAGGTCATCTAGTTCAACTCCCTGTTCAGAAAATCCAAATTTTGCTGTGGGAGCAAAATTTGGCATGCTCACTCTTTCCTCACTCCTCATTCTCAAAATCTCCTAGAGCTGAAAGTTTCAAAGCTGGTGACTCATCGCATCCCCACACTCGACAGGTAACCAAATGAGAGTCAGACCCTCTCCTCTTTGAATGTATCTTTTGAAGCCTGAAAGTTAGCAGCCTGCACAGCCTCTTGTGACAGTGAGTTCCATAAGTTCATTATGCCTTGTTGAAAGACCAACCGCTTAGAATCATAGAGTTGGAAGGGACCACCAGGGTCATCTAGTCCAATCCCCTGCACAATGCAGAAAATTCACAACTACCTCCCCCACACACACCCAGTGACCCATACTCAATGGCCAGAAGATGGCCAAGATGCCCTCCCTCTCATCATCTGCTTAAGGTCATAGAATCATCATTGCTGACAGATGGCCATCTAGCCTCTGCTTAAAACCTCCAGGGAAGGAGCACTTACCACCTCCCGAGGAAGCCTGTTCCACTGAGGAACCGTAGTAACTGTTAGAAAATTCTTCCTGATGTCTAGACGGAAACTCTTTTGATTTAATTTCAACCCACTTGCTCACGTCTGTCCTAAATCTACTGACCGCCAACTTTATGGGTGACCCTTGAGTTCATATATTGTGGAGGGCGAAGCAAAAAGTTCTCTCTTTGTTTGTCTCTCCACTATCTCCACACAAACTGAATGGATAAGCACACTGCCTCTCACAGCCTGTCTTTGCTTTTCTCCAGACTGGCGACGGAGTTAACGATGCCCCGGCACTGAAGAAAGCCGAAATCGGCATCGCGATGGGTTCTGGCACGGCTGTGGCCAAGTCAGCGGCGGAAATGGTCTTGTCCGACGACAACTTCTCCACCATCGTCGCTGCTGTGGAGGAGGGCAGGGCCATCTACAACAATATGAAGCAGTTCATCCGTTACCTCATCTCTTCCAACGTTGGGGAGGTTGTCTGGTAAGAGCGCCCTCCCGAGATCCTTGGCGCCGTGCCGAATAGCATGACAGCTCGAGGGACACAAATTCCCCTTTCTTACCTTCCAGCCCCTCCTTGACTTTCCTCTCTCCTTTCCTTTCTGCTCCTGTGTCCTAATTCACCCTACCGGCGTGATGCAGTAGAATCTAGAGATGTACAAAAACACAAATGCCTTCACGTTGTACAATGCTGCAAAGAGATAGGAATGCTTTGGCTCAGCGTGGTGTAGTGGTTAAGAGCGGTGGTTTGGAGTGGTGGAGTCTGGAGAACTGGGTTTGATTCCCCGCTCCTCCACATGAGCAGCGGAGGCTAATCGGGTGAACTGAATTTGCTTCCCCACTCCTCCACATGAAGCCAGCTGGGTGACCTTGGGCTGGTCACAGCTCTCTCAGCCCCACCTGCCTCACAGGGTGTCTGTTGTGGGGAGGGGAAGGTGATTGTAAGCCGGTTTGAGTCTCCCTTAAGTGGTAGAGAAAGTCGGCCTATAAAAACCAACTCTTCTTCTTAAAAAATTAGCTCTATTTGCCAACGTACATCCTCAGAACAAGCACCACATTAACAACACAATAACCTTCCGTAGGGTAGCGCTCATCCTGTTCTTAAAGTTGAACACACCCAATTACAAGTTCATGTTCTTTACAGAAATAGAAAGGTCTGAACAAAAGTTACTATATATTTTTTCAAATATAATAATACCGTTAATACTAGTTAATTGTCTGTGGCTGGTGGAGAGCTGACGAAGCACGAACCCTATTTGGGTTCTTTGGGAAACATCACATTGAACCGGCTTGGCTGTTTTCTCCCAGCGCTGTCTTCTAAAATTAAGAAAGGAATGTAAAATATCTACTGGCGACTCTTCTATCAAGCGACGGATTGGTTTATTATTTGAAAAATATATAGTAACGTTTGTTAAGAACTTTCTATTTCTGTTAAGAAAATGAACTTGTAATTGGGTGTGTTTAGCCTTAAGAACAGGATGAGGTCTATCCTACGGATGACTGTTGTTAATGAGCCAAAGTGTTGCTATTTCTTTGTAGAATCTGGAGAACCAGGTTTGATTCCCCACGCCTCCACATGAAGCCTGCTGGGTGACCTTGGGCTAGTCACAGTTCTCTCTGAACTCTCTCAGCCCCACCTACCTCATAAGGTGTCTGTTTGGTGGGGGGGGGAAGGGAAGGCGATTGTAAGCCACTCCTTAAAGGTAAATAAAATAAATAAATACATTTTATTTGTGGCTAGTATGCCAGATAAAACAGAAACTGACCATACAGGGTACAGTCCTTAAAGGTAGAGAAAAGCGGGGTGTAAAAACCAACTCTTCTTCTTCTTCTTCTACCTGTGACCTTTGCTCCTCCATTCTTCTGGAGGGTTCCTGCTCCCTTATATATAGAATAGGAGAGCACCCAAGTTTTTAGTCCTTTAGGATTAAGCGTTTTATTTATTTTATTTACTTCAGTTATTTCATTTTATAGTCCACCGTTTTATTTGAGACTCGGTATGGCCTGCAAAACTAATCATGCAGCCATAAAACATTATAATGCGTACCATAAACATTGCAATAAAATTGTCGAGGGATGTAAAGATACAGACGAGCAGGATTTCCTGTAGCTGAGGCCCAAACATCTTGCCTTGAATAAGCTCTCTCTGTTATACACATGTATACTTACCATAAGGCATCTAGTCCTTATGGATGTCAAGGTGCGCTTGTGAACTCTTAAGCTAGACTAGCAGGATGGCTGAACAAGATTCCCAGCAGCCGAGGGCTGTGCCCTGTATCATTTTGTGCTCCTCCTCTAGACTAGTAAAAGCAAAAAGATGTCAAATAGGAAAATTCTGAATAATGCAAAACACAAAGAGATTTGCATAATTCGTACATACAAAATTTTTACTTTACATTATTTTGATTCAGAATTGAAAACTTTTTAAAAACCATTCAGCTAACTCAGCACTGAACTCCAAAATGGGGGGAACGGGGTGAGGGGTTGGAGAACTTCTTTGGATATTCTCCCCACCCCCATCCATTTCTGGTCCTGTCTGAAATGGATCTCTCTCTCTCTCTCCATGCCATAAAGGAAACTTGTCCATTCTCTCCCACCCTTGACCATACAGAGGCAACCAATTTAGGGATGTGGTGATCTGGGAACGGGAGGGAAGGCAGCTTGGTGTAGCCCGATCTCTTCAGATCTCGGAAACTAAACAGGGTCAGTACTTGGAAAGGAGATGGCTGAGGAAGACTCTGCAGAGGAAGCTGACGGCAGACCACCTCTACTTCTCGCCTGCCTCGAAAGCCCCTTGCCAGGGTCGCCATTGAATACACCAATTTGCAAATAGGGCTGGTTTGTCTGCAATTGTGCTATGCTCTGATTCTTGGGTGCTCTCTGCCTCCACTGAACATGGATTCCTCTCCCCCCCCATCCATGAACTCTGCCACTGCTAAAGAGAATAAGTACAGCATGGTGTAGTGGTTAGAGTGTCGGGTTGGATTCCCCACTCCTACATGAGCGGCAGAGGCTAATCTGGTGAACTGGATTTGTTTCCCACTCCTACACACGAAGCCAGCTGGGTGACCTTGGGCAAGTCACACTCTCTCAGCCTCACCTACCTCACAGAGTGTCTGTTGTGGGGAGGGGAAGGGAAGGCGATTGTAAGCTGGTTTGAGTCTCCCTTAAGTGGTAGAGAAAGTCGGCATATAAAAACCAACTCTTCTTCTCTGTAGGGTTACCAGCTCTGGGTTGGGAAATACCTGGAGATTTTGGGGTAGGGGTCTGAGGAGGGCGGGGTTTGGAGAGGGGAGGGACTTCAATGCCATAGAGTCCAATTGCCAAAGTGGCCATTCTCTCCAGGGGAACTGATCTCTATCACATAGAGATCAGTTGTAATAGTGGGAGATTTCCAGTCACCACCTGAAGAAGAAGAAGAGTTGGTTTTTATATGCCAACCGCTCTTAACCACTCCAAACCACCGCTCTTAACCACTACACCCTGCTGGCTCTCTACTACATCAACCACTGCACCAACGTGGAGGTTGGCAACCCTACGGATCTGGCAGAATCCACGTTTAAATCCCCACTCTGCATTGGAATCTTTCTGGGTGACCAGTCTCTTTAAGCCCAATCTACCATGCAGGGTCGTTGCAAGTATAAAACGGAGGAGGAGAGAACGATGTTATAAACTGTTTTGGGTCTCCGTTGGGGGGGGGATGGGGTATAAGTCTCTAAATAGGTAAATTAAAATTCTTGCACGTTCCCCTTTCAGTATCTTCCTGACGGCTATCTTGGGGCTGCCTGAAGCGCTGATTCCCGTCCAGCTTCTGTGGGTGAACTTGGTGACAGATGGACTGCCAGCCACGGCTCTTGGCTTCAATCCCCCTGACCTTGACATCATGGATAAGCAACCCCGAAATCCCCGAGAGCCTCTCATCAGCGGATGGCTTTTCTTCCGCTACCTGGCCATCGGAGGTGAGAGGCATGGGTCTCTCTTTGGTGTGAAAGTCAGCGTGGCATAGAATTTAGAGTGTCCGGTTATGATGGGGATTCTAATCCCCATTCAACCATGAAACCCACTGGAGCAGGCTTGTTACTAGATAGCCTGCCTCACTGGGCTGTTGTGAGGATGAAATGGGGTGGGGAGAACCATGTGCGCCACCCTGAATGTCTTGGAGGAAGGGCGAGATAAAAAACATGGTCGATCACAATTTTGTAGTAAGTTATTAAAACCTATCTATCTAGATGCCTGAGACTGTCTTATTCTCCCAAGCCGGGGTGGCTTCACCCATAAATTCAGGGATTGCGCAAGCAAGGAGACCTGACTCTTCTGCATCCCGCCAATCGCCCACATTGCAGATGGATTTGGAACAGAGTTTGGCCTGCGGGTGTTGCAGATCCCCTTTGTTCTATGTATAATAAATAATTGAATAAACGTGGCCCATTTTACCTCCCAACTGAGGTGTCAGCTCTCCTCATCCTGTGTCTGTAGGCAAAGACTTCCTTCAGCAAAGAAAGGGTTGAACACATGAACACATAAAGCTGCCTTATACCGAATCAGATCTTTGGTCCATCAAAATCAGTACTCAGACCGGCAGCTGCTCTCCAGGGTCTCAGGCTGAGGTCTTTCACATCATCTACTTGCCTAGTCCTTTAAACTGGAGATGCCGGGGTTTGAACCTGGGACCTTCTGCATGCCAAGCAGAGGCTCTACCACTGAGCCACAGCCCCTCCCTGTGGAGGAAGCTTTAGCAGATGGGAAGCATAGGACCCCCCCCAACCCTCCATCAGCTAGCCAAGCAGAATAGCACAACGTCATACAGACTAATAGGCCAAGTGATCAATTTGCTTCTCTCTTTGCCCCTTGCAGTGTATGTTGGCCTGGCAACAGTCGGTGCAGCTACCTGGTGGTTTTTGTATGATCCCCAAGGGCCTCAAGTTACCTTTTACCAGCTGGTAAGTTGCTAGGTGGGGTTTGGGCCAATTGCATTTCATTTGTTGATTTTAAATGTCTGTTCTGCTCCGTCCCCTGTTGTGTTGGTTTTTAATTACGAGCATACCTCGGAGATATTGCGGGTTCGGTTCCAGATCACCGCAATAAAGTGAATATCGCAATAAAGCAAGTCACACTGATTTTTGTGTGTGTGTTTCTCAGTGCATATAAAAGTTATGTTTATGCTATACTGTCTGTTAAATGTGGAATAGCATTATGTCTACAAAAACAATGTACTGCAATAATAATGGAAAAGTTTGAAACATGGTGAGAATTACCAGAATGTGACACAGAGACACGAAGTGAGCAGACGCTGTGGGGAAAATGGCTCCAATAGACTTTCTCAAAAATGCAATATCTGCGAAGTGCAATAAAGCAAAGCGCAATAAAATGAGGTGTGCCTGTATTGAAAGTAAAATATTTGTACTCCACATTTTCTGCCAAAAATTAACACCATCATCCTAAAACAATAAAAAATACAGTAAGCAAATCACCCCAATTACTACTCTGATAGCAAAGCGGATGAGTGCCCATTGTGAAGACAGCAAAACAGGGCTGCTTACAGGCCATGTAGAGGTTTCTGTGTACTTTAGGGGTGAGGACTCCCCAGGCATGCTGAAAAATATTTGCTTGTAAATATTTTAAAAAAACTGCAGAGGGGAAGGGGCAAACCCCCCAAAATGGACCAATAAGGACGGAGCGTGCTCATTGCCCTTGAGGAGCTGTGGAATGTTGAGGGTAGATTAGCATCAGTTAAATAGGGAGGGAGGCAGAGACCCAGAGCTGTAGTATCCTAGAAGGGGAATAGAGGGAAGTGGTGTAGCTCAGAGCACATGCTGTGCATGAAGAAAGCACCAGGGGCAGTCCCTGGCATCTCCAGTTCAAAGGATCTAAGGTAACAGATGTTGGGAAAGACTGTTTTCTACCCAAGGCCGTTGAGAAGCTTCCCAGTCAAAGACGATACAGTTGAGCTAGAAAAGAACCAAAGGTTGAGCCTGATATGTTTCACATTTGATGCTCCTCCCCCCAAATATGGCCCTTTTGGGCCTGTAGACAGGATGGGTCATAGCAGAGGGCTCTACTAATAATGGCTGCAAAGATGGTCATTTTGTGACCCTTGAACACATGAAGCTGCCTTCTACTGAATCAGACCCTTGGTCCATCAAAGTCAGTATTGTCTACTCAGACTGGCAGCAGCTCTCCAGGGTCTCAGGCACAGGTCTTTCACATCACCTGGCTCTACCATTGAGCCTATCATGGTGGGACGGGGTAATTTCTTGGCAGCTAATGGAATGTCCAAGGTGGTGGTGGAGGAAGAAGAGTTGCACCTCCTCATTTTGGAATGCCCTCCCATGCCGGACTCATGGCTGTATTCTCCTTCCTCACAGAGGAACTTCATGAGATGCACTGAGGACAACCCCATCTTTGAAGGGGTCGACTGTGAAATCTTTGAATCTCGTTATCCAACGACGATGGCGCTCTCGGTTCTGGTGACCATAGAGATGTGCAACGCCCTTAACAGGTACGGCACCTCCAACCAGGCTTTCTTCTCTTCTCTCCTGCCTCCTCCTACTTTTTGTAATTCTGGATTACAAAATTCTGGATATGGAAAGAAGAGGAAATGATTCAGCTCCCGGAGGCTGGATGTAAGGGAGACACCTGAGGAGGTGGTTAGATATCCAGAAATGGGAAAGAGCATCATACTGAGGGCAGAACCGGACATGACAGAAGTCAAGCTTGGAATTTGTGTGGTTGTGGAGATAATTTTGATAGTGGCGGCTGAAATTGCAGAAGTCACCGATCAACAGATAGGACCTCAATATTCACATGTGAAGTTGCTTTCTACTGAATCAGACCCTTGGTCCATCAAAGTCGGTATTGTCTGCTCAGACCAGCAGCGGCTCTCCAGGGTCTCAGGCAGAGGTCTTTCAAATGTTACTACTTAGGGGAAGCAGAATCAGTGGCTGAGGGTTTAAGGCATATTTGCTCGTTCATGCCGGTCATGGATTTTGATGCAGAATTTTGATAATCTTGAAGGACACATGGATGGGTTCTTGGGGGTGCGTGGGGAAGATGAGATGATGGAGTCACATCTGTCCCTTCTCCGCAGTGTGTCTGAAAACCAGTCGCTGCTGAGGATGCCTCCCTGGCTCAACCTCTGGCTCCTTGGGGCGATTGTCATTTCCATGGCGCTGCATTTCCTGATTCTCTCTGTGAAGCCATTCCCAGTAAGTACTGGCACCTGTGCCTTGAGTGAGAAAACGTTGGTCTCCAAGCGGAAGACATCACCACCAGCTTCCCAGCTGCCTGATGGTCTGCTAATAGGGTTCTGAGGCCAAGCGTGATCTCTTTCAGGATGGCGGGGAAACAGTCTTGGGAACTGGAAGACTGAAGCAGGGGCTCAGGGGACGGTGTGGGTGCAGGAGCCATTTCCAGAGTTCTCTCACAAAAGAAGACCCCTTGGGGACTTATAGATCATTCTTCTAATGACTCTTCCTTAAGAGAGCTCCCTTTCACTACCATGCTGCTTTCTGAGGCTGAGGAAGAAGAAGAAGAGTTGGTTTTTATATGCCAACTTTCTCTGCCACTTAAGGGAGAATCAAACCAGCTTACAATCACCTTCCCTTCCCTTCCCCTCCCCACAACGGACACCCTGTGAGGTAGGTGGGGCTGAGAGAGTGTGACTCGCCCAAGGTAACCCATCTGGCTTCATGTGTAGGAGCGGGGAAACAAATCCCGTTCACCAGATTAGCTGCCGCCGCTCATGTGGAGGAGTGGGGAATCAAACCCAGTTCTCCAGATAAGGGTCCACCGCTCCAAACCACTGCTCTTAACAACTACATCACGCTAGCTCCCATCCCCACCAGATCCCATGTCACTGGATCCAAAAGCGGCCCCTTTAATTCGGGACAGTTTTCCCACCCAGTGAAGTAGGGCTTGAGAGGAACGCCTCCCTGCAGATCCCATTTGGATCCAGGCCCTTGCTGGAATAACACTTGCAGCTCACCACCCCACCCCACAGTGAGCTCTCCAAGGTCCTGAAAGCCAATTGCCTACCATAGACTCCTCTTTCCCAAGACAACGGATAACTCTGATCCCAAATCTGTTGCGTTTATATGTCTCCCTTTCTCCCGAGAGCTCTAGGGTAACATACACCTTCGGGGAGAAAGGTTAGGCGAAGTGAGGATGACTGGGCAAAGGTCATCCAGTGAATGTCGAGGCCAAGGGGGGTCGGTTTAAACTTGGATCTCCTAGACAGACACTCCAGCCATTACACAACACTGGCTCTCAATGCCCAGCTGGCAACTTGAGATTTTTGCTGTGACCAGCCACGGTGCCCCTGCGGGCATTGGAAAGGGACAGAGACTAAGCAGGAGCATGCCTGACCACTGTGTGGACGAGAAACCATTAGAACTTATCCACGTCACCCTCTCCAAGCTTCTCGAAGAAAGAGCTGGTGATAAGTAGGATCCATGTAGCAGAATCAACGTGTGGAGTGCTTTGCAAAGTTGCTCAACCACAGGACCCTGCCCCAAGGAGCTTACAGTCTAAATTTTTGCCTTAATGGAGGACAGGAAAGGATAAGCGGGGGAATAATCTCTATTCACCCCAGTCGCAAAAATAAAGCCAGGTAAGGAATAAAGAGATTAACCAATCTTTGGGAGAAGTTAGTTACATCCTTATGCCCCAGTGCTTGTGTACATTGAAAGAATATCCAGCTAGTCCCTGGCTAGTCTTTCGAAGGGAGACCTCCAAGGAATACCAGGGGCGTGATGTGGAGGCAGGCAATGGCAAACCACCTCTGAATGTCTCTTGCCTTGAAAACCCTATGGGGTTGCCATAAGTCAGCTGTGACTTGATGCCCCCCCCAAATATTCTGCTACCTGTGGAATGGGGAAGAGAGGGGACTGGATAATGGGGAAAGGGGTTGAGTCTGTAACTCAGTGGTGAAGCACTTGCTTTGCATGCATAAGGTCCCAGGTTCAGTTCCTCCACCACCCAGAACTGGGGGTGAAAATGTTATGCACAGGCCCAGCATAAGAAGAAGCATAGTCCCTGATCTGGAGGTGGGTTCTACTGCCACTACTAACTGCTTTATTTTGCCCTTTGGGTGGATGGGAAATCTGAGAGATGAACACGGTAAGTGCTTTGAATTACCCTGGCAAATATTTGGATGGGAGACCTCCAAGGAACACCAGGGATGTTTAAGGAACACCTTTAACTGGAGATGCTGGGGTTTGAACCTGGGACCTTCTGCATGCCAAGCAGATGCTCGACCACTGAGCCACAGCCCCTCCCCTAAAGTCAACTTATGGCGAACCCTCATGGGGTTTTCAAGGCAAGAGGTTGTTTGCCATAGCCTGCCTCTGCATAATCTTCCTTGGTGGTCTCCCATCCAAGTACTAACCATGGGTGACCCTGCTTAGCTTCCAAGCTCTGATAAATATGGACTAGTTTGGGCAATTCAGGCTGCCTAAAAAGCAGGGTCTAAAAAATTGCACTAGAGGAAGAAGAGTTGGTTTTTTTACCCTGATTTTCTCAGCCTTTAAGGAGTCTCAAGCCGGCTTACAATCGCCTTCCCTTCCTCTCCCCACAACAAGAGATATAAAATATTTGATGTAAAACTATCCTTTCCTTGTCGTGCAGCTGATATTTCAGGTAACGCCTCTCAGCTGGCCGCAGTGGGTGGTTGTGATGAAAATCTCGTTGCCGGTTATCTTGCTGGATGAAGGCCTGAAGTACCTCTCCCGCAACCATTTAGAGGGTGAGTACACCTTGCAATCTCCTTGACCATCCTTGGGACACTTCACTGTATGAGTTGAGGCAAGCTTCATGGGGGCAAAAAGGTCAATAGCCTGGGGGCCCTGGCTGAAAAAGCCCATCTCGGGTATCCGCTGGGCTCACTCTGTGTGCCCTGAACTCATGGAGCAGGGCATCCTCCCCGTGGATCTCAAGTCTTGGGCAGGTTTATATGCACAAGGGTAGTCTTTTATGTGCCTTGGTCCACCCAGTGCCAATATAGGGGCCATGGAGCAAGTTCACCAGCGGCTGTCATAGTGCCCCATGACTCAGAGTGGTAAACTCATGACCTGAGTTCAACCCTGATGGAGGTTCAGGTTGTCTCCGCCTTCCATCCTTCGAATGAGTACCCAGCTTGCTGGGGGTCAAGTGTAGACGACTGGGGAAGGCAGTGGCAAACCACCCCGTAAACATAGTCTGCCTAGGAAATCTGGTGCTTACCTTTTTATCATGTGGCTGCCAATATTGGAATACACATGATGGTCAGAGGTAATTAATGCTTATTGATTCCACCCCCCCGCAACATACTGTATTTTTCCATGTATAAGACTACATTTTTTTCTTTAAAATATTGCCCCCAAATTGGGGGTCATCTTATACACGGAAGACAACCCCTATTTTGTTCTTAATTTTGGGTTAAAAAAAATAGGGGTCGTCTTATACATGGGGGCGACTTATAGACGGAAAAATGAGGTACATTCCTACTGATGTGATAAAGTTTATTGTTTGCGGCCAAAGGCCATCACAATCTATCATACAAATCATTAAAATAGCATTGAAATAACACTGAAATAACTTTAAAACAGTCTGGCCCCCAAGAAGCTAGTAATTAAGTTTAAGTTCCCTGATTAAAAACAGCTTTAGCTTGGATTTTCTTAGCTGCTAAAGCAAAGAGTGACACTTGGTAGGAAACATCAGGATTGGTGCCTGATAGGAGAAAGAGCAGCTTCTTTGGATCTGGAAAATGATTTAGGCCCTTTAGGAATGCTCCGAGAAATTTAGATCTGGGCTCTGTGTAAAGAGGACAGAATAAGGTGTAATGAGTTAGGTCCTCTGGAGCCGCCCCACAGATACATAGGCGAGAGGCCCCTGGTGTTCGGGAGTAACGTCCAGCTGTCCAAGCCGTTGGTATGGTTTGAAACCGAAGGGAAGTAAAAAATATTCTGAGACATTCCTACTGTGTATCTCCTCCTCAAATACTTTATCAAAGTGATGCGGTCTGTTCTGTTGGTATGTACATTCTGCTATCTGCTGTCTCATGTCTGTATTGTATTTGTATGTTTCCTTCATTTATCGTCCACTTTTCTCACTTGAACTCAAGATGGATTATGATTAAAAACAAACCAACCAGTACCACAGTATAATACGTAATATGAGCAATGCAACAAATACAATCAACAAAGCAGCGAAACTGCCTAAAATTTTCTACCATTAAAACAAGAACCTAGTTCCCTTTCTTGTTAATGCTCTCCTGAACGCTATTTCCCACGCGCTGAATAATACACTTTCAACGCACTTGAGCGATCCTTTGCAAACGGATTTTGCAATTTCACACAGTGAGATCCAGTCGCAAAGTACATTGAAATTGAAAGGGCTTTATTTGGTGTGTAGTATCGAATCTGCTATACTACTTGATTCACTGGTTTTAAAATGTTTTTTGCTTCCTGCTGGCGGATGATGATGGTTTTAGATCTGTTGGTTTAATGATTTTGATACTTGAGGAGAGAAGGAGAAGAGTTGGTTTTTATATGCCGACTTTCTCTACCACTTAAGGGAGACTCAAACTGGCTTACAATCACCTTCCCCTCCCCACAACAGACCCCCTGTGAGGTAGGTGGGGCTGAGAGAGCTCTTAACAGAGCTGTAACTTGCCCAAGGTCACCCAGCTGGCTTCGTGTGTAGGAGCGGGGAAACAAATCCAGTTCACCAGATTAGCCTCCGCCACTCATGTGGAGGAGCGGGGAATCAAACCCGGTTCTCCAGATCAGACTCCACCACTCCAAGCCACCGCTCTTAACCACTACACCACACTGGCTTTATATTGTATATGATTATGAGTGACAGGGTGCTTCTCTTTTTCACAGCCTTTGAGCTGGAGGGGCCACCTTATTTGTGTGATCACAGAAATAAACTCCCCCCGCCTTTCACTCCCTTGGTGTGGTTTATTGGTTCAACAGCACCAGGGCCTGAACCTGTTTATGGTAACAATTTTAAGGTTTTGTTGGTTTTATTTTGGCATCTTTCCTGTTTGTTGTGTATTTTTCTTCCTTCTTCCCTGCTGCCTTGAGAACAAAGCTGGCCAAGAGCGCCGGTTATGAATGCTTGAAATAAATTACGATAGGGTACGATAAAGTTTAGTGTTTGCTGCTGAAGGCCATTACAAACTGACATATAAAACCTAGTCATAAATAATAATAAAACTGCCTGACCAAAAAATGCTAGTCATTAAATGCATTAAATGCATTAAAAGCTGATTAAATGCAGCTTTAGCTTGAATTTTCTTGGCTGCTAAGGCAAAGAGTGAGGCTCTATAGGAGACAACTGGATCGGCGTCTGAGACGAGAAAGAGCACACCTCAGAATCTGAAAAGAGATTTAGGTATACTGAATGGTTTTATTTGCATTTAGCCATAGGCCATTACAAACATGTCAAGGATACCACAGATACATAATAAAAGGAAATCCAGAATTAATAAAATTCTGGATTAATAATAAATATACATAATAAAACTATGCTAAATCGATGCATACAACAACAAATAATAACTAAATTGTGGTGGTGTTCCAATTGGCCAATGGGGCCTAGCAAGCATTAAAATCAACTTGAAGGATCAGCTCCCTTAGCAACCATACTGGACCTTATTTTCTTTGCCGCCAGAGCATACAGGGAAGTCCTATAAGAAACAAACCCATCTGTGTCTTTTAACAAAAATACTAGTTTCTCAGCACTAGGACAAGTGTTTAGGCCAGAAACCAACCTGGCAAGAAATTTAGCCCTGGGTTCCACATATAGAGGGGCATTCAAATAAATAGTGGAATAAGTCCTCCGGAGCAGATGTTCCACAGATGCAAAAACGCTGGTCTTTTGGAATTCGGCAATAACGCCCGGTCAAGAGATTTAGGTCATTTAGAAATTTAGATCTGGGCTCTGTATAAAGAGGACAAAATAAGGTATAATGCATTAGGTCCTCTGGAACTGTGGCTCCAGAGATGCATAGAGGCCCACAGTATTTGGGAGTTATATCCATCTAGCAAAGCCGTTGGCATGGTTTGAAAATGGATTGAGGTGAAAGGTGTTCTGAGATACTTGAAGTAAATTAACAAATTCAGAATTGGAGCCCTTTGGACCCATCTAATGATATGATTCCAAGGTGCAGGAGGAAATCTACAAATCCTCTTAAATCAATTGCGACATTTAGGAAAAACAAGCCTTATTGAGCCATGGGCTATAGAAATCCTTGGTTCTTCATGCTGTGCAGGTAAAGGCCGGTGTTAAAAGTTCTAATAGTTTGGCCAGAGCTACCGGGGTCCTTTCTATACTCTGCCTGTTTTCCAGTTCATTAACTAGTACCAGGCATCGGGGGTTTCTAGAAGAACGGCAACTCTAGCTTCCAAATGGGTAGACCAGCAAGCTGGTAAATTTCCCTCTTGAAAGAGGGGGGACCTTATGATCCAGTGGTAGGACACCAAAATTTCCTTCGATTGTTAGTGAAAGAGGTAGTTTTAGCAGGGGTGGTTTTGAATACTACATTGGCAATTGTCAAAAAATTTCCCCAGTCGATCAAGATTAAAAAATACTAATTTTCTTATGGGCTATTTAGATCTTTTCCTTTTTCTTTATTTTTATCTCAGTGTGATATTGGTTCAGGGCCAAATTGGCCATATCAACAGTTTCATAAGTGTGGGAAAACAAGGGAGCGTCCTGTTTGGCTAGAGACCATAGAAGGCCCATTCTCTGCATAAGGGCATCTCCATTGTGGCTCGTAAACAACGGGCCCAAAGCAGCTGTGGATTCTGCCTTGAGCTTTGGAAGGCAAAGCAAAATCCCGTCTCGGTTCTCTTGTCATAATGTGCCCTTGTAGGGTAATCCTTTCTTCCTCTGTTGTTACTTTACAGCTAAATTCTCATGTGGGAAGTGGGGGGAAACCGCTCTCCGAGGGTGCCACAAACCCATTGTTTGGTTTAAGGAATTCATATCAGAGGGAAAATGGTTTGCTACTTGACCCTCCTCAAAGGAACCAGAACGCGAAATAAAATCCACGCCTTACCCTTTATTAGGGTCGACCAAAACAACACAAAATGTTCTGCAAGCTTTCAAGCTGACCAGAAATCTTCAGCGTGTTACAATTTTAAAACGAAGGAGCCCAAAAGCAGGGAAGCGTTCATGCACTTGGAGAGTTTTGTAGAAAGGCAGCCCTGGGGATGAAGAAGAAGTGTTGGTTTTTAAACCTCGCTTTGGTCTACCTTAAGGAGTCTCAAAGCGGCTTACAATCACCTTCCCTTCCCCTCCCCACAACAGACACCTTGTGAGGTGGGTGGGGCTGAGAGAATTCAGAGAGAACTGTGACTAGCCCAAGGTCACCCAGCAGGCTGCATGTGGAGGAGCGGGGGATCGAACCCGGTTCTCCAGATTAGACTCCACCACTCTTAACCACTACACGATGCTGAGCCTTGTGTCTTTCTGAGCCCTTGATGCCTCCCTGTTCAATCCTGTACAAGCAGGCAGAAGAATCTCCTAGTTGCACAGAAAAACAACTGTCTGTGTAGAGGGCAGACGTGATGGAGGTGTAGACAATTATGCAGTGTCAAAAAAGTAGGGAGGGTTTTTTTTGTGTTTTTTGTTTGTTTGTTTCCCTCCCTGCTATGTGACTAATTCAGGATATGTAGTGAAAGTGATCATGCTATCATATTCCCTATTACTATTTATGGGTGTGAAAGCTGGACATTGAAGAAAGCTGCTAGGAAGAAAGTAGATTCCTTTGAAATGTGGTGTTGGAGGAGAGGGTTACGGATACCGTGGACTGCCAAAAAAACAAATCAGTGGGTTATAGATCAAATCAGGCCTGAACTGACCCTAGAAGCTAAAATGACTAAACTGAGGCTGTCATATTTTGGTCACATTATGAGAAGACAAGAGTCACTGGAAAAGACAGCCATGCTAGGAAAAGTTGAGGGCGGCAGGAAAAGAGGAAGACCCATCAAGAGATGGATTGACTCAGTAAAGGAAGCCACAGCCCTCAATTTGCAAGATCTGAGCAAGGCTGTCAAAGATAGGACATTTTGGAGGACATTGATTCATAGGGTCGCCATGAGTCGGAAGCGACTTGACGGCACTTAAGACACACACACAGTGAAAGTGATGGGTGGTAGAGTCAGAACACAGACCAAAGTGAACACTCCTTTAGACAGCACATACTTAACCTGTGCAACTCACTGACACAGGATGCACTGATGGCCTCTGTGTTAGACGGCTTAAAAGAGGGGCAGGATTAGACGAATTAGTGGCTGAGAAGGAGGCTTAACAAGACCACAGTGATGACGTGGAACCTCCATCTTCAGCGGCTGTGTATCTCTGACTGCCAGATTCTGTTGCCTTCGTGCCCCATTTTTGGTGGATGAAACAGGATCCAGCTCTTTTAAAGTTGTTTTTAGGTTGTTATTTATCTGCTATCCAGTCTCTGAAATGGTACCTTTTGATACATTTCCTATCTGTTCCCTCCCCCCCCCCTTTTTTTTGTCGGGCAGGCAAAGAGATTGAGAAATGAACGCTGTGAACTCAGTTTCTCAACAAAGGATCCTTCCACTCTCAACTGGGACTGAAGAAGAATTTTGCATGCTAGAACATCGCCAGAAGCCAGCAAGCAACATGCATGTGTTTTGAGTCTCAAACTTAATGCGGGTGAATCATCGAAAGAAACAAAAAACTGATTTTTGGGGGGGGGGTTGTTTTTCACTTTTGTTACGTAGCTTTTTTTCTGTACATAATGGTGCAAATACTGGACAGATAAATTATGGGGTCAGGGGTAGAATTTGCTCTGTTATGGAGGCAGGGTATCTGAGGTCCTTACGGATAAGTTTCTGAAAATTTAATTCCTTTTTTTCTGGGGGGGGGGGTTGTCTTCGTTCCTCCCTAAATGCCCTAACTGCATTTTTCTAGAAGCTGAGAGTTTGTGATGGTTTCGAAGTGAGAGGGATAGTTGAGCTCTTTTCAGATGTAGCTCCTGCTACGAAGGGATTGAGATGGAAACAAGATTCAGGGCGAGGAAGAGTCATTGACTGTTGTCTAGAACAGCGGCACCAGAGTCTCTGCTTGGCTCAGGTTGCTCAGCAAGTGTAGGGCTTTTTATAGTGTTCAGGATAGAACCACATGAGTTGCTGTGGCCTGTCGCTATTCAGGAGGCCTTTGGGCTGGCCTGTTTTGGCCAGATCTTTAGCAGAGAAGCACAGCGTAAACCCTGGCTTGGTTTCTCTTGGGTCCCAGGCTCAAGACTTCCTAGTGGTTTGAGCCCTGATGGCTCTGGGTTTTCCTGAGATTGATGCAGCGCCTGCCTTGCAGAAGAAATTGTTCCAGGGAAGAAAAAGAAGGCATAGTTCTGGTTGCTTGTTATTAACCACTGTTAAATGCTTGTGTGGTGGGGAGCTAGTGTGGTGTAGTAGTTATGAGCGGTGGTTTGGAGCGGTAGAGTCTGATCTGGAGAACCGGGTTTGATTCCCCACTCCGCCACATGAACGGCGGAGGCTAATCTGGTGAGCTGGATTTGTTTCCCCAGTCCTACACACGAAGCCAGCTGGGTGACCTTGGGCTAGTCACACTCTCTCAGCTCCACCTACCTCACAGGGTGTCTGTTGTGGGGAGGGGAAGGTGATTGTAAGCCAGTTTGAGTCTCCCTTAAGTGGTAGAGAAAGTCGGCATATAAAAACCAACTCTTCTTCTTCTTAATTTCTCGTCTGGCCCTTATTTTGTGCTCTACGTTTTAGCAAATGAGTAAGGCAAATTATTGATGCTCTTATTGATCAATATGAAAGAGTAAGAGATGTGCAATGGCAAGGTGATGCCTAGAAGTCAAGTGAAGGGCTCCTAAAGTTTCCTCTGACCAGGGCATTCAGAAAGAGGAGTGCTCTGGGTCATCGAGCCCAGCATACATACAATGACAGGAAGGATATTTTCAGGGCAAGAAGGGGTGTCCAAGCATTGCTGGCTCAGGCAGCTGCAGTGCCCCCGGAAAGCTGAGAGGAATGAGAACAAAAGCCCAATGGTTAACCTTTTACACTGGTAAGTTGAGCCCCCTCCCAATTGCATCACCTTGTGGAACTCCTTGCCCCAGGATGTGGTGGGGGCCGCCAACCTGGAAGGCTTTAAGAGGGGAGTGGACGTGTTCATGAAGGAGAGGGTTATTCACGGCTACTTGTAAAAAATGGATACTAGTCACGAGGCATACCTATTCTCTCCAGGATCAGAGGAGCATGCCTGTTATATTAGGTGCTGTAGAACATAGGCAGGAGAATGCTGCTGCAGTCAGTCTTGTTTGTGGGCTTCCTAGAGGCACCTGGTTGACCGCTGTGTGAACAGAGTGCTGGACTTGATGGACCTTGGTCTGATCCAGCATGGCTTTTCTTATGTTCTCCCCCCCCCCAAAAAAAAAATCCATAAAAGAAAAGCTTTCTCAGGGCAAAGGACCGTGGCAGCAGGAGCCAATGAGCCAGTCATCTTCCTCTGCCCTCCCTCCCTATCTGCATGTGTGAACATTCCTAACCCTAACTACTGAAAAGCTGCTTCTGTCACTTTTTGGGGGCCTCTTTTATAATACTCAGGAACCTTGTCCAAAAACCCTAGAGAGAACAGTGAGTTGCAATAGGAATGAAAAACAAGGTTAGCCAGCTGAGAACAGGGGAATGGGAGATTGGGTGGGGAGGTGAGTCCCTGTCCTGTCATCTACATCCGGTGTCCATGAGAACTTTTCTATACTTATGCACCCAATACTTATTCACCCAATTTTATGAACCCTGTGCTAGTTAAACATTCAGTCCTACTGATGTCTAGATGAGACTTTTGCAGGGATATACGTGGCATTGAAGGCCAGATGAAGTTTCTGATATCTGCTCTCAGCTCTGCCATCTGTGAAAATAAAATTCAACTATAATTTCCTAAGTCACCCTTCCTTTAAATGGAGAAAAATTATCATTAGTCTGGTTACATTAGAGTTTGGGGGTTGTGATTATCAGTGGTCTTGCACTAGTGTAAATGTGAGTGCTCTCTGCCGTGTGCAAATATGGCATTGCTCAATTCTTTGGGGGTACCCTGCTCTTCTGGCACAGATGTTTGCTGCAGATGTATACACATGTGGAATTTGATGCAAGAAGGGCGGTTTTTGGTTAATCGCTTTGCCAGATTTGGGGGAGGGGGATTGGTAGGGAAAGAATCTTAAAAGAATCTTAAGAAAGCTTAAACCTTTGCCAGGACCATTGAGGCACATTTCAGAATCCCCCAAGAGCTGCCTCTTTTTTGAACTGGCAATGTTAAGTAAACAAGGACTTTATGGGATGGTGGCGGTTGTGGAAATGGAATTTGCTGGGGGGAACTGAGGGATTTGAACAACAGCTGAGCTACGAATTCAGCAAAAAAGACTTTGCAGATTCAGCTTTCCCATCAATCCATCATGTGGAGAAACACCATGGCCATTTTTGCATGGTAATTAGCAGCGCGTTCCAGGCCGAATTGCCCTGCGTATCTTTTTAAATTTTGCACGCAGAACCGTCATTCCAGAAGTGACTGCGAAGCCGGCGCAGACCTGCTTCGCATTACTAAAGAGCCCATTTAACGCGATCTTTGGTGTTTGCCTCGAAGAATCCCTGTCAAGGAACAGTGCAAAACAACAGAGGCCCGTTAGCTATGCATATGCTAAAAGCTATGCAAACAGGAACAAAGGAGCAGGCGAGTGGGGGGAGTGGAACTTCTCCTTTTGCGTCGGGACCGTGAAAAGGCATTTTAAAGTTGCACTTTAAAAAAAGAGCTTTGAGCGAGCATCAAAATTGACCATGCAAAAATGGTCCATAGGTTTTGAACACATGAGGCTCCCTGCTACTAGGCCAGATCAAGGTCAGTAACTAACTTGTCTCCTCTGACTGGCAGCTGCAGGCTCTCAAGCAAAGGTCTTTTTCATCACCTACTTTTTCCATTATCTTTTTCATCACCTACTTCCCGATCCTTTTCTTCAATTGGAAATGCCTGGGCTTGAACCAGGGGCCTTCTGCATGCAAAGCAGATGCTCTACCATGGAACCATGGCCCTCTCCCCATTCCTGTCAGTCATATAGCCATTAAAGGCGCAGGAGGCCTGCCAGAAAAACAGATGGCAGCCCAGTATGCGTGTCCATCCTTTTGTTCACTCCTAGGGCAAAAACGCACGGTCGCTTTAGCCTCCTTTATTCCCTGTTTCAGCCAGGATTCAGCTAGGATCAAACGCACATTCAGCGAAAACGCACGCGTTCGATCCTGGCTGAATCCTGGCTGAAACAGGGACTAAAGGAGGCTAAAGCGACCATGCGATTTCGCCCCTAGTTTCAGCTAGCTTATCTTCAAGTATATCTCAACTCATTCTGAGAGTTCGCTATATGCAATCTAAACATTAGTTTTTCAACCTCACTTAATCTATCATGGCTTCCAGCCAAAGAATTCCAGGAATAACTCTGGGTTATAGGGCAACGGCTCTTTTGGTAGAGGTGATGTGAAACCACTGTTTGTGTATGGAAGTCCTGAAAAATTGCTCTCCTTTAGGGTGCCTTTCCAGCAGCCCTCGAGGAAATGTTTGCTTATTGATTTCCGTTGCCCTCACTTGCATGTGTTCTGGCTGTCACATTCATGTAGTCAAATTTGACTGGCTGTGTGACTTGATCTTTTATTCTCTACTGTGTGATCACTCATTGTGGATGTGGAGGGATCAGCTGCAGAAAGAAACAGCACTCGGGGAAGAAAATTCCTGCATGTGACGGAAGATGAATTGGGGGGAGGGAAGTATGAAGTAAAAAATTATAAAATATTAAATCACCAGTTTCTACCCTTCTGTTCAGGGTCTGGCCTGGGTGGCCCCCAGATTTCTGCTCACCTGGCATGTTTCCATAGCAATGTTGATGTGGGTGGAGCAAAGGCAAGCAGCAGGGGCTCTTTGCTGCCCCCGCGGAGTAAGAGTTGGTTTTTATATGCCGACTTTCTCTACCGCTTAAGGAAGAAGCAGCAACCCCACCAAAGATGACGCCCCCCATAACTTTGGCAGCAGAGTCCTCATAGATGCAAACCTGGGAACTCCCCTGGAGGAATAACATGGTGCAGGATGAGTGCTTAGCAAGCAGTGGGGTATGTAGAGCTCTGTGGCTGGAGATGAACTTTGAGGTTCTCCTGACCAGCAAACAAAGAAAGGGAGGAGAAGCATGAGGGGTGTAGCAACCTCTTCTCTCCCTGTCTGGAGCCACGCCTCCAAAAATAAACTAGAATTCTTCGTGGGAGGCCATGAAAGTTGATCTAGTATGCTTTGAATTTGATATTTAGCCTCTAATTTTCACTAACACGCCCTTGGGTTTAACTTGAGTAAGCCACAACCTCTCTAGAAGTTGAGACAGCTACGCTCTGATTTTAGGAAGACAGCATTTCATCTGCCAGAGAAGCGTGTAATTATTTTACTTTAAAAAAAAATCACAAACACTGGCCTTGGGACTTCTTCAAAGATATCATTAAGACAATCATTCTGTAGAAACTGTGTGCCAAAAAAAAATAAAAAAAAATCAATGAATCCACCCTTTTTATCTTGATCACCAGCATTGTATAAAAAGAAGGAAAAAATGGTTTGAGAGCATCTCCAGGTGTCTGGGAATGTGTAGACTTGAATTATACTACTGAGTTGGGTTAAGCTGTACAGAATACTTTGCATGAAATGTTGTTACTGTATTTAATATATAAATGTAGTCAAGGGGTTTTAATATGGAGCTTTTGGGGAGGGGGGGACACCTTTCTAGATTCTGTGTGGTTACAGGGAATTTGTTTTAAGAAACAAAGAAAGAAAACTTATTCTTCATTTTCGGCATGTGTTGTGTGTTGTTTTGTTGTGGAGAGCTGATTAAGTTGGAAGTTCTCCAACTGGAGGGAGAACTGATCATTTCTAATGCCTGGAGATCTCCAGCCACCACCGGGAGGTTGGCAACTTTAATAGGGGTGAAAAAACCTATACATCCATATTACTGGAAATGCAGCATTCAGATGTGTGAGCAAAATCAACATTTCCTAAATTTCGGAGTGCTGGGATTACACCTGCAAATTAACATCTTCAATATTTCATTCTTACTTAGAGCTACTAGAGGATTGTTATGGTCACTGCATGCCCACAACCTAAGGTTGCCAACCTCACGGTGATGGCTGAACATCCCCTACTATTACAACTGAGAGATCAGTTCGCCTGGAGAGAATGGCCACTTTGAAAGGGGGATTATATGGCATTATACTCCACTGAAGTTCCTCCCCTCGCAAATCCCACTCTCCCCCAAATCTCCAGGTATTTCCCAATCCAGAGCTGGCAACCCTACAACAACCCCACAGTGTCATGATCCATCCCTCCCCTTATGTGGTTTATTGTTTCTGGCCACTCTACAGGAAGTATGGGAAAATACTTTTTCTTAAAACACTATTTATACCCCATTTGGTCTAAGAGGAGTGTGGAAGAGTCCTCATCACAAGATGAAAAATTAGGCCAAAAATTTCACTCGGAGGTTCGCACTTACCCGTAAGTATGAAGACGTTTATCCATGTTCCTTGGCCCACCCCTTTGTCACACAACCTTGAACAAACAAGCTGAAAACCACCTACATTAACAAAAAGAAATAAATAAAAATAAATAACATAAACAGCCGTTGAAAATCTTTCAAAGTGCACGAGCCTCAATCGGTATTCTTACTTCTGTGAGAAGGTGGGAAAAGCAAGGAACTGAACAATCCCCTGAAAGAAGTCTATAAGAAACCATATGGCTTTTTTGGGCGGGGGGGCTTCAGTGTTATCAGACATGGATCATTAATATAATTCACCCCTTGGGTAATGGGGAGAAGCCTGGCCAGTTGCCAAAGACCCCAAAGTCAGCATCACTTAAGAACTTTGCTCTCGTTGCCCAGGAACCGCAGCTATGTGGGGAAAGACACAGTGACCCGTGCTTGCAGCCAGAGCTCCACAAACCGTTTGGGAGGTTGTGTGTTCCCTTTCCTCCTGGGAAGAAGACCAGTAAGGGGTGACCAACCTATTCCCAGCTGGGCAGCAATGGTCATTTAGTTCTTGCGGGTTTGATTCCCCACTCCTCCACATGAGTGGCGGATCGGATTTGTTTCCCTGCTCCACATGAAGCCAGCTGGCTGACCTTGGGCTAGTCACACTTCACTCCAAAATCTCTCTGCCCCACCTATCTTACAAAGTGTTGTGGGGAGGGGAAGGGAAGGAGATTGTAAGCTGGTTTGATTCTCCTTAAAAGGTAGAGAAAATTGGCATATAAAAACCAACTCTTTTTGTTAAGGGGTGACCAACTTGGCCCCAGCTGGGCAGCAATGGTCATCTAGTTCTTGCGGTGTCCAAACTGATCTTCCCCTTCCACCGTTTCCTTCCACACCCCTTTAAGCGTTCAGTCAACTTGTTCCAGTGTGTTTTGATGCTCTGTGAGCACAGCTAACATTCCCTGGATCATGCCTTAAAATTAGATCCCGGTGGACGAATTCATGTTTTTTGCAGCAAAGCAATTTGCTAGAAAGTTGTTGCCTCTCTCATGAAATGGAGCAAGATGGGCACACCACAATCAATACCAAATAGCAATGCAGCAAATCCTCCTCTGAATCAGAGTTTGATTGCAAATCATTAGCAGCATCTTGGACACTAAAAACATGGTTGGCTTTTTTTGACTGCTTGAAATAGTTCTCAATTGTATTGCAAATGCTTTCCACCTGTGCATTTTTGCACTGTTTTCATGTTGATGTCCCTGATTCCCCTGTTCTATTGTCAACCTGTCCAACAGAAAATGATGTCAATATACAGAAGGTATGGTTTCCTCAGTTGTCTTGAGCCTTTGGGTTTGGGGGTGGGGGAGAGAAATTCTGTGGCTCATACTTCTGGTATTCCAACCTTGGCCATTGTGCCTTCCTTACTCCCAAAGCCAGGTGTGTTCATGTTTGAGCATTCTCAACTGGATCACAAATACTTGCTGCATTGCCCCCTGGGAACTGTAGTTCCATCGCATAAATTCTGAGTGTGCATCAATATGGTGAATACCATTGACGAATAAAGGCAGCTGACGGCACAGGTACAAATGCAGCGGTTATCCTTAGAACGTCTTGACTTTAAATGATGCACAGCCAATCCCTATGACCCCTTGGGGCATATAATCCAAGCAACTCGGCAAATTATGAGCAGGCTCCAACAGTGGCTACCTGGCCAGCTGCCATGACGAAGGCTGAAACTAATGATGGACAGTTGTGGGATGACCTGAGATGACACCCTTGCGAGGAAACAAGCCCTGAGAGAAAGGTAAGCTTTATTTTTGAATGCCTTTTGTATAAATATATGAATGCCTCATTTGTGACAGAACATAAGCCTGGGATAAGACTGAAAACTACGTTGAAAGTTGAGAAGCGAGGGAGATGGCAACTGATCGGTGCTTTAGAAACTGAAACAGGTGGTTCCCAAGTAATGCCTGCCTGCAAGAAATTGAGTCACCCCTGATACTTAAAAGAGTACCCCCCCCCATTTCTAGGAATTAAAATCAGAGTTGCATTTTATTCATACAGCCAAAAAGGTGTGTATGTGGAAGAATGAATCACCCCTCTGTTCTTGCATGATTCATTGATCAGTGAATCCCTCCTAACTCACTAGATCAGGACTAGCCTAGAGCAGACATCCAGAGACGCAACAGGCAGCCTCCTCTTTAGAGTGTCTGTTCTGGGCATGATTGAATGATCTGAACATGCCACACGGTGACAAAGCACAGCTACCTGTTCCCAGTAGCGACTGATTGGGACAAGGTATGGCTGGAGCAGTGACTCACACAGAGGTAGAACAGGCAGTCCCTTCTGTGGACAAATTCCCTAGGCTCACGGGAATCTTTAATGTATTTTATCCTGACTTGCTCTCAGTTTTCTCAAGTTGCACTTGGATTGCCCAGGCATGCAGACTGGATAAACCGTAGGCATGCCTAGTACCGTTTGTGGCGTTCGCTCCTTTCCCTCAAGAGCTTGAATATTTTCATCGTGCCAGCTTTCGCCGCAAGCTTCTCGGTGCTGCTTCTGTGCACAATCACCTGTCATTTACCCTCTTGGAATGTAAATATGCTTTTGGATATGGATTATTTGCTTCAAACAAGAGCTTCTGATGAGGTATCTTGACATTAATCCATGGCAATCACTTTGGGTTGGGAAATTTTTTCCCCAGCAGCTCAGATTGGCTAGTAACTAGGGAGTGGTGGGGAGTATTGCGGATTTATTGCATTGCTTACATTATTTGCAACAGAGCCTGTTTGCTTGGGAAACGCCTTCTCTTTCTTTTGCTCACATCGCACTGTTCTGAGAGATTCAAAACAGACAGGAGGAAGTATTTCTTCACACAACACAAAGTGGAGCTCCCTGCCCCAGGATGTGGTGATGGCTGCCAACTTGGAAGGTTTCAAGATGGGAGTGACCATGTTCATAGAGGATAGGGCTATCCATGGCTACTAGTCAAAATGAATACCAGTCATGATGCATACCTATTTATGGTATCAGAGGAGCATGCCTATTATATTAGGTGCTGTGGAACACAGGCAGGACAATGCTGCTGCAGGCGTCTTGTTTGTGGGCTTCCTGGAGGCACCCGGTTGGCCACTGTGTGAACAGACTGCTGGACTTGATGGGTCTCGGTCTGATCCAGCATGGCTTTTCTTATGCTATGATGGTCTGGATTGTACAGGTGGATTTGTACGACAGACCTGCAGCCAGATACGCTATTGAGAAGGGGTGTGAGAATTGGGGGGGGGGGAGATAGGGCAGGGTCTGATGATTTAATAGGAGGAAGATCTCCCCTCTTTTTTTATCTTCACAAAGGTCCTTTAGGGGGCTTCACAGCTTGACAGGGATTTGAACCTGGATCTCTCTGGTCCCAGTGTCTGGAGCGAGACTGCATCGCTGTTTGCTTGCCCAACTCTCAAAAGTCTCTAGTGCTGTAGCAAAATTGCCCAAATTGGTGCTCTGCCACCTTCAACATTGTCAGTATGCTCAGTTCTCATAGGAGCTGGGGTGTTGTTGTTTTTGGATTGGGTGGGGTGGGGTCTGCCTTCTCTTTAATTTAGAAACACATTTTTTTTGCATGTCGGGGGAATCCCTGGAGCACGCAGAAAACCCTGCCATAGCTGTGGGAGTCTTGTATCACTACTATTGCTGATTAAGGTTGCCAACCTCCAGGTGGTGGCTGGAGATCTCCCGCTATTACAACTGATCTCCAGCCGATAGAGATCAGTTCACCTGGAGAAAAGGGCCACTTTGGCAATTGGATTCTATGGCAATGAGGTCCTTCCTATCCCCAAAACCCACCCTCCTCAGGCTCCGCTTCCAAAATCTCCAGGTATTTCCCAACCTGGAGCTGGTCCCAACCCTGGTCCCAACTCCAGGTATTTCCCAACCCTAATGCTGATAGTTAGCACAGTCCATCAAGTTTGCTGCGGGCCCATGGTGTTGTGGTTAGAGTGTTGGACTAGGGTCTGGGACACACAGGTTCAAATCTCTGCTAGTGTGGTGTAGTGGTTAGTGTTGGACTAAGATCTGGGGGGCCTAGGTTCGAATCATCACTGTGCTGTAGAAGCTTGCTGGTTGGCCTTGGGCCAGACACACTCTTTCAGCTTAACCTACTTCACAGGGTTGTTGTGCGGATAAAATGGAGGGGGGATGATGGAAGCCAATTTGTCTCCCCATTGGGGAGAAAGGCAGGGTATAAATGAAGTAAATGAATACTTATTCCTTCCCTCTGCCACCCTAATTAAATTCACAAGAACCCTAACAAGATTACATTGAGAGATAATGGCTGGCCCAGTGAGCTTCATGGCGAAGGGGGATTTGAACTTGGATCCCACCTGTGGATGTGCTGTGATTAATTCCAGGTGGCTAACAAACCAACCTTCGCAATTAGCTGACTATTTTCATTTAGCCAACCTGCTGTCGAAACCCAAGCACTTATGTAACAGCTGTTTGTATTAGATTATATCGATCTTTATTTATAACAGCGTTGTGGGGTTTTGTCACCAGGGCAACCAAAATCTTATCCGGCTGATAGTTGTCGACAATGCTGCTGAGTAGAAAGGAGAAGCCGTCTGCAGCAGTCCCCAGAACTGGGAGGAGGAGGGATGGGGTATTCCAGGCAAACCGTGATCCGGAGTAGCCAGATGTTCCTGCTTGTACACCCCTTCTGTCTCTTAAGTGAGGCCAGGTAATTTAACAACAATAATTCAGCCAAACATGGGGAAACTAAATGAAGGTAGCGGTGAAACAAAAGGATTCTGTAGGCTCAGAAAAGTAGAGAAATTGTCCGGGGTGGGGGAACGCATTTCAGAGGAAGAACCAAATCCGTTTTCAATGCCAGCTCTTGCATATATTCAGGCTTAAATTGTGCAATTGAGCTTACTTGCTTGCGGTTATTTTGTTGCTGCTGTCAGGGCTGGGCGCTGTTCAACGTTTGCGTGAACTTTTTTGGTTGTGTTGAAACCTTCCTCCCAACCTGCCAAACAGGACTGAACTGGTCACAGTCCGCCAAACTGACCCTTGAAAAATCAGCTGCCTGGTGAACGAAAAAGGAGCCGAACTAGCAGGTATTCAGGCATCTGTATTCCTCCATGAATTTGTTAGCCAAACTAGTAGACCTATCATCCACGAATTTATCAAATCACCTTTTCAGGCCATCTAAGGGCATGGCCCTAATAGACAGGTCGATTGATTTAGGAAATGTTTATACTGCCTCTCTAGACTCCTGCTTGAGTCAGCTTACAAGTAAAACCAACATCCAGCCTAAAATCATCATAAGTTATCATCAATATAAAAAACAAAATAAGCTATTAAAAACACACACACAAACAGGCCATCACTGCATCCTGTGGAAGTGAGATTTAGGCAAATTAATTCTGGCCTTTCATGCAGGGACGTTTCCCCACGGTCACCCCACCGACTGCTTCGGGGCGTCCTTTGGATTATGCATGCCTTTCCCACCCGTCAGAGGTCGCCTCGCTCTCCCCGCACGTTTTGCCTGTGTTTTCCATATGCTGTTTTAGCCAGAATCTGGAAAACTTGGGCAAAATGCTTGGGTAGAGCGAGGTGACCTCTGACCGGTGGAAATCAAAAGGAAGCCCCGAAGCAGTTGGCGGGAGTGACTGCGGGGAAATGTCCCTGCATAAAAGGCCTCTGTGTTGTTCGAAGATAGGGTTCCAACTTTGGATTGGGGAATTCCTGGAGATTTGGGGGGGGGGAGTCGGGGGGGTACAAAGTTTGGGGAAGGGAGGGACCTCAGCAGAATATAATGTCATAAACCCATCCTCCAATGCAGCCATTTTCTTCAGGAGAATGGATCTCTGTGGTCTGGAGATCAGTTGTAATTCTGGGAGCTCTCCAGGCCCCATCTTGAGGCTGGCAACCCTATGTAAAGAAGGGGTTTATCTCCAACCTGGCCAAATAGAACCTCCAAGACCAGAGGCTGTATATCTCTGAATTCCAGTTGCTTGGAGGAACCAACTGGGTTGTGGGGTGGGCCTCTGTCCTCACTTGTAAGTTTTCTGGGGCAAATGGTTAGTTACTATGGACACAGGATGCTGGACCGGTCAGAACGTTTGGTCTGCTCTAGCTGGCTTCTTCTGATGCCCTTACCTAGTTGTTTTTCTGCTGTTTGCATGGTTAACAGCCCTACATCTGGGCTCAGCCCGCGAGGGACATGACAACCGAGTGAAAGGCCTGAACGAATCGATTAGAATATGGTTTTTTCACCCACCGCCACTATGGGATAAGTCGGGGAAATGGGGGAGGAGAGAGAGTTACTGTTGGAAACGATTGGCTCTGAACCTTTGCTTCAAACCTCTGGAGCAAAGTGGAGAGGCAGAGAATGGGATGATAACGGAGTGACTGAAGGGACGGCCGATAACCATCGGATCCGACGTCCCAATGCAGACTTCAGAATCCGATGGTAATATTTTTATGATCTGGATCTGGATTGCGGCAGGCAGGCCTTATAAAGCCAGCTGATTTGGCCAGAGGAAATGGTTCGTAACAGCCGCTATGAAAGGAAGCCTTGTAGGGAAGCCAGAGCTCCCTACTGCACAGATGCGGTGACAAGAAGGAAGCCAAGACGTCTAAATTTAACAGCAAAGTGGCTTGTAAAAAATGCAGCCTGTCACGTAGAACCTATGGCCGAATTCAAACTGTTCTCATGTGTGTTTGCTGAGAGGGGGGAGAATTGGGGTGTGTGCAATGCTGTTCGACCTAGGGTTGCCAACTTCCAGGTACTCGCTGGAGATCTCCTTCTATTACAACTGATCTCCAGCCGACAGAGATCAGTTCACCTGGCGAAAATGGCTGCTTTGGTAATTGGGCTCTATGGCACTGAAGTCCCTCCCCAAACCCCGTCTCCCTCAGGCTCCGCCCCAAAAACCTCTTGCTGGTGAGAGAGACCTGGCAACCCTATTTTGACCCACTGGCTGAGCAGATGGGGTAACGTAGTTAACATATAGCAAGGGCCTTGTTGGATCAGGCCAAAGGGCCATCTGATCCAGCGTCCTCTTTCCTGCAGTGACTGAAAGCTTCCAAGAAGTTCGCCAGCAGGGTACAAAGGCCTTCCCCAGTTGGTATTTGCTTTCCCCAGTATCTCTGTACATGGAGGCTGTATTTATAATAATCATGACTAACAAGAACACGAAAAGTCCCAATCCTGTTTCCCGAGTGGCCAATCAGATGTCTCCAGCAAGCCCATGATCAATGCCTGAATGTAACAGCTTCCCCCAACTGTTACCCTCCCTAACAAGTGGAATTCAGAGGTACACTGCTCCTGAACATGGAAGTTCTATTCGACCACCATCTCCTTAATTAACCTGTCTAATCACCTTTTTAGGAGCCCTTTTTAGGAGTTGGTGCAGAGTGGTAAGCTGCAGTACTGCAGTCCTAAAGCTTTGCTCACGACCTGAGTTCGATCCCGACGGAAGTTGGTTTCAGGTAGCCAGCTCAAGGTCGACTCAGCCTTCCATCCTTCCGAGGTCGGTCAAATGAGTACCCAGCTTGCTGGGGTAAAGGGAAGATGACTGGGGAAGGCACTGGCAAACCACCCCGCAAACAAAGTCTGCCTAGAAAATGTCGGGATGGGACATCACCCCATGGGTCAAGAATGACCCGGTGCTTGCACAGGGGACCTTTTCTTTAATCACCTTTTACAGATCAGGGAGCTGTGAACTACATGGGATAGTTTTATGTATTATGTAAAGCCCAAACAATGCTCCCTGCGGCCACTTTGAGACAGATTAAAATGGGTGTATTTTTCCCCTCTCTGCTTAAAGGGGAAAGTCCCAGGAATGCCATATATCGTGCTTGGAATGTACACAACGTCATGTGCATGCTCCTCTTTAATGCAGAGGTTTCCTGCTTTCCATGTATGGAAAATCTTCCCTGTGGATGCAGCTTAGATCAGCCCTGGCATTGCCTGAAGATCAAGTTGTGTGCAAAGTTTGTAAAGTTTCGCAACAGAAAACACGACATTAATCCGGAAACATGCTTGTTTTGAATGCTGTGTGGTACACAATTACAGAGAGCCAATGTGGTGTAGTGGTTAAGAGCAGTGGTTTGGAGCTGTGGACTCTAATCTGAAGAACCGGGGTTGGTTCCCCACTCCTCCACATGAGCGGCAGACTCCAGCCTGGTGAACTGGGTTGGTTTCCCCACTCCTCCACATGAAGCCAGCTGGGTGACCTTGGACTAGTCACAGCTCTCTTGGAGCTCTCTCAGCCCCACCTACCTCACAGGGTGTCTGTTGTGGGGAGGGGAAGGTGATTGTAAGCCGGTTTGATTCTTCCTTAAGTGGTAGAGAAAGTTGGCAAATAAAAACCATCTCTTCTTCTTCTTCATCTGCATAAATCTGAACATGGATTACCAGCAACTGTTCACCTTTCTTATTTCCCCATTCTGCAAAGCATCTCTAAGAAGTCCTATACAACTCTGCCTGCCTTCACATACTGGTTATTCTAGCATCCCACCTGCCCCTCCAACATACGTTGACTCAAAGATTTCATTTTCTTTTTGAAAGAGCCATATTTGGCTCTAGAGCCATTGGCTAAAGACCTTTGGGCTCAGCTATAAGCACCATTCAAACTACTTCCAAGTCTCACTAGGTTTTCTGTAAGTCTTGTGAACTCGTGTGGCTTTTCCTTTGCGCCGGCATCCCTGATGTGTGTCGGTTTCTCCATTTCCGCAGCACGCCAGGTTTTCCACACACTCACTCTCTGATCTGAGAGGCAGCGTGGTGTAGTAGTTAACAGCGGCAGACTCCAATCTGGAGAACCGGCTCTGATTCCCCACTCCTCCACCTGAAGCCTGTTGGGTGGCCTTGGGCCAGTCACAGTTCTCTCAGCCCCACATGCTTCACAAGGGGCCTGTTGTGGGGAGGGGAAGGGAAGGCGATTGTAAGCTGCTTTGAAACTCCTAAAAGGTAGAGAAAAGTGAGGTATAAAAACCAACTCTTCATCATCATCTGGATGATAACTTACCAGTGTCTGGCATGTGCAGTTTTTGCAATTTGTTTTTTCCACTGAGATGCTGCATTAAAAATAATAATCAGAAATTAGCTATCACTCGACTGGTTCTCAACCACCAGCTCTCCTAGGATGATCCTGTCAAGAAAAAAGTGATGAGCTATACATTGGTTTCCGAGCAACCAACCTTTTCCTGTTTCCAGAGAGGGTACAAAAACAAGGCCGTTACTGTTTTAATTTATTTTTTCACAGGATACAGCTGGGGAGGAACCGCTGTAGAGTACAAAAGAGTTTCATAGTCAAGATTGCTGTTCAGTGACTCAGTCAGAGATACTCCCCATATTCCATATTTAACAGGGCTCCACTCTTACAAAAATCTTGGTTGATGGATCCAACATTTTATTCGATGGCTTAAATTTGCATACGACCCAAACCAAAAGCAAAGACCATATTTTCTTTCTTCTTCGATGATGCAGGGGGGTTTTGTCTTAGAAGAGGAATCCTCCCTCCTTTCCGTAGAATGATTCTACGAAAAGGAGGGAGGATTCCTCTTCTAAGACAAAACCTCCTGCATCATCGAAGAAGAAAGAAAATATGGTCTTTACTTTTGGTTTGGGTCGTGTGCACATTTAAGCCATCGAATAAAACATTGGATCCATCAACCAAGATTTCTGTAACGGAATGGAGCCCTGTTAAAAATGTAATATGGGAAGTATCTCTTAGGCAGGAGGGGGTGCTCTCTTCTAAGAGAGCGTACGTTTTCAGGCAAGACATATTTTACTTGTGGAACTCATGGCCACGAGACGAGATGGCCATTGACTTTAAAAGAGGATTATCCACATTCATGGTCCATCAGTGGATATGAGCCATGATGGCCAAAGGGAACGTCCATGTTCAGAGGTCTCAATACCAATGGCTGGGGGGGCAACAAGAGGGGGAGGATTTGATCTCTGTGCTCCTGCTTCTTCTGGGGCATCTGGTTGGGAAATAGCATGCCGGAATAGATGGACCTTGGGTCTGATCCAACAGGGCTCCTCCTATGTCCTTATTGGCTACCTCTCCACTCTTCTTTGTGCTGGATGCCCTAACAAGCTCTTGAAAACAGTATGGTCTCCCACTCTCAGGGTTACACCTTTTGCCTTACCCCTGAACCTTCAGGTAAAACCTCAATCAAGCAGCTTTCAGTCTTGGATCTGGAGCCTTGGATGACCAGATAGAGAGCAAGGGGCCGATTCCCACCACCTTTACCAGTTGCAGAGAAGAGGGATTTTGCAAGGTACCGCTTGCCAACCAGGGTGAAAAAACCGCAATGTTCCCGTCCCCTTCTGGCTGGACAGGTTAGGATTGTTTGAATGTGCTGCTGAGTGCTTAACAAGCAGCCGCAGTTCTGTTTTTGGGGAAGGGGCCCGTGGCTCAGCGGGAGAGCATCTGCTTTGCATATAAAAGGCCTCAGGTTCAATTCCTGGCATCTCCTGTCGGAGCAGTTGTAAGAGACCACTCTCTGCTGAAGATCCGTTGTCAGCTAGAACAGATAAAAAATACTGACTTAGAGGAACCGATCGTCTGACCCAGTATGAAGCAATCTCATAAGTTCAGCACCCTCCCCCCCACACCTTTGAATCCAACATCTCTCACCGAATCAGATGCCTGCCTATCTGAATAAAGTCACTGATGGAGCGCATTATTTCCATGTTGCAGAACACTACGTGTATGAGAGAGTGAACACACCTTGTCTCTGCTAGAAAGTCCCTTCTGCACATGCTCAGTAGATTGAGCTCTTGTTATCATTTCTTCATAAGTAGGGTTGCCAACCTCCAGCTCCTAGCTGGAGATCTCTCGCGATTACAACTGATCTCCAGCCAATAAGAGATCAGTTCCCCTGGAGAAAATGGCAGCTTTGGCAATTGGACTCTAGGGCATTGAAGTCCCTCCCCTCCCCAAACCCTGCCCTCCTCAGGCTCCGCCCCAAAAACCTCCCATCGGTAGTGAAGAGGGACCTGGCAACCCTATTCATAAGGCGATCAAATGTAAATGACACCTAAGAAGAGTGAAAAAAGGGAATCGTTCTTCCGTTGGAAGTGTGGGAGCCTTCTGCTTCTTGGCATCTAGGCAAATTAATCATTTCATCTCTCTAGGGGCTCATTCCCACTTTATATTTTTAGATGAAAGCCTTTTAAATTGTGCGCTCTGAAAAGTAAATTGCGATCGCTGGGCATCATTTTGTCTATGCAAACACATGGATCCTTGTTAGGTCGCGAGAACTGGTTGCAGTGTTTTGCAGCAGGGTTTTCTTCTCCTGCGCAACCCAGACACAAAATACTAGAACGTGATGGCATCCAATGAAGCTGATGGGCAGTAGATTCAGGATGGACATACTGGAAAAACCTCTATACTCAGTGAGTAATTAAAATGTGGAATTCACTGCCAGAGGTTGTAGCGATAACCCCAGGCAGGTAAATGTGTTCCTCTGAAAGCCTGTTGAATTTGGGTTGAAACAACAGAGCACGTTCTACTGCCCTGTCCATTATTTCAAGAGGTTCGTTCTAAGTTTATCTCCCCCTGGCTTAGTCGGCATCCCAGCCATTCAGGTCAGGAGCATGCTAAAATGTTGCTTATAGACGAAAATCCACAGGTTACAGTAGGAACGGCTAAGTTTTGTGTAGTGGCCTGTAGAATCCGTCAGACACTGCTGAGAACACGGGTGTGTCAATAATTTTAATGGGTAGTTTATGTAGTTTATATAGTTTTCTCCTCCAGCAGCTGTCAGTCACCCACCTAGCTCTCTCCTTGTTGCCTTCAGCAATCATCCCAAAGCGCTTGCAAGCATGAACTTTTATCGTCCAGCTTTTCCTGGGCGGTGGTTTGGGGCTGCGACATTCATTTCCCACACACACCCACATCCCCTCCCCACCCCCCAGACCATCTAAGGAAATGTCGAGTGAACTGCTACACCCAAACAGCAGAAAAGAAGGGGAGAAAACCCCATCCTTTCCTGGAGAAGGAGGCAAAGACGCTTCTGATGAGCAACAGCAAACACTGTTAGGGCTTCTGCAAACAGAGTCCAAACTGAGAGGGGGTTTCCTCCTGCGAGCGAAAAACTTCAGCCGGCGTTTCTCCATGGGGCAGAAGATCGTGGAGAGCTTGTCCTCGTTCCTCTTTGAATATGACACCCCCCGGATGGTACTGGTGCGCAATAAAAAGGTGGGACTTACCTTCCGGCTGATCCAACTGGTAGTCCTGGCGTACATTATAGGGTAAGTCTCTTTTTATTCCACAACGAAAGACCCATCTGGATGTCCTCACAGGGAACTGCTGGTTGCTGTATAAATTAGCCCGTTAAATAGGTCTTCCTGCTGTTTAAAACCCTCAAGGAAAGGGCAAACCAAATTATGAAAGAAAAATTTGGGGTTGTTTTCCTCCTTGTGGAGGAGTCATTGAAAGGCGATGGAGGAAAAAGGACTGGTCTGAGACCTTTTGCTCTTGAGAAGTATCTTGTTTACCCTGGGCCACTACCTGCATGAAGCTGGTAGCCCGAGACCCTGGAGAGCTGCTACAAGTCTGAGTTGATAATACTGACCTTGATGGATCAAGATGGATCAGTATAAGGCAGCTGTATGCGTGTATGGGGATGGTAATACTGACCTACTTCACAGGGTTGTTGTCATAAGGGTGACAAAGTTTAGTCTGTGAAGTGCTTTGAGCATTTGAAAGCATTAGATAAATGCCAAGTGTTATTTTTAAAGAACTACCATGGTTAAGATCCCAGGAATGGGCTGTAGGTTTTTTTCTGACCCTGCAGGCTTTCTCCTGGCTTGGGTGAATGCGTGTCCCTTCTACACATTTTTAAAACCCTCTGAATGTAATGGAGGGGTAGGTTTGTTGTGAAAACAACAGAGCCTTGTGGCCTCTTAAAACACAGCATATTTATTGTGGCTTTTCTATACCACAATCCACTTCATCAGATGCATGAAGTGTTATACTCAGTGAGCTGAAATATATATATTTATATATATAAATCTATATATATATATACACACACACACACACATATATAAATCTATATATATAAATCTATATATATATAAATTTATATATATACAGAACAGAACAAAAAGAAATAAATGGTTTTTCTACATGTAATAAATGATCATGGCATTGAAAATTTTTTTTAGTATAGACCACTCCCTGATAAGCTAGTTCATACATGGACAGGAAAGATCTTATAAGCAGGAATATTTTTAAAAAACACAATACCCCCTCACCTGCAGTCTGCAATGGTATACCCCAGAACTTTCTCTTTCTCCTGCATGTCCCATGCACCCTGCCCAGCATTTCTGACTGCTTTCCCACTGGTTTATTTAGAATTTACAGCTCACTTCCTGCACAGCCCAATAATGTAAAAATGTAATAAAAATTATATGACCAATGTAATGAAAACCAAATAGACAGCCAACCATTATAATTAAAGTGAGGGATGCAATTACCTTTCATCTTTGCTGAGTCAACTAAAAAAAAACGCCCCATTTCTATTTTGCATCTCCTTGGTGTGAATTTAACTTGTGCATCTTCCTTTTGCGCTGTTTCTCATGCTTCATATTTTCCCCTGTAACACGTATGCGTTTGTCAACGTTACTTGTGCATCAATAAGTCAGCATTACATGCTGCAGGTATATTATATGGAAATGACTTGCACGGCATATATCAATTGCACAAAATCAATCATTTCTGGCTCACCTCTCCTAAAAGCCCAAGATGGATTATGTATTAGGGATGCCAGCCTCCAGGTGGGGCCTGGAGATCTAACAGAATTACAACTGATCTCCAGACTACAGAAATCAGTTCCCCTGGAGGAAACAGCTGCTTTGGAGGGTGGGGTCTAAGGCATTATAGCCTGCTGATGTGCCGCTGCACCCTCAAATCTCCAGGAATTTCCTAGCCATGTACTCCGCTAGGTGTCCCTTTAGTGTTGCCAGGTCCCTCTAGGCAACTGGTAGGAGATTTTAGGGGTGGAGCCTGAGGAGGGCGGGGTTTGGGGAGGGAAGGGACTTCAATGCCATAGTGTCCAGCGGCCAAAGCGGCCATTTTCTCCAGGGGCACTGGTCTCTGTCGGCTGGAGATCAGTTGTAATAGCAGGAGATCTCCAGCTAGTACCTGGAGGTTGGCAACCCTAGGTCTTTTTGAGCACTGCAGTTGCAGGTAGGTGATAAAAATAAGGCCAAGGCCAATGGTGCACAATAGGTAAACATACATTTATTTACTCGGAACAGAAATTTGCTACGCATTTTACCCAAGAGGCTTCTTCAGTCGCAGGTGGGCAACAACATTTAGTGTGATGGAAGGGCAGGAACAATGTCGTAGCCATAAAGCAATAGAAGAAAAAAGAGGGGAATAAAACCCAACCTAGAAAACAGAAGCTGGGTACCCAAGGTTGGGTAGAATGAATATATATATATAATTTATTAGAAGCACTATGTCAAGATTAAAATTATTTAAAAACATTAAAATAGCACAATGGCATTTCCTAAGGTTGATATCTATAACCACATGCCAGACGCGGTTTGGCCTATTTGGCCTTCATCAGTGGTCAATTGAAACCCATGTAAAACCGGCACACATTTACAGAAATATATACATATACAAACAGTTTAAATCAAACCAGGCATGTATATAAGTTGTATAATATATTACCAATTACTCAAACATCTGGTAATATTGACTCTAGTTGTAATACTGGTTTATATATGTCTCCCATATATGACGTGTGCAGTTATCAACCTAGTAAAGCAATGTGTTTTATATATATAATATATAATGTTTTATATATATTTGGCCTTCATCAGTGGTCAGTTGGTACCCAGTCGCCATAAAGCAAGCCAGACTATCGGATCTTCTTGTTCAGTATTGCCTGTGGCTTTATTATTTTTATTATTTCAGAAAATTCGTATGCTGCCTCTTCAGAGACCTGCTCAAGGCAGCTAACCAATTTTTAAAAATATTCACAATGCAAAAAAAAGAAAAGAAAAACCAACAGGGCAAAGAGTATCAATAATAAGCCATGAAAAACACTCCAGAGACATACAAATGGCATAAAATAACAGGGTGTAAACAATGGATCTATGCTGTATTAACCACAGTTATACCAAGAAATCAGCAAGAGGGCTCTGCTTTTAAACATAAGATTATATTCACCAATTGCCAGTTGCAAGTTTCCCTTATTTGTAACACTATATACATTGAAATCAAAATAAACATTTAAACAAGATAATACAAAGTGTTCAGTCACACCATTCAATTTCAGAATCAGTTACTCAAGTGTAAGCTGTAAAAGAGTCCATTACTCAAGTGTACTCTCTAGCAGCTTACACATGAGTAACGGACTCTTTTACAGCTTACACTTGAGTAACTGATTCTGAAATTGAATGGTGTGACTGAACACTTTGTATTATCTTGTTTAAATGTTTATTTTGATTTCAATGTACCGTATATAGTGTTACTTAAATAAGGGAAACTTGCAACTGGCAATTGGTGAATATAATCTTATGTTTAAAAGCAGAGCCCTCGTGCTGATTTTTTGGTATAACTATAAAATAACAGGGAGCAGCATAAAACCATATTCATAAATGCTCATGCTAGAAGCAGATCATAAAAACAGTTTTAAAAGAGAGACGGAACCCTTCAGTTAAAAGCCAGGGTAAAAAGAAAAGTCTTGGTCTGTTTGCCTAAATGACAGGAAACAATAAGAATCACCACTTATGCAATCACAGTAAATCTACTCAAAATAAAGCATAAATGGCCACAAACCAACTCATACATAAACAGTATACTATATATTTCTAATGAACATATACTCATCAAAGTGTCATACCAAACATGTATATAAATATTATAACCAGAAATAATCACCATGTAAATAGTGTCCATATGATGACTAAAGATAAAGGTCCCCTGTGCAAGCACCAGGTCATTCCTGACCCATGGGGTGAAGTCACATCCCGACGTTTCCAAGGCAGACTTTGTGTACGGGGTGGTTTGCCAGTGCCTTCCCCAGTCATCTTCCCTTGACCCCCAGCAAGCTGGGTACTCATTTGACCGACCTCGGAAGGATGGAAGGCTGAGCCAACCTTGAGCCGGCTACCTGAAACCGACTTCTGTTGGGATCGAACTCAGGTCGTGAGCAGAGCTTTGGACTGCAGTACTGCAGCTGACCACTCTGCGCCACGGGGCTCTTCATATGATGACTAGATAACAAAAAACCAAATTCCAGTCTCTGTAAGAGCAAAGAAGGTATTTCTTGATGGTCCCACATGGTCATCCACTCTTCAGGAAGCCAACATTTGTATAATCCAAAAGATCTTACGAAAACGGGAACGGTGTTTCCAGAATCACGCTGTTTCATATGACATACACTTCAGCCCGATAACAATTATAACCGCTCATGAATCGGAAACCATCTTACTACAGGTCTTCACAATACAGCTATCAGCATATACAGCAAGGTATCACATTCAATTTTTTTTTAAATGACAGTAAGTCAGGTGCCTGGCAAACATCAAGGGGGGGGAGGGCATTCCAAATGTGAGGTGCCACCACCGAAAAAGCCCCGTCTCAGGTTGCTACTGACCTCATCTCTGAAGGAAGGGGGGCAGAGTGTAGGGCTTGGGAAGAGGATCTCAACTGGCAGGCAGACTCACTAGAAACTATTGAAACCTATCAGTCATTCATTTTAAAAATGCCAATCCTGGACTTAGGGTTGCCAACCTCCCGGTGGGGCCTGGAGGTCTCCCAGAATGACAACTGGTCTCCAGACTACATCGATCAGTTCCCCTGGAGAAAACGGCAGCTTTGGAAGGTGGACTCTACGGTATTATAGTCCACCGAGGTCCCTCCTCTCCCATGGCTCCACTCCCCAAGTCTCCAGGAATTTCCCCCAACCGGTATCGGCAACCCTATTCCTGCCTTTCTATTCTTCAGGATGATTTACAACAAGAAAACAAGTCAAATGTTGAAGGAGAAGGTCAAACAGGTAAAAGCAGATGAGAAAACTGGCCGTTAGGTGTCACTTATGCCGATTGCCCTAAAGAGATAAGAGAAAGAATGTTAACGGAGAGCAGGCAGATAAACCCCCTCTGATGACTTTGGGTCTTTGCTTGGATTATGCATACTGTTTCTGACCCTCAGAAGTCGCCTCACTCTCCCCCTGTGTTTCCCCGCATTTTGCCCATGTTTTCCATGTTTTCCAGAATGGTGTAGTGGTTAAGAGCGGTGGTTTGGAGCGGTGGACTCTGATCTGGAGAGGCTAAACTGGTGAACTGGATTTGCTTTCCCACTCCTACACCAGAAGCCGGGTGACCTTGGGCTAGTCACACACTCTCAGCCCCACCTATCTCACAGGGTGTCTGTTGTGGGAAGGGGGAAGGTGATTGTAAGCCGGTTTGAGCCTCTCTTAATTGGCAGAGAAAGTCAGCATATAAAAACCAACTCTTTTTCTTTAAATTCGAAATAAAATAGGTCCCTGAAAACGCAGGGAAACGTGGAGGGAGAGCGAGGTGACCTCTGACGGTCGGAAACGGCATGCAAAACCCAGACAAAGACCCAAAGTTGTTGGAGGGGTGACAGCAAGGGAAACAGCCATGCATAAAAGACCCATGATTCATGATAGGAGGGTCTTAAGGCGGGTGAGAAAATTAGAAGATCTGACCTATATGCTTCACTGTCCGCTGTTTTCTCTCTGCCTCTTTCTTTTAAAACGCAACTCTCTCTTTTTAAAATAAGACAGCCACAGGTGGCTTCTGGGATCTATACATCCAAAGCTGCTAAAAGGTCAGGCTACATCAGTCTTCCGTTTCTCAGTCGTTCTTCCCGAGGGGGAGTAGAGGCCAACCTTGGATTTCCAACCAGCGGCACAGGAGAATGGCTTCCTGCGAAAAGAAAGATCCCAGAAATCTCCTGCTCGTCTTGTGCTTGCGGTCAGCCTCGATAGAAAACCTGTATTTCAACAGCTGACAAACACACAGCAAGTGTAAACTATGAGAGTGGAAAATGTTCAAGCCACGGTCCGGGATGTTTACTTCTCCCAGCATATTGCTTAACTATATGACCTCAACAGGAATAGGTTGCTTGTAGGCACAGCAATATATCTTCCCTCTGTGTAGCCCTGATGGTTATGTTTTTCTATCATGTCAACAACAAAAAATCTACATGGCATCAGCTCTTTTCCCTGGTTTTTTTTTTCATCCACACAAAGGCATCCCTTTGCGTATCTCCCCCAACTTGGAAGCAATGTTTCCCAAACATGGTTTGGTAGGATCGTTTTGGAAAGAGTGAGATCTCCAGCTAGTACCTGGAGGTTGGCCACCCTATGTAAAGATAAAGATCCCCTGTGCAAGCACCGGGTCATTCTTGACCCATGGGGTGATGTCAGATCCCGACATTTTCTAGGCAGACTTTGTTTACGGGGTGGTTTGCCAGTGCCTTCTCCAGTCATCTTCCCTTGACCCCCAGCAAGCTGGGTACTCATTTGACTGACCTCGGAAGGATGGAAGGCTGAGTCAACCTTGAGCCGGCTACCTGAAACCAACTTCCGTTGGGATCGAACTCAGGTCGTGAGCAGAGCTTTGGACTGCAGTACTGCAGCTTACCACTCTGCGCCACGGGCAACCCTATTTAGCCCCATCAAATTCCCTTTGGAAATGATCTGTCCAAAGTGATCTGTGGACACCCATTGCTGAGGAGGCCATTCATGTCTCCAAGATGAGGGAGTTCCAAAGCTCAGGGGCAACCAGAGAAAAGGCCCTCTCTTGCATGTGCAACCTAATCTCTTGCAACACTGGCAAGAATTTTAACTGATCTCCAGACTACAGAGATCAGCTCCCCTAAAGGAAATGGCAGCTTTGGAGGGCTGACTGAGCTGAATTCCTTGCCCTCCCCAAACTCCTCCCTCCCCATGCACTGTCCCAAATCTCCAGGAATCTCCCCCGCTGAAGTTGGAAACCTTAACAGGGAAAGGGCCAACTCCAGAAGAACTGGTTCACATGGGTGCAGGTGGTCATGCAGGTACCCAGGTTATAAAGGAACAATAAAATCCCATTCATTAAAAAAAGACTTTCAAATCAAACAGTTTAAAAGCAAGAGATTATGATAGTCCAGTTCCCAGCATTCTAATCTCGGTATCATGTATCTTTTCCCCTGGGTCATCAAATTCGAACTCTGATAGATCAAAATAGAGGGAGTCCAAGATCTTCTGTCTCACATAGGCAAAATCCTGAAACCTAGCAAGACCATTTTGTTATTACCTTAATTCCCTTATTATTTCTATTTCCTGTTCCTATTCCCAAATCTGAGCGCCTACGTGCTCCAAAGTACCTTGGCGAAACTAATAAAACAACAGCCCTGCTAATACTTAACCCCAGGGATATTTTTAACATATGCCTGCCTATTTCTAGGGGCACAAAAAATAAACGTTATCACAGACAAAGTAATACGCCTATCATTACCAGCCAAAATATATAAAAGTGGAAAAGTGTGTGAACAGCAAGGGAACCTGCTCATTAAAGGCAATATATATTTACCTCTTAGAGGCGAATACAAATAACAGCGGAATACAAAATGAGGTAAAGTTTCAATTACAGCTCTACCACAAAGACAAAGGCTGTTACCGTGGTATGTATTCCCAGCGATGTATTAAAAGTACGAAAATGTTATAAAAAATATCGCTTTAAAAGGGTTTTTGGATGCCACGGCTAATAAATGGTTGGAAGACGCCTTCACAGCTAAAGGGGCCAAACAAAGTGCGAACAGTATTTTTTATAACATTTTCAAACTCTTAATACATCGGTGGGAATACATAGAAAGTGCGAACAGTATTTTTTATAACATTTTCAAACTCTTAATACATTGGTGGGAATACATAATGCGGTAACCCCCAAAGTCTCTGGGGATGACAAATACCCTCGCAATGACCTGACAGTTCTGCAACTGGTAGGGCATTTACTCTAGCCAAGAAAAAAAGTTGACGAAACATTTGGGACTGTGGGAAAAGTAAAATCACTCAGCAAAACAGGAAAAATTATTTCTAGTTCAGTTGCAGTTCCCTGGCTCAACTGGGTCTTATGATGCTGATGGCATGGGATAGCCGAGAAAAATGGGTTTATCCTACTGGGAGAAGGTCCCAGAAACAGTCAACCGTATGATTGCCGCCGGCCCTGTTTTACCTGGCGTGTTGTGTAATGATTGAGAACTGTTTTTGGCCTATCGTTGGCCCTGTTTTTGCCTTTTGAAAATGCTGTTTGTGTGGCTGGCTAGTGTTGTCGTTCCCGAGCAATTCAGCTCACTTAGGGTTGCCAACCTCCAGGTAATAGCTGGAGATCTCCTGCTATTACAACTAATCTCCAGCCAATAGAGATCAGTTCACCTGGAGAAAATGGCCACTTTGGCAATTGGACGATGGCATTGAAGTCCCGCTCTGCCCCAAAAACCTCCTGCCAATGGCGATGAGGGACCTGGTAACCCTAAGCTCACTCCCTGCAGTTCCTACAGTGAATGCTCATCCTATCAATGCACAAGCCCTGTTTACAAGTTACACTGAATGTATGTACAGTGTGCAGCGTGCATTCGATTTTTCTTTATGCATACTATGAGTGATTCTTATGTTTTATTCAACACACCTACAGCTGAACGGGTGATTTAAACCACACTTTTGTCCAGCTCCCAGTCCCCAGATTCAGTTGTAAAGTGAACGTACATTGCCTCTTCCTTACAAACAAGTGTACGCATGTACAGACAGGATGTATGTGTGTTCACTGTAACATTTTTGAGAGCCAGCGTGGTGTAGTGATTAAGAGCGGAGGACTCTGATCTGGAGAACCGGGTTTGATTCCCCACTCCTCCATATGAGCGGAGGACTCTAATCTGGAGAATCGGGTTCGATTCCCCGCTCCTCCACATGAGCGGAGGACTCTGATCTGGAGAACCGGGTTCATTTCCCCACTCCTCCACATGAAGCTTGCTGGGTGACCTTTTGCTAGTCACAGTTGCCTCTGAACTCTCTCAGCCCCACCTACCTCACAAGGTGTCTGCTGTGGGGAGGGGAAGGGAGAAGGACTGTAAGCCGCTTTGAGGCTCCTTAAATGTAAAAAAGTGGGGTATAAAAATCAACTATTCTTCTTTTGAACAGGGCTACGGTGTATACAAGTTTTCTTTGTACATGCAATGAGCAATTCTTTCATTCAACATGTGTGTACATCTGAACACACCATTTAAACCCCTCATTTTTCCAGGTATTGGTCCCTGGATTTATTTTTCAAGTGACTGCTGTCAGCTGTTTCTTAGAAACCAGGTGTGCATGTGTATCCACAGGATGCAAATGCGTTCCCTCTAATGTGCGCACAGGATTATTGAGTCAAAAGATTGTCTGTATGTCTACTCTGACTAGCAGTGGCTTGCCAGGATTGCAATTATACTTTACCTGTAATCTGTCGATGGGAACTGAACCCAGGAGTCTCTTCATGCTCTGCCACTGAACTGCACAGTTGGGTTGAAGACTACGGTATTGTTTGCTAATCCTCTACAGAAGCTGACTTGTAGGGTTCCTCCCACCATCCCACAACTGGTGGTGGAAAGTTGCAGCCAATTTATGGCTGCCCCATTGTGGGGTTTTCAAAGCAAGAGATGTTCAGAGGCGGTTTGCCATTGCCTGCCTCTGCATAGCAACTCTGGACTTCCTTGGTGGTCTCCCATCCAAATACGAACCAGGGCTGACCCTGCTTAGCTTCTGAGATTTGTTGAGATTGAGCTAGCCTGGGCTACGCAGGTCAGGGTGTCCACAACTACTTTGTGAATATTAGGCTGAGAGGTAGCAACAGGCCAGTACGCTTTGTTGCAAAGTGAGGATTTGAACCCAGGTCTCCCAATATCAACCCAACACGCTGGAGCTCACGGCAAAAAGATGCATTCATTCTGTGCAGGCCAGTGAACTGGTAAAAACGTTGTGGGGTACAAGCAGTTGTGTACTTAACTGCATTATGTTAAAATACCGACGGTCACACCAAACCTTGACAGAGAACAGGTAGTGATCACATTAGAAATGCAGGGCATGGATCATCAGTTCCTTTTATTTCAAGCTCATCCGACCAAAGATCTTGAGCGCAACATACATAAGACAAAAAGCAAAATTTACAACATCATAGAGAGTTAAAATATTAAAAAAATACATACATAAGATAAAAACAAAATTTGCAACATCATAGAGTGATAAAATATTATAAACAATATGGCTTTAAAATACTGGGATTCATAAATTATTTTAAAATTACAAATATAAGAATAAATAAATATTTTTATAGGGAGCAATACAGACAATACATAGATAATATTTCTGTTTAGCACATGATTCAACTTTATCGTGACTTTAAAGCCAGGACTATTGCCAGATATTTGGTGACACCTCTTGTTATTCCTGGGTCCGTGTCTCCCATCAGTAATGAAACTGCCCAGGGGTGGCATGGATCATCTTGCCCGTAACGGCCCTTCTTGGGGTCACTTGGTTGAACAAATATCCTACAAAATGGGAATTTCCGACAGGCCCAAAAACTCTCTGGCATTTCCTGCTTTTAATGTAACCAGCCTTTGCCCTCCGCTCAGAGGCTGGGAAAGAGAGGCTGGCAAGGGGAGAGAGAGGATTAATGTATTCCCATACATAAAACCAGCTCCAGTGTCCCAAAGAGTACATGTTTTCATCTGGAGCCCATCTTCTGCAATGGGCTCCTGGCCAAGATTCTGTAAAAAAAGCATTGCACCAAGCCAAGAAATGCATGCCAGCAAAGGTCAGGGTCCGTGACTATTTTTTATTCTGTAGCTGTCAGGTACTTCCCATTTGGTTATTTTTGCACTGCCTGCAGCATTTGTTGAATAAATCAGACTCTACCCCAGGCAGGGTTGCCAGGTTATCTCTCCACAACCGGTGGGAGTTTTTTGGGGTGGAGCCTGAGGAGGGCAGGGTTTGGGGAGGGGAGGGACTTCAATGCCATAGAGTCCAATTGCCAAAACAGCCATTTTCTCCAGGGGAACTGATCTCTATCGGCTGGAGACCAGTGGTAATAGCAGGAGATCTCCTGCCACCACCTGGAGGTTGGCAACCCTAACCCCAGGGTGGCCGACTCTGGGTTGGGAAATACCTTGAGATGTTGGGGGTGGAGCCTGAGGAGAGCAGGGTTTCAGGAGGGAAGGGACTTCAATGGGGTTTAATGCCATAGAGTCCACCTTCGAAACTGGCCATTTTCTCCAGGGGAACTGATCGCTGTCGCCTGGAGATCAGTTGTAATCCCCGAAGATCACCAGCTACTACCTGGAGGTTTGCCAGATTCTTTTGTGTGTGTGCGTGGGGTATAATTATCATAGGGATTTTATATGCGATCTGTACATAATTTATACTTTTTTATATAAGTTTTAGGAGCCCCGTGGTGCAGAGTGGTAAACTGCAGTACTGCAGTCCAAGCTCTGCTCACGACCTGAGTTCGATCCCGACGGAAGTCGGTTTCAGGTAGCCGGCTCAAGGTTGACTCAGCCTGCCATCCTTCCGAAGTCGGTCAAATGAGTACTCAGCTTGCTGGGGGGTAAAGGGAAGATGACTGGGGAAGGCACTGGCAAACCACCCCGCAAACAAAGTCTGCCTTGGAAACGTCGGGATGTGACATCCCCCCATGGGTCAGAATGACCCGGTGCTTGCACAGGGGACCTTTACCTTTATATAATTTTTAAAATGTATTTACATAATACATTTCTTAGCCTCACAAGAACTACCAAGGTGGCTAACACTTTAAAATAAACATGATAAAATCACACTTTAAAACCATCAAAATCATCCCCTCTCCCACACATCATTAAAACACATTAAAAGCAGAGTTAAAATACAAACAAAGACACAAAAACAGCAATTAAAGCATTGGTCAGGAAGGAGTTATCACAGAGGGAATGCCAAACTGAGGGATTGCCAAGCGAAACAAATACTGACCTACTGATGTAGAAATAATATTGAAAAATACGTATGTTTTAGGAGGGAAAGTAACTGCACGGAAACAGACAATAGTGTGAAAATGAGATTTGCTTGGGGGAGAACAAAATGGTAGCAGGGATTTTGGGTCTCAGAGCAAAATCGAGAAAATTGGACACCATCTTTTGTACCATATTTGAAAGCAGGTCCTCAGGTGAGTTTAAAAAGTGAGGATTTTAAATTCCCCCCTCCTTCTATTGCATGCTTCTTGAAGAAGAAGGGATTGTTAGCCGCATTTGTGACGGTGAGGCTAATAGTGCGTTCCCTTTGGATGAACTAAGGTAACACATCAAGGTGCGATTTTTAGGTTAGCGGCAACCAGTGAAGAAGAAGAAGAGTTGGTTTTTATACCCCACTTTTCTCTACCTTTAAGGAATCTCAAAGTGGCTTACAATCGCCTTCTCTTTCCCTCCCCACAACAGACACCTTGTGAGGTAGGTGGGGCTGAGAGAGCTCTGAGAGAACTGTGACTAGCCCAAGGTCACCCAGCAGGCTTCATGTGGAGGAGTGGGGAATCGAACCCGGTTCTCGAGATTAGAGTCTTCCACTCTTAACCACTACACCATGCTGTATAAACTCATGTATTAACTTGGGCTGGATTAATTTTTCAACTGTTTGGGCCACTCTCCCCACATTCTGGAGGGAAATGAAATTTTTTTTTATAAGGACCCAATTGTTCCATCCTTTTGAAGCGGCGTGGCCATTGAAGTGTCAATATTAGTAATCTGAAAATGAAGATCTCTGTATCCTGGAAGATTAAGTCATCTACAAACATTTAAAATCCAGGCAGGACTGTGGGTGTGCACGCAGGGGTGGGACAGCTCTCTGGATGTATGTGTCACTGAGAAGAATCAATTGGTGTATTTAGGGTTGCCAGATCCGGGTAGGGCAACTCTTGGAGATTTGGGGAAGGAGCCAGGGGAGAACAGTCACCTCCGTGGGGTACAATGCCACAGAGCCCACCCTCTAGTCTAAAGCATCCATTTTCCTCAGGGGAACTGATCTCTATACCGTGGAGATGAGATGTAATTCCAGGGGATCCCCAGGTCCCACCTGGAGCCTGGCATCCCTAGGTGTATTGTATAAAAGGGGTAAAGGAAGATCTCAGAATGTCTGCTTACCTTAAACTAGGGTTGCCAACCTCTGGTACTAGCTGGAGATCTCCTGCTATTACAACTGATCTCCAGCCGACAGAGATCAGTTCACCTGGAGAAAATGGCCACTTTGGCAATTGGACTCTATGGCATTGAAGTCCCTCTCCTCCCAAAACACTGCCCTCCTCAGGCTCCATCCCAAAAATCTCCCACTGGTGGCGAAGAGGGACCTGGCAACCCTACCTTAAACTGACTCTAGTAATGGCTGTGTTTTTGAATTTCCAAGTGGTCAAGATGAGTGTAGTGGAGAGCCCTTCCACCCTTGACAATTTTGTGTGTGTTAAGTGCCGTCAAGTCGCTTCCGACTCATGGCAACCCTATGAATGAAAGTCCTCCAAAATGTCCTATCTTTGACAGCCTTGCTCAGATCTTGCAAACTGAAGGCTGTGGCTTCCTTTATTGAGTCAATCCATCTCTTGTTGGGTCTTCCTCTGACAATTTTACCTCTGACAATTTTATCTATGACAATTTTACCTATCAAAATTTATTCTTCCCCTCTAGGGTTGCCAACCTTCAGCTGGGGCCTGGAGATTTCCTGGCATTACAGGTCACCTCCAGACAACAGAGATCAGTTCCCCTGGAGAAAATAGCTGCTTTGGAGGGTGGACTCTACGGAATTAGAGGCTGCTGAAGTCCCTCCACTCCTCAAATTATGCAGCCACCAAGCTCTACTCCTCAATCTCCAGGAATTTCCCAACCCTGAGTTGGTAACCCTACCCCTTCCCTTTCAGTATTAGTAGCCCTTGTAGTATTAGTAGCTTGCCAACCTCCAGGTGGTGGCTAGAGATCTCCCACCATTTCAACTGATATCCAGGCAACAGAGATCTATTCACCTGGAGAAAATGGCTGTTTTGGAAGATGGACTCTATGGCATTATGCCCTGCTGAGGTCCCTCCCCTTCTCAAACTCTGTCCTCCTTAGACTCCACCCCCAAAATCTCCAGGTATTTTCCAACCCAGAGCTGGCAACCCTACCCCCCCTTACCAGGTTGGTAACAGCATTGTTGGTCAATAGGGTTGCCAGGTTCCCACTTACCTTTGGCGGGAGGTTCCACTGGGTGGGGCTGGGTAGAGGGAGGCCTGCATGCTCCCGACACCACTTCCGGTTTCCTAGCCCTGCTGTGCGCGCGCTCGGAGAGCATGCAGAGCAGGGCTGGGAAAAATGCTCCAGCCCTCCTTTGCACTTTACAAGCCCAATGGGGCTTGTAGAGTGCAACGGGAGCCTGGAGCCTTCAAAGCCCCGCTGTGCGCTCGCTCAAAGCACGCGCGCACAGCGGGGCAGGGAGGAACGCTCCAGCCCAGCCCTCCTTTGCACTCTACAAGCCCCTCATCTTCAACGGGAGGTTTTTCCGTGCATGCACACGATTGCCCGCCAACCCTCAGGTGCTCTGCTAGCAGAGGGGCACATTAGTGGGGGTTTGCCCGCCACCAGCAGGCACCTGGCAACCCTATAGGTCAAGCAAATGGCTATTAGCCACAATGGCAAAATGGAACCTCCATATCCAGCGACAATGTACCTCTGATTACCAGTGGCTGGGGGGGGGGGGATGTCAGGGATAATAGCAGGGACAAGACAGAAAACACTGATCCCCAGCCATCTGGTGGCCTACTATGGGAGATGGAATTAAACGGAGCTTAGTCTGATCCACCAGATCAGAGTTCTTACCATGTTTGAGTGGTACAAGGCCCCTTGCGATGCGGCACTTCCAGGTGTAAAAGCATTTCAAGGGGCCCTTTACCACTAGGGTTGCCAACCTCCAGGTATTAAAGTGCATAAAGTTAAATAAATAAATAAATAAATATATACAACAATATCTTAGTCCAAATGGTACTATTTGAAAATAGTACCATTTGGACTGTCTAAGATATTGTTGTATATATTTATTTATTTATTTCACTTTATGCACTTTAATACACTTGTTTACTAGATTGTTATCCAGTAGTTATTTCAGCCAGTCCTGTGCTAATTTCCTAACCTGTGGTAGCAGTACAGTGGTGTTAATTTTGGTTGCTCAACCTCCCTGGAGATCTCCTGCTATTGTTGTGCCTAAAAAAAATGCTATCCAGATAGGTCAGATCGAAGGATAACGCACTGGAGATCAGGAGTTAGTTTTACAGCTATGCCGTTTAATGGTACCAATTTAAACAATACAAGCTGGGATCAAATCTCTCCAGCCAAGACCCCAGAGAGTCACACTGCAGAAAGAATCACATTGCTGTTTAGAATTGCTCAAGCTTTATAGACTTCTAACAATAAGGATACTTTTCTGTTTTTCTCCTGATGTCATTCTTAACAAACAATTTCTGCATTAAGCCAGTTCTTTAGCTGAACGTGAAGTTCCCGTTACCAAGATAACGAACTTGCGAAGCATAGGAAAGCCAGCAGCGTTTTGGGATGTTGCAAACTCAGGAATGTTTGTGTGCTTATGCAAACTAAGTTTGAAGAGAGAGAAAACAGGAGGAAGGGGGGTAATTCTTGACACGCATTTATCTACACGGGTGTCACGTCTAAAAGAGAGATTCCTGCACCTGTTTATGTACACAGGGGCAATTAATAGTGCCGCAGGTAAAATACCTTTATTTTGGGCTATAACTTCACTTCGGCCATTTTCTCCAAGTGAACTGATCTCTATCGGCTGGAGATCAGTTCACTTGGAGAAAATGGCCGCTTTGGCAATTGGACTCTATGGCATTGAAACCTCTCCCCTCCCCAAACTCCGCCCTCCTCAGGCTCTGCCCCAAAAACCTCCCGCTGGTGGCGAAGAGGGACCTGGCAACCCTATTTCATGCTGTAAAAAACATTTGAATCCATGCCCTGAAAGACCCATTTGTTCCACTTATTTCCACCTATTTTCTGTCCCTCCCCCATTTTGGACAGTTGGACTGCATTTTTACGCAATATTTCTCATTTAATTTCATTTCTTCAAGGATATAGCACATAAGCTTTTAGACAAAATAATATAACAATGAATAAAATACATTACAGAGTAGGAACATTTGTCGCTTTGGGGAAAAATGATTAAATACGTTTTAAGATAGCTTTTTGTTGTATAGCTTTTACTGGTCTGATTGACTGTACTAATAAATCTGATAGCAAATTAAAAATGCAGTTAAAATAGCCACAGAATCACAGGATATTTAACTAGGCACTGAGTTGATGGCAGTAGCTCGAATTTTTAGTGCAGCCGAAATACATTTGGCAACTGCCAGAGAGATGTGACATTTGTTTCCGGACAGGAGGTTGAATAAGTGATAATCCTTCGAATGGCGGGGGACATTTGCAAGAAGGGGGGTTATCAGAGAAGCTGTTAAACTGCCATAGAATTTGCACGAGAGGGAAAAATGTAGCAGGGTTTCAGGCACCTCAAACCACAGAAGCAAACCCTTTGGCCACGTGGTACGTTAGGAAATCTCCCAAAAAGATCAACAATAGGTTAAAAAAAAAAAAAAGGTAAAGGTCTCCTGTGCAAGCACCGGGTCATTCCTGACCCATGGGGTGACGTCACATCTTGATGTTTACCAGGCAGACTATGTTTACGGGGTGGTTCGCCAGTGCCTTCCCCCAGTCATCTTCCCTTTACCCCCAGCAAGCTGGGTCCTCATTTGACCGACCTCGGAAGGATGGAAGGCTGAGTCAACCTTGAGCCGGCTACCTGAAACCGACTTCCGTCGGGATCGAACTCAGGTCGTGAGCAGAGCTTTTGACTGCAGTACTGCAGCTTAACACTCTGCTCCACGGGGCTCTTCTTCAGCAACAGGTAGTGCATTGAAATGGGCCAGGGAGAAGAGATGGCGATGGGAGGGGAACCGTGAGGAAATATATACATTTATTGCCTACACATGGTCTTGAAGGAGTAAAACTAGGGCTGCCAGCTCTGGGTTGGGAAACACCTGGAGATTTTGGGGGTGGAGTCTGAGGAGGGTGGGGTTTGGGGGAGAGACTTCAATGGGGGATAATGCCATAGAGACCACCTTCCAAAGTGGCCATTTTCATTTGGTGAACTGATCTCTGTCACCTGGAGATCCATTGTAATAGCGGGACATTGCCAGTCAACACCTGGAGGTTGGCAACCCTAAGTAAAACCCAAGGGGTGAGGGTGAAGTTTAACCACCTGGGTTATGAAGAAGAAGAAGAGTTGGTTTTTATACCATGCTTTTCTCTACCGTTAAGGAGTCTCAAAGCGGCTTACAATCACCTTCCCTTCCCCTTCTCACAACAAACACCTTGTGATGTAGGTGGGGCTGAGGGAGTTCTGAGAGAACTGTGACTGGCCCAAGGAGTGGGAAAACAAACCTGGTCCTCCAGATTAGAGTCCACCCCTCTTAGCCACTACACCATGTTTAACCAGTCCGATTGCAGCTCAGGGCTGTGTGTCAGCTTTGCAACTTTTAAATCTTTACCTGTATGACCTTCCCCAGAATGACACCCATGCCCCTAAATTGGCAGTTCATCCAGTCCCTCTTCTTCTCTATGCTGATGATGCTGTTTTACTGTCCCTCTCAGCAGTGGGCTGGCAGCGAGCTCCTAAAATCTTTTCACAATACCGTGCGGCTGAATTTCCCCGCATAAGCCATCATAAATCCAAAGTAACGGTCCTTTTCAAACCCAGACAGCGTCAATCATTCTCTTGGCCTTTAGATAAACATCATCCTGAGCAGGTTTATTCGTTTAATTATTTAGCTTTATTATTTCACAATATTTCTCTAACATGTCATCTTTGTGCTACATTGTCAGGCGTCTTCGCAGCCATACTTTCACCGAATGTCCTTAAAAGGTAGGGAAAATGGATGACGGCATCTTCATCACATGAAACCGTAAAATCAACTTTGAATCGAACCTGAGCTACCATAAAATTTGGTACTCTCCCTAATTATCCGGCAGGTTATTTTTAGTAAAAAAATATGTAAAATATTCAGTGACTTATTCCAGTTAATTCTGAAAATGCCATATGTGGCTTGAAAGATCCTTCCTGACAGGTTGGCATTCTCCGCGACGAAGGGTGTTTTTATTCCTGATAAAATCATGTTTCTCTTGACTGTTACGAATTTGTCAAATCACAAGACGAATGGGAGAAAATGCTGGCTCTCAGAGTCAGCAAAGAAAGCCAGGTCCATTGTTTGCAGGTCAAAGTCCAAGACTGCAAGGAATGGTTGGCCAGGCTAAAAAAGGGCAGAAGTCTGGTTTTCATCCCCATCCCAGAATGTCGGCTCTGAGCCCATCAGCCCTGGCACATCGAGTAAATACTTTCTATAATCGCTCACCAATCCTTCTCTAAGCCAAGGCTGCCCTAGTGTGCCTTTGGCTGGGGAGGGCGGGGTAGAAATGTAATAAAATAATAAATAAATTAAGGGGTTAACCCAATACAATAAAAAGAAAAATTGTACTAAGTCAATTGTTTCAACAGCAACGGGGCAAACAAAATGGCTTTGGAGAAAGGACCCCGATTGACACCAAAGAGTAGAGGCACAGAGACAGAAAAGGCTAATGCAATCTTGGGGTGCATCAACAGAGGCATAACATCCAAATCGCAAGATGTCATAGTTCCGCTGTACACTGCATTGCAGGCCGCACCTGGAGTACTGTGTGCAATTTTGGAGGCCTCTCTTCAAAAAGGCTGTGAACAGAATGGGTGCAGAGGAGAGCGACGGGGAAGATCAGGGGCTTGGAGACCAAGCCCTACGAGGAAAGGCTGAGGGACTTGGGAATGTTTAGTCTGGAGAAGAGGAGATTGAGGGGGGGACATGATCGCTCTCTTTAAGCATTGCTGCGTAGTAGTTTGCATGCCGGACTAGGACTGGGGAGAGTGGAGACCCAGGTTCAAATAACTTGGCTTGCTGGGCTTCATTCATTCATTCATTCATTCATTCATTCATTCAGCCTGTGTACTTTACAGGATTTTGTGACAATAAAACGAAAGAGGGGAGAACTGTGTACATTGCTCTGAGCTCTTTGGAGAAAGGGTGGGATGACATGGCAGACATCTCCTTGGTTGTTTGTGAAGGACTTACAAAAGGTCCATGCAAAATAAATAATATGGTTGGCCTTATCCTCTGGGCAAACATTGCACCCACGTTCCCCCAAGTTTAATTTTCTTTCCTTCTTGCTCTGCCATCTGTTCCTCCTGAAATCTCTTTATCGAATGATAAATATTTGGAGACGCCGATTATATCCTCCCCTTTCTTTTCTATAGGATGAACATGCCCAACTTCATCTACATTTTTCCCTTCAGATTTAAGTTTTTTTATTATTATTTGTGCGAGGTATAAATGAATTGCTCTTCCTCTGTTTTATTCTGGCAACCAACCTGTGAGGTTAAGTTGAGAGAAAGCACCTAGTCCACCGCCACCCAGTCAGGCTCATAGGCAAGTGGGGATTTGATGCCAGCCTCCATGTGGGACCCCTTGAGCGAGCGTGGTGTAGTGGTTAAGAGCAGTGGTTTGGAGCGGTGGAGTCTGATCTGGGGAACCGGGTTTGATTTCCCGCTCCTCCACATGAGTGGCGGAGGCTAATCTGGTGAACTGGATTTGTTTCCCCGCTCCTACACATGAAGACAGCTCTTACACATGAAGACACCTTGGGCTAGTCACACTCTCTCAGCCCCACCTACCTTACAGGGTGTCTGTTGTGGGGATAGGAAGGTGATTGTAAGCTGGTTTTTTAAATTCTTCCTTAAGTGGTAGGAAAAGTCAGCATATAAAAACCAACTCCTCCTCCTCCTCCTTCTTCTTCTTGAATTACAGCTCATCTCCAGACTACAGAGATCAGTTAACAAAATCAGTTAGCAGCCAGGAGCCAAAACGGTTGTGTCTGCTAAAACAGATTATGGGGGCAGTTTGAAAGATGCCTTTGTTCCCCCTCCCCCTTCCTTTTCCTCTTTCCCCTTCACTCTCTTTTTGTCCCCTCCCTGATTGTTCTCCCTATTATTAGTATTAGTTTTACGGGGGAGCTGTCTTGTATTTTATATTTGGTCAGGATTTTAATGTTAGCCTATAACTGTATAGAGTATTCATTTTTAAAATATATTTTAAATGCTGTTAGCTGCCCTGAGCCGGACTCAGGGAAAGGGCTGGATAAAAATCAAATAAATTTTAAAAATAACCTTTCTTAGATAGCTGTTGCAAATAATTTGCTTGTTCTGGTCTTTATCTTTAGGTGGGTTTTCCTCTACGAGAAGGGCTACCAGTCCCGGGACGGTATCATCAGCTCCGTCTCTGTGAAGCTCAAAGGGTTGACTCTTACAAATGTCAGCGGGATGGGCCCACACATCTGGGATGGCACCGATTATGTTTTCCCACCTCAGGTAAGGAGTCTGAAGCTGTGGCACATGTAGACTTGTTTGGAGAGAGGCGTTCCAAATTGAGATCGACTAGAGGTTTAGTGAACCCCAACTAGCTTATTAGGAAATGGCCTTGGTTGATTGTGCCCCTCCCACTTCCTAAAAACACGTGGTGGGCACCAGAAAAGGTGACATCCACTGTAGTTTACTTAGCTTGGGTGTTAATCCAGCTCCGAATATTACCAACATCTCCAATTCAGGAGGAAGTGGCTGGAAGTGTGTGTGGATGGAGGTCTACTGCTATGCACAGTGGCCATATGGGAAGTCCTTGAAGATCAGCCATGGTCCCTTCCAGTTGCTTGTCCCAGTGATTGAACATCAGGCCTCTGGATCTGGAAGGAGAAGGAGGAGGAGGAAGAGAAGAAGAAGAGTTGGTTTTTATATGCCAACTTTCTATACCACTTAAGGAAGAATCAAACCGGCTTGCAGTTACCTTCCCTTCCCCTCCCCGCAACAGACACCCTGTGAGGTAGGTAGGGCTGAGAGAGCTCTAAGAGCTGTGACTAGCCCAAGGTCACCCAGCTGGCTTCGTGAGTAGGAGTGGGGAAACAAATCCAGTTCACCAGATTAGCTTCCGCCGCTCATGTGGAGGAGTGGGGAATCAAACCCGGTTCTCAGGATCACAGTCCACCGCTCTAAACCACTGCTCTTAACCACTACACCAGGGGTGGGGAACCTTTTTTCTGCCAAGGGCCATTTGGATATTTATAACATCATCCGCGGGCCAAGCATTCTGTCCCTGCCCCCTTTAACCCCTCATTGTCGCCACTTCCGCCCCCAGCCCTCTTGTAGTACAGAGGAAATACGTTTCTCCACGGCCCGGGTGGGAAAGGGTTAATATGGTTTCTTGGGCGTTCCTAGCAGTTCCATAGCTAATGACTCTTCTGCAACGGGGGAAAAGGTTCCTTTTCTCAGCAAAACAAACTCACATCCGCCTTTAATAGAGGCTATTCCTGTCCGTGGGAGGGGGTGGATCGCCAGATCCTTCTGAGCTAGAGATCTGCCAGGACCCACAAATGGCCATACCAAATGACTTCGCGGGCCATAGGGCCTGACTTTCCCCAACCCTGCACTACACCATGCTGGTCCCATTCAGCTGTAAGTGAAACATCAACCCCTTTAAATTCCTCTAAGCCAGTGGCTATCACCAGACCTGTGAGTTCTGAAAACGAACTACCCACTGAGTAAAGCAGTATTTCCTAAGATGTGGAAAGCATGTGCACAAATTACTCTCTATGGTAATATGGTAGTTCTGCACTATTAGACTAGGGCCATTTATGCAGAGTCAATTTTGAAGCTCACTCAAAGCTCTCTTTTTAAATGTGACCTATAAAATGACTATTCACAGTCCCGACGCAAAAGGAGAAATTCCACCCCCCACTCGCCTGCTCCTTTGTTCCTTCCATTAGGCAACCGCCGTTTGCATAGCTAACGCGCGGCTGTTGTTTTGCATGCTTCCTTGAGGGGGTTCTTCATGGTGGCGGCGGAGCAAACACAAAAGGTCTCGTTAAAGGGGCTCTTAAGTATTGCGAAGCAGGTATGCACCGGCTTCTCAGTCACTTCCTGAACGATGGTTCACCGTGAAAAACTCAAAAAAATATGCGGGGCAATTTAGCCTGGAACTCACTGCTAATTACTAAGCATAAATGGCCTAGTAGTAACAAATTGTGCCGGAGTAAGGGGACTTTAATGCAAAGAACTCAAAATTACTCAAGGGAGCGGACCAAATGGAGGGACATCCTCATTGATGTGACAGGTAGTTTCTGACACCAACTTTGCCGTGTTTTCCTTTGTAGGGAGACAGTTCCTTTGTGGTTATGACCAATTTCATCATCACTCAAGGGCAGAAACAGGGATGGTGCCCCGAGGTAATGTGCTTCTGCGTTTTTTTTCGTTCCAATATCTGTATTTATTTTTTTTCAAGCTTGCTCAGGGCAGGTAGCTGCAAAAGAGCCAGTCATGTGACCTGCCCAAGCGCCTACTTCTGTGTACGCAGAATGGGTATGGCAATGGTACTGTTAAAATAGTGTGCAAACCTCTGGTCCATTGAACATGGGGGAGTGTGTTCGAAATTTTGTGGTTCCATTGCATGTGCGAATCCATCACAAGAAATGTAATGGGGGGGAATCAGAATTGTATGTATTTATGGGTGAGAGAGATTCTCCACTTTTCTGACTTGCTGAAAGAAAACCCAAACTTAAAAAAAAAAAAAAAACTCTTCCAGAAGACATGCAACTCACTAAAGTCTCAAGTAACCCTGAGGTTATTTGCTCAAATTAAACCATGTATTGATTTTTGAAAGATCAGTGAAACAGATGCAATGAGCAAATGCAAAATTTCCCCAAAGATTGATACTGAACATGAAACTATCTATTAGAGCATCAGACCACTAACCCAACTAACTATTGTCTGTGTTGACTGGCAGCAGCTCTCTGGGGGCTTGGGCAAAGGAACTCCGGAGATTCTTTAACTGGAGCTGCCAGGGACTGAATCTGGGATATTATTTATTTATTTATGTTTCAAAGCATTTGTTTTGCTACTGAGCTACAATCCCTCCTCATTATGACAGGTCCATTTAAGATACTCTACTTCTATGTCAGATCTCAGAAGCTAAGCAGGGTCGGCCCTGGTTAGTAATTGGTTGGGAGTCCACCAAGGAATGCCAGGGTTGTTGTGCAGAGAAAGGCAATGGTAAACCACCTCTGTCTGTCTCTTGCCTTGAAAACCCTACGGGGTTGCCGTAAGTCGGCTGCTAGTTGACCGCACTTTACACACACACAAACCTGGTGAAGCTGCATAATACAGAGTCAGACCCTTGGTCTATCAAAGTCAGTATTGATCACTTTGACTAGTGGTGGCTCTCTAGGCAGGGTCCCAGGCAGAGGTCTTTCACATTCCCTATTATGGATCCTTTTAACCAAGAGAAGCTGGGATTGAACCTGGAACCTTATGCATAACCAGGCAGATATTCTTCCCCTCCCTGAGGTGCAAACCACTGCCCTCCGTGCACACGTATTCTTACAATTATACCCTTTAAATATGGGTGAGGACAATATACACAAATTAACTTGACACACTCCAGTTTGCATGAAGGCACTTTCTCCCCCCCCCCTCCTCAAATCTAATACAGAATCCTAACTGCCCTTACAGGGGAAGTAAGATACTGAAGGAGATCTGCCTATAGTTGAATGGTCATCATTTTTTTGTTCTCTTTTCAGAATCCCGAAACTGGGGAGTGTGATGAGGACAGTAAATGTACTCAGGGGAAATACGTTCGCGGAGGTACAGGTGAGAAACAAAATGCTCAAAAGCCTGTGTGACATCCTTTGGTATGTTCGGGGAGGAACTATGGCTCAGTGGCAGTGCATCTGCTTTACACACAGAAGGTCCTAGGTTCAATCCCCGGCATCTCCAGTTAAAAGAATCAGTTAGCAGATGCTATGAAAGACCTCTGATCTGAGGCCCTGGAGAGCCACTGCCTGTCTGAGTAGACAATAGTGACCACTGATGAACCCAAAGGTCTGATTCAATGTACAGTAGCTTCATGTGTTGTAAGTATTTATAAGAATGTAAGAGGAACCCCGCTGAATCTCAGACTGAGGTTCTAACAAATCCAGGGGATCTCCAGGCCCCACCTGGAGGTTGGCAACCCTAGAGAAACTGGGCATGAACTAACCTCCTGGAGACTTTGCATAAGACCTTTTGATATTTTGGAAGATTTTCTTCTCCTCACCTGACTGTGAACTGTCTTCTTTCTTCAGGTATGATGACTGGGAAGTGTGTGAATTTTAGCAACACCGTAAAGACCTGTGAAATCTTTGGCTGGTGCCCAGTAGAGATTGACGACTTTGTTCCTAAGTAAGGAATGGGGGTTCTCTGCATTTTCTTGTCCTAATGATATGAATCATTGCTTGAGAAGGGAAACTTTTTTTTAACACCAGTGGTCTGAGGTGGGTGGCAATGAAGAACGCTAATGGGACATGTATGTCTTGAACCCTGAACTCTGGAAGCAGAGACCAGACTCTGTGCATTGTTTTGGTAACTGGAAAGAACTGTAGTCCTGCTTTGGGGTGCTACCATTTCTCCCGTTTCAGTTGGGGATGATATCTGATTTCAGGGAGAAAGCTGGCAATCTTAGCAGAAGTTCTAACTAAGGAGGCACCTGAGTTTCTCCTCAGTTGCGTTTCTCTTCGGATTTTGGAGTTCTGAATTACCTGGCCCTGCTTCCAGATTGGAACCGATATTCTCCATGGTTCCATTTCTGGAATTTTATACAGAGTACAGAGTACCGACCTGGATAGCTCAGGGTAGCCTGATCTCATCAGATCTCAAAAACTAAGCAGGGTTGGCCTGCTTGGATGGGAGACCTCTAAGGAATACCAGGGTTGTGACGTGGAGCAGGCAGTGGCAAACCACCTCTGAACATCTCTTGACTTGAAAACCCCACGGGGTCACCATAACTCAGCAGTGACTTGACAGCAAAAAAAAACCCCAGGGTCCTTAGACAGTTTGCCACAGTTTTTGACTCCTTCCAGGTCACACATATCTTATTGTGCATAGCCAAACATATCCCCCCTGAAAAGCAATCTTGATGTGGCTTTATATACAATTATATTGAGAGTCTTCTGTGTTGAATTTTACTGGAGCGCCTGTGCACATTAGTAAAACATGGATGCGCTCATACAGGCACAAAAACATACCTAATTTTGCAATGATTTATAAATGCAAACAAAGATGCAATTGAACTAAAAGCTATAGGGAAGTGCACATGATCCAACACAGGAATTAATTTTAGAAATCATCCAAGTTGATCCCCATTTGTGGTGAAGTGAATGCATCATAGGGAGAGATTCTGAATTCAGGGCTTGTAAGACTGAACTATTCTGCCAGGCATATGGTTGAAGACAGCGACTATTTCCATCTATTTCCATGGCAGCTCCATCACTAACAACTCTTCTGCAAAGGGGGAAAGGGGTTCCTTTTTGCAGCAAAACAAACTCACAACCACCTTGAATAGAGGCTATTCCTGTCCACGGGAGGGGTGGGGAATCACCATTCTTAGATCCTTCTGAGCTAGAGATCGGCCAGGATTCATGAAGGGCCAGACCAAATTATTTTGCGGGCCTTAAATGACCCCCGGGCCTGACGTTCCCCACCCCTGGGGTAGAGGTTGGGAGGCATTCCCCTTCTCCAGTGGATTTTACCTGCAAGCATCAATCATTTTGTCTTCCAGCCCGCCTCTGCTCCTAGAAGCAGAAAACTTCACCTTATTTATCAAGAACAGTATTACTTTCCCCAAGTTCAAAGTCTCCAGGTAAGCAATTGATCTGCCAGGCAAAACTGGTTTCAGCCTTCATCTGACAGGCAGCTGTCTCTTTGGAGGAAGGGTGGGGTGAAAATGAGATAGCTGGTGGGGGGGGGGGGTCGTGTTATGTCTGGAGTCTGCTCCTGTGTTTTGCACTTGGGTTCTTAATTTTTGACAGACGCAACCTCGTGGAGAGAGTCACCAAGCAGTACCTCAGGAACTGCACCTATCACAAAGTCCGAGATCCGTTGTGCCCTGTGTTCGAATTGGGATATATTGTGGAGGAGTCTGGACAAGCATTTTCTACTTTGGCTCAGAAGGTGAGAGCTTGTCTGATAGATGTGGACATCAGGGTATCGGTGAAGAGCAGGACTGAGTCAAATCAAGAAGAAGAAGAAGAGTTGGTTTTTATATGCTGACTTTCTCTACCTGTTTTAAGGAGAATCAAACCGGCTTACAATCGCCTTCCCTTCCTCTCCCCACAATAGGCGCCTTGTGAGGTAGGTGGGGCTGAGAGAGCTCAAGGAGAACTGTGACTAGCCCAAGGTCACCCAGCTGGCTTCATGTGTAGGAGTGGGGAATCAAACCCAGTTCTCCAGATTAGAGTCCACCACTCCTAACCACTACATTACGCTGGTGGTATAGTGGTCATTGTCTTTCGGGTACACTTTCAGCAGAGTTGAAAAATGCCCCTCTCTGTCAACAGTATTTCAGCCACAGCAGCAAAATGTTTATTCATTTACCAGATGTTAGGGACATATATTGTTCTGCTTCTGGGCATCCCAGAAGCATCTGGCCAGCCCCTGTTAAAAAAAAGGACGCTGGAGCAGAACATGTTACAAAGCCCTTGAGTTTCTTGGGGGTGACCTGAGGTCTTTGTATCAGTCATTCCGTGGGAGCTTTGTGCCTCCCAGACCTAGGGGTGTGTCCTTTCCCCCTCGTAACCATATAGCACCCTGGCAGAAGCGGATTCAGCTTCCCCTCCCATGCCGTTTTCCCTTCCTAAAAGCCGCCCCTAGACTCCTTTGAAATGTGGTGTTGGAGGAGAGTGTTACGGATTCCGTGGACTGCCAAAAAAACAAATCAGTGGGTTCTAGATCAAATCAAGCCGGAACAGACCCTAGAAGCTAAAATGACTAAACTGAGGCTATCGTATTTTGGTCAAATTCTGAGAAGGCAAGAGTCACTGGAAAAGACAGTCATGCTAGGAAAAGTTGAGGGCAGCAGGAAAAGAGGAAGACCCAACAAGAGATGGATGAACTCAATAAAGGAAGCCACAGCCCTCAATTTACAAGAGCTGAGCAAGGCTGTCAAAGTTAGGACATTTTGGAGGACATTGATTCATAGGGTCGCCATGACTTGGAAGTGACTTGATGGCACTTAACACACACGCGCACAAAAGCTGCCCCCATGGATCCATTGTGGTCTTTGTTGCAAAATTTCTATGCAGCCATGCAAGTAACATGATTTTGCAAAAAGTACCAACAGCAGCTCCACAGGGTTGTTCAAGGAACCTAAAACTATGCTGGGGTGGGGTGGGGGAGGATAGCTGCAGCCACTTTGGCCCACACAATGTGGTTGTGAGGAGAAATGGGAGCATCTGGGAGGCACAAAACTCCCACTGAACATCTGATGCAAAGGCCTCGGGTCACCCCCAACAAACACGAGGGTTTCATAATGTGTAGATGTGTGTGTGTGTAAAGTGCCGTCTTATGGCGACCCCTTATTGGGGGTTTTCATGGCAAGAGACTAACAGAGGTAGGTGGTTTGCCAGTGCCTTCCTCGGCACAGCAACCCTGGTATTCCTTGGTGGTCTCCCATCCGAATACTAACCAGGGCTGACCCTGCTTAGCTTCTGAGATCTGACGAGATCAGGCTAGCCTGGGCCATCCAGGTCAGGGTAATGTGTAGATGGACTCAGTCAAATCCAATAAAGCTCCTCTTATACGGTTTCCCTCTCCTGTGCTTCCTCTTCTCTCTGTTTCATTTGCCTTCAATGATATTTGTATGCAGATGAATGTGATTCGTGTCGGTGAGAGCTGTTGGATTGTGAAAATACTCATCTTTTCTTCATTCTGTTTTCGGTTTTGTTTCCTTATCTATTTTTGCTTTAGCTCAGCTCCCCCACCCCTTTTGGTAAAAGCTTGCTTCCTTTTCTTGGATAAGTCATCCGGGTGATCCCCAAGAACACTATGGCATAACAGTAGGGCTGCCAACCCCCAGGTACTCGCTGGAGATCTCCCGCTATTACAACTGATCTCCAGCCGATAGAGATCAGTTCCCCTGGAGAAAATGGCTGCTTTGGCAATTGGACTCTATGGCCTTGAAGTCCCTCCCTGCCCCAAACCCCGCCCTCCTCAGGCTCCGCCCCCACCAGTTGGCAACCCTACATAACTGCCACATAGCCAAGTCAGATTGGTTACATGGGTGAGGGCAAGTGGAGTTAAGTGAGAGTTGGAGGAAACACCTCTTTTACTAAAACAACCTTTCATCATGTTGCTGGTGCCTACGTCTGTGTCTGTTTGGGTGTGCGCGCTGTCAAATCGCAGCCAACTTATAGAAACCTCATAGGATTTTCAAGGCAAGAGACGTTCAGGGGTGGTTTGCCATTGCCTGACTCTGCATGGGCTGAGAGAGTTCCGAGAGAACAGTGACTGGCTCAAGGTCACCCAGCGGGCTTCCCATGAGCGGTGGATTCTAATTTGGAGAACTGGGTTCGATTCCCCGCTCCTCTACATGAAGCCTACTGGGTGTGACCTTGGGCTAATAACAGTTCTCTCAGAACTTTCTCAGCCCCACCTACCTCGCAAGGTGTGGGGAGGGGAAGGGAAGGCGATTGATCGCCGCTTTGAGACTCCTTACGGTAGAGAAAAGCTGGGTATAAAAACCAACACTACTTCTTCTTGATTGGAAAGCTGCACAATAATATTGTAAACCAACAAACAAACGTAGGATCTAGGGTTGCCAGGTCTCTTTTCGCCACCGGCAGGAGGTTTTGGGGGGTGGAGCCTGAGAAGAGTGGGGTTTAGGGAGGGAGGGACTTCAGTGCCATAGAGTCCAATTGCCGAAGCGGCCGTTTTCTCCAGGTGAACTGATCTCTATCAGCTGGAGATCAGTTGTAATAGCGGGAGATCTCCAACTACTACCTGGAGGTTGGCAACCCTAATAGGATCCCTGATAGGCTGTGCTCTTTTTCTTGGGCAGGGTGGGGTCGTTGGCATCACGATCAGCTGGGATTGTGACCTTGACTGGCCCGTGAAGCACTGTATCCCCGTTTACAATTTCCATGGACTGTATAATGATAATAACCTCTCTCCTGGCTTCAACTTCAGGTAAGGTGGCTCTTATTTTATTCAGCTCCAATACTTCAGCTACCATTAATATCAGGAGTATAGTCATGGCTCATCTGCTTGGCATACACAAGGTCTCAGATTCAATTCCCCCCCCCCCAATATTTATGGTTAAATGGATAGAGTGGTAGGTGATGTGAAAGACTTCTGCCTGAGATACGGTTGCCAGGTCTGTCGTTGTCACCGGTGGGAGGTTTTTGGGGCAGAGCCTGAGGAGGGCAGGGTTTGGAGAGGGGAGGGACTTCAATGCCGTAGCGTCCAGTTACCAAAGTGGCCATTTTCTCCAGGGGAACTGATCTCTATCGGCTGGAGATATGTTGTAATAGCAGGAGATCTCCAGCTAGTCCCTGGAGGTTGGCAACCCTAGCCTGAGACCCCACCCCAAAGAGCCACTGGAAGTCATTAAAGACAGTTCTGACCTTGATAGACTAAGAGTCTGATTCAGCAGAAGGCAGCTTCAGTCTAACAAATGTTTCCTTTGTTTTGAAAAGATATGCCAAATATTACCGAGAAAATGGGAGTGACGTAAGGACCCTGTACAAGGTGTTTGGAATCCGCTTTGATATCCTGGTCAATGGAAAGGTAATGCTCGCCTTGGAAAATAATATTCTCCATTGGGGTGTATTTATTCATTGGGAGGGGCTCTGCGATGCCAGAATTCTCATGACTGGAACAGTCTTTAAGACGAGGGTGGCCAACCTCCAGGTGGTGGCTGGAGACCTCCCGCTATTACAACTGATCTCCAGGCGACAGAAATCAGTTCTCCTGGAGAAAATGGCCACTTTGGAAATTGGACTGTATGGAATTGAAGTCCCTCCCCTCCCCAAAGTTCACCCTTCTCAGGCTCCACCGCCAGAATCTCCAGGTATTTCTCAACCTGGAGCTGTCAACCCTATTTATGACAGATCTCCGCAGGAAAATCTGCCTCTGTGAAGCTGCCCGTCAGTTAGTATTGTCACTTGTGCATCCCCTTCTTCTCTGTGTATCTCATTCTTTGGAAGAGAGGAAATTACAGGATAAGGGTGCCCAGGTTGAAACACTCCCTCCCTAGCCATGTCCTCCTGGTGCCACCTCCATGAACACCATTCATATTTTGTCCCCCCTGGTCTCACATGGTATATAAAGATCATTTTGTTTTGGTTTCCTTCTGTCTTTGTTTTGTGCTTTTGCCTACTTCTGCTAGTCTAGTTGATGTATTTAGTTGTGTCGGCTTGGAGTGAAAGCTGACATCCCACAAACAGTGGCAGCTTCTTCCAGGTAGCCCTACTCTGGTGGAAGGGCAGGGATGTCTTTCCCATCACCTTCCACCTTAGATTCTCGAAGAAGAAAAGTTGGTTTTTACATGCCGACTTTCTCTACCACTTAACGAGGAATCAAACGGGCTTACAATCACCTTCACTTCCCCTCCCCACAACAGACACCTTGTGAGGTAGGTGGGGCTGAGAGAGTGTGACTGGCCCAAGGTCACCCAGCTGGCTTCATGTTTAGGAGCGGGGAAACAAACCCGGTTCACCAGATTAGCCTCCGCCACTCATGTGGAGGAGTGGGGAATCAAACCCGGTTCTCCAGATCAGACTCCACCGCTCCAACAAGAGATGCCAGAGATTGAATTTGAGATTTTCTGCGTTCAAAGCAGATGCTCCACCACTCAATCAGAGCCCATCGCCATGTAAAGTCCAGTCAAGTCGCAGCCAATTTATGGCAACCCAGTAAGATTTTCAAGGCAAGAGACCAACAGAGGTGGTTTGCCAGTGCCTTCCTCTGCATAGCAACCCTGGTACTCCTTGGTGGTCTCCTGCCTAAATACTAACTAGGGCTGACCCCGTTTAGCTTCTGAGATCTGACGAGATCGGGCTATACCACGCTGCCTTCCTTCCCGCTCATCCCCATAAAGGGTTTTAAAAATTTTCTCCAGATTAATGTGCAATGATATTAACAAGCAAAAACATTACTGTGAAATATCCTGAAAATGGATCTTGGAAAATAAGGGAGGAGAGGGGTTCAGCTTTGGAAATGTATTCATTTTTAAAAAAATCTCTCACAGAAAGGCTCCATGGTGGCTTGCAAAGACGCCGAAGGGAATCACATTGTGATATAAAGAACTGCAAGATAATAACATGCTATTGGCAAAGCACTATATACATAAGAGCACACAATGAGATCAACCAACCAGCTAAATCAGTTGATAAATCTTTGAGTGCCTTCAAAAGCTCCCTTGATAAGATTTTGGCAGAGAGTATGAAAAGGGGCGCCTGATATAACAGGCAGGCCTGCATTTGACAGCACTTAACCCAGCGCGATGCTGTGATAAGAGTGTCGGACTAAGATCTAGGAGACCTAGGTTTGTATCCTCCGCCAAGGGTGATCTTGGCCAATCATTTTCTGTTACCTACCTCACAGGATTGTTGTAAGGGTAAAATGTAGCAGGGTAGACCTGTCTGCCCTTCCTTGGAAGAAGAGTGGGATAACAATGTACTGAAACAAAAAAATATTAACATGTACTGTGTCCTGGGCTCCTCCCTGAGGAGGAGGAGAACCAGGCTTGATTCTCCACTCCTCCACATGAAGCCTGATGGATGACCTTGGGCCAGTCACCGTTCTCTCAGAGCTCTCTCAGCCCCACCTACCTCACAAGGTGCCTGTTGTGGGGAGGGAAGGGAAGGTGATTGTAAGCTGCTTTGAGATTCCTTAAGATAAAGAAAAGAGGGGTATAAAAACCAACTCTTCCTCTTCTTCCTCCTCCCTTCTGGTACCTGGCATCCACAACCTTACTACTAAGGTTGCCAACCTCCAGGTAGCAGCTGGAGATCTCCTGCTATTACAACTGATCTCCAGCCGATAGAAATCAGTTCACCTGGAGAAAATGGCCGCTTTGGCAATTGGACTCTATGGCATTGAAGTCCCTCCCCAAACCCCACCCTCCTCAGGCTCCACCCCAAAAATCTCCCGCCGGTGGCAAAGAGGGACCTGGCAACCCTGCTTACTACCTGTGATTTCTTCCAGGCAGGAAAATTTGACATTATTCCGACTATGACCACCATAGGCTCTGGGATCGGCATCTTCGGGGTGGTAAGTTCAAACCCTGGTATTCCTGGGGGTGACTTCAGTGGTGCTTGTGGGCTCCAGCAACTGTGCCAGCTTGTCAAGAGGAGGAGGAGAGAGATTTCATTTCAATTCTGCTTTTTGTTTGCATGTGTCCGACTGCAGGCTTCCGTCCTCTGCGACCTGCTTCTGTTGCATTTCCTGCCCAAGCGCGACTACTACAAGCAGAAGAAGTTCAAGTATGCGGAGCCGGACTCCCTCAAAGCGGTCAGTAGTCACTCAGCACTAAGGTTGCCAGGTCCCTCTTCGCCACCGGCGGGAGGTTTTTGGGGCGGAGCCTGAGGTGGGCGGGGTTTGGGGAGGGGAGGGACTTCAATCCCATAGAGTCCAGTTGCCAAAGCAGCCATTTACTCCAGGTGAACTGATCTCTATCGGCTGGAGATCAGCTGTAATAGCAGGAGATCTCCAGCTAGTACCTGGAGGTTTAGCTGAAGAGAACAGAACTATGACCCCAGGTCATATAAATAAATCACACAAGGTACTGGATGCTAAACCAATATATTGTGAAGCCGAAATACCACTCTAAAAACACACTTCACTACTACTAAACTATCTATAACCTATCACAACCATGAAACTATAACAACATACACATATAATATGATCAGTACTTTCTTATATGCATAAGACTGGAACATAGAAATTGGGACTCCACTTGGCATATTTACAATGACCGTTCAATCTAATGTCCATAGGTATATCACAGGAAAGCAAGGCCAAGTAATTCAGAACTCCCAAATCTAGGGAGCAATTTGGTCAAGGAGAATTTGAGCAGGTTCCTTATCAACTAGACCAACATCACTTTTGCCAAATAGAGCTCACCCATTATTGTTGAGAATTATGCTGGGATCAAACACTAGGAGCCCCGTGGGGCAGAGTGGTAAGCTGCAGTACTGCAGTCCAAGCTCTGCTCAAGACCTGAGTTCGATCCCAACAGAAGTCGGTTTCAGGTAGCCGGCTCGAGGTTGACTCAGCCTTCCATCCTTCCGAGGTTGGTGAAATGAGTACCCAGCTTGCTGGGGGTAAAGGGAAGATGACTGGGGAAGGCACTGGCAAACCACCCCGCGAACAAAGTCTGCCTTGGAAACGTCAGGATGTGATGTCACCCCATGGGTCAGGAATGACCCAGAGCTTGCACAGGGGACCTTTACCTTTTTTTAATCAAACACTTCTCTCTCTGGAAACCTCCTCAGCGAAAAGAAGAGGCCGTCAGTTCCTCCATGTGCAACTTGCAAGGGCAGGAAAATGCTTCTCAATGAAAGAGTAAGTGGCAATTAAAATAATACCAATTTGAATGACAACAAAACCCTCTTCTGACGCTTGAAATAGGGAAAGTGTGCTTTCTGCATTAAACAACTGGGATTCAAAGAACAGTGGAGACTATTGAGGGAACAGGACTATTGAGGATAGGGCTGATTTAGCTCCACAGGCTGTCCTAGGCGGTCACCTAGGTTCATTCCCATATGAACGCGCCCAGCAGTTGAGATCATTGTTGGAGGCCTTCTCCTACTTCAGGCGTGGAATAAGTGTCTACTGAAGAGAGGGCTTGTGTTGGGGTTCCAGAACGACATGGCTTTTGTTCTGGGGGTCTTTAAACTCAACAGAGTATTCCACTGTATTGCTCCACGGTCTTTTACGATGCTGCTGTGGTTTTCTGCTGTTTTCGTTACATGGTGTCGACTTCGTTGCTCGATCGTTTATTTTAACGAGTTTATGAAACCAGGATTTGGGTGGTCAATTAAATCCAGATTTGCCTTGACGTGCTGGTCTTAGCACCTTCAGTCTGTAGCCGGGGCAGACAAATCTTGATTAAGCCTGAATGCCTGTGTTCGCTCACCACTCAAAGTCATAGTTAAGATTATCTGTGGTTAATAAACCCCTTTTCAAGCCACAGTTTAGAGTCCTGGTTTGACATACCTTATCTTACCGCAGTTAGCGGTGTAGGGTTGACAGGTCCCCTCTGGCCACTGGAGGTGGGGCTGGGGCTGGCGATCCGCACGTGCAACATGATGACATCACTTCTGAGTTTACCCTGGAAGAGGTAAACTGCGCAGGATGCTCTAGCACATTCCTCCAAAAACTCTATGGAAGCGCAGATCGCTCCCCTCCCTTCAGCTGGTCTGCTTCCACCCCGCAACTGGCTGAGGGTCGACGGGCAGCCCGGTTAATTAGTGAGCAATTGCCTGCCATAACCAGGCAAATGGGAACCCTATAGCGGAGTGACCCATCTTCAGTTAGGTATTTGGATTAAACCATGGTTTTGCATGATGCCTCAACTGAGCCATCTATTTATGTACGCACTTACTTAATTTATAGCCCACCTTTCTCACTGAGACGCTAAGTGGACTGTAAAATACTTAAATATATATATATGAAATTTGCTCAGACAGCATAAGGCATCCAAAAAAAATCAGTAAGACTGGGATTACAGAACTGGAAAACAATGCAAACAGATGGAAAGCTCTGTCCAAGGCATGGCAGAAAAGTGGATTAACAAACATGGAAGACGATGCAGTTAGAGGGTGCTAGATCCAGGTCGGGAAACTCCTGGAAATTTGGGGCTGGAGCCTGGGGAGGACAGGGACCTCAGTGGGGTACCATGCCACAGAGTCCACCCTCCAAAGCAGCCGTTTTCTCTGTAGTCTGGAGCTGAGCTGCCCTCTGTAGTCTGGAGATGAGCTGCAATTCCAGGGGATCCCCAGGCCCCATCTGGAGGCTGACATCCCTAATGGTAACAGAGAGCTCCCCTCCCTTGCCTGGCCGTGCAGTCCTGATCTACACCTGGTTCTCCCGAGCTATTTGTGAAAGAAAAATGCCCTGATCTGGGACATTCCAGCATCCGGGTTGACCTTGAGTTTCCTTGGGCAGTTTTGTGAGTGCTTCCAGTGCTACTTTTTTGACTTTAAAAAATGCCAGATAGATGCCGGCAGCGTTTGCTTTAGCCATCGCTCTCCTTCTTCTTGATTTTAGGATTTGCACTGAACACAAACCCCGTCTCGTCTTCGTCATCCTCCTCTCCCTCCTCCTCCAATCTGCTGCAAACGGCTCGTATCAGCCTGAACGAATGCGGACTGGATTTGCCTTTCTCCTGGACTTTTGTCTCCTCTGGGGGGACGGGGAGAAGGGGCTGTGTGGAGTCCTCGGAAACCATTTGAGCAGCTTCCATGAGCGCCGAGAAAGCGCTAAAGGCCTAAGCAAGAGTTCAACACCTACTGCCCTTCTCTGCGGTGGAATTTGAAGTCTTCTCCTCAAGCAAAGTTTGAAGATTATTATTATTTTTTTGGATAAATTGTTCTTTTTAAACATAAACAGTGTTTGAAGATGAAGTAAGCTGATGACATTGCCGATCTTATCTGTACAGCAGATCTGTACCCTTCCCTTCTTCCAAGGGAAGCCTATACCATTCAGGGCAGGTGTGTGCCGTTCCTTCCTCCTCGACTTTGTCACCGCAACAACCCTGTGAGGTAGGTTAGGCTGAGAAAAGGACCGGCCCGAGAGCTTCCCAGCAAAGCAGGGATATGAACACGGGTCTAGTTTGGGGCTCTACCCACTGCACCATGCTGCCTCGGGGAACACAGTGGTGTTTCTATGGGAAGTGCAGGAACTGATTCACACTAGCCGATGGCTACCATGCAGGGACTTTGACCTGTGTGAACTTTCTGGTCATATTCTGGAGCTGTGCAGTTGTGCAATTCACGACAAACAGGTCGACAGCTTCCAGGTAAAAAGCACTGGTTGAGAAGCAGAGCAATTCTGCTTGAGAAACACAAACCCCCAGCTGGAAAAGATGCTATAAAGATTAACGGAAATGTTCCAGGGGTTGTAAGTGTCTTTCCTTCAGGGCAAGGTTAAAATATTTGTGGATTTTTTGTTTAAGAAAAAAGGAGGAACGTGAAAGAAGTCTATTACATTGGGACTCCAGGTGGGCCTGAGGTCTTGCTACCTATAAAATTGTGCTGAGTGCTTAGAAAGTGGAATGAGAGACTTCTTCTCCTTCTCCCATAATATTGAAATTTGGGGTTCAAGAGACTTCTTCACAGAGTGGATAATTCACCTATGGAACTCACCGCCACAAGATACAAAAATGGCCACTAGGTTAGGTGGCTCTAGAAAGGGATTAGACCAGTTCTTGGAGGATAAATCTATCAGCGGCTATTGCCAAGATGGCAAAGTGGAACCTCCACGCTCAGTAGCAGTGTACCTTTGAATACCAGTTGCGGGAGTGGGGAAGGTAGCAAAGGAAGGGCTTCCATGAGGCCGTTTGTTGACTACTGTTGGAAACAGGATGTCAGATTACGTGCTTGAACTTTGGTCTGATCCAGCAGGGCTCATCTTAAATTCTTTTCCACAAGCTCGCTTAACTGTGCAACCGAATAATTGGACAACATTCACACGCGGGCAGACACATTTTTCCTAGACACAACCCCCACTGCCCCTTTTACTCAACAGCACTGAGAACCGTTTCCTGTTGCATGTATCGGGGGCGGGGGGAGCAAAATCGCCAAGGGTTATTTTGTAATAATATACTTTATTTTTTAAGAAAAAGAATGAAATAAACCTCTAGTTTTGGTATGACCTCATCTGGCTTTACTTTGACTTGGCATCCCATCTGCTGGTATGTCCCTTGCAGGATGTTTTATTGTTTTAAACCTGCTCAGGTCCGCTCACATGTCAAAACAATACGACAAAATCAAAAACACAAATTAATAATATTCAAAACAAGCTAGGGCCATAAAAACTGCATGTCATAACAGTGAGCAGATGAGAAAAACATCCATGAAACAGTCCTCTGGCTAGAAGCAGACCATGAAAACGGCTAAAAAAGATTTATATGCCACACTGTCTGATTCAAAGTGCTTCTGCTAGTTTCCAAAGCATAAAATAATCCAACTTTAAACTCTATCTAAACACCCCCCAGCTGTTCTTTGAACTGTAGGAGGAAAATATACAATCGCCTTATGAATTTCTTTATGATATTCTTTGCAGAGGAAATGGAGGGGCATTTTGTCATAGAAAATGGCACAGCTGAAACAATTAACCTCCCTCCCTGAGTCAATCCAATATAAGGACCCCCAACTGCTTTTAACTAAAAATAAAATAAAATAAAACCTAGATAGTGGGAGATCCAATTTAATCCTGAGAAATAACCCCTCCCCGAGTACCTGTTTCCCGTCCCAGTGTTCCTCCCCCTTTCTCTTCAGCTACTTTTGAAGTTTGGGGGTAAAAAAAATCTTTCCACAGATCTCCCACCATCCTGTATGATGACATCACCCTTTTAGAAGGCTTGAAGAATGTATATGGGGAGGATTAGCAGCCCTGATCCTGGCAAGAGTCCTCCTTGCGATCTTTGAAATACTGCAGACTGTTCTGTTTCTGCAATTGCTCCTTTCTCTACTCCCCTGCATTGCAAAGGCAAGCAAAAGACAATTTTTTGAACCGGGTAGGGTTGGCTACCCCATCTTGGGAAATTCCTGAAGATTTTTGGGTGGTGCTTGGGGCGGGCAGGGTTTGAGGAGAGAGAGATGTGATGCCTTAGACACTGCCAGCGTGGTGTAGTGGTTAAGAGCGGCGGTTAGGAGCGGCGAACCAGGTTGGATTCCCCACTCCTACACCTGAAGCCAACTGGATGACCTTGGGACAGTCACAGCTCTCTCCCCCACGCTTTCTGGATGCGGGCTAAACACGAATCCCGAAAACGCAGGCAAAGCGTGCGGAAACGCGCAGGGAGAGCGAGGCGATCTCTGACGGTCCAAAAATGTGAGCATAATCAAAGCAAAGCCCCGAAGTAGACGGCGGGGTGGCCGCGAGGAAACAGCCATGCATCAATGGCCTCTCTGTGAAGGAAAGTATTGGTTGAAACGAAGGGATCCTGCCTGGAAGTGGGCCTGTCCTTGCAATAGCAGACCCTGACCAGCAGAGGGGGTGAAAGGACTTGCAATGGTTTCCCTTAAACCACTGGTTCCCAACCAGGGGTCCACGGACCCCCAGGGGTCCGCGAGAACTAAATTAAGGTCTGCGAAACAAAGTTATAAACCCATAATAAATTAATGTTTTCAATTAAAAGTTCTCTATTATAAAAATATATATTCAAATATTATTCTAAGTTTAATGTTTAACTAACAGTTATGATTAAAGTTTATTTTCAAATTCTCGGGATTCTTATTTTGAACCTTGGGGTCCCTGCACCGAACAAAAAAGTCCTAGTGGTCCCTGGTCAAAAAAAGGTTGGGAACCACTGCCTTAAACACTAACCCACCATATTTAAAACATAATAGGCATGGCATGACACCTGCTTTGTCAGTTACAGGAATATCCAGTTGCGGCTGGACACACCAACGCTATCTGAAGAAGTGAGCTGTGGCTCACGAAAGCTCACACCCTGCCCGAAAATATTTTTGTTAGTCTTTAAGGTGCTACTGGACTCTTGCCCTTTTCTAACGTGCAAAGGAAGGGATTGCAAGCAACACTGCTCAAAAGGCCACGAAATTGCAAGGTATCGCTGATACCTGCTGTTCTGTGCATCTGGAGAGGGTGGGGGTGGCTGCCTCGGCTGGCTCACGGGCCAGATAAGAGTTCTCAAAGGGCCGGAACCAGCCCGTGGGCCGTATGTTTGACTCCCTGTTCTAGGCGCTTCAGCCAAAACTCTCCCATGAAAGCCTTCGTTGGAATGAACTGCCTTAAAGGTGCCCGTTAGTTTCTGGTTTATTTTGCTCCAGATAATGGCAGCGGTAATTAAGCAATGGGTTTTTGCTTTAGTGATATCTACCTCTAGGGTGGTTGTTTTTAAAATTTACTATACATTCTTTCGGATTGTTTTGACGGCTTATTTTGTGAGTTGCTGTTTGTAGGTGCCCTTTTGGGGGGAAAAGGTGGGATATGAATATTGCCAAGAAAATATTTTTTAAAAAATAAAAAGCAACAAAAAACCATAAAAAGCAACAAAAGGATCATAATAAAAATCAGAAACAAACCCTGTGATTAACAGACTGAATAATGGAAAAACATTGCCAGGGCAGAGGTCAGATCCAGCCTCTATCCAAAGCCCTCTGGAAAAGCGTCATCTTTGCCAGTTTTCCACCAGGGTACCAAAATGTTCTGGATTGGGCCTGCTGTTGGACCCTTCCTGCATCTGCATGAATGTCTTACTGGAATTGCTCTTCTCTTTGCCTGGCCATTTTCTGGCTTTTCGTGCTATTTTAAAAAAACGAGAAATCCTCTCTGATTCATATTCTCCACCCAGATGGAACCTCGACACTTTCCAGATATTCTGTCAGCCAGAAGTGAAAGGAAGCTTGTGAATGAGTCACCGGCTGGGAAGATGAACTGGGAGTGGGGGGTGGGGTGGGATGTGGAAAATATGAATGAGGAATGGGGCGAGAACGAAGGCAGCAGCTGGATTTTCCGTTCCGTTTATGCCTTAGGACAACTGAGCAGACAGCTAGGAACGAAGGGGGTTTCGGGGAGTGGGGGAGGCATCCCAACAAGGCTTTGTTATCTACAAATTCATCCTACCCTTCCTCTATGGAGCTCTGAGTAGCATGCCTCGTCCTCCTCCGTTTGAACCCTCCCAACAACCCTGTGAGGTAGGCTATTTCTGATAATGGTGCAGAGGGAAGAGTGAACTGCCAGTGGACATAGAGATGGCCCCAAGTATAACACTGTTATATTGTTTTAGATTGTAATGGCTTATGGTCTTATACAATAAACTACTACTACAACAACAAACAAAACAACAACAATAACAAATAGATGATGATGATGATGATGATGATGATGATGATAGTGTGCCATTAAGTCTCAACTGACTTATGGAGACCCCAGAACAATGGGGTTTTCAAGGCAAGAGATGAACACATACACATGAACACATGAAGCTGCCTTATACTGAACCAGACCCTCGGTCCATCAAAGTCAGCATTGTCTACTCAGACTGGCAGCAGCTCTCCAGGGTCTCAGGCTGAGGTCTTTCATATCTCCTACTCGCCTAGTCCCTTTAACTGGAGATGCTGGGGATTGAACTTGGGACCTTCTGCATGCAAAGCAAAAGTTCTACCACTGAGCCACAGAGAAGTGGTTTGCCACTGCCTTCCTCGAAATAGCAACCCCGATCTTCCTTCAAGTTGCAACCGACTCTGGGCGATCCCAAGACCGTGGGGTTGTCAAGGCAAGAGATAAGGAGAGGTGGTTTGCCATTGCCTTCCTCAACATAGCTAACCCCGTCTTCCTTGGTGGTTTCCCATCCAGGTACTGACCATGGCCAACCCTGCTTAGATCCCAAGTTCTGATGAGATGAAAGATGATAGAGGAGAAGGCCATCAATGTTTGTTAGTCATGGTAAGTCAAGGAAACCTTCATATTCGGAGGTGATAAACCTCCAAGTACCAGTGCTAAGAGGTGGCATCAGGGGAGGACCTTGGCATCTATGCCTTGTTTGTTGATCCTCCAGGGCAACTGCTTGGCCACTGTGCGAAACAGGATGTTGGCATAGATAGACCACTGGTCTGATCCACCAGGGGAGCCAGCGTGGTGTAGTGGTTAAGGGCGGTGGTTTGGAGCGGTAGACTCTGACCTGGCGAATTGGGTTCGATTCCCCACTCCTCCACATGAGCGGAGGACGCTAATCTGGTGCACCAGGTTGGTTTCCCCACTCCTACGCATGAAGCCAGCTGGGTGACCTTGGGCCAGTCACAGTTCTGTTAGAGCTCTCTCAGCCCCACCTCTCTCACAGGGGGTCTGTCTGTTGTGGGAGGGGAAGGGAAGGTGATTGTAAGCCGGTTTGATTCTGCCTTAAGTGGTAGAGAAAATCGGCATATAAAAACCAACTTTTCACCATCATGATCTTATGTTCTTAACCCCTTCTAGTGCCTTGGCCTAGATTGGGACCTGCACAGCTGCTGGGTGTGTGTGTCAAGTTCTATGTCTGGCGATGTTCTAATCACAGAACTTTAGCATCTTATATAATTTAACCAAAAGACAGACCTTTTTGGGGGGGGGGGGGAGTATTCGAGCAGATCCTGTTTTCTGGGGACATACTTGTGGATTTTAGTAAGACAGCTGATTGTCTGCAGTGCTGGTTTGTGTATCTCATTCCTTTGGGGCTTTGGCAAAATAAGGAGCTCGAAAGAAAAGCGGGTGTGTGGAACGATCCGCATTGTCTTAGCAGAAGACAATTTCCTCTGTGTGTGTGGGGAGAAAGGAGCTCTCTCAGAGGAACTGCAGTACCAGACAATCTGCCACCCGCAACAACGGAAAAGATAGTGTCGCTTTCACCGCACGTTCCCTTTTGTTCTCTGCCGTGTCTTAATTACGCCATGATAGCCCTAATTACTTTCTCTGGCATACTCCAGGGTCCTTCGGCAAAGGTTCTTTTGTGTTTTATAATTGCCTGTTTTCTTTTTGTGGGTAACTGGAATTGAACAGGGGACCCCTGAGCCCACCCCCAAGAATCGATGCTAAGCGACCCAGCAGGAGGTGGTGTAGAACAGAATGCGTGTGTAAAATTGGCCCTAATTTCAACAGACATTGGAGCACAGAGTTCAATATGAAGCCCACACGCTTAATTATTGCAAAACAGCCCTGTTCACACATTACAGTGAATGCACATACAACCTGCCTGTATGTGTTCACACCTGTGTGTAAGGAGGAGCCAATGAGCATTCATCTGACAAACGAAACCAGGGCCCATTCCCTGGGTAAATGTGGGATTTATCTGCACACGTGTCAAATTTGACTTACTCGACGCATCTACAAAGAACAATCAAGTGCACACTGTACACAGATTGTATATGTGTTCACTGTAACTTGTGAACTGGGCTACAGATTGGGCTGCCAACCTCCAGGTGGGGCCCAGACTTCTCCTGGAATTACAACTGATCTCCAGACTACAAAGACCCATTCCCTTGGACAAAATGGCAGCTTCATAAAACAGATTCTACTGTATATCATAGATTCTAGGTGAAATCCTTCCTCAGATTTCCTCCTCCACAGGCACTGCCCCCAAATTTCCATGAATTTTCCAGGCTAAAGCTGGCAACTCTAGCTACAGATGAGGTGTTGTTCTGGTCTATCATAGCAGCTGACACTACACTTCTCTCTTTCTTCCTTTTAGCTTTGCAACAACAACCCTGTGTGTGTGACTGACCCAAGGTCACTCAGCACGCAAATCCCTTTAATTGGATTTGGAGTTTAAGATCTTAGCATCTCTTTCTTCGCCCCACATTTCCGTTTTTGGCAGGGTTGTCAACTCTTGCCTTGGAAACTCCTGGAGATTTGAGGGTGGTGCCCTTTTGGGGAAGGCAGAGTTTGGAGTGGGGAGGGATACCGGAGTCTGTCATCCTAAACTGCCTTTTCCTGCAAGGGAACCAACACCTGTTATCTGGAGATCTGTTGCAATTGCGGGAGAACTCCTGCCCCCCACCTGGAGGTTGGCAACCCCACTTTCTGGTAATGCATTTCATAGAATAATAGAGTTGGAAGGTACCACCAGGGTCATCTAGTCCACCCCCCTGCACAATGAAGGAAATTCACCACTTCCCCCCCCCCATACCCCCAGTTACCCCTACTCTATGGCCCGAATAAAATTTCACACTCGCTGGGCCAGTTCAGACAGTGGCAGATCTACTATGAAATTAATGAAGGTTAAGCTTCAGGGCCCCTAATCCCAGAGGGGCCCCAAAGCATCTTTTTAAAAAATAAGTGCATTTTCCAACAAAATTGATGGGTTTTTTTAAAGAGTTGGTTATTAAAATAAGGCTATTTTAGTGATTGAATCATAAACCAACGGGTTGAAGAACTTAATAACGACCGTAGAAAATGCTCTAATACCCCTCTCATATGGCCTGCTCTATTGTTGCTGGTTGCGAAGGGGGCCCCATAACAGTTCCTTTATCCCTTAGAAACTCCTTGATCCAATATCAATATCAAAACCTTTATTGGCATAAAGTAAATAAATACAACTCCTTGATCCATTGATCTTGAGCAGCGTAAATCTAATGGTTGAGGGATATAAGGACCGAAACAAATCTTGCCACTGACAATGTAGCCTTGGGATCCTTGTCACTTAGTGGAAAAAAAGGCATTATGTCAGACACCGAGTAGTTCCCAACCTTTTTTTGACCAGGGACCACTAGGACTTTTTTGTTCGGTGCAGGGACCCCAAGGCTCAAAATAAAAATCCCGAGAATTTGAAAATAAACTTTAATCATAACTGTTAGTTAAACATTAAACTTAGAATAATATTTGAATATATATTTTTATAACAGAGAACTTTTAATTGAAAATATTGATTTATTGTGGGTTTATAACTTTGTTTCGCGGACCTTAATTTAGTTCTCGCGGACCCCTGGTTGGGAACCAGTGCACTAGATTGATATGTTAGAAGGGGAGAGATATAACGTAATCGGCGTTCCTCATAGAAGCGGCATTCCAAGAGGGCATGGAGCTAATGGATCAATAGAGCCCGAAGAGCAAGGGCAGGTCCTGTCTGGGTATGGGATGCTCAGAATTCCGCCCTGCATCACCATAGAGGGGTTCCTATAACAGTTCAAGCTTCAGGGTCCCAAAAAGGTCGGTCCGCCACTGGCACTCAGGCATGTCGGTGCAAGCAGATCCCACCCCCCCAAGATCCCACCCCCCCAAGCAGATCCCACCTCCCCCCCCCCCCTTATAGGTTCGACAGTTTCCCCTTTGCAACTTCGGCCGCCGCCGCTGCTCGCGAGCGAACCAGCCGGCCGAGCGGCGGCTGGCCAATGGCGAGGCCGGCGCGGGCAGCCAGTTACGCGGGCCAATGAGGAGGCGCGGAGCGGCCGCGCCGCCCGCCAATCGCGCCGCCCGCCGCAAGCCCGCCCAGGAGGCGAGGGAGCGTCCCGCCGCGTCTCCTTTTCAATAGATACGGTCGCCGCCCGCGGATTGGAGGGATCGCCTGGGGACTGGGTCCGCGGCTCCCGGCCGGCGGCGGCGCGTCGGGAAGCGCAAAGGGGCTGCGGAGAGGGCGCAGCGCGGCGGCTGCGGCTACGGCTACGCAGGGCTCTTCCTTGGGCTGGAGAGCTCCCGCGCACAACAAGGTGGGTAGGTCGGCCGGCTTTGTTCGTGGGGTTTTGCCTCCCCTCTCCCGCTGAGGATCGCCCCTGGTTTGTGATCCATGCAACAGCTGAGAAAGATTTTCATCATCATCATCCTTATTGTTGTTGTTGTTGTCATCATCATCATCATCATTACTATTTTATCATTATTATCATCATCATTATTATTTTTATCATTATTATCATCATTATTATCATTATCATCATCATTATTTTTATTATTATTATTATTATCATCATTATTATCATCATTATTATTATTATCATCATTATTATTATTATCATCACTATTATTTTATCATTATTATAATTATCATCACCATCATTATTATTATTATCATTATCATCATCATTATTATTATCATTATCATTATTATCACCATCACTATTATTTTTATCATTATTATTATCATTATCATCATCATCATTATTTTTATCATTATTATTATTATCATCATCATTATTACTATTATTATTATCATAATCACTATTATTTTTATCATTATTATTATCATTATCATCATCATTATTATTATCATTGTCATCATTATCATTATTATTATCATCATTATTGTCATTGTTGTTGTTATTTATTGCCTGACCTGGATGGCCCAGGCTAGCCTGATCTCGTCAGATCCCAGAAGCTCAGCAGGGTCAGCCCTGGTTAGTATTTGGATGGGGGGCCACCAAGGAATACCAGGGTTGCTGTGCAGAGGAAGGCGCTGGCAAACCACCTCTGTTAGTCCCTTGCCATGAAAACCCCCCAAAAGGGGTCGTCATACGTCGGCTGTGACTTGAGGGCACTTTACACACACATGATGATGATGATGATGATGATGATGATGAAAAAAGAGGCTCTCCCAGAGAAACCGCTCTGGGGTAAAGGGGAGCCCCGGGCATTGTGGTCGACGGGGGTGGGTGGGCTGATGGGCAGAGTGGCATGGACAGATCTCTGCGATCCTCCGGGGTTCATCGCCCGGGAAGGGTGTCGGCTGCAATTAGGATTAAGGGTTTCCCGGTCAAAGGCTGAGGTTCTGAATAGGATTGATGGCCCACGTGAAGGTTTAATTCTCAGAATGGGTCTGGTTTTTTTTAACCTCAGCCTTCCTCTTAAGGAGTTTGAGGAAGTGTAGCTGGGCTGTGTCCGTATGATTTTTTTCTTCCTGTTTTATTCTTGCAACAGCTGTGTGAGGTGGGTTCTTTCGAAACGTTATAACTGGCCCAAGGTCACCCGGTGAGCTTCGGGGCAGAGTGGGGGATTTGAACCCGAGTCCTGCTGGCTATTGTGCACAGCAGCTGTGGAGGTTTACGGCTCAGTATCTCAAATTAAGCCTGGCTGGGGTGATAACCCTCTCCTCTGGAATGTCTTGTCATTAACCTTGGGTCTAGCACTCGGCACATGCTCAAGGAGGAGATTCATGACAAATCAGCTGTTTCCTACCCAAGCCGTTGCAAAGCGGTGGTGGTCTGATTTCCTGCTGGGCTCTGAAAGAAAGCTCCCTTGGACAGTTTCTCTCTTTCAACCTGTCCTAGCTTGCCACTTGGTCACTGGGCCTTATTCACTGCTCAGCTCCTTGGTAGGTGGGGTGAAATATGGATGTAATTTTTTTAAAAAAAAACATTACAAACCCTGGTAGCCAGTGTGGTGTAGTGGTTAAGAGTGATGGTAGTGAACTTTAATCTGGAGAAACGGGTTTGATTCCCCACTCCTCCACATGAGTGGCGGAGGCTAATCTGGTGAACCAGTTGGTTTCCCCACTCCTGCACATGAAGCCAGCTGGGTGACCTTGGGCAAGTCAAAGCTCTGTTAGAGCTCTCTCAGCCCCACCTATCTCACAGGGTGTCTGTTGTGGGGAGGGGGAAGGGAAGGGGATTGCAAGCCGGTTTGATTCTCCCTTGAGTGGTAGAGAAAGTCAGCATATAAAAACCGACTCTTCTTCTAGTAATCAAACCTTGCTTGCCTGTCGGCTTGGTTAATCACCTGTCTTGGGTCTCGGTGTTCTACGCAAGAGCGTCCCCAAAGACCAGCATTTCCTCTTCCAGCCTTCTATGGAAAAATGTTCTGGTTTGATCTATGGCATAATATTCCTTTCATAGAATCACACATTTGGAAAGGGCCATACAAGCCCTCTAGTCCAACCCCCTGCTCAATGCAGGATCAGCTTAGAGCATCCTTTAAAGACAGGCATTGTCTTTAGTCTCCCCCTCTTCGGTTTTCCCCCATACAATCAGATTGCAATGGGAAATCTAACAGTAGCAGGAAGCGAGGGAGTGTGGTTCATTGGCTGAGCATCCACTTTGCTTGCCGAAGGCCCTGGGTTCTGTTTCTGCCAACCTCCAGTTAATGCTTCTTGGGTAGTAGGTACTGGGGAAAGACCTTTCTCTGCCTGGAGTGTTGGAGAGCTGTTGCCAACTGGAATAGACAATACTGAGTTAGAGGCACCAGCTGTTTGATTCAGTATAAGGTAGCTTCGGACATTCGCCTGCCTTCCTTGTCCCGAGTCAGCAAGAGTCTGGTCCTTGTCTGTCCAGCAGGTGACAGGTAAAGGCTTCAGGAGGGGATTGCTGCAGAAGTCAGAGGCTCTGATTTCCTGATCTGGAGCTCTACCCGGTTTCCTCCTTTCTACAAGATCGAGGGTCTCACATGAAGCGGCCTTATACCGAATCAGACTCTTGGTCCATCAAAGTCAGTACTGTCTGCTCTGACCGGCAGCGGCTCTCCAGGGTCTCAGGCAGAGGTCTTTCACATCTCCTACTTGCCTAGTCCCTTTAACTGGAGATACCGGGGATTGAACCTGGGACCTTCTGCATGCCAAGCAGATGCTCTGCCACTGAGCCACAGCCCCTCTATATCCTGGCACCTTTCTTGGGACTCAGGGGGACTCAGAAAATGCACCCTTGGTGTGATCCTTCATGCTTGAGGTTTGCAGGGGCTTTTCCCACCCCCTTTGGCATCTTTTTTAAATTTCCTTGTGTCTAGGTAGCCCTTTCCCGAGATGGTTGCATTAGCTGTGTACGAGTTGGGGTGGAAGCAGGCGATTCTAGGTGTAGTCAGTGACAGCTACATTTTCAAGAAAGTCTCTTGTTTTGTGTGCTCTTCATTTATGGCAGAATCTCAGATCCTCTTAGGACGTAAGGGACGCCCTTCATTTTGGCACGCTGCGATTCTGCCGCATTCCTGGCTTTTTGGCAAGCAAAGTGACTTTTCCACCTGCTCCTCAATGCCTCCAGAAACTGGTTCAGCCAGTGCTTTGTGCAATAAAACCAGATTGGCTGGGGGAGGGTTGCAAAAACCTCCCCCCCCCACCGTTCTGGATAGTAATGGTTTTGGGAGAGTGGAACTGTTCAGTGAAGGAGGGGCATGCTGATCTTTCTGGTCCCTATGCCAATAACGAATGCTTTCTGGTGTGTTGCGTTGTGGTTTCTCTTTTCTGGCCCAAAGATTGTGGTTTTTTTCTCTCTCTGGCTGCACCAAGCAATCTCTTGGGAGCTGAGGATCAAAGCAGAGGAAACACTGAAAAATCAGTGAATGGCAGCTGGAGGAGGCCTTGTTTGGATCAGGACCGTGGGGCAGAGAGTTCTGCTTCCCCTTGTACCCTTTCCTGACCTCAAAACCCCCCTCCAATTTCCATTTGCCCTGCTGGAAGTAACATACAAGTTAGCTAATGATGGAGACATTCAGAGATGTAACAGGCATTCTTTTCTGAGATTGGGTTATTGTGCTACATCTCTGTTATCTTCATCCTCTGCTGGAGCACTCCCTGGAACTGTCTGGCCATTCAGAGGAAATGGGGTGCTGGAATGGAGGAAACTTTGCTCTGATCCAGCAGAGCTTATTAAGCATGAAGGCTGGGAATGGGGAACCTCCATGTACATAAGCAGTCTACCTCTGATTACCAGATGTTGAGGGATGAAGGTCGTGGAGTTATTGTTTTCATGCCCTGATTTTATGACATCCCAGGGGCATCACGTCAGCCACTGTAGGGAGCAGGATGCAGGACTGGATGGACCGGCAAATTTCCTCTTGTGTTTTAATGTGGGAATCCTGTCCTTGGACCAGTTTTCTGCAAGACCACTTGAATAAATTGGCGTGGTTTAGTGCTAATTGGGGCTGGTGTTCGTCAAAGCGCAGCTTGGCTCTGGAATAAGTAGAAGAGTTTGCCCCTGATCACGTTCAGTGTACATTTTCATCACTGCTAAATGACCACAATCGGACCCTAATTTGTTGGGAGGTTAGAGGGCCCAGGTTTGAGAACAAACAGCTTGCTTTCCAGTTTGATGTGAGCCTCAGCCCTCTTCTTGAATGAATGAAGCCCTTGTCTGGTTTATAAGGGTCAGGAATCGTACTCTTGTCTGCGTAGCGGCAACCCTCTAAAAATACCTGAGATCTGTGCTAATTTAAACTAAGTTTTCCTTCAAAATGCCTTTTTTATGAATTGGCAGGGTTTTTTTTAATTTATTTTATTTATATCCCGCCTTTCACCCCAATGGGGACCCAAAGTGTCTTACGTCATTCTCCTCTCCTTTGTTTTATCCTCACAACAACCCTTTGAGTTAGGTTAGGCGGAGAGTGTGTGACTGGCCCAAAGTCACCCAGCAAGCCAAAACCCTATACACATATATAAAATCTTCAAAACTGTCAACCGATATGACAACTGCTGTTTTTTTAATAATTCTCTTGTGAAACAGCTGCCGTGTGATGGAACTGCGAGTTGACAGATTGTCTCTGCTGAATGGTTTTTTGGCTATAAAATCTCTTGGGTGCTGTACGGAACAGCAGAAATGCTGATCTTCTTTTGCCACCCCAGCGAAAATCCTTCACAGTGCTCAGTCAGAGGCCCAGAGAATGAGGGTCATTGTACGGCAGGGTATGATTCTCTGGTTGTAGATAAGGGTATGATTCTCTGGTTGTAGATAAGGGTATGATTCTCTGGTTGTAGATAAGGGTATGATTCTCTGGTTGTAGATAAGGGTATGATTCTCTGGTTGCAGATGCATAGGCTTATTCCTGGTGTGTAATAAACTTTGTACCCCATCAGCTGTACTGTGGTGAAGTCTTGTAAAAGGCTTTAGCAGGACTTAGCATCATGTCCTGAGACATTCTCCCTTCCCAAACTCTTTTTATTTGTTATAGTTGTTATTCTTCTTCTTCTTTTATATTTGCCTTTCTTGCAAAGGTAGAGGGCTGGAGAATTTTCTGTGGTGTTAATTTTTTGTTTGTTTGCAGAAAATGTTTTGAAGACATTATATCATAAGGTTAATGGGTTTCAGAGTTAGTGGATATTGTATTTATTTGAGAACCAGTAAGGTGTAGAACAAGGAGCCCCGTGGCGCAGAGTGGTAAGCTGCAGTACTGCAGTCAAAAGCTCTGCTCACGTCCTGAGTTCGATCCTGATGGAAGTTGGTTTCAGGTAGCTGGCTCCAGGTTGACTCAGCCTTCCATCCTTCAGAGGTCGGTCAAATGAGTACCCAGCTTGCTGGGGGTAAAGGGAAGATGACTGGGGAAGGCACTGGCAAACCACCCCGCAAACAAAGTCTACGTTGGGATGTGACATCACCCCATGGGTCAGGAATGACCCGGTGCTTGCATAGGGGACCTTTACCTTTAAGGTGTAGAACACATGAACACATGAAGCTGCTGTATGCTGCCTTATACTGAATCAGACCCTTAGTCCATTAAAGTCAGTATTGTCTACTCAGACCTGCAGCGGCTCTCCAGGGTCTCAGGCAGAGGTCTTTCACATCACCTACCTGTCTAGTCCCTTAAACTGGAGATGCTGGGGATTGAACCTGGGACCTCCTGCATACCAAGCAGATGGTGTACTACTGAGCCACAGTGGTTGGATTAGGATCAGAGAGACCTGGATTCAGATCTCCACTTAAGTATGAAGTTCTCCAGAAGACCCTAACCCAGACCTTCTCCCTCAGCCTGACCTTCCTTACAGGGTTGCTGTCTGTACAAAAGCAAGAGAGGGAAATCATGGATGCCCCCCTGAGCATCTAGTAGGATGAAATTCGGTAAATAGGGATAGATCTTTCTTTCATCCCACTTTTTGGCCAGAAATGAATTTCCAAAACAACTTGCAGGGATCAATAGACAATGAAAATATGGCAATTCAAACCAGAAACAATTCTATTAAATTATTTACCAAAAGTGCAAAACGAACTTTGTGATATATGTCTCCATATGGTAACAACAGCAAGAATAAATTTCACGAGATACTGGAAAGGAAACAAATATCTAGATTTACATAATTGGATGGATTAAATGAAACAGGCCTTCGTATTAATTAAACTGACTTACTAAAGGTAAAGGTCCCCTGTGCAAGCACAGGGTCATTCCTGACCCATGGGGTGACATCACATCCCGATGTTTACTAGGTAGACTTTGTTTACGGGGTGGTTTGCCGGTGCCTTCCCCAGTCATCTTCCCTTTACCCCCAGCAAGCGGGGTACTCATTTGACCGACCTCGGAAGGACGGAAGGCTGAGTCAACCTTGAGCAGGCTACCTGAACCCAACTTCCGTCGGGATCGAACTCAGGTCGTGAGCAGAGCTTTTGACTGCAGTACTGCAGCTTACCACTCTGCGCCACGGGGCTCTTAAACTGACTTACTACCAAAATAATACAAACACTAAAGATCTAGACATTGTGTGGAATCCAATAATTTATAGAATGGAAAATATGCTTAAAAGTTTAGGCTGTGGAGATGAAGCTATGTAAAGTGTTTATTGGTTTTGAAATGTTCTATGGTTTTATTATTCTGAAATGTTGTATGGGTTTACTGTTTGAAATGAGGTATGGATTTTTTTGAAATTTTGTGGTTTTTTAATGTAATAATAAATTTTTAATAAAAAGGGAAAAAAGGGGGGAAAGAAAATAAGGCAATTCAATAAAAAATGTGCCTTAAGGAGAGATATTGAACTGACTATTTCCTGCGTTGGCCTCATCCAGGGCAATAGTAAGTTAGAGAGAAGGAAGGCTCTCAGCCAGTGGGGACAGCTTCAAAGCTGTCAGGTTTTATGGGGGCAGGGTGTATCCCTATGAGCCTTGACCTGGATGGCCTAGGCTAGCTGAATCACATTGGCTCACAGAAGCTAAGTAGGAGCAGCCTTAATTAGTACTTGGATGAAAGGCCACCAAGGAAGTCCAGGGTTGCTAGCAGGAGTCAGGCAGTGGCAAACCACCTTTGTGTGTCTCTTGCTCTGAAAACACTCTGGGGTCGCCAGAAGTCAGCTGTGACTTGATGGCACTTTGCACGCATCCCTATCAAGCATAGCGTTATCGATGTGCACAAAATGTGCATTTGCAGTGCAGTCCTAAGCTGTATTCTTGCTTAGAACGGTGTTGTTGTGTTTAGGATGGCTCTGTCAAATAGAAGAAGAAGCAGAGTTGGTTTTTATATGCCGACTTTCTCTACCACTTAAGGAAGAATCAAACCGGCTTACAATCACTTGGAAATATGCTTGGAAAACAGTAAACCAAGTTAGAAGAAGAAGAGTATATGCCAACTTTCTCTACCACTTGAGACTCAAATCGGTTTAGAATCACCTTCCCTTCCCCTCCCCACAACAGACACCCTGTGAGGTAGGTGGGACTGAGAGAGCTGTGACTAGCCCAAGGTCACCCAGCTGGCTTCATGTGTAGGAGTGGGGAAACAAATCCAGTTCACCAGATTAGCCTCCACCGCTCATGTGGAGGAGTGGGGAATCAAACCCGGTTCTCCAGATCAGACTCCACCGCTCCAAACCACCACTCTTAACCACTCTGGCTTCCACAGGCTATACGATGTGGGAGATCCGTAGTCAGAAATCCTTAAATTGTCTTAACTTTGCAAAGTATCCAGATTGTATCTGTCTCCCCTCTCCCGCAACAGTTGTGGCCAGAGGTGACATCTAAAGGGTTAACCCCACCCAGTGCTATGGCCTGAATTCCAATCCCCCCTCCTTTGCAGCTGCTTTTTGATGTTCAAAAGAATGTCCAAAGTCATGGGCCTCTTATCTAATGTGTTGTTTGGCCCTGGGGCGGCAATCCCTAGCACTTTTCCTAGGAAGTGAGTTGGTCTGGACTTGGTGTGACTTACCTCTAAGTAAGCATGCTTAGGATTTCACCCTAAGTGCAGAAGTGTAGAATTCCCCCCCCCCCCTCAATATGTCATTTCAACTACTTTAAATTTTTGGGGAAACTTTGGAGGTATTTAATTGGTATGTAAAATTAATCAGGCAGTGTCCTTTAAAGGTTTTGTTTCCTGAATATAAGGCCAAAAATGTGCTAAAACATTGCTGTTGCTTTGGAATGGTCATACTTACAGTGTTTATAGGGGAGGTTTAATCCCCAAAGGGAACCAAAACAGCTGTTGAATGGTTTCTAAAATACAAATTGAGCTAATAATAACAATAATACAGTGAAACCAAGCAAATCTGGGCTAATCCTGACCCGTGAGGCTGCCTAACGCAGGCCCCAAGCTAAAGAGCCTTATGGTTCCCATCTTCTGGCCCTCCCCAGTTCACATCTGGGGACCCCCACCACCATAAGAGCCAGCATGGCATGGTGGTTAAGAGTGGCAGACTCTAATCTGGAGAACTGGGTTTGATTCCCCACTCCTCCACATGAAGCCTGCTGGGTGACCTTGGGCTAGTCACAGTTCTCTCTGAACTCTCTCAGTCCCACCTACCTCACAAGTTGTCTGTTGTGGGGAGGGAAAGGGAAGGCATCTTGGCCATCTTCTGGTCACTAGGGGTGTGTGTGTGTGAGGGGGAGGTAGTTGTGAATTTCCTGCATTGAGCAGGGGGTTGGACTAGATGACCCTGGTGGTCCCTTCCAGCTCTATGTTTCTTTGAGATTGTAAGCTGCTTTGATTCTCCTTAAAAGGTAAAGTTGGCATATAAAAACCAACTCTTCTTCTCCTTCTTCTAAGTCTAGTCCTGTTGTCCATATCCATTTTAACTCCCCCCCAACACACACACAAACTATCGAACGAAATGGAAAGAGATGAGAGATCCTATCACCAGTACAGAGTGACCAGTAAACAGAGTCAGTGTGGCCTAGTGGTTAGAGTGTCACACCAGGGAAACTGGTTCAAATCCCCACTCAGTTATAAAGCTTGCTGGGCTGCCTTGAGCCTGTTATTCTCTCTTGGCCTGTCCTACCTCACTGGGTCCTTCTCTTGATAATGTGGAGCAGGGGAGAGCCAGACAAATGAGACGAATAGACCACGGCTGTCACATTGTTACTCTAAGGAGGGAGCCTCCACTTCAGTTGGGTGAATTAGCTGGAGACAGAGAGCAAGAGGGGGGACCTGGGGTCAATAACCTGGGTGAGTTTTGTGGGGAGCAGTGTTTTGCTCTTATGCCAGTCTTTGGCCCCTGTGCCTTTGTGGCACCCCTTAGCAGGAGGAGGACCCTGACTGCTTACTGCTGGGTACCCAAGGTTGGGTGAAAAGAAAATATATATAAATCTATGCATAAATACTAAAAGTATAATTTGTTAGAAGCTCTATGTAAAATTTAAAATTATTTAAAAGCATTAAAATAGCACAATGGCATATCTTGAGGTTGATAACTGTAACCACATACCAAATGTGTTTCGGCCTATGGGGCCTTCATCAGTGGTTAATTAAAACCCTTTCTTAAGCCTGCACACATTTACAGAAATACATTAATGAATACAAATACAAACAGTTCAAACCCAACCAGGCATGTGTATATGTCGTAAATTCTATTCACAATTACTCAAAACATCTGGTATAATAGGTTCTTGTTGTAATACTGGTTAGTATAAGTCTCTCATATACTCTGTGTGCAGGTATCAACCTAGTAAAGTAGTGACTGCTTAAAACATAGCGGCACTCTCAGGTGGTGAGATGCCTAGCTGATGCTCCGTTCTTCCCCCAGCTACTCCAACGCTCTTTAGGTCTGAATGAGCATCACAGAGCTATCCTGGCATGTCCTAGATAACTGGAAGTGCCAGCCAGGCTAATGGCCATTGCTACCCCCATTCCAGTTCGAGGGGAAAGGCGCCCCGCTGCTCCAGGCTGCAAAGTACTTCTTCTGCATGCGGCCGTGAGAACCGCTGTGTTGCACTTTTTCACCCTGGGAAGGAGCTGAAAAGCTGCAGAGATGTTACAGCTGCTTCTGCCTGCTTGGGGTCGGTGTAGGGGAACAGGCTGTTTATATGGAGGGGAAGGTAGTGCAGGGCATTGGCGGTGTCAGTGGGTGCTGGGGACATTTATCTGATCCTGGTTTCCCTTGCCCTTTGGTCAGCAGGCAACAAAATGACATCCACATGCATGTGAAGCGCAGGATGGTTGAAACACACTTGCTGGTCAGTTTCTGTGGCTATCGGTGGATTTGAAAATCAAATAGAAGAAGAGTTAGTTTTTATATGCTGTCTTTCTCTGCCACTCAGGGGAGAATCAAACTGGCTTACAATGACCTTCCCTTCCCCTCCCCACAACAGACACGCTGTGAGGTAGGTGGGCTGAGAGAGCTCTAAGAGAGCTGTGACTAGCCTAAGGTCACCCAGCTGGCTTCGTGTGTAGGAGTGGGGAAACAAATCCAGTTCACCAGATTAGCCTGCGCCGCTCACGTGGAACTGGGGAATCAAACCCAGTTCTCCAGATCAGACTCCACTGCTCCATACCACCGCTCTTAACCACTGCACCACGCTGGCTAGAAGGACTTTTAAAAAAATGCCTTTATGTTTTTTATGTCTTCCCATCAAAAGGGGGTGAAAAGTCCTTCAGGGGGGTTGGGGATTCTGCCTAAGGCTGGCAATGACATTTATTAGTAGGGATGAGCTGGCCGAGTGGTTTTCTTTTTGAGTCTATGTTGTCGTTAGTTTTGGTTGGCCTCTTTTTTTTATGCTTCCTTTGCTGCGTCTTGAACGCAGGGAGCTGACGTCTACTGAACCAGACCATTGGTCAGCTTTGCCTACTCTACTTAGCTATCCTGCTGAGGTCTTTGGTCTCCCCTGCTACCTGATAAAAGGAAGTATTTCTTCAGACAACGCATAGTTAAATTGTTGGATTCCTGCCCCAGGATGTGGTGATGGCTGCCAACTTGGCTTTAAGAGGGGAGTGGACATGTTCATGGAGGAGAGGGCTATCCATGGCTACTGGTCAAAACGAATACTAGTCATGATGCAGACCTATTCTTTCCAGGATCAGAGGAGCATGCCTATTATATTCGGTGGTGTGGAACACAGGCAGGATAATGCTGCTGCAGTCCTCTTGTTTGTGGGCTTCCTAGAGACACCTGGTTGGCCACTGTGTGAACAGACTGCTGGACTTGATGGGCCTCGGTCTGATCCAGCATGGCTTTTCTTAGGTTCTGATCCTTTTTAAAAATGGAAATACCAGGGATTGAACTTGGGAACTTCTGCATGCCAAGCGGATGCTCTGGCACTGAGCCATTGCATCATTTTTACATATACACCATTTGGGTACAATTGATGCAAAAAAGAACTTTGGGAAATGTATTAATTTTAATGAAGGGAAAAATTTGGTATGAAAACGAAGAGCCGTTGCTTCGTTTCTTGCAAGGAAGAAATAAATTGGAACGGGGACATTGAAATCACGCCAGACAGCTTTTCAGTCTTAGCTCTGCTTACCGGCCACGCCGTGTTAAAAACGGTCATTAAGGGAGGTTACCTAGAGACGTCTGCATTTTCTCAAACCGCAGGATCAAGAAAATTAGTGGTAAACCAAGTGGGGTCCTCAGCCTGTCGTATATCCCACCAGTCACTCATATCAGAGAACCCGGGTTCCACCAGGAGAGAAACAAACAACCCACTTTTTCTGAGAAGGACATTGATATGTTTTTACAGGCATTCTTTTATTATATTTTTCATTTATGGTAAGTTTTATGGTAATTGGTATGAAAATCCTGCATCCCTTCTAAACTACTACTGCATCCTACTAGTGGTTTGCATAACATCGATTGAGAACCACAACGGCAAATTATTCCTTTGAGCTAAAATGTAGACTCCCCGCTTCTCTTTTTAAACCATGAGTTCTCCTCTCAACCTCCCCCCACTTTTTATTCTTATGTCACTGTTTCTAACAAGCTTAGGCCATTTATGCATGGCTGTTTCCTCATGGTCACCCCGCGACTACTTAAGGGCTTTGCCTTGATTATGCTTGCATTTTCCAATCGTCAGAGGTTGTCTTGCTCTCCCCATGCATTTTTGCGCATTTCCCCCGCGTTTTCTGGATTCGTGTTTAGCAAGCATCCAGAAAGCCCGGGGGAAAGCGCCAAAATGCTTGGAGAGAGTGAAGTGACTTCTGATGATCAGAAATGGCAAGCATAATCACAGCAAAGCCTTGCAGTAGTCAGCGGGGTGACGGTGAGGAAACAGCCATGCATAAATGGCCAACTATAGGTATTCATAAGGAAGGTGAAACGGAAGGGGCTATAGATTTAAGGGGCCTGGCATCAATTTGTTATAAGGTTGTTTTTTTTTTAATGCTGTTTTTGTGATGACCAACTTTTGTCTGATTGCACCCCCAGTTTCTCAAACAGAACTGCATTTAAAATGAAAATGCTGTTTTGCTATGCATCCATATTTTCATTTTACAACTGGAACTCTTTGGATTAACAGTGATCTCATAATCATATATTTGTAAAATCAAATAATTGTAAAATTATTGATTCCGTTCCTGTAGGGCTGGATTTGATTGTTTTGGAAGTTAGCTATCATAATCTTCGGTCCCAGGGTGTATTCTGGGGGAGAAAAATTCCTCACGTTAAACCAAGGGAAAGCCAAGGGCTGTGTTACAACTGAGGTGGGCGCCGATTGTTCAGCATCTGTGTCATCACCAACACAGAGCCTGTGGTCTTAGTTTGTGGTGGAACACAGTTTCAAGCCTCTGGCTCGCGTCACCATGATCTGTAAACATTTGCTATCGACAGATGGTTGTGTGTGTACCTATAGATGCTCTCTCTGCTTGTAGAGTGTACGTCCTGGTGAGATCTGGCCCAATTTTATTCCAGAATCTCTTAATGGGGGGGGAGGCAGGAAATGGAAATAAACAACAACAATATAACGTATCCCTTCCCCCTTTCTCTGAGAGAGGAACCTAAATTGCTTGCGTGCTCGGATGAGTCGCTCCTTGAGCGTGGAAGGCTGCAGCAGGGTACATCGCCAGAATTAAATTGAAATGGGAAGCAATAAATATTGCACATCAAATTGAATGCGCGGCTCATTCTGTTTGCTCGGTGGTAGCAGAGGCTGCATGTGAGTGGGGGGGGGAGCAGTTATTTTCAAATGGTGTTCTTGAGAACTTTGAGATTTTTTGCAAATTTACCGGCTTTGTACGCTCAGATTTGCAGGGGCGGAAACACCTCCCAGAAGATCTGGCATGACGGTACGCCAAACTTGATGTGACGTGCAGAATCCATGATCCAGATGTTCCTTGACTTTCTAGGGGCGGGCTGGGCTGCAACCACAATGGAATTTCATATTCTGTCATGCAAAGATTGCTATTTTTCCTGGGGGAGAGCTGGCATTTCCCCCAGAATCTGAGTATTTCCAAGGGTTTCTGAGCCTTTGTGAATCCGACGGTTTTGGCCTAGCTTTATGTAAATGGCTTCTAGCTCCTTGCTTGTAAATACTTGTTTGATGTTAGAACAGCCTTTGGCTGATACAATAAACAATCCTTAAGTGAAACTAAATGAATCATGCATCAGAACAAACGGAGCTGGTCCTGGCATGACTCGGCGGTTTGTTTGCTGATGCAGCTGAATGAAAATAGCAGGCGCAAGTTTTCTTTCGCATCGTTGCAAGTATATCGGAGGAGCTATTCGGCATGGGTAAGTTCCCTTGGTTCCTGTCCAAATATTGACCTAATGAATCTTCCTAGACTATGTGAGAGATTTGCACTGGGGCAGCAACAGGGAAGAATTCAAGCAGGATAACACAGGTAACACAGTTGTGTTACCCTACGTGGGAACTGGTCAAAATTTATCCTGCTTGAATTCTTAGCAATATTCAGTATGTAAGCTGGAGATATTACATGATGACTGATCTTTGAGGGACTGATGAAGAAATGTAAAGCCAAAGAATCCGAAATGGCCGTATCCCTTCTTCAGTTTTTGGCATCATCTCATGGTAACGTCAGAAACACCATTATAAATCCTTTCTTCAATTTTTGGCATCATCTCATGGTAACGTCAGAAACACCATTATAAATTTGAAGAGGAACCAAGGACTTCCTTGTGAACATCACCTAAGGACTACACCTATACTTTGAATTTTCAAGTCTGGTTGTTCCAACTTGATTGTTGTAATATACATTATAAATAGTAGGATAGATTATTTAGGTTGTTCTAAGTGTATAGTTGTGACTCTATGTTATATGTTGTAGCAATCTATATAAACATTTGCAATTTGTTATACTCACTCGCTCCTGTGCTGATTTCCAAACCTCCAGGTACTAGCTGCAGATCTCCTGCTATAACAACTGGTCTCCAGCCGATAGAGATCAGTTCACCTGGAGAGAATGGCCACTTTGGCAATTGGACTCTATGGCCGTGGTTCTCAACCTTTTTCCGACCGTGGCCCCCTTCCGACCTTGTTTCCTTCCTGTGGCCCCCCTGTCCTACTGGTAGAAAGGTAGCTATTTAAATGTTTTGTTTGTAAATAGCCAAGGAACAAAGAATCATAAACAGCCACACAAAATGCACACATGCAGTTCTTATTGGGAAACTGAAATACCCCACTAAAAGGGAACACGCTAATAAACAACAGTGTTCACATACAAGGGAGGACAAAGCCTCTACCACCATTGCACAAGATTACAGCAATACAAAAATCCACAGTTGCAAACGATGCATAGAAGTGCAATGAAGAAAGTCATATGTTAGGTTTTCATGTGTTTCTGTTTTCTTCACTTCTCACTTCCCTCTGTGGCCCCCTAGTCTCGTGCCGTGGCCCCCCATTGACGCAGTTTTCACCTGTGGCCCCCTTGGAATATCCTGGGGCTCCCTGGGGGGCCATATTGCCCCAGGTTGAGAACCACTGGTCTATGGCATTGAAGTCCCTGCCCTCCTCAGGCTCTGCCCCAAAAACCTCCCATTGGTGGCAAAGAGGGACCTGGCAACCCTAGGTAACGCCCACACCACCCTGTATTAGCTTGAGATAGGGAAGTTTTGGAAATTGCCCTTGTCCAGATTTCTCTCCAGGTTTTTCAATTTTGAATCATCTGTCTGATTTCCAAAGTGGAACTGAAGTATTAGGAACCCCCCACTATTTTTTATTTCTGAATTTTTATACATGCAAACTATCAATCTAGCAAGAGCAGGGGTCTTAAAGTTGCCAGGTCCCTCTTTGCCACTGGTGGGAGGTTTTTGGGGCAGAGCCTGAGGAGGGTGGGATTTGGGGAAGGACTTCAATGCCATAGAGTCCAATGGCCAAAGTGGCCATTTTCTCCAGGGGAACTGATCTCTATCAGCTGGAGATCGGTTGTAATAGCAGGATATCTCCAGCTATTACCTGAAGGTTGGCAACCCTAAGGGGTCCCCAACTTTTTTTTGAACCTGTGGGCATAGGGTTGCCAGCCTCCAGGTGGTGGCTGGAGATCTCCCGCTATTACAACTGATCTCCAGGCAACAGAGGTCAGTTCCCTTGGAGAAAATGGCTAATTTGGTAATTGGACTCTGTGGCATTGAAGTCACTCCCCGTCCCAAACCCTGCCCTCATCAGGCTCCGCCCCCAAATCTCCAGGTATTTTCCAACCTGGAGCTGGCAGCCCTAGCTGGGAGGGTAGGCCTCTTGGAGACATCTTCCCCCCATAGTTTGCTTGGAGCTTGATGACAGAAGAGAAGCATGATATAAATGAAATAATTAGGGTTGCCAGCTCTGGGATGGGAAATACCTGGAGATTTGGAGGCGGAGCATGAGGAGGGTGGGGTTTGGAGAGGGGAAGGACTTCAATGGGGTATAATGCCATAGAGTCCACCTTCCAGAGGGGCCGTTTTGTCCAGGCGAACCGATCTTCATCGCCTGGAGATCAGCTGTAATCCCTGGAGATCAGTTGTAATAGCGGGCGATCTCCAGCTACCACCTGAAGGGGTGGCAACCGTAGTTTAAAATAAACAGAAAACTTAAGGGCATGTTTATTCAGACGTATCTTTTAAGAACAAAACCTTCTTGTCCTTATTTTTATCAGCGTCTCTTCTGATCAGTTTCTCCCATCCCACAAGAAATCTACAGTTCTGTGAGAGGAACCACAGAAAGATCCATTTGCTACCTCTCCCATAAATACATTAGCTAGCACCTGCCATTTAAAAATACATTTTAAACCAATTCTTAACTCGGCAAATACATGAAAAAGCACTAAGGATTGTAAAGGTCTATACACAGATTGGAACAACTCTCCCTTCCCAGGGGTGACCTTAGAAGACTAGGAAAATCACATCCCTTCTGGAGCTGCTCAAAAATTAACTTGGAATTAACAATCCAGTCGGGGCTGCTATAAAACCGCTGGATTCCAATTATCGTTTGATGTGGGACATATAAGAGACACTAATTTATGATCTCAGTAGCCTGAAGCAGGCAGCATTAAAATCATGGGGCAATTAAATTATGGGTACCAAGTCACTGGTTTTTCTTAACTTAATTCTGTTTTAGGGAATATTAGAATTTGCTGCGCCCAGGAACATGCTTATTCCATACTTTTATTCTTTGCTCAGACTGTTGTAAATGTTCGTTGCTTAATGTTCTGTTTTCCTTTGTAAGCAATTACTTGTATTTCTAGGGTTGCCAAACTCTGGGTGGTGGCTGGAGATCTCCAACTATTACAACTGATCTCCAGGTGACAAAGAGATAAAATACTGTTGCCTCAAGTTTCCAATTTGGTATAAGGCAAGCTTCTATTTCTATTCATTCCCCTTTTTCTGTGTGAATGAGAGAACTGTGTGTTCAAACATCCCCAAATCTAGAGATTTGAGGGACCAGGACAAAGAAAATGGAAGAATTCAGGGGGGAAACTTTTTATAACTGTATATAATTTTTCTCATAGAAAATGAAGATATCTATACTTTTAAATATGTGTGTAAGTGCCGTCAAGTCACTTTCGACTCATGGCGACCCTATGAATCAACGTCCTTCAAAATGTCCTATCTTTGACAGCCTTGCTCAGGTCGTGCAAATTGAGGGCCGTGGCTTCCTTTATTGAGTCAATCCATCTCTTGTTGCGTCTTCCTCTTTTCCTGCGGCCTTCAACTTTTCTTAGCATGATTGTCTTTTCCAGTGACTCTTGTCGTCTCGTGACGTGACCAAAGTACAATAGCCTCAGTTTAGTCATTTTAGCTTCTAGGGTCAGTTCAGGCTTGATTTGATTTATAACCCACTGATTTGTTTTTTTGGGTAGTCCACAGTATCTGTAACATGCTAAGTTATAAAAGATGCCTTTTATGTTGTCTAATGATTAAAAGAAGTTTAGGTTTGACAGGAAGTAAATATTGCATGTATTTCAATTTCCCCCCAAATATCCACTTTTTCCTGGGGGGGTGGGAGAACAGAAAAAAGGGCTCTCCCCCCCCCCCCGTAGCTTCAAAATTTGAGAAACTGTAAATCTCTACTGCCATTACATCAATCCAGGTCTTAAAAAGAAAGCTTTTTTGCTGGAAGCGTGCCATGCCATTCCCATTTTAATTCAAAAACCAAAATTTTTTTTAGCTATCCAAAATTTAGGAAATAGGATTGAGGAAATGTGAATTTTTAAAACAAAATATGCATTTTGTGCGTCCAAAGAATCTCCTTTCAGCTCTGAAAATTAAATTATTCCCCCCCTCGACAGCAGCAAAACAACAACAATCAGGAAACCAAAACTGCCAATGTTGTCCAATGATGGCATGCAAAGTGGAAAAGGAAACACAAAGCTGTTGGGCCGATCTCTCGGGGAGCCTGGAATTTAATCCCCACAAATTATAATTGCAACTGCTGAGAATAATTTGTTGCTACTGGAACCAGCAGTTAGAGCTCCCAAGAAAACGGCTCACAAACTGGCAGCTGCAGGGAAAAACAAAACGAAACGGGTGATTTCCCTCCTCCATTTCTTGCTCTTGAAGTAAGGAACAATTCTCTCAGTTGTGTGCAGATTGTTCCAAACTAATAGGTCCTTTTTTCCCGTAGGAAATGGCATGTTTTTTTGGGAGGGAGGGGGAAATTATAGGGTTATATTAGAATAAAATAAGCTTGTTGAAAGACTGGGCGAAGGAGAGTGGCGCAAATTGCCAGCCTGGGTACTTCAAGGATGCTCGAAAATGGCTTGCTGTTTTGCAATTGGTGGTAAGGAAAGAAACAGGAGAATTAAAAGGGGGAAATGGCTTTCCTGCTAATGGGCAAGTACCTCTAGTCTTGAACCCTGATGCTTCCTGATCTGGGGGCTTCTCCTTGCCACTTGGTTTCCCCCCTTTTATTATGGTTTCCACGTGACCAGGCAAACATGAGAATAAATTAGTTGTGTGCAAATGCTCTCCTGTTTGAATCTGGTATTGCCAGGGTTTGTTAGCTGCCAATCTGGGGGAGGCAGTGGCTCCATGGTAGAGCATCTGATTTGTGTATAGAAGGTCCCAGTGTTGCCCCAAGTAGGCAGTCTCCACTTTAAAAGGTAAAGGTCCCCTGTGCAAGCACCAGGTCATTCCTGACCCATGGGGTGACGTCACATCCCGACATTTACTAGGCAGACTTTGTTTGCGGGGTGGTTTCAGCCAGTGCCTTCCCCAGTCATCTCCCCTTTACCCCCAGCAAGCTGGGTCCTCATTTGACCGACCTCGGAAGGATGGAAGGCTGAGTCGACCTTGAGCTGGCTACCTGAAACCGACTTCCATGGGGATCGAACTCAGGTTGTGAGCAGAGCTTTTGACTGCAGTATTGCAGCTTTACCACTCTGCGCCATGGGGCGCCTAGTCTCCACTTTAGTTGGGGGAATTAGCTGGAGACAGAGTGAGCGGTGGTAACTGGGACTAAGCAGGTGTATAATTAGAATTGGTTTTATTAAAGAATATAATAATAAAAACAAGAAATATAATTTAAGCAATGAACACAGCATACAAGAGCTGACTAAGAGAAAAGAGAGGAGGTTGGATAGGGTTTCAAGGGTGGGTGATAGTTACCAGTCTTGAAGGGACGTCCAGGGAAAGCAGCGCTGAAATGGAAAATGACCAGTGTTACCAGGAGCAAAGGAAAGAGCTCACATTCAAGTGAGGGGTGTGTGTGCACGCACGGATCCAGCACACACACACTATGAATGACCAAAGGGTTAGGGTTACTATGCCAATAAAGGTGTCTCAATCTGATAAAGACTTTTCATAGAATGGCCAAAGGACCAATATTTATACCCCCTAATGGGTCCTGAGGTGGTATGAGGTAAGCTGGCAGAAAAGCCAGATACAAAAAAATTGATTGCTTCCCCGAGGTTCGAACAAAAAGGTAGGAGAGGTTTGATGAGTCGTCAGGACCCATGAGAATGCGTGGACAGAATCTCTTGAATACTGATTGATTGCTGGGATGGGTGAAGATAGGGTAAGTAATGGTCTGCTGATTAAACCTTAGGGTGACACAATGGGGATTAGGTAGCCCCATTGTCCAGCCAGCACACCGTAGGGCAAGGGGAAATGTTCAGTGGCCAAACACCTTCCTTCCCAGGCTTGGCACACAAGATGGATCCCAAAACCCTCTGAGAGGCATTCATTTTGTGGGGAGCAGGGTCTTCCTCTTATGCCAGTCTTTGGCCCTTGTGCCTCCCTGGCACCCCCTCTTAGTGGGAGGAGGGGTCCGACTGCTTACACCAGGTTCAGTCCCTGGTATATTACACATTATTGTTAAAGGTAATTCTTTATTTTAATTTTGGAATTTTTATCTGTTTATTTTTTATATAAATTATTATGTGTTTGCCACATTGAGTCAATGCCTGGAGAAAGATGGGTCGCAAGTAGGGTTGCCAACCTCCAGGTGCCATCGCCCACTATTACAACTGATCTTCAGCCAATAGAGATCAGTTCACCTGGAGAAAATGGCCGCTTTGGCAATTGGACTCTATGGCATTGAAGCCCCTCCCCAAACACCACCCCACCCTCCCCTCCCCAAACCCCGCCCCCAAAACCTCTCGCTGGTGGTGAAGAGGGACCTGGCAACCCTAGTCACAAGTATCCCAAATATAGATTTTCCCTATTTGTAGCTTTTGGGATTTGGATTCTGTAGGCTAAAATGACATTTAAAATCTGCAAGGCTTTAAGAAAATGTTCTGCATGAGTCCAGTTTTTCATAACTGACTCTAAATCACAGAACATGCCAGGTTCTTTCCAGTTTTTAATATAAAATCTCATGCACACACACACACTGTGTGCCTTTTAAATACTAGATGCATTAGATGTGTATAGTTCAGCTAAAGGCTGGTTTTTTTTTTTTTTTAAAGGGAAAGTTTCAACTTCCGAAGAGATTTAATAAGTCTACAGTACTTGAGAATGTTTAAATAATGGATGGGCTGCATTGACTTAACATAATGAACTCCGTCTGAAGTTTTATGTCGCTGAAAAGAGAAGGAACAAAACTACCTTTCACATGCAGCAAAGACATTTAATTAGTCCATGAAATGTCAGTATGCGGGTATGTTTTTAAAAACAAGTGGACGGGCTGTGTTTTCGGAGAGGTTCATATGGGAGCTGCATAAAGTTGGTGGTATTCACTTGATGTGCTGCCCTAGGTCATAGAGTCGGAGCAAACTGCGTGAACCATTTGAGCTAGATCGACTTGTACGGTTGAGACCAGGAGGCCAGTTAAGGATCGACTGGCCACTGAATTTACAGGGAAAGTTTCTGGTGGGCCACTGACTTGGGGGGGGGGCTGCTGGCAGCAAACAGAGCAATGTAGAATGGGCAGGTCTGTGCTTGGCAATAGCAGGAATTTGGGGGGGTGGGGCTTAGGGAAAGTGACATCATGCAGCGCGTTGACATCATTTCTGGTTCTTCACCAGGTAAAGACCATAGAGGATGGGAGAATTCCTAGAGCAAGGGTCCCCAGCGTGGTGTCCATGGGGTGTCAAGTTTTCCTAGTGCCTGCCAAGAGTTTATAGAAAGTGGGCAGGCCCAGGTAGGACTTTTGTGTAGCAGAACATCAGATTGGCCCATGGAGATCCAGTTGGCAGTACGGATTTTTTTAAAATGTTCCTTAGGCGACAGCGGCAAAATTCCCAGTGTCATGTCTCTATGTTGTGGGTTTCCGTCCCACTTTTTCCCCTGTAGCTTGATTGAGCACGGGCAATTGAGGGTAGAGATTTTGTAAGCTTAGTCATCACATCCTTTATTGCAGAAACCATTTTGCTAAACCTGGAGTGGCTTCGGTAAGGTGGCAGTGGTGAATAATTTCCATACCCCTCCATGCACCAGTATCTTAAAACCCAAACGAACAGCAACTTGCTGAAATGTAAACAAGCAGCGCCTAGCGCTGCCAGTTTTAGTGAAGTGGAATTTTCTAAGTTTGCGGACTTGATAGCAACAGGGAAATTAAAGCAGAACATTTGGAAAACAAGCATGTAGCGCACACCCCCAGCAGATTTCCCCCGCCTCTAAATGTGCAAACACCAGCATTCTTCCTGGAAACCCATTTAAAAAAACAAAACAATCTGACAAGGCAGAAAAATTATTTGCTTTGCCAAAGAACCACTCAGAATGATTAAATCAGAGAAAGGCCTTTTCGCATCTGCTGGGAGGAGAGGTATAAATCAAAAGGGAGCCCAAAACTGCAATCAGATTTCTCATTAGGAGGACCTCGCCGCCACCGATAACACAGACTACTAAATTCCCTGGATGATGCAGAAAGGAAAGAGGAACATAGAGATTCCAAATGGAAGGAATAAGGTTATCCAACCATGTCTTAAATTACTTATTTATAGGGAAAGTTGAAGAGGGGAAGAAACACATTAACTTATTATGAGATGTTTCTGCAGTGTAACCCTATACTCCGATTGCCCCTATTTAGTCCATCTGTCGCATGCTACGTTCAGGTATTCAGCTATAGCTCGTCTTTTCACTACTTTTTTAAAAAAGGTGTTTTTAAACAATGAATGTTTTAAAAAAAGAAATAGCAATGAAACACAATTTGTCTCCAAGTAGGTTATCAAAATATACCCCTGAATCTTCAGTGTGATAGTCTGTGCCCTGTGTAGCGCATTAGTTACCATGTGTAAAGTTTTACAGACACATGCATTGGAGATAAGATACATTCAGTCCCCACTTGGAGACTGACAAATCTTCAAGAAACTCTAGGGATGGAACTAAACTCGAGCAACTAATACTAAATAATAATAATAATAACAAGGAAACACCCATTCCCAATGCAGGTTTTCCAATGATCCAGGCCTCCCGCCCCCGCCCCCAACCTCTTGCTGAGGGATTTCAATTCTCTCCTGTCTTGGATTGGATTATAGTCCCTTTGAAAAGCCAGGTTTGCAGTTTAGGAGTACTACTCACCATAGTTAAAAAGGTAAAGGTCCCCGGTGCAAGCGCCAGGTCATTCCTGACCCATGGGGTGACTTCACATCCTGACGTTTACTAGGCAGACTTTGTTTATGGGGTGGTTTGCCAGTGCCTTCCCAAGTCGTCTTCCCTTTACCCCCAGCAAGCTGGGTACTCATTTGACTGACCTCGGAAGGATGGAAGGCTGAGTCAACCTTGAGCTGGCTACCTGAAACCAACTTCCGTCGGGATTGAACTCAGGTCGTGAGCAGTGCTTGGACTGCAGTACTGCAGCTTACCAATCTGTGCCACGGGGCTCATACTCACCATAGTGGTCACCTTAGAAAACTAGGAGGCTGCAGAGGTCTGGAGTGCTTTGGCACAGCTTCAGCTGGTGTATCCACTGTGTCCGATCCTGATTCAGGGAGATCAAGCCACGGTGATCCATGCCTTGGTTACATCTAGACTGGACTACTGCGATGCACTCTACTTGGGCCTCCCTTTGAAGAGAGTTCGGAAGCTGTAGACAGTGCAGAACGGTGTGGTTAGACTGTTGATTGGGGCCAGCTGGGGAGCATGGGACCCCAATACTACAGCAATTACAACTGGGTACTGATTAGAGTTGCCAACCTACAGGTAGTATCATTCATTCATTCATTCATTCATTCAAATCTTTATTTGCTTAGATCTCCCAAGTACATCAATCAGTCATTAAAATACAGTATATAAATGATAAAATATCAATAAAATAGTTAAAACCTGTAATTCTTAAAGTGCTATGTAGTTCATTTAATAGTGCTTAGCTCTGTGTGAAGATGCTGGAGATCTCCCGCTATTACAACGGATCTCCAGCCGATAGAGATCAGTTCACCTGGAGAAAATGGCTGCTTTGGCAACTGGACTCTATGGCATTGAAGTCCCTCCGCTCCCCAAACCCCGCCCTCCTCAGGCTCCACCCCAAAAATCTCCCGCCGGTGGTAAAGAGGGACCTGGGAACCCTACCCCCAAATCTCCAGGGATTTCCCAACCCAGAGTTGGTAACCCGCTTCTTTGCCTCTGCAGCGAATGCTGCTCTGGTGTCCAGGCGTGGGCATTTTGCCCGGGAGAGCCTCCAAGCATGGCCTTGAGAAACGGAGCTCAGATAAACCCTTTATAGAACTAAATGCGGTAACGGCTTATCTCGCCGGTGTCACCTGGGTCTTGAGAGAGGAAAAGAAGCTTTGCTGCTCTTAACAGCCACTGGCAGAACACACACTCATTGTGCGCTCTTTTTCTGATCACAAATCCTGGCTGTGAGCCGGCCAATGGATTGGTGGGCAATTGAACCTAACATAAGAACGTAAGAAAGGCCCTGCTGGATCATACCAAGGTCCGTCAAGTCCAGCAGTCTTTTCACTCAGTGGCCAACCAGGTGCTTCTAGGAAGGCCACAAGCAAGACGACTGCAGCAGCATTATCCTGCCTGTGTTCCACAGCACCCAATATAATAGGCATGCTCCTCTGATACTCGAGAGAATAGGCATGCATCATGACTAGTATCCATTTTGACTAGTAGCCGTGAATAGCCCGCTCCTCCATGAACATGTCCATTCCCCTCTTAAAGCCTTCCAAGTTGGCAGCCATCACCACATCCTGGGGCAGGGAGTTCCACAATTTAATGATGCGTTGTGTGAAGAAATCCTTTTATTTGTTTTGAATCCGTCACCCTCCAGCTTCAGCAGATGACCCTGTGTTCTAGTATTATGCCCGCCATTCCAAGCCACCTGGCAACCTACCCGCCCTCCTCAGGTACCACCCCCCAAATCTCCAAGTATTTCCCAACCGGGAGCTGGCAACCCTATGGGTTAGGATAAGATAGGGTTGCCAACCTCCAGGTAGTAATAGTATGGTGGTGTGTGTTTTGGTTGCTTAACCTCCAGGTAGTAGCAGGAGATCTGCTATTACAACTGATCTCCAGCCGATAGAGATCAGTTCACCTGGAGAAAATGGGCACTTTGGCAATTGGACTCTATGGCATTGATTTCCCTCCCCTCCCAAACCCCGCCCTCCTCAGGCTCCACCCCAAAAACCTCCCGCCGGTGGCGAAGAGGGACCAGGCAACCCTAGGCTAAGAGAGAATGATGGGCCCAAGGCCAGCCAGCCAGCTTCCGTGGCAGAGTGGAGATTGACATCCAGGTCTCCCCACTTCTAATCTGAGAGCCAGCGTGGTGTAGTGGTTAAGAGCAGTGGTTTGGAGAAAATGGCCACTTTGGAAGGTGGACTATATGGCGTTATCTCATTGACGTTCCTCCCCAAACCTGCCCTCCTTAGAGTCCACCCCAAAATCTCCAGGTATTTGCCAACCTGGAGCGGGCCACCTTACCCCATCTGTTATTACACACACACCCTATCTGCATGTTATAGCGGAGAAATTATGGTATTACTGTGGATTCCTGTGTAGCATGAAAGATGTTTTTGCAAGCTGGCGAATGGGGGGGGGGGTTGTTTTCAGATAACAAAAAGCGAAATCTGGAAAATTAAGGTAACAGAACTTAGCAAATACAGTGTGGGAGGTAAACTTCAGCGCTCTCTTATATTTCTTTCCAAAAGGGAGATATTTTTGTCAAGCTCTCCTCCTCCTCAGCCTCATGGAGAAAGTGATTTATTCTCCGCACGATTCTTTTCTTTGCGCTTGTAAAAGACCAGATCTCCTTGAAGAGACACCAAATGTTTATAAGAGCTCAAGGAATAATGAGCTCAGTTTGAGGTCTGCTGTATTAAACAAAGTCGGAGGCCCTGAATTGAAAGGGTGGGGGGGAGACGATAAAAGTTCTCTTGGCCTTGAGAGAGGGAAAGGCAGCAGCTAGCAGGGAGGGCTTGGAGCATGACTTTCTGCATGCAGGGAGAGGCTGTGGCTCCATGGTAGAACATCTGCTTGGCATGTAGAAGGGCCCTGGCACCTTCACTTAAAAGGATCGGGTAGAAGGTGCCCCTACTTGATCAGTAGGGTTGCCAACCTCCAGGTGGCATCTGGAGATCTCCTGCTATTACAACTGATCTCCAGACAACCAAGATCAGCTCCCCTGAAGGAAATGGCTGCTTTGGAGGGTGGACTCTGCGGCATTGTACCCTGCTGAGGTCCCTCCCCTGGCTCCACCCCCCAAAATCTCCAGGTATTTTCCAAACCAGAGCTGGCAACCCTACAGATCAGGCTCAACCCCCAGCTGATCTCTCCCTTACTGCCAGCTGCTGTCTTCTGCACCCGTCAGGCCCTCCTAGACCCTGCCTCTGTCCAATGAGAGCTTTTAAAGAGCTCGATTTTTTAAAATGTTTTTTAAAAGGCACTTGGGTTTCCGCCAGGGGGAGAGGGGAACAGGACGTTTTTCTCACAGTAAGCACTACAGCCAATTACAAAGCAGCATTTTCAAGGGGCGGGGACTCAGACGCTCCAGAATTGAGCTGGTGCGTATCAGTTTTGAATTTGCAACACAAAAGTGTGGGTCGAGTGGGCATCGAACCCCAGGTAAAACTCCCATGCGTAAACGACCTGAAACCGACTTCCGTCAGAATCGAACTTGGGTCGTGAGCAGAGCTTTGACTGCAGTACTGCAGCTTACTAGATATTTATTATTATATATTAGGTATTTATGCTATCATTCTGCTCTCCTCCACTTTATCCTCACAACCCCGTGATATGGATTCGGCTGGCAGGGTGACTGGCCCAAGGTCACCTAGTGAGCTTCTACGGCAGAGCGGGGATTTGAACCTGGGTCTCCCAGATCCTAGTCTGGGAGCCAGCATGGTGTATTGGTTAAGAGCAGTGGTTTGGAGCGGTGGACTCTAATCTGGAGAACCAGGTTTGATTTCCCCACTCCTCCACATGAGCGGCAGAGGCTAATCTAGTGAACTGGATTTGTGTACCCACTCGTACACATGAAGCCAGCTGGGTGACCTTGGGCAAGTCACATTCTCTCATCCCCACCTACCTTACAGGGTGTCTGTTGTGGGGAAGGGGATTGTAAGCCGGTTTGAGTCTCCCTTAAGTGGTTGAGAAAGTCGGCATATAAAAGCCAACTCTTCTTCTTCTTCTAGTCTGACACTCAGACTACTACAGTCCCAAGCCATTCAGTTTGCTTTGCACACATGCTCCCACCCCCCTTCTGCTCTTGGAGGGAATCAAGCCTTTTCTCCTCGCTCTCCACAAATGTACAATGTTTTACCAATAGAATTGCTTTCTCGCCAGCCTCTCCTTGCCAGGGGTGGCTGCTCATCCACCCCAGGAAACTGTCCTCCCCCCAGCCCACTTTCTCCAGTGCTTTTCAAGTTCAGAGCCCAGTGGCTATAATCGTGCAAGCACCTTTAATTCTGTTATGCAACATCAAGGGAAGGGGGAGACCAGCAGCGTCCAAGAAAGTGTGCTAATGCCTCGAAGTGGTGAGATGCAGCCAGGGCCACTGAACACATGAACACAAGAAGCTGCCTTATACTGAACCAGACCCTTGGTCCGTCAAAGTCCATATTGTCAACTCTGACCGGCAGCAGCTCTCCAGGGTCTCAGGCAGGGGTCTTTCACAACACCTACTTGCCTAGTCCCTTTAACTGGAGATGCCAGGGATTGAGCCTGGGACCTTCTGCATGCCAAGCAGGTGCTCTACCACTGAGCCACGGCCCCTCTGAATCAGGGCACTGCTGCAAGATTCCAAAGCATGTGCTTTGAGCATGCGGAGTTGTGGCTCAGCGGTGCATTGGGGATCTAGTCAGGAGGCATTCACCAGACGGGAGAGATAGTGGTGACTGTAATGGGACTAAAACCTAACTGCTAAACTTTGCTCCTCCTCCCCAAGATTTGGTGTTCAGGGAATCCCAGAAGCATCACCATGGCGATGAAAGAATGGCCCACCCCCAGTATAGCAGTGATACAGTTTATAGGTGTGGGGGAGTCTGAGAAGCATCCCATTGATCAAGAAGAATGGTCCTTCCTAAAGGGAGCAGCGTTAGCAGGAGCATCCCAAAAGTATCCTTGTTGTTCCAAAAGAAGGGTCCATCCCGGAAGGAGCAGCGCTGCAGCTTATAGATATGGGGGGAAATCCCTCTTGCCCCAAAAGCACAGTTCTATCCCTGAACCCTGACTGGGCAAAGGGGGCTTACTGGAGAAGAAGAGTTGGTTTTTATACCTCACTTTTCTCTTCTGAAAGGAGTCTCACAGCAGCTTACAATCGCCTTCCCTTTTCCTCCCCACAACTGGCACCTTGTGAGGTAGTTGGGGCTGAGAGAGTTCGGAGAGAACTGTGACTAGCCCAAGATCACCCAGCAGGCTTCACGCAAAGGAGTGGGGAAACCAGCCTGGTTCACCAGATTAGAGTCCACCACTCATGTGGAGGAGCGGGGAATCAAACCGGTTCTCCAGATTAGTCTGCCACTCTTAACCACTACATCACGCTGGAGGCAATATGCACTGAGACGATTGACTGCTTACTGCTCTTGCATTCGATGAAGGATGGAACTGGTCTTATAGCCACTGAATTTGAGAGTAAAGTTTTAATCAGGGTTGGGGGAGAGACTTCATCCCAGGGTTCAAATGTCTGGAAAAGACTGCATCAGATGCTTTTGGTTTGAATGACTCACTAGCGATAACCACTGGAATCTCAGTTGTTGCCTAGGTTTGGTCCTTGAGCTTTTTGGGGGGCCCTCTAGATGACAACTGATTTATTTAAATAAACTATCCTGAATTTGGTCCCTGAGTGCAAATTTTAAAAGCTGCAGGAGAAAAGGGAAAGAATGGGGGATGGGAGGTGAAGCAGAGAGGAGCAGGAAACTGTGGATGGGAGAGGAGGGGAAGGGAGGGGCAGCATGGACTGCCGGGAGTAGGGAAAGCTGAAAGGGGGACAGAAAAGTGAGGGAGGAGAGGAGAGGTTGCCAGGGGGAGGGGAATGGAGGTAGTGTGGGGAGGAGAGATGAGATCCATCCCACGAGTCCTGGCTGGTCCCTCATTTAAAGTATGTATACAAATGTATGGATAGGTATATGTATAGACTTGTACGTGCACAAACATGTAAAATGTATTCCCTTTCACCCTGGTATTACTTTATAATTGCTAAGATTTGTGGAAGGTGGAGAATCACAAAATTAAGGATCGTTTTGTGCTGTGCATGGGGTGGGGGGGAGGTGGTAGGAAAGAATCTTCCTGCTCCTGTTGTGTCTTGAAATAGGAACGGCAAATGAATATGCGACAAATGAATATGCGAAATTGCGTTTGCCCAGTGGGGAGCAGGTGTTTCGGAGTCCTCGATAGGGGAGAGATTGCCATTGCTTTGACAAGCCAACAGCACACCTGAATGAAAACATCTCTTCGTTCCCAGTGGCGGGCTGAAAGGCTCCAGATGGAACTGAATAATTTCGGCGCCTCCTTAATTTAGACACACGGGAAAACACAATTAACCAGAGTCTGGAGTGGTTTTTCTCCCATCCACGGTGTTTTTCTCCATCTCTCGGGTCCCTCGAAAGCCCTAGAGTTGTGTGCGTAATCTTCGGCTGAAGAGCGACCTGCTAAAAACCATTTGACATCTGCTGAGCTCACAGCTAAAGGTCATTTTTTAGAGGGGGGTGTCTGTGAACTACCTTTGAGCAAAAGCTTTGCGGGGGGGCTGTGGCTCAGTGGCAGGGCATCTGCTTTGCATGCTAAAGGTCCCATGTTCAATCTCTGGCATCTCCCGCTAAAAGGATCAGGTAGTAGGAGATGTCCGCCCGTGAACCTGGAGAACAGCAGCCAGAGTAGACCAGACTGACCTTGATAGACAACGACCATGATGGGTAGCTGTGTCAGTCTGTCACTAGCAGTAGAAAAGAGTAGGAGTCCAGTAGCACTTTAAAAAAAAATTCTGGCAGGGTCTGAGCTTTCGTGAGCTACAGCTCACCTCAGATACAGCTAGAATGTGAGTCCATCTATCCTTAAGTAGAGAAGAGTGAATTAGACACACAATGGCAATCTAAATTTACAAAAATGCACATTTACAAAAATTGTACAAATGCACATTTACAAAAATGCACTTGCTTTACTTGCTTTTTACACTTACTTGCTTTTGACTTTTACATTGCCATTGTGCATCTGATTCACTCTTCTCTACTTAACAATAGATGGACTCACATTCTAGCTGTATCTGAAGAAGTGAGCTGTGGCTCACGAAAGAAGAAGAAGAGCTGGTTTTTATATGCCAACTTTCTCTACCACTTAAGGGAGAATCAAACCGGCTTACAGTCACCTTCCCTTCCCCTCCCCACAACAGACACCCTGTGAGGTAGGTGGGGCTGAGAGAGCGTGACTAGCCCAAGGTCACCCAGCTGACACCCTGTGAGGTAGGTGAGGCTGAGAGAGTGTGACTAGCCCAAGGTCACCCAGCTGGCTTCGTGTGTAGGAGTGGGGAAACCAACCCAGTTCACCAGATTAGCCCCCGCCACTCACGTGGAGGAGTGGGGAATCAAACCCGGTTCTCCAGATCAGACTCCACCGCTCCAAACCACCGCTCTTAACCACTACACCATGCTGGCTCGGACCCCACTTGATAGACAAGTGGTCTTACTCAATATAAGGCAGTTTCCTATGCCTGTGCTCACCTTTTTACCCCCCTCCCCACGCCAGCTCCGTCCCTGCTTCTGTTCAGTCGGCACTATCTCAGGGCTCATTCTCCAGCTTATTTTCTAATATAGTACATGCCACCATACGCCAGCAGGGCTGTTTACAGTGTCCTAACAGGACAGGCTGTGGCCCGAGCCGATGTGATGTCTTGCTTAATGTGTCAGACTAGCATCTAAGATACCCAGGTTCAAATCTCTGTTCTGCCATGGAAGTTTGCTGGGTGACTTTGGGCCAGTAACTCAGCCTAAACTATTTTACAGAGGGATTGTTGTGTGGCTAAAACAGAGGCTGGAAGAACAATGTTGAAAGCAGTTTTAGGTCCTCAAATGGGGGAGAAAAACGTGGTATAAATATCTAAAATAGATGCAAGGAAACAGATTAGCACATATCAAGTGTTTTAAAAATTGAAAAATTAAAAAACCAGTAGGGGAGAAGGACTTCTACTTTCCTAGACACTCAGCAATGGATTTAAAAGTTGCTGTATGTCACATACACACGCACACACACCACACTTCCAAACTCAAAGGGAAACTCCGTTGAGACTTGGGGGGTTATCGCATGATGTATTCCCAGCGATGTATTAAGAGTTTGAACACGTTATAAAAAATACTGTTCGCACTTTCTATGTATTCTCACCGATGTATTAAGAGTTTGAAAATGTTATAAAAAATACTGTTCGCACTTGGTTGGAAGACGTCTTCACAGCTCTACTGGCCAAACAATTTTTTAGCCGTGGCATCCAAAAACCCTTTTATAGCGATGTTTTTTAAAACATTTTCAAACTCTTAATACATTGGTGGGAATACATAATGCTGTAATCCCCTTGGAATCCATATACAAATGTGACACTTTCTTACTTTGCCTCGGTGAAGATTGGGGAGGGGGAACGCCAGGTCCCTGAAGAAAGCAATTGCCGCTCCCTCCTTACAGGTTTATGTTCTACTTGCATTGTCAATGGATTGCCAATTGGGAAGGGCCCATTGCATTCCCAAGGGGATCATCTCCCACCCCCATCCACACACTGAATGTTGTTTTGTTGTGTACTTGATGTCGTAATGCGACGCACCTCTATGCCACGATGGCTTGTCTTCTGTTTCTGTCATTGCATCTCTCCCCCCTCCCTTCTGTTCATGCCCATCTGTAGTGTATATATCTGCCAACTGAGAACACCTCACACATTGGACACAGTGTGCTGTAGTCCACACACACTATGGCCACAATACGTTTGTTTAGACTTTAAGGTGCCACAAGACTCTTTTTGTTGTGTTTGGCAACTTGCGCTGCTGCCCCTCTGGAGTTCTTCACCACTATGTAGCCAACAAGGAAGGCACATGAAACTTTATGTGCAAATGCAGGATAATGACGCTCTACTGGATGAAAGCCACGCAACGGAGCGGGGATGTGCATTTTGGAAGCTGGGTTTGTTTTGAACGTCTCGTCCCAGCTGTTTTGATTTGAAAATCCTCGTTCGGTTCTCTCTTTGGCAATTCGAACTTGTGATTGTTTTCATGCCATGTTCTGTTCGTGCGCTGAATTTTTCTATTATAATTTACACGTCTCCTCAACATTATATGCCCCTCAGTACTTCAGCATCACACATTTGGTGTACATTATGCATATAAATGACAGACACTGTATGCGTAAATGCTGCATAAATAGGATATAAACCTGTATAACATGTACACAAAATATGAACACATCTATGAAACCAAGAGCAAACAGTGGAGCGCAGAAACCAGTAGGAAAAGTATACACGGAGATAGAAATGAAACAGTATAGTGCCTGTTGTGCAGTTTTTCTTTAGCCTCCTTGCCTCTGGGTTTCTTGCCCTTTACCTTCCCTATTGCCTAAAATCCCAGAAACTAAGGCCATTTCTGCATGGTCAATTTTGATGCTCGCTCAAAGCTTTTTTAAAATGTGACTTTAAAAATGCCTTTTCATGGTCCTGAAGCAAAAGGAAAAGTTCCACTCCGCCCCACTCGCCTGTTCCTTTGTTTCTGTTTGCATAGCCATTAGCATATGCATAGCTAATGCTCCTCTGTTTTGCATTGTTCCTTGAGAGGGTTTCTTTGCAGCAAACACCAAAGATCGCTTTAATTGGGCTCTTTAGTCATGCGAAGCAGGTATGCGCTGGCTTGCGGTCACTTCCGGAATGACGGTTCTGTGTGCAAGATTCAAAAAAATATGCGGGGCAATTCAGCCTGGAACACGCTGCTAATGACCGTGCAAAAATGGCCTAAGACTCAAAATTTGTGGGAGAAGTTTTAAACCCATCAGTGCAGACAATGAGCCCTGCTTTCATGAAAGTTGGACTGCAGAGCTTCTGAAGAAGTGAGCTGTGACTCACGAAAACTCAAACCCCGCCAGAAATTTTGTTAGTCTTCAAGGTGCTACTGGACTCCTGATCATTTCTACTGCTACAGACAGACTAACCCGGCTACCCATCATGATCTATCTGCAGACCTTCTGAGGGCTTTGTTCTCTAAGCAGTTGTAATCCCAGGAGCTCTCCAGTCACCACCAGGAGGTTGGAAACTGTCTCGGGTGATGCTCCAGGCCAGTGTTTCCCAAACCTTTTGAGTCATGGAGTACTTTTCAGGAGAGAAATTCGTCTCCTGGCAATTGTAGTGGTTTGTGGACCTCCACAAGGAGCGCTAATTTTCACCTAGCACTTATATACTAAACCGAATGACAGTAGTATTTTTCTTTCCAATCTCTTCATGGAGCACTAGATGTTTCGCGGAGCACCAAGTGCTCCTTGGAGCACAGTTTGGGAACCTCTGCTCTAGGCTACCTCTCCTGTTCTCTATGGTGTTTACCATAGGGACTAGGGGAAATTCCTAAAGCGTCGCCATGTGGAGGGCATTTTTCTCCCATTCCTCAGTCCACCTTCCAAAGCCATTTTCTCCAGGTGAACTGATCTCTGTCACCTGGAGATCAGTTGTGATCCTAGGAGATCTCCAGCCACCACCTGTAGGTTAAGTAGTACCTTCTGTCTAGGAATGTAAGCTACATTCAAGAAACAGAAGAAGCCTGCTGCTCAGTTTTGAGTCTACGGACAAGCAAGTATCTTTAAGCTGGATAGCTTGATGGACTTTACCAGCACCTATCTAGTGGCGACTTTTTCTTGTAAATATTGTACATAGTACACGTTTATTGTTCAGCACCGTTGTTTGTTTTCTGTTTGTTTGCATAGTCCTTGTTTGTGGATGGTTGTTAGATGTTTTGATACTTGATACTGTTTGATATAAATTGAGCCTATTGTTGTATATTGTATTGAACTACTTCAGCACAACTAGGAGTGATCTTTTTGGAGTGGAACCTCCAGGTACTAGCTGGAGATCTCCTGCTATTACAACTGATTTCCAGCCGATAGAGATCAGTTCACCTGGAGAAAATGGCCGCTTTGGCCATTGGACTCTATGGCATTGAAGTCCCTCCCCAAACCCTGCCCTCCTCAGGCTTCACCCCAAAAGCTGCTGGTGGCGAAGAGGGACCTGGCAACCCTAGTCACAGAAGTGACTTATGGGGGTTACCGCATTATGTATTCCCAGCGATGTATTAAGAGTTTGAAAACGTTATAAAAAATGCCGTTCGCACTTTGTTTGGCCCCTTTAGCTGTGAAGACGTCTTCCAACCATTTTTTAGTCGTAGTATCCAAAAACCCTTTTTAAAGCGATGTTTTTTATGACATTTTCAAACTCTTAATACATCGCTGGGAATACATAACACGGTAACCCCCATCGTCTTCTCCAAACCGCATCCCCTGTCTTCTGCTTCTCATTTTCCCTTCTTTTTCTTGCCCAAGAATGAATGTAAGCAATCTGTTGCCATAGTGATGACAAGTACCCCCATCACCCAGGAAGGGCATAAATACTTAAATGCCTGGCTTTTCTGTCGTCAGCAGCCATTGTCAACTTGCTCAAGTTTTATTGACATTCTCTGCACTAAAGCCTTCCAGTCTCTTCCCACTCGGTGGTGGGTTTTTAAAAGCATTAATAAAATGAGCTGCTGGGGGCGGGGGCGAAGGAAGCGCCTTTGCTTCGTCTTGCAGAAGCAGAAGTATCAGCAGCCTCCAAGATCTCAGACAGGACTTGGACGTGCTCCTCTTAGAATTGCCAACTCTGGCTTGGGAAATTTCTGGAGATCTGAGGTGGGTCCAGGGGAGGGGAGGGAGGGACCTGAGCAGGGTATAATGTCGGCTTGCAGCTTCCAGGTTGTAGCTGGAGAGCGCCCACTATTACAACTGATCTCCAGGTGACAGAGATCCGTTCGCCTGGAGAAAATGACCACTTTGGAAGGTGGACTCTATGGCGTTATACCCCATTGAACTCCCTCCTCCCCCCAAACCCTGCCTTCCTCAGGCTCCACCCCCTAAATCTCCAGGTATTTCCCAACCTGGAGTTGGCAACCGTAGTATGATGCCCTAGAGTCCACCTACCCCCAAAGTAGTCCTTTTCTTCAGGGGAGTTGATCTCTGTCGTCTTGAGATCAGTTATTATTCTAGAAGATATCCAGGACCCAGCTGGAGGTTGGCAGCCCTAGCTTGTCTATCAGTTCAGAGTCCAGAGGTCATGGTAGTGCAGAGTTGCTCGATCCATGTTGGGAAACTCCTGGAGATTTGGGGATGGAGCCTGTGGAGGACAGGGGGATATGATTTACAATGAATTAAGGCTGGTATTACAACAAAATATCCCCAAAACAGCAGAAATGATGCTGTTGAGTATAATACCTGATACCATAGTGAACCAGAGACCTTTTTTGATGTATGCTACTACCGCCGCCAGAATGGTATATGCCAGGAGATGGAAAATGACGGATATACCAAATAAATCGGAGTGGATTGAAAAAATGATGGAATTAGTAGAAATGGCAAAACTTACGGCGTTGATAAATCAAACGGACGATAATGAATTTGCAAAAGAATGGGAGGCATGGTCTAATTATTGTAGAAATGAATTTAAGTGTGATATTAACAAACATATTTTGATCTAATTCAGAGAGGATGTATTGGATACAGATGTTTCTGTTATAATTGAATTAGATAAATAATACAAAGAGAGAAACAATGTAATTTAAAGGATCAGAGGAGGGGAGAGGGGAAGTTAAAGAATTATACTTTTTAATATGTGAAATAAAATGTATAATGATTTGGAAAAAATAAATTTTTTTTATTAACATCGGAGCCTCTGGAGGACAGGGACCTCAATGGGGTACAGTGCCATAGGGTCCACCCTTTAAAACATCCGTTTTCTCTGGGGGAACTGATCTCTGTAGTTTGGAAATGATCTGTAATTCTGGGGGGGGGGGTGTCCCTCAGAATCTGTAATTCTGTGGGGGCTGGCATCCTTGTGATGGTGGTGTTTTTGAAAGGAACGCATTGGGGGGGGTCACGGCCCTGGGCTTCATGCTTGAAAGGGGCTACATTGATGCTGACCGATGGGTCTATCTTTCTGTGTGTTAAGTCAATGGGATTCTTTGTCTTCTAACCTGGTAACTTTGGTCAGCAGGAGTTAGTGCTTGCCAGCCTCCAGGTACTAGCTGGACATCTCCTGCTATCACAACTGAGCTCCAGCTGATAGAGATCAGTTCACCTGGAGAAAACGGCCGCTTTGGCAGTTGGACTCTATGGCATTGACGTCCCTCCCCTCCCCAAACCCCGCCCTCCTCAGGCTCCGCCCCAAAAACCTTCCGCTGGTGGCGAAGAGGGACCTGGCAACCCTAGCAGGAGTGGATTGGGAAGTTAAAATGGCCTAGGAGCAAGCCAACCTGAGCAGCGCCTGCTACAAGCCAAGCACTGCAAGAACCCGTTGGCTCAGGCCCAGCTGGCAGTGCCAATGCTATCTCCTGCACTGCTGCCAACTGGTGGTGGGGCAGGGAGAGGCAATGGATAAGCTGGCACCCAACCTTTTTGCTGTGGAAGGGTCCAAGCCAAGTGATTCCTGTGGAGGTGGTGGAGATCCTGGTTCTCAGCCTTGCTTGGTCCTGGCTGCCAGCAGCCGTCCAGGGTGGCAGCTCTCCTAGAAGTTTCCCTGTCAGTTAAATGGCCAATCCACTTCTGTTCATCAGTGAAAATAGAACTCTAGGATAGGGTTGCCAACCTCCAGGTACTAGCTGGAGATCTCCTGCTATTACAACTGAGAACTGACTAGCCCAAGGTCACCCAGTAGGCTTCATGTGTAGGAGTGGGGAAACCAACCTGATTCACCAGATTAGAGTCTGCTGCTCGTGTGGAGGAGTGGGAAATCAAATCTGGTTCTGCAGATTAGAGTCCATCGCTCCTAACCACTACACCACGCTGGCTTACAATCACATTCTCTTCCTCTCCTCACAACAGGCATCTTGTGAGGCAGGTGGGGTTGAGAGAACTGTGACCGGCCCAAGATCACCTAGCAGGCTTCACGTGGAGGAGTGGAGAATCAAAGCCGGTTCTCCAGATTAGTGTCCATCACTCTTAACCGCTACACCAAGTTGGCTCTGGTTCTGCCAGTGGTCAATAGACCATTGACTTTGGGCTAACAAAAGCAGCAAGGAGTGTAAAAGTCAAGAATCATGGGTTCAATCCACACATGAGAAAAGGAATATCGAAAAGGGCCTTCTGGGGTTGGAACCACAGAGGTGAGGAGTTTGATTTCCCGATAGAATTTTGATATCGATAAGCAAGTTCTGAAACTAGGAAGCTTTGGCTCAGAGTTAATCTCTGGAAACGGGCTTGGTCATGCTAAGGTATTTAAATCCCCCCCCCAAAAAAAATCCCTCCCAGCAATACATAACAAATGGTTCTAATAAAACAAGTGCTTTGCAAGTAGTTAGAATGTGTTCCTGTAAAATTGATAATCCCTTTCAAAACCGCATTCTGTTCTCTCAAAGATGATAAGATATTTGTTGTTTTATTTTAATGTTATATTAGGTTTGCCCTTGAGTTGGGGCCACAAGGGATACCAAAAGCTTGGAAGTGAAAGGTCCATTAAAAAAAATAAAGTCTGGAAGATCTAAGAACCTAAAAGGTACTGGATCAAACCAGTGGTCAGGCTTGCCATTTGTCCACTTGCAGTAGGTAATTACCTGCCCTTGGCCCTGATGCCCCACTCTCAAGAAATTGAGGAGTGGGAGAAAAAAAATGACTGGAAAATGGCTTTCATATTGATGGCCTTAGGTATTTCTCCATGTCTCTGTGGTATTTGCCATAGAGATTAGGAGGAAATCCGGAGAGCGTCACCTGGAAGTGATGTCACTTTGCAGTGCTGGCAGACCTGGTCCATCATACACTTTCACACAGTGGTCACAAAAAAAGAAGTACCACCTAAAGATATGCAATAGGCCCTCTGTACACTCTCTTTAGTTAGAAGGCCGTCCCAGACTGGTGCTGCCAGCACAGCTCACACGGCATCACAGAGCCAAGGTCTAAGGCAGGGGTGTCGAACTCAATTGTCACGAGGGCCAGATACGACATAAATGTCACTTGGTCAGGCTGGGCCATGCCTCGCCAGCCCAGATCAGGAGTGGGGTGTGTGTGGCTGGCTCACAGGCTGGATCTCTCAAGGGGATGGATCCGGCCCTCAGGCCTTATGTCTGACACCCCTGGTCAAAGGGCTCCTGTGTCTTTCCCTTTGGCTGACGCCAAATACCTGCAAAACACAGAGGGGCAGATCTCAGGCGCAGGCCTTATTCAGCTGGTTGAGGTGTTCCCATAGGGATGCCAACCTCCAGGTAGTCAAACACAAAGAATCACCTGCGCTGTACAGTATATAGCTAAGAAAGAACCAGCACGCAGCTCTATATGAAAAATATCAAACAGTGTATTACAATATAGTGACGACAATAGCGAAGTGCAAACAGAAAACTTAAACACAAACTATACACTGTTACAACTGATCTTCAGCCAATAGAGATCAGTTCACCTGGATAAAATTGCCACTTTGGCAATTGGACTCTATGGCATTGAAGTCCTGCCCCTCCCCAAACCCTGCCCTCCTCAGGCTCTGCCCCAAAAACCTCCTGCCGGTGGCAAAGAGGGACCTGGCAACCCTACGTTCCCACTTTCTTTCCACTTGGCATCTCTAGCTAGCCCAGGCTTCAAATACTTTTCATTTGGGGAATATTTGTGTGTGTCTGTGTGTGTGTTGGTGGGTTCTATTTGCCCTGTTGGGAACAGCACATGTAGCCTACCAGTATATGTGGAGCACCCCAACAGCGCAGATAGTGTCCCCATGAGGCAATTTTGGATTGGCAAGTGCATGTGGGAAATGAGCTCCCTGTAGCTAATATGTGGTTCAGAGTCAAGGAGGGAGAGACCAACCCAACCCATGAAAAATCAAAATGTCTAGTTTAGTGCCCAGAATCCAGGAATGTCTGGCGTTTGGCAGTGCTTGGCTATTTGCTAAAGAGCTGAGTTCTACGATCAGTGCATCAATTTGCAGACATTTTTCATGAGGACTAGCGCCCTTTTCAGGACTCATGCTCAAACTGTTGATGTTATGGGTAGATTGTGGTTCTGGGTTTGTTTTTTTGGTCTTGTTAAAAACTTTTTGGTCTGGTTAAAACAACCAGGTTACAATCACAGTTATACTTTTCCATAATGCATTTGTTGGTTAAATTTCCTTCTGGAAGATGCATTCCCCCCTTGTTTTCTGGGTAATTTTTGGTTGATTATTGCTTATACATGCAATTAGGGTAATTGCATCTGATTATGCAAATGAGCATCATTGTGTAATTAGAACATGGAACGTTAAGCTATAGTGTGTTCGTGCGTTCTCTTCCTTTCTCTCTTTTAACTTCCTAAGCCAGCTACATTAATCTGGAAGGTGGCTAGTTACGTTCTTTATCGATGGCTCATTCTGAGCTCAGAATCCACGGTAACCACATGTTTGTTTGCTTGTGTGAAATGCAACGATTGTCATCAGATTTAAATGTGACTGGACAAACCTCAGGAACCGTCCAGACTTGGTTTGAGCTGGGAGATGATGTCTGTGGTCGAGATTGTTGGGAAGCTGCCTTATAAGACTTTGGTCCTGTGCAGCTGGGGTTGCCAACCTCTAGGTACTAGCTGGAGATCTCCTGCTGTTACAACTGATCTCCAGCCGATAAGAGATCAGTTCACCTGGAGAAAATGGCTGCTTTGGCAATTGGACTCCAAAGCATTGAAGTCCCTCCCCAAACGCCGCCCTCCTCAGGCTCAGCCCCCAAAACCTCCCACCAGTGGTGAAGAGGGACCTGGCAACCCTACTTCAATGCCATAGAGTCCAGTTGCCAAAGTGGCCATTTTCTCCAGATGAACTGATCTCTATCGGCTGGAGATCAGTTGTAATAGCAGGAGATCTCTCCAGCTAGTACCTGGAGGTTGGCAACCCTAGCAGCAGGTCTCACTGGCAGCCGCATGTCCCTGGCCACGGACATGCGCCAAGCAATCAGCATCAGCTTTGACAAGCAGCCGCCCACCACAGGGAGAGGGCAGGAGTGTCGCATCTGCAGTTCCTAGTGGTGGCAGATGCTCATTCACCTGGGCAGGTGATCAAGAGGCGATGGGGTTTGGGAGCGCCAGCTCTTCCCCAGGTGCCTGTGCTCTCAGCCTGTGTTATGGCCACACTCAGGATGGGGCTCGCCAGTGGGCAGCTTTCTAAAGCCCCCAAACCTGGGACAGGCCCCGTTTCCAACCAGAGTTGCAGTGCGCGTGTTTGCCTATAGATCCATCATATAGCCCCAGCTGCATAGCGTTAACAAGCAAACACGGCCATAAACAGCCAGGAAATGCAGCCGATTTTAGCGCTGCTCTGGGGGTTTCTCCTTAACAAATGCTCTGCAGGGACAGAGATGAATTGTAAACAATTATGGACTAGAATCTCTCAGGGGAAGTTGGTTTTTATTTTGGAACAGCTTCATTTCCTTTCTGGCAGGACCTCAAAATACCGGCTTACGGCTCCCTCCCTAGTGGATTGGCCTTCACGAGGACAGAAATGTGTTTTTGGTCTTGGAGAAGAGGATAACGTTGCCAATAATAATGGACTCTGATTAATATTGACTGTTGTAAGCGAAATGTTCTCCATTCATCGGCTCCTTCCTGTTCTGAACCAATTGGGTAGGGCTCTGTGATAGAGCATCTGCTTTGCATGCAGAAAGTCCGAGGCTCAATCCCTGGCATCTCCAATTAAAGGAATCTGATAGCACATGATATGAAAGATCTTTGCATGAAACCCTTGAGAGCTGCTGTCAGTCCAAGTAGACAACACTGACTGGATAGGCCAAAGGTCTGACTAGGGTTGCCAACCTCCAGGTACTAGCTGGAGATCTCCTATTACAACTGATCTTCAGCCCATAGAGATCAGTTCCCCTGGAGAAAATGGCTGCTTTGGCAATTGGAGTCTATGGCATTGAAGTCCTTCCTCTCCCCAAACCTGGCGCTCCTCAGGCTCCACCCCAAAAAACCCTCCCACCGGTGGCGAAGAGGGACCTGGCAACCCTAGGTCTGACGCAGTAGAAAGGCAGTGTTATGTGTTTGTGTATGTATCAATTAGCATATCAGACTAGGATCAGGGAGATTGGGGATCAAATCCTCACTCAGCTGTTTGGGTGACCTTGGGCCAGCCACAGTTATGGTTGCCAACCTCCAGGTACTCAGCAAACTAGAAACAGCACTTCACAAGCTAGACACAATGATTATAAAGTAGTGGTATTTAATAACATATCCACCACTGATAGTATATAGGCAAAAACATGTATTGTTGATTATTGCCTTAAAAGTAACACCAAAGAGAGGACTATGCCTTGTTACAAACAAATAGCAGTATTATAGGTAAGTCCATGAAAGGGGGTGCCAACCTCCCTTTCTTCCACAGATATGCTTCTTGAGAGTAGCAATTCAGTAGTGCAGTTGTTCTCAACAGAAGCCCGGTGATCTTTCTGTTTCAGCAATTAATGCCTTCTTCAGGGACCACTATATCATAAATTAGTACATAATGCTAATTAACAAATAATAATTAATATAAATATGCTAGCAATTGGCTTAAACAAGGGAGAAAATAGAGAGAAGATAGAGCATCAGTTTTAATAACTGTGATTCCAAACATTTAATTTATGCGATAAAATGTGCTTGCCATTTTTGGTACATTGGAAAAACCCATAGACAACTCAAATATCGCATAAGTGAACACAGGTCCAGGATTAGGCAACGTGTATTGGAGGCCCCACTAACACAGCATTTCCTTGACAATAATCACACTGATGAGGATCTTTCATTTTTTGTGTTATGGCGATTCAATCAACAGAAATATGATAGGCCTGATGTGGATCTCATATTAAGGCGTCAAGAATCTAAATACATCCACATGTTTGATACTTTGTATCCTAAAGGACTGAACACCTCGATGGATTTAGCATGCTATTTGTAACATAATTTATGTAACAGCTGTCTCTTTAATTGAATTCAGTTTTTCTGTAATGCAAAATGTAACTGTCTCTTTAATGGTTAATTCTTACATGTGACTGCACCATTTAAAATTAAGGGCAGTATCTTTGGTAAATTGCCAACGCAGAGAATGTTAATAACAGCCAGCGTGTGAGTATGATGCTCTATCTTCTCTCTATTTTCTCCCTTGTTTAAGCCAATTGCTAGCATATTTATATTAATTATTATTTGTTAATTAGCATTATGTACTAATTTATGATATAGTGGTCCCTGAAGAAGGCATTAATTGCTGAAACAGAAAGATCACCGGGCTTCTGTTGAGAACAACTGCACTACTGAATTGCTACTCTCAAGAAGCATATCTGTGGAAGAAAGGGAGGTTGGCACCCCCTTTCATGGACTTACCTATAATACTGCTATTTGTTTGTAACAAGGCATAGTCCTCTCTTTGGTGTTACTTTTAAGGCAATAATCAACAATACATGTTTTTGCCTATATACTATCAGTGGTGGATATGTTATTAAATACCACTACTTTATAATCATTGTGTCTAGCTTGTGAAGTGCTGTTTCTAGTTTGCTGAGTATCCTACAGCACGCTAACCTTTGTTTACCACAAACCTCCAGGTACTAGCTGGAGATCTCCTGCTATTACAACGGATCTCCAGCTAATAGAGATCAGTTCACCTGGCGAAAATGGCCGCTTTGGCAATTGGACTCTATGGCGTTGAAGTCCTTTCCTGCCCCAAACCCCGCCCTCCTCAGCCTCCACCCCAAAAACCTCCTGCCGGTGGCGAAGAGGGACCTGGCAACCCTAGCCAAAATCTGTTGGCCTAACCTACCTTATAGGGTTGTTGTGAGGATAAATTAGAGAGGGCCAAATGCAAGAAATAAAATCTTCCTTTAGAGTTTCTGCTACTTCATCTACAAATGTCATGCCAAATAATTTCATTTCCCCCCCTCTTAAGATGTGTTTCAAGCTGAGCTTGCGTGTTCTGCTGCAGAAGGCAGGGAGGGCTTGTGGGACTGAGAACTCTGCCATGCAAGACAGATTTGCAGTGCGCAGAAAACTGGCCTATCGAGGAGGGAGCCGCTAACACAGCATTCTCCTTTGAGGGATGAATTTACTATATTCTATGGTTTTTTTTTAATGTGATGCTTCCCCTTCCCCTGCAGTCTAAAACCAGATTTAGAAAGTTTTGCTTGCAAGACAGTTACAACATTGTGCAGCTTAATGCAAATACAAGGGGGGAATCCCTCTACTCCGAAACTTCTGCCAAGAGATTGTAGTGATCACATTTACAATTTCAAGATATGAAGAAGAAGAGTTGGTTTTTATATGCTGACTTTCTCTACCACTTAAGGAAGAATCAAACCGGCTTACAATCAACTTCCCCTCCCCACAGCAGACACCTTGTGAGGTAGGTGAGGCTGAGAGAGTTCTGAGAGAACTGTGACTAGTCCAAGGTCACCCAGCTGGTTTCATGTGTAGGAGCGGGGGAACCAACCCGATTCACCAGATTAGAGTCCGCCACTCGTGGAGGAGTGGGGAATCAAACCCGGTTCTCCAGATTAGAGTCTATAACTCCTAACCACTGCTCTTAACCACTACACCATGCTGGCTCTCAACACCACGCTGGCTCTCAAGCAGCATGAAAAGCAGGAGTTCTACCACTGAGCTACAGCTAGGGCTGGAAACCCCCGATAGCGATGAGCAGGCAGAAACTTAAAAAAAACTACCCAGCACCACATGATGCTGTGATGTCACTTCCCGTTCTGAAACATCACAGCATCAGCGATGCTCTAGGAGTTTCCCAGATCTCTATGGCTTTTACCATAGAGATTGGGGAAATTTCTAAAGCATCACGCAGTGCCGTGAACCAGCATTGTGGTGTCATGTGATGCCAATTTTTCATCTCATTTTGCCTTTGCTGTTCCACAGAGCAGCATAGTGTGCAACTGGTAGGGTTGCCAGGTCCCTCTTCGCTATTGGCGGGAGATTTTTGGGGTGGAGCTTGAGAAGGGTGGGGTTTGGGGAGGGGAAGGACTTCAATGCCATAGAGTCCAATTGCCAAAGCGGCCATTTTCTCCAGGGGAACTGATCTCTATCGGCTGGAGATCAGTTGCAATAGCAGGAGATCTTCTGCTAGTACCTGAAGGTAGTAGATAAAGAACAACAGAGTAGCCAAACGACAAGTAATATGCAAGGGTGAGCGTTGCTATAAATCTATCAATAGAGTGCAGCAAGATGCAAACCCATTTAACAAGACAAAGCTTGTATACAAAATACAATAATCTACAAAATACAAAAGTAGAAAAATACAAAATGTCCAAGAAATATAATCCTTTTGGTTCACAGTGTGAACCTGATGACGGTGCCTGCAAGGCTATCCACTTTGTTTGCTATGTAGCACGAATTCTTGGACACAAAGAGCTCTTTATGTCCAAGAATTCATGCTACATCACAAACAAAGTGGATAGCCTTGCAGGCACCTTCATCAGGTTCACACTGTGAACCAAAAGGATTATATTTCTTGGACATTTTGTATTTTTGTACTTTTGTTTTTCGTATATAATTGCATTTTGTATACAAGCTTTGTCTTGTTACATGTGTTTGCAACTTGCTGCACTCTATTGCTATATTTATAACAACGCTCACCCTTGCATGTTACTTGTTGTTTGGCTACGCTCACCCTTGCATATTACTTGTTGTTTGTTCTTTATCTACTACCTACATAACCACAGGCTAACTTTATTTTGATATTACCTGGAGGTAGGCAACCTTAGCAACTGGGCGGCCCTAGCCAGGGCCTCGGACTGATAGAAAGCAATCAACTTTAAAAAGAGTGGTTGATTAACTGCCGCAACAGTGTTTTTGTCCGACCTCCCCAATAAATATAAATTACTGACATTGCACGTTGGGTTTTGCAATACAAGCATGTTCGTTTCTTTTCAGGGGAGGTTGCCCTCTTCCACTTAACAGTTCTTCCTCCTCCCCCTTCATGCTCATTTCCTTTGCTTTCATTTAAAAATAGCACTGCCTGTTGGTTGGGATGTCAGAAGCAGAAGTATCTTTTCACCCAATTTGCAAAGCACCGTGTGCTTTGAGAGTTAGATTCGGAAATGGCCTTTGGTCTCCTCCCGAGTGTAATGCCGCTTGCATAGTCAGTGCGAGAGGCCGTTAAAGCCTTTCCCAGTTCCTTTTAGGGCAGGCGTTCAATACTTCTTGCCAGTTTGTTTTTCCAGAGGACTTGTGCTGATCTTCTAAACTGGAGAGGGGCAGAAGGCACATCGTAGACCACTGGCCAATTTCTGGTGGGCCGCTTAGCACATGTTGGTTGCTAAGTCGCCTGCTAATGGCCAGTTCTTCCCAAGCATTATTTTTATAAAGAAGCATGTGAATTCGAAATCGCAGTTTGGAAGCTTCAATTCATATGAAATGCAGCAGTGAGATACTAATAACTGAGGTTGCATCTAGGGTTGCCAACAGGGCCTGGGGATCTCCCAGAATTACAACTGATCTCCAGATAGGGTTGCCAACCTCCAGGTACCAGCTGTAGAGATCTCCCGCTATTACAACTGATCTCCAGCCGATGGAGATCAGTTCTCCTGGAGAAAATGGCCGCTTTGGCAATTGGACTCTATGGCATTGAAGTCCCTCCCCTCCTCAAACCCCGCCTTCCTCAGGCTCTGCCCCAAAACCTCCTGCCGCTGGCGAAGAGGGACCCAGCAACCCTATCTCCAGACTACAGAGATCAGTTTACCTGGAGAAAATGGCAGCTTTGGGGAGGGGACTCTATGGCATTATATCCTCCTGCTGTCCCTCCACTATCCAACCTCCACCCCCAGGCTCCATCCCCAAATATCCAGGAATTTTCTAACCCAGAGTTTGTTTATTTGTTTATTTTCAAAAATTGTATCCTGCCTTTAAGGGTCACCAAGGTTGGAAACCGTAGCACATATATTTTACATGCTATTGCATGTAGCATTATGGCAAAGAGAATGAGTTGTAATGGGATGGTCTCCAGTTCAAATCATGCCTCCGACATAAATTTATCGGGTAGCTATAGGCAAGTTTCTTTTTCACTGCCAATCACCCCCCACCATACCTTAAATAAGGTAAAGGTCCCCTGTGCAAGCACCGGGTCATTCCTGACCCATGGGGTGACATCACATCCCGACGTTTCCTAGGCAGACTTTATTTAGGGGTGGTTTTCCAGTGCCTTCCCCAGTCATCTTCCCTTTACCCCCAGCAAGCTGGGTCCTCATTTTACCCACCTCGGAAGGATGGAAGGCTGAGTCGACCTTGAGCCGGCTACCTGAAACCGACTTCCGTCGGGATCGAACTCAGGTCGGGAGCAGAGCTTGGACTGCAGTACTGCAGCTTACCACTCTGTGCCATGGGGCTCTTACCGACCATACCTTATGTGGGTAATAACACTGTTTTACCTTGTGTGTGTGTGTAAAGTGCCTTCAAGTCACAGCCGACTTATGGCGACCCCTTTGGGGGTTTTCATGGCAAGAGACTAACAGAGGTGGTCCGCCATTGCCTTCCTCTGCACAGCAACCCTGGTATTCCTTGGTGGTTTCCCATCCAAAAACTAACCAGGGCTGACCCTGCTTAGCTTCTGAGATCTGACGAGATCAGGCTAGCCTGGGCCATCCAGGTCAGGGCGTTTTACCTTATAGGGATGTTGAAAGGATTGCAAGAAGATAATGTATGTGAAGTGTTTTGGACATGAAACTTTTTGGTATTGTCACCCTATTGGACAGCATGGCAAGTGATGACATATAGAATCATACAGTTGGAAGGGACCACCAGGGCCATCTAGTCCAACCCCCTGCGCAATGCAGGAATTTCACATCTACCTCCCCCACACACCCTTAAGGGTACACTGGTGGAGGGTGGTGCGAATAAAAAGGGTAGAATAAATATAATAAGAATGTAAAGAATGTATTTTGGGGTTTTTTTAAATTCTTTACGTATATGTCATTCTTATTATGTAGTTTTCGATGTTGTTATATTTTGTTCCTTTTTTTGTTTGTATTTTCTTTTTATGTACGAAAATATAATAAAAAATTTTTTAAAAAAAGTTGACCTCCCAAAACTAAAGTAACCGTATTTCTACTTTAAATTACGGCAACAGCTCCACAGAGTGCTGATTGCTCCACAATGCAAACAAGTCCCTTCCCTTATTGTTTTCCAGTATCCCAATGTGAAAGAAGGGCTTGCTTGGGGTCTTTGATAATCAAAGTGAACAAATGTTATTCTGCAGTGAAAGTGGCTGAAAATTTGAAGTTTTCAAGCTAGGACACTCCCCCTCCCCAAATTCTCTATTGAAGCTCAAGCCCATGGGCCTGTTGGTGAGATTGATTTGCAAAGGGTCAAAGATCCAGGCTCAAGCTTGCTTAAGTTTAATACAGAATTCTGAATTCTCCTGTAGTAGGCACCCATGTAACTTAAAAGACACAGATGAAGTTTAAAACCTTAGGGAATAAAGGAATACAAGAGGCAAACGGATACCAGAGAACAGAAGCGCAACGATTATGTAACATCTAAGGCATCTTGTTATATAAATAGAACAAATGTTTGTATTTGAAGCTCATACTCCTATTTGAAGTCTAAATGTCCCTTCCTTCCTTCTACAACGTCCACAACTCAAAATGACAAGGTTTCAGGGAGCTAGCCAAAAAGCTGATATGCATGCTGAGTACGTTTAGGGGATTTTTTTTTTATTTCCAGCAAGTTGCTTTTAGCAGCCTCCCTGAAATTCTTCTTCGCATAGTGCGTAACTAATTTGTAGGATTCTCTGCCCTAAGACGTGACAATGGCCACGAGCTCACGTTTATTTCTTTATAAGTTTTTTTAGTTGCCACTCAACCAAAAGGGTCTCACAACGACTTACGACATTTAAACACCATCATAATAAATGAGTTTAAAACCAACAAAAATCAAATAATACACATAAAAACATTATGATATGACTCAGCATTATAACACTATCGGACCAGCCCCAAACATCTGGTTAACCGCAAAAGGCCAACCCATACAATTTGGCCTTGCAAGCCCTACGGAAACTAAGCAAGTCCCGCGGGGCACAGGTGTAGGGTTGCCAACCTCCAGGTACTAGCTGGAGATCTCCCGCTATTACAATTGACCTCCAGCCGATAGAGATCCGTTCACCTGGAGAAAATTGGACTCTATGGCATTCAAGTCCCCAAACCCTGCCCTCCTCAGGCTCCGTCCCAAAAATCTCCCCCAGGTGGCAAAGAGGGACCTGGCAACCCTACACAGATGTCATCAGGGAGTGGTTTTGAAATGGCTTTGAACAGGGAGCAGACCAATTCAAAGAGGACAGATCTCTTAGCTGTGATGGCTAAAATGAACCTCCAGGTTCAGAAGCAGTCTACCTCAGAATACCAGTTGCTTCAGAGCAAGAATGGGGGCGGGGGTAGCTGTTGCATTCGCTTCCAGCTTGCGGACTGCCTGAGAACATCTGATTGACCATTGTCTGAACCAGACGAGTTTTGTCTGGACTAGATGAGCTTTACAATTTGCCCCTGCCAAGGCGCATGCTAATTATTTATTTTCCTATAATGTAGTTTTCAGCCAAACTGGGCTTCTCAAAGTAGGCTGAGGATGAGACTTCTCCGTTCGCCCAGCCTTAAGAAAAAAAGTTAATGTTTTTGTTTGATTGTGTTTTGCAGTTATGATACAAATCAAAATCTAATGCAAACGATAATTAAAATTCAGATGTTATGTGGGAGTGGATTGTCAGCTGAAACGAGTTCAATCCAGGCATGATTAAGCAATGACTGTATCTGTTTTGGTGGTGGAAAGTGCCTTCAAGTCGCAGCTGACTTATGGCAACCCCGTAGGGTTTTCAAGACAAGAGATGACTAGAGCCGGTTTGCCATTACTTGCCTCTGCGCAGCAACCCTGGACTTGGTTGGTGGTCTCCCATCCAAATACTAACCAGGGCATACCCTGCTTAAATTCTGAAATCAGGTGAGATCAAGCTTGCCATGTACAAAAGTTACTCTACCTCTGAGTACTAAATATTGTGGGCAAGGGTCAAGGAGAGCTTCTGGACTGAGGGTTGCCAGGTCCTTCTTCGCCACCGGCAGGAGGTTTTTGGGGCGGAGGGTTTGTTGAGGGGAGGGACTTCAATGCCATAGAGTCCAGAGCGGCCAATTTCTCCAGGTGAACTGATCTCTATCCGCTGGAGATCAGTTGTAATAGCGGGAGATCTACAGCTAGTGCCTGGAGGTTGGCAACCCTATCTGGACTCCCTTGAGCCATCTGGCTGACCACTGTTGAAAACGGGTAGCCATGTTAGTCTGTCTGTAGCAGTAGAAAAGAGCAAGAGTCCAGTAGCACCTTAAAGACTAACACAATTTCTGGCAGGGTATGAGCTTTTGTGAGCCACAGCTCACTTATCTGAAGAAGTGAGCTGTGACTCATGAAAGCTCATACCCTGCCAGAAATTTTGTTAATCTTGAAGGTGCTACTGGACTCTTGCTCTTTTCTACTGAAAACGGGATGATGAACTAAATGGACTTTTAAACTAATCCTGCACAGCTGTTCATGTGTTCTGAAGTTCTCACACATACAAAAACCAGAGGTGTCCGCTAATACGTCCTTGGAAGTAGTTTTTTTTTAAATTATCTTTTTCAAAAAGATAATTCGAAAAGAGAAGGGGAGGGGAAAATTACAAAAAGATAAAAAAAGAATGATATACAATACATTCAAATTTTCTTCTTGTTTTTTGTTTGTTTGTTTCTTCCTTGGCACCCAGAATATATAGTGATAAAGGCACTAATACATTAATCGCTGCCTGTTAAAAATAATATTGGATGTTTTCAACATATCTTGTCCTACCTTCTTTTCTTCTCTTCATTTCTTCTCTTATTACACAAACTCAGTTATGACCCAAATTAGATTGTGATAAACATAATAACACAGTGAGACATATCTATATATGCAAAGTTGCAAGTGGATATTTACAATATGATTTAAGATATGACACTATATTACTGTGTATTACTATAAACTCTAATATGGACTTTTAATCTAATCCTGCATGGCTGTTCGTGTGTTCTGAAGTTCTCTCACATACAAAAACCAGAGGCGTCCGCTGATGCGTCCTTGGAAGTAGTTTTGACAGTGAAAGGGTAGGATATGCATGAAACACATTGGCTAGTAACCGAGAAATCGGAAGCTATGCCATCGCTTAACTTTTCCTTCTTGTGATCCTTTCCAGAAAGTCAAGCTGGCAGCGTCTCTGCACTACATGCTTCCCATGAGCTGGGAAAGCCGAACAGCCTGCGTTGCCGTTTGAGGAACCCCAAAAGCAAAGAGGAGTCGAGGATGGGAGATTCCCTGGCTAGCACCGCAGGGAGAAGCCCGGAGATGTATTGTAAGGACACTCAGACAGAACTTGCCGAGAGAGTAGCCGCTATTGATGTTGCTGTGGGCCCTGACGTCGTGACCCAAAACGGTCAGGAAACGGTGAACGAGACTGAAACTGTGCGTTCGAAGAATGCTACTAACCACCAAAGGAATGGGGTCAGCATTGAACTGGGATCGTCTGAAGAACGGGACGGGGCCCACGAACTGACAGCGCCCAAGAGAGTCCACACGAGGCCCATGCTCTCCGGTAGGAAGTATTCCCTTCAAGAAAGGCCCACGGGGAATTACTTGACTTCTCCCGACCCCCAAGGCTTTGGTCCTTACGACACAGGGCCTTCCACGCACATCTCCCCGCGGACCGTGAGGAGGCCGACAATAGAGTCCCATCGAGTCTCCATCTCTGATGCTGCGGTAGGTTTTTTCGTTGGTTCGTTTTATTTTTTATATAAAGGGATGCAGAAAAAGTGAAACGACAAAGGGGAAAAAGGGAAAACGAATTTCAAACTCCGAGCCTCAGCATGATCTGAACTTTAAAAAGGCTATTACCATAACTTCTGTCATTCATTCTAAACTTTTAAACATCTTAAAACTCACTAAAACATATTTCATCCTCCAAGCCTCAGCATAGACTGAACTTAATCCCCCCCTAATTCCTAGCATTTTTCCTGAGCGTTTAAACATCTTAAATCTCACTGAACGTTTTCTTGTAATAAATAATTAATTTCTTGGTTTTTTAATTGTTTACTTATCACGTAGGTAATAATCATAGAAAGGTTGCCGGCTGTCTGCTTTTGATGGTGCTATGCTGTTACTGTGAAAAGAAATATCAAACGAAAAAGATACTTTCAGACATTAAAATCATGCGTACCAAGAGCCTGCTAACATTGTGTAGTGGGTGTGTGGGCTGCCTATAATCCTCCCAATATGTATGGTTCCTATGTTGTGTGAACGGTGGCAATGTATGTATTTACCACGTATATCTAGCTTCAGTATATGAGAACTGACCACTGGGATTTTGGAGGTTAACTTTCGTGGATACCAAGACTTATACACACATGGTAACATGCATGTTGGCTCTGAGCTTTTCCCCTTTTAGTCTGATACTCTAACCACTATTCCAACTGGCTCTGTAGGTAGGGTTGCCAACCTCCAGGTACTAGCTAGAGATCTGCTATTACAAATGATCTCCAGCCGATAGAGATCAGTTCGCCAGGAGAAAATGACCGCTTTGGCAATTGGACTCTCCGGCATTGAAGTCCCTCCCCTTCCCAAACCCCAACCTCCTCAGGCTCTGCCCCCAAAACCTCCCGCTGGTGGCGAAGAGGTGGCAGTCCTATCTGTAGGAGAAACTGTCTGGGGCAGACTCTGTTTTCTGATCCCTGTTCCTTGTAAATCATTGCTCCTCTTTTTGCCTTTGAGGAATATTTTGAGGATCAGTTTTATTGTGAGATGCTAGTCTTGTCCAGAGATCAGCTCTGTTCCTAGAGACTCTTGAATCTGCCTTATAATGAATCAGAACATTGTTCCATCAGGATCTGTATTGTCAAAACTCCATGTCAATGTAGACATGAAACCGGAGCAAACCTTCCATGTGGAAACAGCCTTAGTAGTGTGCAGAGAGAGCAGAGCCAATTTTTGAGAATTTTTATTCTATAGCCAAGAAGCAACTGCATATGAAATTCAAGACGAATGACTGAAGAAGCTGCTATCGCAGCAGCGAAAACACGAGGGTCATCCGGGGCGCGTTCTCGTCTTGCGCTCGCTCTCGAGATAATTTATGTATTAGTTCAAGTTAATTTTGACTGATCACAACACTTCTGCGATAATTCTTGTAGAACATTGAGCAGCCTTTTGGAGCTGTATTGTATATGTTGTTGTTCCGTTTGTAAGAGTTTACACTTTCACTTACTGCACAGTTTTGTATAATAGATGTTAGTTTGCATTGCAAGAGCCTAGTACTATTTATTTCCTCAGCTTAGCATTTGGTACTTGTGCCTATTTCACCAGTTTGCTAACCTCCAGGTACTAGCTAGAGATCTCCTGCTATTACAAGTGATCTCCAGCCGACAGAGATCAGTTCACCTGGAGAAAATGACCGCTTTGGCATTCTAACCATACACCGCACTGTCTCATAACAGCACATCCTGGTTTGGATTAGCAAAACTCTGTAGGGATGGAAGGGTTAAACCTTCTCTTCCTTCTCCTCATGCAGCTGTGATCCAAAGCAGGACCCCACGTGTCTGTCTTTAAAAGACTGGCCAAAATCTGTGACCTCTCTGACCTCTAGTTTGATTCTCAGGGTGGACAGGGGTGGGGGCAAGATGAGCCAGTGGTCTAGGTACAAGACATCTTCTTACTGGTTTACCGTTAGGGTTGCCAGGTTCCTCTTCGCTACCGGCAGGAGGGTTTGGGGGGCGAAGCCTGAAGAGGGCGGGGTTTGGGGAGGGGAGGGACTTCAACGCCATAGAGTCCAATGGCCAAAGCGGCCATTTTCTCCAGGTGAACCGATCTCCATCGGCTGGAGATCAGTTGTAAGAGCAGGAGATCTCCAGCTAGTCCCTGGAGGTTGGCAACCCTATTTGCTGTACTTCCTTCTGTCACGGCCCTGAACAAGTCACAGGTCTGCAGACCTGAAAAGACTGCAGCAGAACCCTCTCCCATTCTGTCTCTGTTCACGTAGCGGGCATCACTTTTCGTCCTCTGTCTTTTTCTGTTTTAAACGTCTCCACGCAGCTGGCACCGTATGCATTTGTGTTGTTGTGTGCTCTTGGGGAGTTCTCTACTGCAGCAGCTTGGTCATGATTATTTTATCAGGCGACGTGGGTGATGTTTCCCAGTGCGGTGCACACAAGAGTTTAAAATTTAACGTGGGCGAAGAGTGGGTTGTTGCTACTGCGGTGCCAACTGGTTTTTTCTCTCTCTCTCCCCAATGGTCCTCCTTTTAGGATTCAAAGCTGGTTTGAAGCACCAGAATATCGGCAAAGTGGCTTTTTGCACTGTGATGGCTAACGGGTTTATTGCAGCATAAGCTTTTGTGGATGAGGGGTTACTTTGTTAGATGCATGAAGCATTATCCTCCGTTTGCAGACACACACACACATACACACACACACACACACACACACACACACACGAGAACTGAATAATAACTAAAAAGGGAGAGAGACCATTCAGTGTAAGAGACCAAACATGTACAAGATAGGGTTGCCAGGTCCCTTTTCACCACTGGTGGGAGGTTTTTGGGGCGGAGCCTGAGGAGGGCGTGGTTTGGGGAGGGACTTCAATGCCATCGAGTCCAGTTGCCAAAGCGGCCATTTTCTCCAGGCGAACTGATCTCTATCGGCAGGAGATCTCCAGCCACCACCTGGAGGTTGGCAACCCTAATACAAGTTGATAATCCATTCACCACAGCGATCCCTACCAATAATGCTATCTTCCTGACAATTCTCTGCTCATTTAACAGTGTAGGTAAAGGTAAAGGTAGTCCCCTGTGCAAGCACCGGGTCAATACTGACCCATGGGGCGATGTTGCTTCCAGATGTTTACTAGGCAGACTATGGGCGAAAACGCATGGTTGCTTTAGCCTCCTTTATTCCCTGTTTCAGCCAGGATTCAGCCAGGATCAAACGCACGTTCGGCGAAACGCATGCTTTCGATCCTGGATGAATCCTGGATGAAACAGGGAATAAAGGAGGCTAAAGCACCATGCATTTTGGCCCTATGTTTACAGGGTGGTTTGCCATTGCCTTCCCCCATAGTCTACACTTTACCCCCAGCAAGCTGGGTACTAAATTTATCGACTTCGGAAGGATGGAAGGCTGAGTCGACCCTGAGCCGGCTACCTGAAACCGACTCCCGTTGGGATGGAACTCAGGTCATGAGCAGAGCTTTTGACCGCAGTACGGCAGCTTTCCACTCTGTGCCACAGGGCTCTTAATTTAACAGTGTAGTGGGAAAGAAAACCGGACTCCTTATTAATCCCGATGGAGTAGATTAACATTTGCAGACAGATCCCTCACTTTTGCTGTCTCTGTTGAAGTCGTGGCACTTAGGGGCAGAGCATCCTGAAAGACTGAAATGTTCTCCCACTGGTTTCTGTATATAGCCATGCGTGAAGTCAGATTTGTGTCCATTTTTTTCTCTTGTGTCTCACCTTTTTGCCCTGTTCAGGGCATTAATGGCAAGTGATGACATATAGAATCATACAGTTGGAAGGGACCACCAGAGCCATCTAGTCCAACCCCCTGCGCAATGCAGGAATTTCACATCTACCTCCCCCACACACCCCCAGTGACCCCTACTCCATGCCCAGAAGGTGGCCAAGATGCCCTCCCTCTCATGAACTGCCTAAGGTCATGGAATCAGCATTGCTGACAGATGGCCATCTAGCCTCTGCTTAAAAACCTCCAGGGAAGGAGCGCTTACCACCTCCCGAGGAAGCCTGTTCCACTGAGGAAACGCTCTGTTAGAAAATTCTTCCTAATGTCTAGACAGAAACTCTTTTGATTTAATTTCAACCCATTGGTTCTGGTCCGACCTTCTGGGGCAACAGAAAACAACTCGGCACCCTCCTCCATATGACAGCCCTTCAAGTACTTGAAGATGGTTATCATATCCCCTCTCAGTCTTCTCCTCTTCAGGCTAAACATACCCAGCTCCTTCAACCTTTCCTCATAGGACTTGGTCTCCAGACCCCTCACCATCTTTGTTGCCCTCCTCTGGACACATTCCAGCTTGTCTACATCTTTCTTAAATTGTGGTGCCCAAAACTGAATACAATACTCTAGGTAAGGTCTAACCAGAGAAGAGTAAAGCGAAATTATCTACGATAATGGAGGGTGAGTAGGTGAATCTGCCCCTGATGGTATGGATAATGGGGGTTATTAGCTCTTGTAACAGAGTGTTTCCTGAGTGGATATAGTGACAGAGTTGGTTTGTTCCAGGACCCAATCCCTGGATTTGTGCCTCTTTTAAAAATAGCCTGTCGACGCTGGCGAATAGCCATGGTAGACTTCCCCACAGGTCTGCAGACGTTAATACGTTAATTGATTCAATTTGTCGGCTAAAGCTTTGGTTTGTGAAAAGGATCCCTATTGATTGGACAAATCGCTAGCCTTGTGGAACAGATTTTCTTTTAAAAGAACCTCTTCTTAAGCAAAGAAATATGGGACTCAATATTTTAAAAATTAACCTTTTCAAAGCTATGCTCTTTTCTTCCAGTCAGTACCCCCCCCCCCCAAAAAAACCCTGCTCTTCTTTTCAGCTAACCTCTGGAACCAGAAGTAAACCCAAGTAGGAAAAACAGCTTTGAGGAATGGGGATGGGGGTATTAATGAGGGGATTGGTAAATCAAGTTTGCTGAAGTCCATTGACAATCCTAAACAGAGGTATACCCTTCTAAGTTCATTAAAGTTAGTGGGTTTAGGGCTGCCAAGCCCCCTTGGGTGTGGAGATCCCCTGCCCCTAAAATAAAATAAAAAATGGCCATCACGCTGATGGCATAACATCCCTTCTGCGGGAAACCCAGATGTGACGTCACACTTCTCTATGAATTGCTGGAAACGCTATGGTGAAACCATAGCGTTTTTGGCGATTCCTAGAAAGGACTGAAGTCACATCTGGGTTTCCCCCAGAAGGGTTGTTATGCTTTTAGCCCGCTGGCCATTTTTTTGTATTTGGGGGGCAGGGCTGATGTCACTTCCAGTTGTCCCACCTCTTTGCTTTCTGCTGGCTACCAGGCAGCGCCTGACAATGCTAGCTTAGAAGGGTGTGGCTCTGACTAGGACTGAACTGTGAGTAGGGTTGCTAACCTCCAAGTAGTAGCTAGAGATCGCCTTCTATTACAACTGATCTCCAGCCGACAGAGTTCAGTTCACCTGGAGAAAAGGTGCTAGTCTTTAAGGTGCTACTGGACTCTTGCTCTTTTCTACTGCTACAGACAGACTAACATGGCTACCCATCGTGATCTATCCCGTTTTCAACAGTGGTCAGCCAGATGGTTCAAGGGAGTCCAGATAGGGTTGCCAACCTCCAGGCACTAGCTGTAGATCTCCCGCTATTACAACTGATCTCCAGCCGATAGAGATCAGTTCAACTGGAGAAAATGGCCGCTTTGCCAATTGGATTCTATGGCATCGAAGTCCCTCCCCTCCCCAAACTCTGCCCCAAAAACCTCTCGTTGGTGGTGACGAGGGACCTGGCAACCCTAACTGTGAGAGAGGTCATGGCAGAAGCAAGACTTGAACCTGGGGTTTCCTAAGCCATATTTCCACCTCTTAGGGTCAACTTACATACTCTATTGCTAGGGTTGCCAGGTCCCTCTTTGCCACCGGCAAGAGGTTTTTGGGGTGAAGCCTACAAGGGGTGGGGTATAGGGAGGGGAGGGACTTCAATGCCATAGAGTCCAATTGCCAAAGCGGCCATTTTCTCCAGGTGAACTGATCTCTATCGGCTGGAGATCAGTTGTAATAGCAGGAGATCTCTAGCTAGTACCTGGAGGTTGGCAACCCTATTTATTGTAGTTCTGGGTCTGGAATGGGTAATGTGTGTTTTGAGTCCTAAAAAGCAGTTTGCGTGTGTGGAGGGGTGTTGTATGGCTCAGGGCAGCAATCCCCTTGCCCTCCTCTTATGATAGTTCCCCAATTGAAAATGCTACTTGAAACTCTGTAAGGAAAAGGCAGGCCCAATACAGGTCCCTGTGTTTCCCCCCTCCTTGGAGCAAAAAAGGTGCCTGGGGGTGGGCAACAGTGCAGGGGTGAAAGTGTGAGATTCCCCTTCCCCAGCACTGGATCCCCAATCTATATTAAGCCTCCCCTTTCCCCACCACAGGGCCAAATGTGTTTATTTTAAAGCATACACACCTCGCCTCTCTGTCAAAGTAGTTCATGCTACCAATTAAGATGATAATACGGCAAAATGACCATCTGTCCAAAAATAAAACCTCTACAAATCAGGCAATTAGCTGTTAGCTATAATCACCATAGCTATAAGATAAGCTAAAAACAGACATGGTCAGATAAAATAGCAAATCACAGCGCTCATTTTTGTCACAGTTGGGAACAAATTAGAAAAATCCCTAGATAAAAGCAGAGGAGATACTGCAGGGTTTTTTTTTTAAGCCTAGCAAAGTGGTAAGCTGCAGTACTGCAGCCCAAGCTCTGCTCACAACCTGAATTCGATCCCAACGGAAGTCGGATTCAGGTGTCCGGCTCAAGGTTGACTCAGCCTTCCATCCTTCCGAGATCGGTAAAATGAGTACCCAGCTTGCTGGGGGTAAAGTGTAGACTACGGGGGAAGGCAATGGCAAACCACCCCATAAACATAGTATGCCTAGGAAACGTCAGGATGTGGCATCACCCCATGGGTCATTAATGACCCGGTGCTTGCACAGGGGACTACCTTTTTAAGATAGGTTGGAAAGGCCTGTATTTAAATAGGTGGACATTCCTATGAAAGGGCCCAAACAGATGAGCAACATGGCTGTCTCTCCGTTTATAAAAAGTAAATTGCACGAACAGCCACAATTCAGGTCAGGGCCATGCAGGAAAGGAAGAGGTGATTTAATTAAGGTTGCCAACCTCCAGGTGTGGCCTGGAGATCTGCAATTACAGCTGATCTCCAGACATCAAGGATCAGTTCCCCTGGAGAAAATGGCTGCTTTGGAGGGTGGACTCTATGGCATTGCACCCCTCTGAGGTCCCTGCCCTCCCCAAATTCTGCCCTCCACAGGCTCCACCCACCCAAATCTACAGGAATTTTCAAACCTGGTGTTGGCAAATGCAACCCTAGGTTTATTCCTCTAAGCCAAGTTTGGTTTGCTTGTCTGCACAGTGTTACAGTTTAAAGGTTTTTTTAAAAAAACAATCTTTTCCCTTTATTACCTTGCAGGAAGCTCTATTTCGATTAGCTACGCTGAGTAAAACTTGAAGGGTTAAATCTCCTCTTCCCCTTCTCATGTTGCTTTGATCTGAGTCGCGGCTTGGCATGTGTGCCATTTATCATTTACAGGCTAACGGAGCCATCGCATCTGATTTGGCTGCAAAAAGTGTCTTCACCAGGGATGGTCCACTCCTAGACGTGTCTCAGGCATCGTGCTGAGAGGTGAATTGGGTGAATCATCAATGGAAGCTAAGACATGGATAAAAACATTCCTTTGGAAAGTTAAGATCTTAAAATCTGTGGGGGCCTACTTTACTTGGGCTTGTACAGTAGGGTTGCCAACCTCCAGGTAGTGCTATAAATGCACAGTACCTTCTAATACAGTACTGGTGATTCTTTTGTACTAACCTCCAGGTACTAGCTGGTGATCTCCTGGTATTACAACTGATCTCCAACCGATAGAGATCAGTTCACCTGGAGAAAATGGCTGCTTTGGCAATTGAAGTCCCTCCCCTCCCCAAACCCTGCCCTCCTCAGGCTCTGCCCACAAAACCTCCAGGTATTTCCCAACCCGGAGCTGGCAACCCTATTATACAGGCAGATGCTCACATTAGCCAATGAGATTATTGGAAAAGAAAAGGAAATGTCTAGGAATTACAAATGACATGGTAAAGACTACAGAGACCAAAGAAATAATTAGGCTAATCAAAATGCGAGTAAAGGAACTGGACTCTAAAAGTACATTTGTTAGGGCTCGTAGGGTATGCGTGGCTTCCTTTTTGGATATTGCCCTTCCGATGCAACCGCCAAAATATTTCTATCGCCTGACAATGCCAAAACTCAGAAGAGCTTTTACTTTGGCAAGAATGAATGCTCTTCTTCTGCGGCTTTGGAGGGTGCCCACCACCCTATGTCAGAATTCCAAAGGTGCCCACAGGCTCAAAAAGGCTGGGGGGCACTGGAGTTAAGCCATCCTCCTCATATACTCACCATTTCCTCCCCGAATCCCGATCTGCGGGCTTGCCAGCCGAGGCAGCAGCCTCCTCTCCCCTTCCAATCTGTGCTGGCGAGGTATGGTCCAGCCTTCCCAAGTGACATTCACGTCTTATCGGTCCCTTGTAACAATTGAGTTCGGCACCCCTGCCCAGTGGGGTTGCCATGAATCAGCTGAGACTTAACAGCACTTTAGATGCAGGCAGAAAAGTTGCAAAGAGGAGGGGGAGGAGGAGGGGGAGGAGAAGAGTTGGTTTTTATATGCCGACTTTCTCTACCACTTAAGGAAGAATCAAACCAGCTTACCATCACTGTCCCTTCCCCTCCCCACAACAGACACCCTGTGAGGTAGGTGGGGCTGAGAGAGTGTGACTAGCCCCAGGTCACCAAGCAGGCTTCGTGTGTAGAAGTGAGGAAACAAATCCAATTTTCCAGATTAGTTTCCACCGCTCTTGTGGAGGAGCGGGGAATCAAACCCGGTTCTCCAGATCAGAGCCCACCACTCCAAACCACCGCTCTTAACCACCACGCTGGCTCCAACCTGCCTAGACTTACAGGCTTGCTGTTCAGGGGGGAAAAATGGACTGGCTTTAGTTCTTCCCTAATGAGGAATGTTTGGCCACCCACTCTTTAGGGCAGGAATTAATTACCCCTCTGGAGACTGTGTTAATACTGAACCCCCGGGCAGTTTCGGAGGCATCTGCACACCTTTAAGAGCGACGCCTCTTGCTTCAGCATGATCAGCCCGCATCATCCATCACTGTCAGCCCCAGAGGCAGCATATACATCTCACGGTGGCTGCAAACCATTAAGCATGTTTAAGTTCTGGTCGTTGCAAAGGACAAAAAAATAATTAAACCAATCAATGCCTGCTCTCGGCTGGCTTGTGTTCAGACAGGGTGCAGTCGAGTCAGGAGTCTAGCTGGATGGGCGGTTGCTGGTCGTGCTGCCGAACGGAGGCGGCATTCTGCGTCAGCAGATTTGAGCAGTATTACAATGCTCCCAAGGACGTGGTTGGCAACTAATTGGGAGGAGGAGGAGGAGGAGGAGGAGGAGAAGAAGAAGAAGAGTTAGTTTTTATATGCTGACTTTCTCTCCCACTTAAGGGAGACTCAAACTGGCTTACAATCACCTTCCCTTCCCCTCCCCACAACAGACACCCTGTGAGGTAGGTGGGGCTGAGAGAGTGTGACTAGCCCAAGGTCACCCAGCTGGCTTCATGTGTAGGAATGGGGAAACAAATCCAGTTCAACAGATTAGCCTCCACCGCTCATATGGAGGAGTGGGAAATCAAACCTGGCTCTCTAGATCAGACTCCACTGCTCCAAACCACTGCCCAAGGAAGCAGGAAGAAGAAGAGGAGGAGGAGTTGGGTTTTATATGCCGACTTTCTCTACCACTTAAGGGAGAATCAAACCGGCTTACAAACACCTTCCCTTCCCCTCCCCACAACAGACACCCCATGAGGTAGGTGAGGCTGAGAGAGCTCGAAAAGAGCTGTGACTAGCCCAAGGTCACCCAGCTGGCTTCATATGGAGAAGTGGGGAAACCAACCTGGTTCACCAGATTAGCGCCCGCCACTCATGTGGAGGAATGGGGAATCACTGGTTCTCCAGATGAGAGTCCACCACTCCAAGCCACCGCTCTTAACCACTACACTACACTGGGGCATCGTTTCCACTGAGCCATGGCTGGAGGGCAGATAGCATTGGCTGTGGCCATTGACTCTCTAACCCCCGGGAGGGAACAGGTGAAAGGTCTGTTTTAACTCCTGCTGCACGGCTTTGGCCAGCCCCCTTACCTTAGCTGCTCTCCTCCTCTGATTTTTTACTGCCAGTGAAAATATGGACCCCCCAAAGCCTCTTTTGGTCTTCATGCTGAAGGAGAAAGGAGTAAAAAGTCTCAGACCAGTTCCATTGCACACAATGGCTTTTTTGTGGGACTCGGGCAGTCTCTGCATGGGTTATCTGCCCCAAGTTAAACGCTTTTGAGAAGCATTTTCCCCCTGCTTTTCACAGTATCATGGTACATTTGTGCAACTCCAGGTGTTTCTCTGATCTGTCTCAAGTCAAGTCAAGTTTATTAATACGGTTGACTGACCAATCACGTGCCAACACATCAAAATTTCCAGACACAATAGTTTCGCACCGCAGAATCACAGACTGCCCGTACAGATAAAGGTGTAAGGTCAATCAAAGCAACCCCTGGTTAAAACTATCACATTACGATTAATAAAATTGTGAAATATTCTAACAATCATTCTCTAATAAAGCTCTGCGTATTTTAATGGCAACAGCGCAGAACTTGGCAGTTTGGAGCATAAGCTGAGGGTCTTCTCCTAAAAGGAGCTTCTTTGCCAAAAACTCAACTAACTCATCAGGAAATTTACCAAGTAGGGGGGAAATAAGCTTTGATCTAACTTTGTGGTCGAATGGGCAACATATCAGTGTATGCTCGATGGTTTCAATGTCCCCTGTTCCACACGGACATAACCTCTCTGATCTAGGGATCTTCTTATATTTCCCTTCTAAAACAGTTGATGGAAGGGCCTGGCATCTGGCAAGGGTAAAGGCCTTCCTGCAGTTAATAGACTCAAGATGATAAAAATAAGCTGCAGGTGAGACCAAGTATCTAGATTTATCAGGTACTCGGAAAAATGGTGATTTTCCAAGGTCTGTCTGGCGTTCAATGTTTTCCACCCTTTGCTTCAAGACTCTGATCTGTCTCAAATCTGCTTTGCTCTAACCTTTTGGGAAAGATCGTAGTATAAAGCCTGGATGCTGTGTGGGTGGGAAAAACAGCACTAAAAAGATAAAGGTGCAAGCACCGGGTCATTCCTGACCCATGGGGTGACATCACATCCTGACATTTACTAGGCAGACTTTGTTTACTGGGTGGTTTGCCACTGCCTTCCCCAGTCATCTTCCCTTTACCCCCAGCTGAATACTCATTTTACCAACCTTGGAAGGATGGAAAGCTGAGTCAACCTTGAGCCCGCGACCTGAACCCGACTTCTGTTGGGATCGAACTTAGGTCGTGAGCAGAGATTTGACTGCATTACTTCAGCTTACAACTCTGGGCCATGGGGCAGTAGAATATTGATAAAGCGATATACCGTTGTAACAACAGGTGTGGTCAGTTCTCTAAATTCTCATCTCTCTTTTTTTAGAAAAATTAGTTTCTAGCTCCTTTCCTTGCAGAGATATAAGGGAAAAGGCAAATCTCTAGAGGCTAGAGACATATTCTAGCGCTGATTAACAACAACAACAAAAATGTCAAAAGCCCTGGTGGCCCAGGGAAGGGGGTGGTGTCCGCTTCTGGGGGACTGGGGCAGGAAAACTGCAGGGAAACCTGCTGTGTGAAAGCCAGAAGAAGAAGAGGAAGAAGAGTTGGTTTTTATATGCCGACTTTCTCTACCACTTAAGGGAGACTCAAACCAGCTTACAATCACCTTCCCTTCCCCTCCCCACAACAGACACCCTGTGAGGTAGGTGGGGCTGAGAGAGCTGTGACTAGCCCAAGGTCACCCAGCTGGCTTCATGCGTAGGAGCGGGAAAACCAACCCAGTTCACCAGATTAGCATCCGCCGCTCATGTGGAGGGGTGGGAAATCAAACCCGGTTCTCCAGATCAGACTCCACCGCTCCAAACCACCGCTCTTAACCACTACACCACGCTGGCTCCTGCTTGCTGCTTCGCTTGATCTGCAGCTGCACCAGTAGCGGGGAAACAACAAAACCCTCTGGAAAGCCAACTTAATCACAGTTTTCTGTGCCCAGCAGCAAGCAGAATATATATATCCTTGCATATATAGATAAAAAAAATAATAAGCTTAAGTGATCCTGAAAACAAAACAAACCTTGAACTCTTACGGCTCTGAACCAGGCAGATAGTTAAAAGGATGGGGGAGAGATGAAGTGCTAACTGAAATAAGATGTTATTGATTGGGGGAAGATGTTTATGCCAAGCAGGTAACTGCATCTGAACTTCAAGAGAACTGATGTTATTGAACTGACACTGATTCATAGGTGCTGAAAGAAGCAAGTACTTGAGCTTGGAAAGAAGGTGCTAAAACAGGGGTGTCAAACATAAGGCCCACAGGCTGGCTCCGACTCCTTGAGAGCTGTTATCCACCCTGAAAGCCAGCCGAGGCGGCCCCTCACTAGGGTTACCAGGTCCCCCTTCACCACTGGTGGGAGGTTTTTAGGGTGCCATAGCAAGTCATTTGGGAAGATCCCCGTCAAAGAGCATTTGCGTGCCATCTGGATGAGAAGATGAGCCAGCATCGTATATAGCAGTGGACTCTAATCTGGTGAACCGGGTTCGATTCCCCACTCCTCCACGTGAGTGGTGGATGCTAATCTGGTGAACCGGATTGGTTTCCTCGCTCCTCCACATGAAGCCTGCTGGGTGACCTTAGGCCAGTCACAGCTCTCTCAGAACTCTTTCAGCCCCACCTACCTCACAAGGTATCTGTTGTGGGGAGGGGAGGGGAAGGCGATTGTCAACTGCTTTGAGACTTCTTAAAGGTAGAGAAAAGTGAGATATCAAAACCAACTGTTCTTCTTCTTTTGAAGATCTTGCCCACATTGGTGCTATTCTCCTTGCCTCAATATCACATGACCACCATCACCTACACTAAACAAGGGCTAGTGTGGGGTTTTTTGTTTTTTAAAATGTTTTGCTAGATCGCTATAGCACAATAACATTATAGCAATCTATTGCCAGTCGACTAGTTCCTTTTAATTCCCTTTCTTTCTTTCTTTCTTTCTTTCTTTCTTTCTTTCTTTCTTTCTTTCTTTCTTTCTTTCTTTCTTTCTTTCTTTCTTTCTTTCTTTCTTTCTTTCTTTCTTTCTTTCTTTCTTTCTTTCTTTCTTTCTTTCTTTCTTTCTTTCTGGAGTGAAACTGACTTTTTAATTTAAAAAGAAATTAAAGCTGGTATTTCAGCATCTTCTTGGTTGAGTGCCGATCCTGCCTTCGGTTGAGGTAACACTAAAAAATGTGTCCAGCAAGTAATGAGGGGTTTTCCTCCGTTTCATTTATTCCAGAAGTTCTCTATCTGCTGTATCCTACTCTGGTTCAGTTAGGAGAATTTCTAAAATTAATTCTGAAATTCGAGCTTGTGCAGTTTGTTGCAGTTCTTGATTTGTTGAGTTCATGTACATTTTTTCTCCCTCGTTTTTACCAATGTGAATTGCCATGTTGATACAAGAGTGTTTTTTTAAAAGCAGTTTTCATATGTGGGATGTACTGCGGGATGAAGACATTTTGGGTGCAGTGTTTTACCAAGATTCAAGAGTATGCGTGCGTAGCCGTAGAACGTTGCACAAAAAAGAGTTCTGATGTAATTGTACATGTAATTGCCTCAAGATTATTTTTTGGGGTGGTGTGCTCTGCATGCATATGCTTCTGTGCACATTGCTAGAAAGCCCCACAAAAATTCTGGCATGCATACGGCCACATCCTGATTGCTTTTCTCCTGTGTTTTATCAATACTCATGTAAAGTAGGAGAAAAAAAGTGTGGCAAAACAAACACACCCAGTTCTGATGGTCAGTTTCATTTTGGAAACAAGAGCAGCTAATTCAAACCTCTGGGGAGGGATTTGGATTTCGAGAATATTTGAACATCCCTGTTCTGTTTTCCATTGGTATCCTAGGATGTAGACCCAGGAGTGAAAGGAAAGAACTGACAAACAATAAAAAGTAAATTTAAAAAATGCCCAGTCAACTCTTGGCTGTTATATATGCTGCACTGTTGTGTTGCTAAGCATACGATAAGGTGACTAAATTTTAATTCCTTGAGGGCAGGGAGAAACCTTTGCCTGGTTGCGCTTGGCAGGCCCCAGAACACTGTCAAAAATTGACAGCCCCTGTACTTGTCAGGCCATTTTTAAATGGAAAATTTGCTTAATTCATTTGAGTCCTTGCTGTGGGAGACCAGCACAGCGGTATGCTTGACAGGGAGATTGAGTGGAAACGACAGGCGGAGGGAACAGAGTAAACCCATGTCTTGCTCCTGGGATGGCCCTTCTTGTTCTTACGGACTGAAAAGGTTTTGTTCTCTTTTCTGCACGAGAAAGGATCAGGAGAGGATTTATCTACTGCTGTTTGGAGATGGGCTCCTGGCAGCCTCTGCTGCAAAAGAGTACCAAAAACAATTGTGGTATACTGTAGTGGTTAGAGCATCCCAGTAGGATCTTGGAGTCCCATGTTCGAATGTCCACTCTGCCATGGAAGTTTACTGGATAATCCTGGACCAAGTTTCGTTCTCTCCCCCTCTCCCTTTCTGTATTGCAAGCTGACCTACTTCAGGGAGAGCACCATCTGAAATCTTTAGTTGCTTAAAGGAAGGGCAGAATTAAAATGTGCTAAATAATAATAATAATAAGAAGAAGAAGAAGAAGAAGAAGAGTTGGTTTTTATATGGTGATTTTTTCTACCTTTTAAGGAGAATCAAACTGGCTTACAATCACCTTCCCTTCCTCTCCCCACAACAGACACCTTGCGAGGTAGAAGAATCTGGTTCTCCAGTTGAGAGTCTGCCGCTCATGTGGAGGGGAGGGGAATCAAACCCGGTTCTCCAGATTAGAATCCACTGTTCTTAACCACTATACCACAAAATAAGTTCCCAGCACTCATGACTTAAAAAGATAAAAGTGCCTTCCTCCAGGTGTTTCAGGGTAGAAAAACAGTGAAGTTGGGGACACAACCCCCATTCTGATCTGAATCAGGCCTCTACATGCCTGAAAACTTGAATGTAAAAAAATAATTGGACGCTTCGAACATGGACTTCCAGGGGATGTATGATTTACTTATGGGTATTTTTGGCCTGAAGAGGAGAAGACTGAGAGAGGATATGATAACCATCTTCAAGTACTTGAAAGGCTGTCATAGAGAGGATGGTGCCGAGTTGTTTTCTGTTGCCCCAGGAGGTCGGACCAGAACCAACGGGTTGAAATTAAATCAAAAGAGTTTCCGTCTTGACATTAGGAAGAATTTTCTAACAGTTAGAGCAGTTCCTCAGTGGAACAGGCTTCCTCAGGAGGTGGTAAGTGCTCCTTCCCTGGAGGTTTTTAAGAAGAGGTTAGATGGCCATCTGTCAGCAATGCTGATTTTGTGACCTTAGGCAGATGATGAGAGGGATGGCATCTTGGCCATCTTCTGGTCACTGGGGGTGTGGTGGGGGGAGGTAGTTGTGAATGTCCTGCATTGTGCAGGGGGTTAGACTAGATGACCCTGGTGGTACTTTCCAACTCTATGATTCTATGATTCTACTTCTCCACTAAATATCAGCTTTCAGTCTGTTCTATCATTTCTATCTCACTCTTCCTCCAAGAAGCTCAGGGTGGGATACATGAGGTCTCTGCTCTTCTGTTTTCCCCTCACAGGCAACCCTATGAGGTAGGTTAGCTGAGAGAGAGAGTAACAGGCCCAAGGTCACCCAACAAGCTTCATGGTTGAGTTGAACTGGGGTCTCCCTGGTCCTAATTTGACAATGTTGTTATGAGTGGTTCCTCAGTGGAACAGGCTTCCTCGGGAGGTGGTAAGTGCTACTTCCCTGGAGGTTTTTAAACAGAGGCTAGATGGCCATCTGTCAGCAGCGCTGATTCTGTGACCTGAAGAAGGCATCTTGGCCATCTTCTGGGCATGGAGTAGGGGTCACTGGGTGTGTGTGTGGGAGTTAGTTGTGAATTTCCTGCATTGCGCAGGGGGTTGGACTAGATGACCCTGGTGGTCCCTTCCAACTCTGTGATTCTATGATTGAGGATCCTGAAACCATGGCAAACTGTTTATTTCCACAAGAGAAGGATAGTCAGGGACAACAGGGTTTCAGCAGGGGCAGGGGAAGCCCATTTGTAGGGTTGCCAGCCTCCAGGTGGTGGCCGGAGATCTCCCGCTATGACAACTGATCTCCAGGTGACAAAGATCAGTTCCCCTGGAGAAAATGGCTGCTTTGGCAATTTGACTCCATGGCATTGAAGTCCCTCCCCTCCCCAGACCCCACCCTCCTCAGGCTCCACCCCTAAAATCTCCAGATATTTCCCAACCTGGAGCTGGCAACCCTACCTGCCAAAGGAGGAGATGAATGGGCATCATAAAAATCTGATGGGGGAGAGAGACACACACACACATGCTGTAGACCCATATTCTTTAGATTACTCCTACATGCTAAGCACACGCCTGTGGGAGGGAGCTAAAGTAGTTGGAAGCTGTGCCCTTTGTACGTGCTCAGAGGCAGCATTACCAGGGTTCTCCAAGGTGCCAGTTACGTGAGAGGCTGGGTTTTATATCTTGGGGTGGTGGTAACAATGTGAAAATACGCTATTACATGCCGGCAAACATGCAACATGCATGTGAGAACACACACACTCCAGGTGGGATTGTGACAGTCGTAACTATGCGAACTCATCCGCCGTTGAACTCACCTTATCAATGAGTGAGGCTTCTTTATATGGGGAAGTGTTTTTAATTTTCTCCTGCCTTCCCTTGAAAGAGCTCACTGGGGAATGAAACAGTATCAGCTGCTTTTACAACTTTTGCTGCTGTTCCCAAATAAAATTCATGACTTTTTTTTGTCTGTTTCAGGATTGCGTGCAGTTGAACCAATACAAGCTGAAAAGCGAAATAGGAAAGGTATGTGTCCATAAATGATGCTCTAATTTACCAAAAGTCAGAGAGTTCAGCCGTGCCTGCCTGCCTGCATCCCTGGTAGGATCTTAAATGGGCTCTTCTTCTTTTCCACTTGGGAATTCGGATGCTAATCTTTTGGGGATTCTTAATCACAAAAGGTTTTTGCTCGAGGATAAAAGTTTGAGATAGCCCAGTTATGTAGCTATGTGGATTCTCAAATTCCAAATTTTACACTCAAGTCAACATTTAGGAGAACTTCGTGGTACAACCCTTTCTGGACTATACCACCTTTAAATGCAGGTGGGGTATGATTGAATGTTCCTTGCTTTAACCCCTCCTCCCCGCAGATAGAAAGATAAGCTTGTCAAACAAACATAGAACCTTTTTTGGTCTGGTTTCAGAGGGCATTGTGTTGCCTGTTTTGGATGGGTTACCTCTCTCTCTGGCCGACTGCGTCAAGAGCTGTGGGGTGCTTTTGGCTTTAGCTTCAGCAACAGATCAATAATGTTGCTGAAAGCGCCCTTTTCCGATTACATCAGGTTTGGAGATTAGCTTACCTCCTAGAATATGCCGATCTAGCCATGTTAAACTATGCTGTGTAACTCTGAGGCTAGATTACTGCAGTGTGCTTCATGTGGGGCTTATCCTTGAAGACAACATGGAAACTTCAGTTAGTTCAGGATACAGTGGGCTGTCTTTTGACTGCAGTAAATCATTTCCATAACAACGCACTTGTTTTGGAATGGTTGCATTTGGCTGCCGACATTTTCCTCCATTGGGCTCAATTTCAGATGCTGATTTTGACCTTCAAAAGAACTTTCCGCCAGCTCTGTTCCTCCTACTGGTTTCTTCCCTCCCACTGGGAAGTTCTGTCTTTGGTGGCTTGTTCCAAGGCTTTCTCACTGGTTGCTCATATGCTCCGGATTGATCTGCCAAGGGTGTTGAGAATCTGCTTCTTTCTCCTGTGTCTGTAGGAGGACATGTAAGACCGCAGAGTTTCAAAGTGCCATTTGCTGACTTTATTCTCCTAGTATGGACTTTTAGGGCAACTTCATTTACTTGCGGATGAGCTAATGTTTTATGGTGGTATTGTTTCTAATGTTGGCGTGCTGGAACACACTTCTGGCTGGCATCGCTAGTTTCCAAAGCCCAGTTCAGTTTGCTGGCTTGAGCCATGAAATCCCTAAACACCAGTCAATTTCTCCTATACCAAGAGACCTTTAAGAAGAAGATGATGAAGAGTTGGTTTTTATATGCTGACTTCCTCTACCACTTAAGGAAGAATCAAACCAGCTTACAATCACCTTCCCTTCCCCTCCCTAAAACAGACACCCTGTGAGATAGGTGGGGCTGAGAGAGCTGAGACTAGCCCAAGGTTACTCAGCTGGCTTCATATGTAGGCGTGAGGAAACAAATCCAGTTCTCCAGATTAGCCTCCGCTGCTCATGTGGAGGAGTGGAGAATCAAACCTGGCTCTCCAGATCAGAGTCTACTTCTCCAAACCACCAGTCTTGACCACTATACCACGCTGGCTCTCATTAAGTTTCATTGTCTCCCATACAAACGTGTCTGCCCACTTAGATTATCTGCCCCATAGCCTTCCAACATCAGATGTGTGCTGGATACCTACATGAGCTTGAGTACCTGGATTATAGAGCTCCCTCCCAGAGGAGATCTCCCTTGCTTGTAAAGTTCAGGTGACAAACTTGTTCTCTCAGAGGGCATTCGAAATAACAGACAATAAACTACCCCTTATGCAGAGGAAGTCAATGGCAAACCACCTCTGTTAGTCTTTTGCCTTGAAAACCCTACTGGGCTGCCGTAAGACTTCATGGCTTGTTTTATATTTCTCCTGTCTCATTACGGGGCTTTGTCAGGGCTGTGCAATTTTTAATCAGGTTTTCACATACTTTTGTTGTTATGCTGATTGAAGTCACCTTCATTCCTCTGGGGTGGGATGGTAAAAAAAGCAGGTTGCCAAGATTTTACATGCATAAACATTACTGAAGTTTCCCCTTCGTTGGCAGATAATAATTGTCCTTTCTTCCTGGGTTATCTCTTGCCCAAATACAACATCAAGGCCAGCGGAAGCCTTTAATGCTGCTGATCAGAGCGCAAGAGGCAATCCTTCACCATCAGACCTGGTTAAGCCCTTATTTCCATACAAATGCAGTGTGATTTAATCCCATCCTGCATGAAAAGCTACCTAGGGAGTAATGGAAAGGTATTTAAAATCCTGAATGGGCAAGCAGCCCCAACACCTTTGTTTCTGGATTGGTGCCAGCCTGCAGATGGTACCCTTGAGGAGTCTGTTCTTGCCTAGCGGAGGTGTTGTAGAAGGCTGTGGATTCAACTTCCAAAAAGGGTATGCCTTTTGCATTTGAGAGGGCAGGTTGGTCCATCCTCCCCCCTTTTAAAAAAAGGTTTTTTAGTAACAGATGTGTTAGGAATAAGATAGCATCAAATTGAATTCCCCTCCATCAAGCACTGTGCGCTTCATATAAACTCAGTTCTAGCCTTCCTTCTCTGGCTTTAATTCTTCCTCTCTTCCTCTTATTCCTAGTCAGGATTGATTGGTACGACTCAAGACCTGTAGGTCAGAGGAAGAGAGAAGGAGAGCGACTCTGTTCGCATGTCTTGCAGAATGGGGGTTTAATTAAACGGGGTTTCCCCCCCCCCCCCGCAACCATCTTTAATTGACAAACAACAACAACAATGGATTGAGAAACTGGAAGAGGAACATAAGACAGCGTTAGAAGAGGTTTCTACTGGTCTTTTAACTCCTCTAGTCTTCGGATGGCAGATTTCATTGTCATCGCTGAAGTAGTGTTGTTATGTCCAAGCACCACCAGCCACTGTTTTCATGCAAGATCCACAATGCCAGATACCCACAGCTTTCCTCTTCATTTTGGTCTTGCCACAGAAGGAGCAGGTATATTTGGCATGCTGGCTAATTTCAATCTTCTTCACCATCTTCCTCAGGGAAGCTCCATATCGGGTACCATATTTACCCACAATGCCAACTTTCTTGGTGCTCTTGGCCATCTTGCTACCCTATTAAATGTTTTTAAAAAAAATACATGTATTGTTGCTTATAATTACATGTACACAGAGAAAAGGAAAAATGTACACACACACACACACACACACACATATATACCATGCAAAAGAAAAACAGAAAAATTCGTACACAAGAATGCAAATCATTTACAACAATCCATCAAAAGCAAATAGGTAAATCTTGCGTCTTATTTTCTCGTTCCAGACAGTTACAAACATGATAAACTGGCTATGGCCTTGTATGCATGGCTGTTTCCCTCGCCGTCACCCCTCTGATGACTTCAGGTGTTTTTTTTGATTATGCATTACGTTTCCGACAGTTGTAGGTCACCTCCCTCTCCCCCTGCATTTCCCCGCCTTTTGCCCGCGTTTTCAAATTTAAGATAAATCAGGTCTCCGAAAACGCGGGCAAAAGGTGGGGAAACGTACGGGGAGAGCGAGGTGACCTCTGACGGTCGGAAATGGCATGCATAATCAAAACAAAGACCCAAACAGCCATGCATAAAACACCTATTAGTAATTATTTGATCTCAAGCCTCTCTGATAACTACAGTTAGTTCGGGTCCATCGAACCAGCGACTGTGGCTTGAAGTTAACCCCTGTTAGTGTTAACTGTGGTTTTCCACGATGCGTGAATGTGGCTTAATCCCGGCTCGTTCCACAGCAGTGCCCTCCCTGGCTCTAGAACAGTGGTTCCCAACCTTTTTTTGACCAGGGACCACTAGGACTTTTTTGTTCAGTGCAGGGACCCCAAGGTTCAAAATAAGAATTCAGAGAATTTGAAAATAAACTTTAATCATAACTGTTAGTTAAACATTAAACTTAGAATATTTGAATATATTTTTATAATAGAGAACTTGTAATTGAAAATATTAATTTATTATGGGGTTATAACTTTGTTTCGCGGACCTTAATTTAATTCTCGCGGACCCCTGGGGGTCCATGGACCCCCAGTTGGGAACCACTGCTCTAGAACAAAGGCAAAGCAACCAGCGTTTGGCAAGGAAAACCAGTGCGGTGATTTGCAAACTAAGTATACAACCATGGTTTGGAATGATTCCTGAATCTGAACCAAAAGAGTTCTGGAGAACAGGTAAAGGATGCTGGGTGAGTAAGCAAGCGGGCACAGCAAGCGGAGCAGCTGGCGTGAGGCGAGTCTGTGCTACAGCCAGCCTCTTGCCAAGGAGATAATTATTGTGTATATCAAAATATACACATGTGCAAATTTTCCGAGCTGTAAGCACCTGGGCTCTGCGTGACAGGAATCCGAGCGCTGGGCTTTTGGTTTGGTTTCGTTTAGCCCTTCATGGACAGAGTTAGGAAAAAAGGCCTCTCTACATGGATCATGATGAATTTAAAGAATCTTAGTGAATCGTGCCTCTTAAGAACATAAGAATCTAGAAGTGGCATCCTTTGCCTGTGTATCAGGAAGACAGGCAAGGAGGGTGGCTGAAATTAAGGTGTGAGAATCTCAAAGGTCAGTTTTCCTCGTGGCAAGAAGAAAAAGAAGTTGGTTTCTATATGCCGACTTTCTCTACCACTTAAGAAGAATCAAACCAGCTTACAGTCACCTTCCCTTCCCCTCCCCACAACAGACACCCTGTGAGGTGGGTGAGGCTGAGAGAATGTGACTTGCCCAAGGTCACCCAGCCGGCTTTACGTGGAGGAGCGGGGAAACAAATCCAGTTCACCAGATTAGCCTCCGCCGCTCCTGTGGAGGAGCGGGGAATCCAACCCGCTTCTCCAGACCAGACGCTGCTCCAAACCACCGCTCTTAACCACTGCGCCACGCCGGGAGGGAAACGATGACCTTGGCTGAAGGTTTGTGCCGTGCTGAGGATGAACCCCTTGCTGAAGTTAATGGCCCTGGAGCCTGTTTTTTTTTCTAACCACTGATGAATTCTTATGAGACATGTTCTGCCTGGGCTCTCTTGAGCTTTTATGAAGAAAGCTGCAAAGTTTCCATGGACTGACCTTCACCTGTTTCTATAATCAGCCTTCATCAGCACTTGTTTCTGTGCGAAGCAGGCTTCAGCTCTTGGGGGACTAGGGGGGTTGTTTTGGCTGCCCGCTGTCCTTCGCCCCCTCCTTACGAGGGACTGTCCTGATTTTTCAGTATATCCCTTTGGAGAAGGGTTGTGTGTACCCTGAACCGCCCCTCCTCATCTGACACTCACCAAAGGAGGAAAAGGGGAGGTGTGATTTGACTTCTTGTTTTAGATTTTTTTTATTTTATAAAAGATTTCAAAAAGGAAAGGAAAGGGGGAGGGGGGAAATTAGGAAAAGGTAAAAATGAGTTTTATACAATACATTCAAAATTTCTTCTTTTTTTTCTTCCTTCCTTGGCACCCAGAATATGTTGTGGTAAACTCATTAAAAACTACCGATTAAAATTAATATCAGATGTCCTCTTCTCTTCTCTTCTCTTCTCTTCTCTTCTCTTCTCTTCTCTTCTCTTCTCTTCTCTTCTCAATGCACAAACTCAGTTGTAACCAAATTGGGTTGTAGTAAACATAATAACACAATGTGTGTGTGTGTGTGTGTGTGTGTGTGTGTAAAGTGCCGTCAAGTCGCAGCCGACTTATGGTGACCCTTTTTGGGGTTTTCATGGCAAGAGACCAACAGAGGTGGTTTGCCAGTGCCTTCCTCTGCACAGCAACCCTGGTCTTCCTTGGTGGTCTCCCATCCAAATACTAACCAGGGCTGACCCTGCTTAGCTTCTGAGATCTGACGAGATCAGGCTAGCCTGGGCCATAACACAATGAGACATACCTATATATGTAAAATTGCAAGTGGATATTTACATTATGATTTAAGACTATAAGCTCTAATAACATTTTAAGATAAACATAATGAAATCAATAATATTGATAGAACAGCTTCCATCTATCTTGGAATAAATCAGAAGGTTTCATGTTTACTTGATTTGTAAGCTTGGCCGTTAAAGCAAATTCATAACTTTTGTCCTTCCACTCTGACATTTTTGGTATATTTGAAAGTTTCCAGTTTCTGGCAAAGATAATTCTAGCAGCTGAAATTGCATACTGATAACGTTCTTTCTGTGAGTTGTCAATTTGAGGTGGAATCATGCTTAACAACATGCATTTGGTTTGTAGCCCCAAATTAGTTCTTAACATAGTTTGGAGTTCACGATGGATCATCTTCCAGTCTTCTTCTGAGGTTTTTTATGCATGGCTGTTTCACTCGCCGTCACCCCCTCTGACGACTTTGGGGTCTTTGTGTTGATCATACATGCCGTTCCCAACCGTCAGCCAACGCCTGGAATGTCTCGACTGATACTGCAATTCCTCTGTGTGTTTATTTCCAGGGCTCTTACGGTGTTGTGAAGCTGGCCTACAACGAGAGCGATGACCAATATTACGTAAGCACCTTTTCCTCCGGGCCCGCATGACTGAGCTGGGTGGGTGATTCCTCCGATCGCCTTTGTCATCCAGGGAACGAGCTGTCTCTCCCACCTCTGCCTCTGCCTTTGTTTCAATCATGTGCCAGTGAAACAGAACCGCCTTCCCCTCGCAGTTACAAAGACCCGCTGTTCTGGGAGGCGTCTCTCCTCCGAAGGAGCAGACTGCTCTTGCGCTGTGGTGTGCGTTACGTTTCCTAGGGATTAAGCAGGACAATTGACATTGCAGGGAGGTGGGTGGGCACAGGCAACGCCTCCTATACATTGGAATGAGTCTTCAGAACAAGTCTTTGTGCAATGATACGTTGAATTATATTTTTTGTTTTCATCTTCCAAAAAGGCATTGTGGGTGGTGTACATGGTCTCTCCTCTTTATCCTCACAACAACCCTGGAAGGTAGGTTAAGTGACTTGTGCAAGGTCATAGCATCACGGAATCATAGAGTTGGACCACCAGGGTCATCTAGTCCAGGGAGATCAATTGGAATAGCAGGAGATCTCCAGATGCCCCCGGGAGGTCAACAACCGTGTGTGAGCCGAGATGCTGAGGACCTGCAACCCAACTGACCACAGTGAAACAGCGAGAGGTCTTCCAGAATGTCTCGATCCATGTGGAATTAAGTGATGGTTATTTTAAGAGGAATGGCTCCAAATAGCATAATTAGCTAATGGTCGGTTAGCTTCCCCCACACTTTTGTAATTGGCAGGCAGCTTCTGAAGCCGAGATAAATTCCATGTTCTCCTTATTGCCGCTTTGTGGAATCGTGTAATAATAATACACCTTGACGCGAGCTGTCGGAGAACGTTTCATACAATTGTGGTGCCCTGCCAATTACCCAAAGCCAGTCTAATCCTAGCACTCCGGAACAATTCTGGGGTTCCCCCCCCCCAAAAAAAAACAGTCTGCTGGTTTCCGCTCATGTTCTTTTTATCTTCCTGTAGAAAAACAATCTCCCGTAATATAAGGGAATATTACTTCTGGGCCTGAAGCTGCCAGCTCAAACATAGAGCTGTTTGGCATGGACACCCTTGCAAATAAATCCACAAATATTGGTAGGCCACACACGATAAAAGGGAAACGACTAGCACACAACACTTGTTCCAGTACGGTTGCCAACCTCCAGGTACTCGGTACAGGAGCGAGAAATTTTAACCAAGCGCAAAAAGATTTATCAAAATGCTACGAATACATTAAACAACAACGATATTGTACAAAATCACCGTGATTTTTGGCATCACTTCAAAAGAACTACATCTTGAATTACATTGTCAGCAATGGCGAATGTACTCTATCAGAGACTTTTTTGAGAGTTTCACATGACTCCTTTGGATAAGTCCATTGCATCACTTCATATTTGCTTCATGGACTATTGCGTCATGTACAGTGAATTTAAGTTGTACAATATTGTTGTTGTTTAGTGTATTAGTAGCATTTTGATAACTCTTTTTGCACTTTGTTAAAATTTCTCGCTCCTGTACTGATTTCCTAACCTGCACGATACTAGTACAGTGGTGCCTATTTTCTTTCCAACCTCCCGGTACTAGCTGGAGATCTGCTATTACAGCTGATCTCCAGCTGTTAGAGATCAGTTCCCCTGGAGAAAATGGCCGCTTTGGCCATTGGACTCTATGGCATTGAAGTCCCTCCCCTCTCCAAACCCCACCCTCCTCAGGCTCTGCCCCAAAAACCTCCCACCAGTGGCAAAGAGGGACCTGGCAACCCTGTATTCCAGTCATATGTGACATGTGAATAGTCTCTGAAATGAATTTAAAAAGAGGTAAAACCTTTACTGCTTCTCTTCCCATTCCTTGCATATCATCTACTGCCAGCATACTGTAATGTTGGTTACTGTGTTGGACTATAATCTGGGAGATCCAGGTTCAAATCCCTGTTCTAGCATGGACGTTCACTGGGTGACCCTGGGCTAGTGTTGTGACCCAGTTATCGGGCTCTTCACTAGTCACTCTCTTTCTCAGCCCAACCAACCTCATGAGGTTATTGTGAGGGTAAAAACGGATGATAGGAGAATGGTGTTGTAAGTCGCTTTGAGTCTCCGTTGGGCAGAAAAGCAGGGTATCAGTATCCAAAATAAATAAATGGACCAGAGATGACGAAAGGCATAATTTTTGACAAGCCTGGTTGGACTTTCAAGACAGGACATGATGAGATCGCGTTCTCTCCATGCTGGGATCAGGCCCAGCACCGAAGTTTGGTGTCCTTGGTCAGTTGCTAAGGGCCCACTGCCCTGTGGGTGGGCTTGGGACCACTCACCTACCCCCAGGCAGTGACAAGGATTTGGGGCCGTCTGCCTGCTGTCCTGGGCTACTTTGATTGGGGTCAGCCACCCTGCTCTTCAGTGGCAGCAGCAGTAGGCCTCACAGGCTACTAGGGTTGCCAGCCTCCAGGTGGTACCTGGAGATCTCCTGGGATGACAACTCCAGGCGATCAATTGTAATAGCAAGAGATCTCCAGGTGCTACTTGGAGGTTGGCGACCCTAAGCTTGACGCTTATCTGGCTTTTATAAACACTTCTCCTCCACCCACCCCTTTCCTCTTTCTTCCCCCTTCAGGCCATGAAAGTCCTCTCCAAAAAGAAGTTATTGAAGCAATATGGATTTCCACGTAGGTACCTTGGCATTTAAAGGTTTGGTTTCAAGATCCAAGTAAGGTTTTTATTTATTTAGGCAGCCCTCTGTGGAAATTATTGCCCTGAGGTAATGGTAGGATTGGAACCCGCTTCTAAAGCTGCGCAATGTGTTGGGAATGGTGAGAGAAGCTATTTTAATATAATTGCGCCATCAGTGAGCACGGCACTGCATTGTGCACTCCACAGGGAATTGCAACCAATTGCAGTTACCCGATGAACGCACCTCTGTGATAACTGTTGACCAGGTTCACGTGTTACATTATTGATTATAATTTTTTTGTGGCAAACTAGTTTGTTTTTTAACAAAGGCCATTTATGCATGGGAGGTTTTGCCTCGGATTTGCCGCTCTCTAGATGCACATTTTCACCATCCGAATTCTCAGAACTCAAAAACAAGCCCCCCCCCCCCCGCCACTGGCAGAGTTTTGAGAATTCAGATGGGAAAATGTGCATCTAGAGAGTGGCAAATCCAAGGCAAAACCTCCCATGCATCAATGGCCAAACAAGAAAAATATACACATATACCATTAGAATTTTAAAGTCTGCTCCATGTGATTTATAATTCCTTGTCAAACTGAATCCATCTGGGGAAAGTCTTTGGGTTTTTTTGAAAAATACATTTCTTGCGTGGACAGTCCCTGTGGTTAAAACAAGTAAATAGGGTTGCCAGGTTTTGGGTTTTGGCCTGGAGATTCAGGTGTTGGGGCTCATTCTTGGGCAACACGTTGAAGTCTCCAGGACATTAGCTAACCTGTACGCATGATGGCTTCATCTCAGTTTTCTCTGCATGCATGTTTCATAGAATCATAGAATCGTAGAGTTGGAAGGGACCACCAGGGTCATCTAGTCCAACCCCCTGCACAATGCAGGAAATTCACAACTTCCTCCCCCCCACACCCCCAATGACCCCTACTCCATGCCCAGAAGATGGCCAAGATGCCCTCCCTCTCATCATGTGCTTAAGATGTGGTTATTGTGCATGTCAATTGGAGATAGGAGGCAATATTTTGTCACTAACTACCTATATTTTACATTTGGTGCAGTTAATTAAGACTTCCTTTGTATTTTGTCCGTTGCTTCAAAGCCATGAGATTCTGATGTCTCCTATTCACAAATACCATGTGATACAGTTCTTAGCTGTGTGTGGAGGTACAGCTGTTAGTGCTGCTATTCAAGATGACACCCACAGGCCCCATTTCATGACATCAGAAGCCCCGTGCCATGACATCACCAGACCACACCTCAGGGTTTAGGATTCTGGGGACAGAATCAGTGTAACATGTGGATTGGCTTTTTAAATTTTTGTTTCGTTGTCGAAGGTCGGCCTCCTCCTCGGGGATCGAAAGCTGCTGCTGGCGGGCAAGCAAAACCGATGGCCCCTCTGGAGCGGATTTATCAGGAAATAGCCATCCTAAAGAAACTGTACCATATCAACATTGTCAAACTTATTGAGGTCTGTTTATTCGCGCGTGTGCACATAGGGGTAGTGTTCACAACCAGTGGAAAAAACTGCAGCAATGCAAACACAGGCAAATGGGTAGGGTTGCCAGGTCTCCCTTCGCCACCAGCAGGAGATTTTTGGGGCGGAGCCTGAGAAGGGCGGGGTTTGTGGAGGGGAGGGACTTCAATGCCATAGAGTCCAATGGCCAAAGTGGCCATTTTCTCCAGGTGAGCTGATTTCTATTGGCTGGAGATCAATTGTAATAGCAGGAGATCTCCAGATAGTACCTGGAGGTTGGCCACCCTACAAATTGGCCATTTGACTTACAAGGAAATTTCCTGGTTGGCCACTGCCCTAGAGGGCCATTGGTGGCTGAACCCCATCAACCTTGCCAAGTTCTCAGGGGCCACATGTAGGGTTGCCAGGTGCCCGCTGGTGGCAGGCAACCCCTCGGCAATTGCCCCCTCTGCCCGCCGACCGCCTGAGGGCCGGGGGGCAAATGTGCACATGTGCGGCACTTCCGGTTTAGAACCGGAAGTGCCGCCTCGCGAGGGGCCTTTACCTCTTAGTTTGAGTGGTTCACCACTCAAACGAAGAGGTAAAGGCCCTTTGGGAGGGGACACTTCCAGTTCCAAACTGGAAGCGCTGCACATGGGTCGGCGCGCTTGTAAATGCGAAAGCCTCCCGCCGGAGGAAAAGAGGGACCTGGCAACCCTAGCCACATGGCTTCATTAGTGATTGGTGTCAGCTCACTAATTGTCTCCTCCTGCGGTGCTGCCATTTTGTAGGATGAGGGCGAGGCAACGTCCATTGTCTAACCCCTTCCCCCCTGCCGCTAGAGAACATTTTGGGGCCTTTTACGAAAAACGGTAATTGACCTATTCCTGTGGCATTAAGCTTTGGCCATGTGTGTCAATTACTGAACCTGGTAATTAACTTATTGCTATAGCTGAAAGTGTAGGGGTAAGTCAATTACTGATTTTTTTTTTAACTCCAAAAAGCTGTTGGGAGGAAAGAGTGGTGGCCATGGAAAACGGCGGCAGGGTTGGTAGCAGTTGCGAAAATGTGCACCTTTTCATTCGCATGTTGTGGTAACACGCTTTTACTGTGATTGTTCCCAAAAGATTGTTGTCAACCAGGTTTTGGGGCGGAGGTGTGTGTGTGTGTGTGTGTAAAGTGCCTTCAAGTCGCAGCCGACTTATGGCGACCCTTTTTGGGGTTTTCATGGCAAGAGACTAACAGAGGCGGTTTGCCAGTGCCTTCCTCTGCACAGCAACCCTGGTCTTCCTTGGTGGTCTCCCATCCAAATACTAACCAGGGCTGACCCTGCTGAGCTTCTGAGATCTGACAAGATTAAGCTAGCCTTGGCCATCCAGGTCAGGGCTTTGGGGTGGGGGGGGGGGAAGGAGAAATGAAGCAAAGCTGGGGAAAACCTGAGTAGCAGATAATTAGAGAATGGTATCAAGTGGATGCTAAAGGGGGGGAAAGCCCCACTCCAGATTGAATGCCAAACTGGAACAAAACTTCCATTTGGCAGCAACCCAAGGCAGTTAAAATGATATAAAACTCCTTCAGATTTATACTGCAATCTGTGATTCAGACACCTTGAGGGGAAAGAAATACAGGAGAAGAGGCATCCGTCACTTAGAATAAATCTCTGTTTCTTTCCAGGTTTTGGACGATCCTGCCGAAGACAATCTGTACATGGGTAGGTTGTTCTCTGTGCTGTGAAATGTGAATATTTTGTGGTGACTCTTTGTGAGCACAGCTGCTTGTGTTGTGATCTAAAAAGCATAAAATCCACAACCTGGATGTTGCCATTGGAACACATTACACCACTTTTAAGGATTATGCCATTCTTTCTCCTTCCTTGACTCAAATTTTCAAGTCATTTGGAAACGTTTGGAAGAGAAGGAGGGGGAAGCAGGGATGGGGAAGCGCACATTTCCAAAGTTCCCTTTGATAATGAGAACTAGAAACTTGGGTTTTTTTAAAGGAAAGAAGCTGAGATTCTGGTTGCGTGTTACACTGATCATGAGAAAAGGGGACACACATAAACCTGGCTGTTGTCAATTCTTAAAGCTGCCGTAATGACCCATAAAGGGATTATAAAGCTTTTCTCCTGCTCTATGGTTTTTCTATGCCTATCTTCTTTCGCAATTTATTAGTGAGTGATCTTTGCATTTCCTCCCTCCCATTCATTAGATTGAACCAGTCTTTAATTATCTTCTGTCCCTAATTTTTTTCTTTTTTTCCTTCCTCCAGTATTCGACCTCCTGCGACAGGGGTAAGTGGGTTTTATTTACCTACGGCTCTGGTGTATGTTATGATTCCTGAGGAGCCCAGAACAAACAAAAAATTTAGTGATGAATGAAACTTCATAGACTCTTGGCTTAAAAAAAAAAGTTTCTAGCCCTCATGGAACAAATCTACGATACCACACTGGCTCTGCCATATCTGAGGTGGTCAGTGGCAGACTACAGGTTGGGAGACCTAGAATGAAATCACCATTCAGCCAAGCAGATCAGTAGGTGACCTACCAGTAGGTGACCTACCATGTAAAGTTGTTGTGAAGATAACATGGAGTGGAGCACCATGTACCATCATGAGCACCATCATGAGCACCTCAGAGCTCGAGAACAACAAAAATATAGCAGAAACACACACATATATACACAAGTGTGTATATAATATCTACAGAAACCTCCATAGCCGGAAATAAACTTTAGCCCCCATTGCCCCTTGGCTAAAACTACCATTGGACACGATGCATGTTTAAGTAAACCAGCCCTCCGTTTGCCAAGCAAACCAGTAGCTTTCCCTTCAAGCTACTGATTTTTTTTTAATCACGTGTGTATCTTGTTCTTCCTCTCTGATAATTGCTATTTTATCCTCAAAATAACCCTGTGAAGGAGATTAAGCTGAAAGGTGACTAGCTCAAGGTTGGCCATTGAGCTTCCTCAGAGCAGGGACTTGAACTCCAGATTCCCTGACACCCAGGGGTGATTTCACACATTACAAAGTCCTTGCAGCCACCACAAGGGTTTTCAGTCAGATCTAGGGTTGCTGTTGGCTGGCAGCTGGGGGGAGAAGGAGGTGGGGACAGGGGGAATGGACAGAACAGGATCCTAGAGCAAAGACTGGTTGTAACTCCCTGCTTAGTGGGAAGCCTAGGATTTTCCCAGATCATGTCTGAAATGGTTTTTCCTCTTCCTCATTATGCCCCATTTTTAGGCCTGTCATGGAGGTACCGTGTGACTCGCCTTTCACCGAAGAGCAGGCTCGGCTCTACTTCAGGGATATCGTCTTGGGCATTGAATATTGTGAGTAGGAAACAGTTTATTTTTTCTCTCCTGCAAATAGTAATCGAGAGTACGAAAGGACGGGGCAGAGGTGAGCGCTAACTGGGAGGAATCGTTTCCAGAGCAGGGCCTGGACTTGCCTCTACAGCCTCGAGCAAAGAAAGAATGTGCTCTGCCAATGAGCCGTGGGGCCTTCCCAAATGGTAGCATCATGAACATAGAAAGCCAACCTGGACGTTGGCAACCGGCCCAGCAGGTCTGCCCTATGAGCCCGACCTTCGGTTTAGGGAGGAGAAGGTAAAAATGCAATTAAATAAATAAATAAATAAATAAATATGTGAATGGAGTGTGCCCCCCTAGAACACTAGAATCAAAGCAGCTTGGTTTTTAAAAACATGGTGTCTGGTGTTTTGGGTCCTCGCTATTTTGTGCCTGTTCTCCTCCATGCTAATTTTGCTACTCGGGCTCCCAATTGTCCGGTGATGGCAGGCAATCGCCCGCCAATTACTTCTGCTCCCCACTGACTCTCAGCTGGTCGGCAAGCAGACGCAGGCTGGAGGAAGGGAAAGGGAGCGATTGGCGTCATCTATGTGATCATGTCACTTCCGGTTTATGCAGAAGTGCCAGCATCGCGCTGGGGGGATGTTCTAGGACTCATGGGGAGGAACCCTCTATGGAAACCACAGAGGTTTTTTGTGAGTGCTAGAGCATCCCCCCAGCATGATGCCGGCACTTTCTCATAAACCGGAAGTGATAGCATCCCATAGATTTTTTTTTTTAATAAAATTTTTATTTTTTTCAAATTCATTCATTATTCAATTACATATAACCATTAACCAAGTATATAATATAACAACGTTTTCTTATCATATCTAATATATATATATCTTTAACTTCCCCTCTCCCCTCCTCTGTCTCTTTATTGTCATTGCTACTCTCTTTATATTTATTGTCTAATTCTTTATAATAAATCACCCATATCATTTACATATAAGTATAATTAATTCAAAAATTCCCTTAATTGCTTCAACATATCTGAATTAGATCAAAATATATCCCTTAATATCACAATTAAATTCATTCATACAGTATTTTGTCCATGCCTCCCATTCTGCCACAAATTCAATATCTTCTTTTTGATTTATTAATGCTGTAAGCTTTGCCATCACATAGATGATGCTGATCGTCGCCCCCAGGCCCGCCTCCCTAAACCTCCCACCAGTTGCGAGGAGGGGACCTGTTACCCTCCATAAACATAGGGTTGCCAGGTCCCTCTTCGCAACTGGTGGGAGGTTTAGGGAGGCGGGGTTGGGGGCGGCAATCAGCATCATCTATGCGATGCTGTCACTTCTGGTTTTGGGGGCGGAGCCTGAGGAGGGGCGGGGTTGGGGGAGGGGAGGGACTTCAATGCCATAGAGTCCAGTTGCCCAAGTGGCCATTTTCTCTAGGGGAACTGATCTCTTATCGCCTGGAAATCTGTTGTAATAGCAGGTGATCTCCAGCTAGTACCTTGGGGTTGGCAACCCTACATAAACAGCAACTCTCTTGCTACAGGCCTGATCTGTCCTGCTAAAATTAGTCAAAGCTGTTGTTATTAAACAGTGTCTTTTATGTAGTATCCATTCCTCCCTATTTTTCTTTCTTTTAGAAGCGAGGCTCCAATTGCTTCCTGTTGGTGTAACAGACTGTAGGGGAAAAAAATCAATCTTTCCTTTCCCCCTCGCTGCTTTCTTTCTACAAGATTGTCATGCTTTTATTGATTGCGTCCGGGAAAACCCATGGTGGTTAATGTGGAGACCAAGCATTGCTGTTCCCTCTGGGGACCCCTTTCTCTTACATTGATAGAACTTGTGGGTTTTGAAAAGAGGAAGAGAGGAAAGCATAATAAATGCCGTTTAAAGCATGGGGAGGTTATGGAGCAGGTCAGTCGCAGGGGGTCACAGCCATTCATGAGCCAACCTACAACGATCCTGCGGAGCTGCTCTTTCTGTATTCCAGCCTCAGTGCTAAAGGAGAAGAGGTTTTTATATGCCGACTTTCTCTACCACTTAAGGCAGAATCAAACCGTTTTACAATCGCCTTCCCTTCCCCTCCCCACAACAGACACCCTATGAGGTAGGTGAGGCTGAGAGAGCTGTGACTAGCCCAAGGACACCCAGCTGGCTTCATGTGTAGGAGCGGGGAAACAAATCCAGTTCACCAGATTAGCCTCCGCCGCTCATGTGGAAGAGTGGGGAATCAAACCCGCTTCTCCTGATCAGAGTCCACTGCTCCAAACCACTGCTCTTAACCACTACACCACTCTGGCTCTCTAGGAGAATGCCTAAATGAAGCAAGCCTAGGCTTGCCAACCTCCAGGTGGGGCCTGGAGATCTCCCAACATTACAAGTCACCTCCAGGCATTTCCCCTGAAGAAAATGGCTGCTTTGGAGGGTGGACTTCAGGACATTACACCCCGCTGTGGTCCCTCTCGAAACCCTGCTTTTCCCAGGCTTTACCCCCAAATCCCCAGGAATTTCTCAACCTAGAGTTGGCAATCCTAAGCAAGCCACATTATCCCAGAGCTCCGCCCCGGGAACCCACCATGAAAAATAATATACAAGCACACCTTGGAGATATATGCAGATTCGGTTCCTGACCTCCGCAATAAAGCGACTATCACAATAAAGCGAATCACACTAGTTTTTTTGGTTTCCCAGTGCATATAAAAGTTATGTTTACACTATACTGTAGTCTGTTAAGGGTGCAATAGCACGATGTCGAATGTACTGTAATAATAATGAAAAAGTTTGACATATTGCAAGATTTACCAAAATGTGACACAGAGACACGAAGTGAGCTATAGACTTGCTCAAAGACGCAATATCTGCGGAGTGCAATAAAGCGAAGCGCAATAAACGAAGTATAGCAGTTGGGGGCTCACAAGAAATGGTGGGTGTGGGATTTGGAAGCCCCATCTTCAGGTGGGTACTTTTCACACAGGGTCGTTTTAGGGACTGTGGGGGGGGGGACTGGTGACTGCAGGGGGCTGAGGCGAAGACATGCAGGCACTCGCTTGCCACTGCAAATGCCTCCGCATTCGTAGAGGCAACAAGAGCTACATGCAGAATTGTCGCCGAGTGAACGCAGCCGAATCTTTCCGAAGCAAAAGAACCCGTCCAAGGTCAAAAAAATAGGTTATTGGAAGGATGATGGGGAGGAGGCAGAGATAAGAGCCCGGAATTACTATGAAAAATGCTTAAGCTGTGTAAATAATGAGTGTTCCTCTCCCCCACCCCAACCCCGCTGTGCTCTTGAACTGGCATCTTCCTTGCTCTTCAAAGAGGGCCTTTTAGAAACATATCAAATCATGCCAGATTCCCTCCCCAGTGCCATTTTCTTTTGATAGGGAGTTAAATCACTTTCTCCTCTGAAGCGAGGCTCGCTGGTTAATGCGAGTCTCCACGCAGCGGTGCCCTGCTGGATTGGTTTTTGTCCTTGAAAAGGTGGCTCGGGCTTTCGCTAATCAGATATAATTTGGTGCACCTCAGCCTCGGCAGACAGCATGATGCGCTAATGGTGTTTCGAGTACAAATATATAACCCCCCCCCCCAAGGGTGGCTGCTTGCGTGCTTCTCTCAGGCATCTGAGTTTCCAGGCATGGAGATTTTCAGAAAGGCAAGCAGGGGGTGTGATTCATTTCAGGCCCTTTACAATGGCCCTTTTCTCTTCCGTCGCGAAATCAAGGTTGCCGTAGATAAGAGCTACCGGCATCCCCTCCGAGGTTTCTCAGATGAAAATAGAGACGTGCTTGTAATGTCTCTTTTCTGATCACGAGGATCACAGCTCGAGCGCCCCTCCCAGCACACATAAAAGCTCTCCTTTATCATTTTGTTCTGCGGTCGTCACTCTTGCTCCGGTTCAAAAGCCAGAAGGCTGTTGGTTCTTCCAGTGAAACAAATATTAGAAACACATTAACTGCCCCCCCAAATAGGTTAGCTGCAATACGCAACATATTTCTTCTGCTGTAGTATGTGAAATGGCAGGCTGTGCACTGCAGCGTTCACGCATGCAGATTGAAGCGCGTGCATGTTAGCAACCAGATGCCTCCACCCCAACATGGAGATTTACAATGCCAGCCTCAGCTGAGTTATACCCTTCTAAGCCCACTGAAATCATTGTGGAGGTGTAACTCCATTTAGGATTGCACTGTTAACTTCTAGGGAGAGAGCCATTGTGGCATACTGCTTAAAGTGTCAGACTACGATCTGGGAGAACCAGGTTTGAATCCCCACGCCGCTATGGAAGCTCACTTGGGTGACTTTGGGCCATTCAGTCTCTCTTTCTCTCTCAGCTTTACCTCCCTCACAGGGTTGTTGTGAAGATAAAATGGAGGAGAAGAGACCATTGCCTGCCTGCCCCGTTAAGCATAAAGGTGGGCCGTAAATGAAGTAAATAAACTCTGGAGAATACTCTATTAACCCGATGACCACAATTTTAAGGAGGCATTCCCAAAGTGGTAATGATTGGGACATTTAGCTTGAAGTGAAGAGAGACACTTGATATTCCCTTCCTTATCCCACGTTACGAGAACTCGGGTGTACCCAATGAAGATGGATGGATGCTAGATTCAGGATACACAAAAAGCAGGGCTGGATTTAGGTTTGATGAGGCCCTAAGCTATTGAAGGTAATGGGGCCCTTTATATGTCCAGCTGTCCTTTGTCAACAACAAATTCGTCGCTGTTTTTTGTGTTGAATATATGCTATATGGTAATTTATGGACCTAATAGGTATCTAAAGCTATTTGCACATAACAAAATATGTATTTTATCAAAGTAATTGTTGAACTGAAATACAATTAAGAAGAAGTATATTAATAGTAAAATAATTATTATTTCCTTTAAAAAAAAATTGGGGACCCAAGAGAGTGGGGCCCTAAGCTATAGCTTGTTTAGCTTATACGTAAATCCGGCACTGACAAAAAGGAACTACTTCTTCAACCAATGCCTAATTATCTTGTGGGATTCACTGCTACCTGATGTAGTGACAGTCACCGGTTTAAGCTGCTTTAGAAAAGGATTAGACAGATCTGTGGAGGAGAGGTCTGTCAATCACCTTGATAGCTCAATGAAACCTCCATGGACAGAAGCAGTATACAGTTTGAACACCAGTTGCTGGGGGCGACAACAGTGAGAGGGTATGCGAGTCTTGTTTATAGGCCTTCCAGCGGCATCTGGTCAGCCATTGTGGGAAATAGGATGGTGGACTAGATGGAACTTCGGCCTGACCCAGTTAGATGTGCCTAAGACAAAACAGAGGCAATGGTTTACAGAAGCAAATAGTGGAAAATATGGGGTGGGATCCAGCCAGTTTTTTCTCTAAATCTTGCCCAGTTCCCCTTATTACAAGCATACCTTTAAGATATTGTGGGTTCGGTTCCAGACAACCACAATAAAGCAAATATCTCAATAAAGCGAGTCACACAATTTTTTTGGTTTCCCAGTACATGTAAAAGTTATGTTTATGTAGTCGATTAAGTGTGCAATAGCATTATGTCTAAAAAAAAATGTACTGTAATAATAATGAAATAATAATTTAATAGTAATGTAATAGTAATGTAATAATAATGAAAAAGTTTGAAATATTGCGAGAATTACCAAAATGTGACACAGAGACACGAAGTGTCTATACAGCCCCCACCATACATGGCTTTTGTCCATTAAAGTCCCATGAACTCCAGTACAGCATAGTGTAGTGGTTAAGAGCAGTAGAGTCTAATCTGGAGAACCAGGTTTGATTCCCCACTCCTACACATGTGCGGCAGACTCTATAATCTCATGAACCGGATTTGTTTCCCCACTCCTCCATGTGAAGCCTGCTGGGTGACTTTGTGCCAGTCACAGTTCTCTCCGAACTCTCTCAGCCCCCACCTACCTCACAAGGCATCTGTTGGGAGGGGAACGGAAGGTGATTGTAAGCCACTTTGAGACTCCTTAAAGGTGGAGACGAACCAAATTTCTGGCAGGGTATGAGCTTTCGTGAGCCGCAGCTCACGTCTTCAGATACAGCTTGAATGTGAGTCAATTGAACACATGAAGCTGCCTTATACTGAATCAGACCCTTGGTCCGTCGAAGTCAGTATTGCCTACTCAGTATGGCAGTGGCTCTCCAGGGTCTCAGACGGAGGTCTTTCCCATCACCTAATTGCCTAGTCCCTTTAACTGGAGATGCCGGGGATTGAACCTGGGACCTTCTGCATGCCAAGCTGAGGCTCTACCACTGAGCCACAGCCCCTCTCCATTTATCCTTAAGTCTATCCTTAAGCAGAGAAGAGTGAATCCCAATGGCAATGTAAATGTCAAAAGCAAGTAAATGACATTAGCAGGCATGATTGGATTAGGTGTGATATGCAGAGGGGTAGTGGGCGTGGAGAAATTAGCATTGGTAATGAGACAGAAATCCCAGATCTCTATTCAATCCAGGAGAATGCATAGTCTTGAGTTTCATTATTTGTTGTAATTCAGCAGTCTCTCTTTCTCATCTCCTTTTGAAATCCCTTTGTAAGAGAAGTGCTACTCTTAAATCAGCAACTGAATGTCCTGGCAGGTTAAAATGTTCCCCCAACTGGTTGAATGTTGTGCTTTCTGATGTTTTTGAAACCTTGTCAGAAGCCTTGGGGAGACATTTGCAGCGGAGAATCAGTGGCTAGAAGGGAATGCCGAACCCTTCTCCCATCTGCTGATTTCCCCCTGCAACCCTTACTCCCTCCGCAGCCAAGCCCTAAAACAAGATGTGAGCTGAGCTAATGGAAAAACAGCCTCGGGGGTGGGTTATACAGCGATAAGGCCGTGGGCACCGAAGGAGTTAAACTGTCCTCCCCTGTGAGTACCACCCTGCCCCCCCCCCATTTCTGCAATAACAGGAACATAGGACTGGAAACCTGCATTTAGTGAGAAAACATCTAGTTCGGCTTGGAGGAAAGTCCAGCAAGACATCTCCGGGGAGTGAGAAATGGAAGCCAAAGGAAAAAAGAAGCGCGGTTGTAATCATCGTACACGCTTTCCTTTTCATTGCAATACAATATTGCGTTGTGTGTGCCCTAGTGAGCCTTGACGGTTCGCGGCAGTGTGCGAGAGAAAACACATCTCGGATGCCGGGGAATGCGTCTGAGCAAGGAGCTGATCTTGCCTTCATAGCGTGAAATGATTTCCTGCCAAAGCTAACTGAGGAACTCATTTGTTAGGAAAGCCCTGGCACTGCAGGCGAGGAAAACCCGCTCGCAGCAGACGCGGTGACTCACCCCGGGCTGGGTCTTTGTCAGTGGGGAACCTGGCTAGCGCGGTATATCCACTTGACAAGATGGTTATGCTTGGCTTTAGAAGAGGGGCGAGAAGGAAGGAAGCCCCCCCCCATTACTGGGGGGCTAGGGGCTCCTTTCTGGTGATCCCTCTAACAACTAGTGGTTGCGGAGGTTCTGGCTGAGGGTATATAATTTTGCCATAGAAAGCCCTTGCGGGAGTGCTGATCTGGATTACTGGGGAAGGGGTTTAATTGTTTGGGAGAGCATTTTTTAAATAATGGGAATAGGGTTATCATTTGAATGTTCTGCAACAACTTTAGGCAGATTTTATATTGTGTTGTATTATACTGGGTTTGTTGCATTGTCCTCTAATTTTGTTATCCCGTTTGATTGCAGTGTTTATATGCATTATACCGCTTTTATTGCATTTTTTTTTAAGTGTGATCTGGCTTGAGTGTCAGTAAGAAAGTTGGATTATAAATGAAGTGAATGAATGAACGAACAAACTTTTTTGCTCATCAGAAAAGGTCCTTTGAGGCTGCATTAGAACCCAGCAGGGAATATACGTCTCTTTTTTCCATATTGAGACCTAAAGTTGTGCGATGGGGAGACATTTCTGATCAGGGGAATGGCATGCAGCAGAGTCTCTCCCCCCCCCCCCCAAAGTCTGTAGCTCCAGTCCAAATCACCTCCGCCCAGCTGTTTTTTACGGTCAAATCATAAGCCTGGCGATCCAGTCAAAGAAATCCACTCTCACATGCATCTTTACCCTAAAAGACTGAGCTCTGCATCAGAAAATCCCAGATTCGGATCCCTCTCTCCTATGTGGTCCGTAAGTAGCCCTACACAAGCCTCCCCTCAATATTGCCTTACGTCCTTCTGCTTACCTTCTTTGCAAGGTTGCCGTAATATTTTCTTTTGTCTGTCGAATCGTTTTAAGGACGTATCTTTATAGGAGAAACCTTTCTGAGCTAAGCAGGGGGAACATCGATCAGTAACCCGTGAACAAGCCGCCAACGATAAATCATGCTTGCCAGAACCAGCTTCACGAGTTACAAGCAACTTGGACGGCAGTTTTAGTGCTCATACACACTGCTCCTTTCCCCCGCTTACTCACACCAAACCGCAGTTCATACAAACTCTAGTTCAAAGCCAAATCCTATTCTGTGCTTGAGTGTCATAGTGAATCAAGGTTTTCTCCTTGTGGTTTGATGTCAGCCTGTCCTTCCACAACGTCAGACCACTGGTCCAGCTTGCCCATCGCTGTCTCCCTTGGCTTTCCAGGGTATCAGCCAGAGAAAGGTCTTTTCTAGCACCTGCTGTTTGAGATCCTTTCATCGTGGATGCTTGGGAATCAGAGTTACAACTGAATACATGCTATGCATACATTGAGCCCAGACCCTTTGATCCGATGCCTGGAAAAGGTCAACTATTTGAGAATGAGTAAGAATGGCCTCTCTTTGGAAGATCCTGTCTCCTTGTTTCTGCATGAGTCACTGCTCTGAGCCTAGTTCCAGGAAGGAGGCGAGCCCAGAACAATGACTCAAACAGAGAGGCAATGAGCAGCCAGCTCTGAAGGCAGGCCATTCTACTGCATCTTCAGGAGTGATTGGATGAGCCATTCTCACCTGATGCAGAGATGTGGCAGAACAGGGCCAGAGCAGTGACTCATGCAGAGATACAAGTAGGGTTCTTTGCAGATGGGTGATTTTACCATGTCTTTGCCTGAGAATGTAGCTGAATGATCCAAACATACCTAGTGCAGAGCTCTTAACAGGCTGGTTGAAAGCAGGCAAGGTCCAGAGCTAGGGTTGCCAACCTCCAGGTACTAGCTGGAGCTCTCCTGCTATTACAACTGATTTCCAGCCAATAGAGATCAGTTCCCCTGGAGAAAATGGCCGCTTTGGCCATTGGACTCTATGGCATTGAAGAGTCCCTCCCCTCCCCAAACTCCGCCCTCCTCAGGCTGCACCCCAGAAACCTCCCACCGGAGGCAAAGAGGGACCTGGCAACCCTATCCAGAGTGGTGACTCTTACAGAGAAGCACCAGGCAGCCTCTTCACTGGCTGAACGCTTTGGTTTCATTGGCTTCTGTTGTTATCTAATTTATTTCCTGCAGCAGTCTTTCTGGCAGTTTTCACTAGAATGCCAGTTCGGTAATTGCTGCTGCAGACTGTTCTGATGCAGCCTTGTTACGCAGCCTGTGCGCGAGGTGGCGGGACTGTCCCTCCCAGGAGCCTCCCCCCCCCTTCATTGTCCATGCGGCAGATTGGCGGCCAGGCATTGCAGCACCCTCCTGCCACATTGGAGATGCAGATCACATCTGTGTGCTGAAGTTCTGCTGCAAGGAAGCAGACGTGCCGAAATATTTGGCCGCAGGCGCCTTCGCTGTTGTGCCAAGAAGCACGGAGCCGTGGTCTGCAGCTTCCATTATTCTTCATTCAATCAGAAGACAAGGATGCTTTTTTAAAAAAATTAAAAGGGTGTAGAGCGTCTTGCTGTGGGCAAATTTCAGCCGGGATCTTAAGCAAGGACGTTTGATGCAGTCTAATTACTTCCTTGTTGATTTTCAGCTTAGAAAAAGCAAGGTGCTTCTGGATTACATAAGGCATTCTCCTAAGAGGTGGTGGAGGGGGTAATGGAGAGCTGTGCTTTGGAAAGCCCCTGGTTTGAATTTTGGCTCTGCCCCATGTTGGAGCTGTGCCTGTCAATGTGTTTCCTGGTGTCCGCCTGCTTGCTTCTTGAGGCTTGGGGATGCAACGTAAAGCAAGGGTGTCAAAGATAAGGCCCGCGGGCAGGATCCGGCCCTTTGAGCACGATTATCTGGCCCGGGAGCTGAGCCAAGGCAGCTACCCCCCATTTCACCCCCCTAGTTCTGATTCTGGGCCGCAGGGGCCTTCCGACCCCCCCCACTTGCCACCTTCAGGTGGGGCCTGAAATTCTCCCAGAATTACAGCTGAGCTCCAGACTACAGCGGGTGGACTCTGTGACATCACATCCCTGCTGAGCTCCCTCTAGGGTTGCCAACCTCCAGGTGGTTGGATAAAGATAATGGTATCAAGCTCAAAATAGTATGCAAAAGCGTTATATTATTTACGTGCAAATGTTATACAGAAATACAAAGAATATGTAGCATAAAGCTACTCAAGGAAAGCAAATAATTTTCAAAGGTAAGTACAATGACTTGTAAAATACTTTCAAGGGTAAGTACAGTGACTTAGTTATTTCTCTTTACAGAACGAAATAGTGGAGCTAGAGAACGACGTAGGCACGCCTCTGCTGGGATGGCCAGACAAGGGTTGCCAACCTCCAGGTGGTAGCTGGAGATCGCCCACTATTACAACTAATCTCCAGGTGACAGAGATCAATTCACCTGGAGAAAATGGCATTGAAGTCCCTCCCCTCCCCAAACCCCGCCCTTCTCAGGCTCCACCTTCAAAATCTCCAGGTATTTCCCGACCTGGAGCTGGCAACCATATCCTGGTGTGTTGCTACTGGCCCTGCCCTGTGACAGCCATGTTATGGCAGTGCCTTCTGGAAATTTCAAAAGTTCCCACACCCACAAGCATTTGGGAACCCTGGAATTGACAGTACTAAGCTACGTGAACCAGTAGTTGGACTTGGTATTGGGCAAATACTGCTTGTTTGACAAAAGATATGCTTTAAAAACCCAAAATTATCTTGCATTCGGTTCAAAATAGAGCAGCTGTACGGGGTGAAATGGAAGACTGTAATTTAGTGTTCATGCCTGGGCTCCTTTTATCTGTTTACGTGTATGCACCCATTCTCCAACATGAGAACTTTAATGTACGCGGAACCCTGACATACAACATCGCTAGCAACTAATACAGATAAAAATTTAACAAGGCAGCCTCCGAAGGCAAAATGAGAGACAGCAATTTACCAGGGACAGATTCCAGAAAATATGGGCTGTCCCTAGTAAATAAGGACAGATGGGATGTATGAATCAACCATAAAGCATTGGAATCGAAAGGCAGTCACAAAGTTGGGCACACACACATTCCAAATAAATAAATATCAAATGTTATGTAGGGCTTGCCAACCAATTACATAATTTTGTCGTTCATTAATTCCCATAAATTTGTCGTTCATTTTGCCAGTCTCTGATATTTTTTGTTTTCCTTCCTCCCATTACAGTCACGTTTGAGAATTTAAAACAACAACAACAACTAAGCTTAATTAAAATACTTGAGTCGGTTGGTGGTGGCCCTAAGCATTATAAAACTTCATTCAAGTAAAGAATATGAGCCTATCCGTCAGTTAAGATCTTGGGCAGAGGACGTGTTGTAAGCGACCACCAAAGACAGGGTCTTCTCGGTGGTGGCTCTGGAACACCCTTCTCTCAGCTGTTTGCCTGGTGACAAGCCTGCTTAGCTTTATAGTGCCAGGAGAAAACTGGATTTTCAGATTCCTGCATTTCTCTCCCATTTAGGGTTTGATCCCTTTCCTCTTCTGGGGTTTCAGTGAAATCTTCTATTGGATTGAGCCCAATAGAAGGGATTTGAGGGAGGGAACACCAGGGAACTGTTTTCTGCTTCCCTACCCTCACTTTCCCCCTCCCTTCCCAATGGCTGTGGAGATCGCAAAGATGGGGGGGGGGCGTTTTCCCTAAGTGCCAAGGTATTTGCCCTAACTTGCAGTTTAAGGAATTATTAACAATTAACAAATGTATTGACATAGTTGCTCTAAGGAAATTTCAGGGAAGTCCTGGGAATGTATTTGACAATGTCCCTAAATTCCAGTATCATCAAAGTGTGCAACCATGGCACTGAGTGGGGGGTGGGGGGGGGAGGCAGGGAATTATTTGCAGACATTTTGCAGAAAAAAATGGGTACTCCTCCCAGATGTGATACTGGGGCTTCATTTTTTCCCCTTTTACAATAGCTTAGGGTTACCAGGCCCCTCTTCACCGCCAACGGGAGGTTTTTGGGGTGGAGCCTGAGGAGCCTGGGGTTTGGGGAGGGGAGGGACTTCAATGCCATAAAGTCCAATTGCCAAAATGGCCATTTTTTCCAGGTGAACTGATCTCTATTGGCTGGAGATAAGTTGTAATAGCAGGAGATCTCCAGCTAGCACCTGGAAGTTGGCAACCCTACAATAGCCGGCTCATGTTTTGAGTAGCACTGAGGTGGGAAATAATGAAATGAAATAGTTCTTTGCTCGACCAGTGATTAAAATGTGAATTTGTAGCCAGAAAATGGAGTGAGGGCCACACGCCCAGACATCTTTAAAAGGAGATTACACAGATTCCAGGAGGGCAGGTCTATCAGTGGCTACTAGCCATGGTGACTGAAGGGAACCCCGTATTCAGAGGCAGTCAACCTCTGAATATCAGGTGAAGGTAGGGTTGCCAGCTCCGGGTTGGGAAATACCTGGAGATTTTGAGGGTAGAGCCTGAGGAGGGCGGGGTTTGGAGAGGGGAGGGGCTTCAATGCCAATAGAGTCCAATTGCCAAAGCGGTCATTTTCTCCAGGGGAACTGATTTCTACCACCTGGAGATCAGTTGTAATAGTGGGAGATCTCCAGCCACCACCGGGAACTTGGCAACCCAAGGTGAAGGGCTCGGTGAGCTCTTGTCAGCCCTTCAGAGGAACTGGTTGGCCACTGTGTGAGGATTGTGGATTAGATGGGCCACTGGTCTGATCCAGAAGGGTTTTTCTTATGTTCTTACGTTAACTGCAAGGTGCAGCGTGAAGAGATAGGTGTAATTGTTCAGCTGAGCGACTCCATGAGGTTTTTAGACCAGCCGTGGTTTTGTACAGTTGAAATAGCACCAACACAGCCCATCATTATATGACACTTTGTAAGGCTCTGACCGATAGATGGGTTCCTCCTAGTTAAATGAGGGTTTTCTCCAGAAGCCTAATGTTTTCTTTTCTTTGTCTTCCCAGTGCATTACCAGAAGATCATCCACCGGGACATCAAGCCTTCCAACTTGCTTTTGGGAGATGACGGACATGTCAAGATAGCTGATTTTGGCGTGAGCAATCAGTTTGAAGGGAGCGATGCCCAGCTGTCCAGCACAGCGGGGACCCCGGCCTTCATGGCCCCTGAAGCTCTTTCGGACACTGGGAAGAGCTTCAGTGGAAAGGTAGGGTTCAGTTTATGTGCTGTGGCTCCCATCTGTGACATGGAAAGGGTTACCTCAGGGGGGTGAAGAGATGATTGAGAAAGGCTCATCATACCCTACACCCTCTGTGTCTGGGCTTCTTCTCCATTTGGGTGTCTCCTGACCCTGACAGAGAGCCAGCATGGTGTAGTGGTTAAGAGCAGTGGTTTGGAGTGGTGGACTCGAATCTGGAGAACCGGGTTTGATTCTCCACGCCTCCACATGAGCGGCGGACTCTAATCTGGTGAACCTGGTCAGTTTCTGCACTCCTACACATGGATCCAGCTGGGTGACCTTGGACTAGACACAGCTCTCTTAGAGCTCTCTCAGCCCCACCTCCCTCACAAGGTGTTTGTTATGGGGAAGGGAAGGTGATTGTAAGCCGGTTTGATTCTTCTTTAGGTGGGAGAGAAAGTCGGCATATAAAAACCAGCAGGTATCGGATGTCTGGATAAAGGATACTCAACCTGTACATTAACACACGCCCGCATACACCCAGAGAGGATAACCGCTGAACAACTGCAGAAATTGCACACTTTGAAGGGGATCCCAAGTAGGACTGCAGATCCCAAATGGGAGAGCTTCCTTAATTACGATGGAGGGGGCTGCACAGAGATTGGTATTTTCCCTTTCATGGGGCTTGTGTCCTTAATTGTAAGCTGCCTCAAGTAAGACTCCTATTATACTAAGGTGCACAATACTATTCCTATACATAAATATATAACACAACCCTTAACAGACTCATAACTTCAAAAAATTGGGATAGCAAGTAGCCTAAAACCCACAGCTCATAATGGCTAATAGCCTAGAAATGGAGACCGTTCCAGTGTGCTCCCACTAGGCTATTAGCCATATTGAGACTTCATGGACTATATGCTGAGACCCTATGTGTACCTGCTTGTACCTTATTTATGAGCTGTGGGTTTTAGGCTACGTGCCCTCTCAATTTTTTGAATGTATGAGTCTGTTATGGGTTGTGTTATATATTTATGTATAGGAATAGTATTGTGCACCTTAGTATAACAGTAGCGTTGTATGTACTTTGAATATATGTTGATACTGGAAAATACTTCAGTGTGGCCATTGCATGTCCTTTTTGTATCTGATGTGTTATTGCATGGAATAGTGGTTGTTTGTATTGTATCAAGCAGGACTCCGACAAGGCGGTTTAGAAATATTCTAAATGAGTAAATAGTATTTGAGATGGACGCCTTCACACACAATTGCGTCCTCGGTCGTAAAATGAATTGTCCCTAAATCTGTGAGATGTGTTTGCTTTATTTCAGGCGCTTGATGTCTGGGCCATGGGTATCACTCTGTACTGCTTCGTATATGGACAGGTGAGATGTCCGCCAAAGAGGGGTATACGGTAGTGTGGAGAGGGGATGGCTAAAGTTGACGTGGCCCTAACCAGGGAGCGCTTATGTGTACACTCGGCAGGGTACTTATTTACAAGACCATTCAAATATATTTCAGAATCACACAAGTGCTGCTTGGGGGGTTGTGTTCAGCCAGACAACGGCTCCCCCCTTGCTGTTTTGTTTTGGTTGTACAGCTAAGGACACTAAGAGAGCCAGCGTGGTGTAGTGGTTAAGAGAGGTGGTTTGGAGCGGTGGACTCTGATCGGGAGAACCGGGTTTGACTCCCCACTCCTCCACACGAGCGGCGGAGGCTAATCTGGTGAGCTGGATTTGTTTCCCCACTCCTACGCATGAAGCCAGCTGGGTGACCTTGGGCTAGTCACACTCTCTCAGCCTCACCCTGTAAGCCAGATTGTAAGCCTGTTTGATTCTTTCTTACAATCAAATTGTAAGCCAGTTTGATTCTTCCTTAAGCGGTAGAGAAAGCCGGCATATAAAAACCAACTCTTTTTCTTCTTCTTCTAAAAGTATCAGAGAGTGAGTAGAGAGAGAATAGGCCATTTCCCAGAAGAGACCTCTCTCTCTTTTCCTTTTCTTCTTCTTGTACTGGTCTCCAGAATGGGGCTGCTGTCTGCTGAACCAAACTGAATCTGCATCCACTCCTTGCTGGATATTACACCCTTGGTGCGCTGTGGCAAACATTCACCTCTTTGTTTTGCCACCCAGGAAAATGACATGTGGATGCAGCCTAAATTGTCTTTGTTCTGTCTGTGCTAACATTCAGAAGTCCAAGCAAAGGAACAAATTCTCCCCCACTCTCCATTTATCAAGGCCCACTGCTGTGCACGTCAGTATTAAGTCAATTGTTAACACTGTCAAAACTCCCTGTTAGGATTGCCAACCTCCAAGTACTAGCTGGAGATCTCCTGCTATTACAACCGATCTCCAGCCAGTAGAGATCAGTTCCCCTGGAGAAAATGGCCACTTTGGCAATTGGACTCTATGGCATTGAAGCCCTTCCCCTCCCCAAACCCCACCTTCCTCAGGCTCCACCCCCGAAATTTCCAAGTATTTCCTAACCTGGAGCTGGCAACCCTACTCCCTGTAGAGAACCCTGGGAACTGTAGTTTTTGCAGGGCGTACTGGATCATGTCACCCATCAAGCAGCCACATCAGAAGCCAGTTCTGGCTCTCTGGTTGTTGCAGCTGTGTAACGTGTGTTTTCAAACGCTTGTTCTTTTCACACATTAGGTCCATGTACTGTACACTGCAAGCCCACCATCTGCACATGACCTTACCCGATATGCATGGTCATCATGTTCTGTGAACAGGGACATCATGTGTATTTCAACAGTGTATACAATTCCGATATGTGTGAACTGATGCTGGATTTTTCAGGGCGCTTTGCACATACTGAAACTGTAAAAAGCAAAGGTAAAGGTCCCCTGTGTAAGCACCAGGTCATTCCTGACCCATGGAGTGACGTCACATCCTGACGTTTCCTAGGCAGACTTTGTTTACGGGGTAATTTGCCAGTGCCTCCCCCAGTCATCTTCCCTTTACCCCCAGCAAGCTGGTACATACAAGCAAAATATGTACATAGCCCCTGTTGATACAATAGGCTGGCTATATGTATTGGTTGCTGGAGTCCTGGCACATGTGGTTATTATAACTGAAGAGGGCGCAAGTCACATTTGTGTAAATTATGTTATGTGTCCTTTAAAATGTAAAAGTATGGTTCCGACATGAGATAACCATGGTTGGTATCTACGTGTACAAGCCTAGGAGATTCTCAGGTTCACATGCTACTTCCAAACCCTACACATGACTGAAAAATTAAACACTTCCTCTTCCACAGCAAACCAAAATTTGACATTTTGTCTGAATTGCAAGCTACGGTTTGTTCTCTTGCCTCCAAGCCACGGTTTAAACGAGTGGGCAACATGTGAACAGGCTCTAGCAGCTCTCCATAAGAATTACGTATCCCTTTTGCAGAGTTCCCAGGATCCTTTAGAAGATTTCCACAACGGCTAAGCCAATTTAAATTAGTAGTGTCATTGGAATCTAAGCCTTTGAACGCTGCTGCAAACACGATTGGCCACTAGGGAAACCTTTGTTTTGTTTTGCAGTGTCCTTTTATCGATGAGTTCATCCTAGCACTACACAACAAGATCAAGAACAAGCCAGTGGAATTCCCTGAACAGTAAGTAGAGTTTACGTAGCTCCGGAACAAAGAATTAGACCCACCACTCCATAGCATAAACAGACCGTAGGAATATTGTCGAAGGCTTTCACGGTCAGAGTTCATTGATTCTTGTAGGTTATCTGGGCTGTGTAACCGTGGTCTTGGTATTTTCTTTCCTGACGTTTTGCCAGCAGCTGTGGCAGGCATCTTCAGAGGAGTAACACTGAAATCTTCAGAGACACTGTCCTTCAGTGTTACTCCTCTGAAGATGCCTGCCACAGCTGCTGGCGAAACGTCAGGAAAGAAAATACCAAGACCATGGTTACACAGCCCGGATAATCTACAAGAACCAAAGACCGTAGGAAATTTATATATCTGAACACATAGCCCACCTTATTAAAAAATCCAGGATAGCTAACAATCATGTATGTAAACACCAAGGATCTGTCTTTTTATTGTATTGGCTAAACTCCCCAAACACACAATATGGGGGGGGGGTTCATTTGAATATTTAGTGCATGTGAAGTGGTCTTGGCTTGTCGTTCAAAAGGGAGAGGGAGCTTGTGGTGGCAGCCAGGAATGTAAGAAGCAGAAACCCACATCCTTGGGAATGGTTGGAAGGTACAAGATGCAGCTCAATGAAGCTAAGCAGGTCTGAGTCTAGTCAGTGCCTAGACACCCTATGCATATGGTATAAATTCTGTGAGAAAGTTTTCAGTAGTGGTTAGAGTGCCAAACTAGGACTGGGAGAAACAGTGTTCAGATCCCTGCTCAGCCTCGATGCTCACTGTTATCCTTTCTCAGCGTGATGAGCGTATGATATTTGTGTAAAGTGCTGTCAAGTTGCAGCTGGCTTACGGTGACCCTGTAGGGTTTTCAAGGCAAGAGACTAACAGAGGTGGTTTGCCATTGTCTGCCTCTGCGTAGCGACCTGGGATTTCCGTGGTGGTCTCCCATCCAAGTACTAACCAGGGTCGACCATGCTTAGCTTCCAAGATCTGATGAGACTGGGCCAGCCAAGTCAGAGTGAACATAGGATATCTGCTTTATATGAACTCTGTTATCCCCCATTTTCTGGGTTCAACAGAAAGTGCTGGGGGTGACTTTAAAAGCACCACAAAGGTTCAGGTTCAAGATCCTAAAGTTCATCAAGTGAGAACCTATGTAAAGGCCTTCCCAGTAGGGTTGCCAACCCCCAGGTAGTGGCAAGAAGAAAACAGTGCAGGCAATTATATCACAAAACATGTATTCATGAAAATGACAACAATGCTTGTACAAAGAATCACAAAAATTCACAATAATACAACTATATACAACTATATACAAAGCCATTCACAATGGCTTTGTATATAGTTGTATTATTGTGAATTTTTGTGATTCTTTGTACAAGCACTGTTGTCATTTAATGTTTTGCACTTTTCATGAATACATGTTTTGTGATATAATTGCCTGCACTGTTTTCTTCTTGCCAATACTACATAACAGTGTTAATTGAGTTGTTTTTTTGGTCGTAACCCCCAGGTAGTGGCTGGAGATCTCCTGCTATTACAACGGATCTTCAGGTGACAGAGATCAGTTCCCCAGAAGAAAATGGCCGCTTTGGCAACTGGACTCTATAGCATTGAAGTCCCTCACCTCTCCAAACCCTACCCTCTTCAGGCTCCACCCCCAAAATCTCCAAGTATTTTCCAACCCGGAGCTGGCAACCCTATGTGCATGTGTAAAGTGCCGTCAAGTCGCAGCCGACTTATGGCGACCCCTTATTGGGGGTTTTCATGGCAAGAGACTAACAGAGGTGGTTTGCCAGTGCCTTTCTCTGCACAGCAACCCTGGTATTCCTTGGTGGTCTCCCATCCAAATACTAACCAGGGCTGACCCTGCTTAGCTTCTGAGATCTGACGAGATCAGGCTAGCCTGGGCCATACAGGTCAGGGCTGGCAACCCTATAGGTAGGTAGAAAATAAGGGTGTAATGAATAAAATATGATCGTCTATATATCTGACAAAGTCAAGGAATCCTTCCTATTCATGTGTTTCAATGACCCTCAGATGGAACAAGGAGGGATTATCACTGACAGCCAGGAATGTATCTACACTTGCTGTACAGGGGCAGTATTTTTTTGTGTGTGTATCTATGTGTGTGTCCATGTGTACACACTCACCCAAATGACAAAGGGACCTTTGACTCATGAAAGCTTATGTGTGTGTGTAAAGTGCAGTCAAGTCACAGCCGACTTATTGCGACCCCTTATGGGGTTTTCAAGGCAAGAGACTAACAGGGGGGTTGCCATTGCCTTCTTCTGCACAGCAACCCTGACGAGATCGAGATGGCCTGGCCCATCCAGGTCAGGGCCATGAAAGCTTACACCTTGGAAAAATTTATTGGCATCTAAGGTGCTACTTAGGGTTGCCAACCTCCAGGTACTAGCTGGTGATCTCCTGCTGTTACAACTGATCTCAAGCCGATAGAGATCTGTTTGCCTGGAGAAAAGGGCCACTTTGGCAATTGGACTCTATGGCATTGACGTCCCTCCCCAAACCCCCCTCCTCAGGCTCCACCTCCAAAAATCTCCAGGTATTTCCCAACCCAGAGCTGGCAACCCTAGAGCTACTGGACTCTAGTTTTGTTCATCGAGATCTTTGTTAGAGGTTTCAGAGGGAGGGAGGGAGAGAGAGAGAGAGAGAGAATTTCATCCCGTGTGTGTATGTGTGTGTGTGTGTGTTTATTGTGTGTGAAGTGCCGTCAAGTCGCTTCCAACTCATGGCAACCCTAGGAATCAATGTCCTCCAAAATGTCCTATCTTTGACAGCCTTGCTCAGATCTTGCAAATTGAGGGCTGTGGCTTCCTTTATTGAGTCAATCCATCTCTTGTTGGGTCTTCCTCTTTTCCTGCTGCCCTCGACTTTTCCTAGCATGACCATCTTTTCTAGTGACTCTTGCCTTCTCAGAATGTGACCAAAATACGATAGCCTCAGTTTAGTCATTTTAGCTTCTAGGGTCAGTTCAGGCTTGGTTTGATCTATAACCCACTGATTTGTTTTTTTGGCAGCCCACGGTATCCGTAACCCTCTCCTCCAACACCACATTTCAAAGGAATCTACTTTCTTCCTGTCAGCTTTCTTCATTGTCCAGCTTCCATACCCATACATAGTAATACATAGTCATCCCACCTGCATACCCCTAAAAACTGTGTTTTGGAAACGATGCCCAAGAGTGCGATTGTTCCCACTCAACACTGTATCAAGGCACAGAATTTCTGACCTACTTGCATTAATTAATCTTTTGTTTTGAATTGAAATGTAAGGATGATATCATATCACTGCTTAGAAGGGTGTATGTGAGGGAAGGGGTGGGGGAGGATGAACGGAACATGATCCCAGCAAAAGCAGCACCCAATATAGACAGTCTTGCTCTCCCTTTATTCTGGGCTTCTTGCCCTGCTCAGATTATGAATTGTTTAACACGCAGAGGGTTTGATTATCTTCTTCATTCATTTGTTCTCCCAAATGGGAGATCAGTATAATCTCCCTTGTTCAGAGAAGGAGTGGCAGGAGCAAGTTAACTGACTGGCAAGACAAGTTTCCACGTTATACAAAGGTCCCCCAGGATAAAACAGTAAATGAGTGAAAATATTGCTTAAAAAACAACAACCCAATTTCCCTGAACAGTCAGAAATTCCAGGTGTAGCCTGTTTTAGAAGATCCAGTTCCTTGTAATAAGAAGAATTTTTGGAAGGCCGTAGTATCTTTTGAAAGACTGGTTTCTTTGCATATATACCAGCAGAACGTACAAGCGTACCTTGGAGAAATTGCGGGTTCGGTTCCAATAAAGCAAATATCGCAATAAAGCGAATCACACACAAAAATGTTTATTCCCCAGTGCATATAAAAGTTGCTCTTTATTGAGGGAACTACATTTTGGATAGGAAAGCTGAGAGACAGAGTCTCTGCCTGTCTAACTAGCTAAGGATGGAGAGAGAAGGTAGAATGACTTCCAAGAAGAAGCAGGAAATTAGACCTAGGAATATCAGTCTAAGGACAGACAAGAGGTGTGAAAAGGGTGGAAAGATCTCTAGCCTTACAGCCCTAACTAGCTGCCCATTTGCCCGCCCCCTTTTGGGTCGTCTTCTCAATTCATTTGCATGCTAGACATTGCTACTTCCAATAAATATGTGTGTGTGTGTTAAGTGCCGTCAAGTCGCTTCCTACTCATGGTGACCCTATGAATGAAAGTCCTCCAAAATGTCCTATCCAACAGATATACTCAGAAGTGATTCCATTATGGGGCTTGCTTCCAGGAAAGTGATTTTAGGATTGCAACCTTGGAGGTGGAGCCTGGGGAGAACAGGATTTGGGGGTGGGGGAGGGACCTCAGCGGGTTCTAATGCCATAGAGGCTACCCTCCAAAGTCGCTGTTTCCTCAGACTGAGCTCTATAGTCTGGGACCAGTTGTAATTCTGGGAGATCTTCAAGGCTCGCCTGGAGGCCAACAACCCTACTTTGAACATTTCTTTTGTTTTTAAGCTAGGCCGTTGTTCCTTTAGGGGTTTTGGTGAACTTCAGAATCTACCTCCTGAGATACAGGCCCCAGTTTCAGCAGAGGAAAAGGTAGCTGACGTTTCCCTGATAGCCGGTTTTGCCACTCCCCCAGATCCTAGGCGCGTTGCCTGTCATCTCCAAACTATCTTCTATTTGGGTTTGTTGGTCATCTCATGAGTGACTGTTCCCATCTGTCTCCGCAGCGAGAGATGAACATTTAATGGGCTAACTGGGTTGCGCTGAAGCACCTCTTCTCCTTCTTTCGAACATTTCCTTTGGCAGTCGCTCTCGCCGCCTGACTTATTTTGACTTTGCGGTGACCTGTTCTCCCCATCTAAAAAGGCGGTTGGGCTCATTAGTGTGTGGAGAGGCAGAGAAGATGACTATGTGTTGCTATTTCGACGAGGCCCATTAATTTGATACAGCCAGAAAGAGAAGTGCTGGTAGGCAGAAGGGCAGGGAGGGGAAGAGGAAATTCCCTTAAATTAGGATTTACTGAACTGCCTCTACCTCCGACCTCCCGCAATGTTGGTATTTTCACTTCGGAGCTGTTTGGAAATTGAGCTGGCTTCTGCCATGGCTATGAAAGACGCACTCTTCTGTTTACTGGGAAGCCGTAGAAGCTGGCCCCGTGATTGCCTCAAGGGAAAGAAATCCAGTCACAAATGGTTATTCTGCATGGCGGGAAGTCCATAGGTCAAGACCGCTTGAGATTTACGCCTCAGAACAGTTGAGGCAAGATGTGGTATTCAGATACAGTTGATTGAACCAATTTACATTCCCAACCATTCTGAGCCAGAGGAAGTACCAGGAGGTTGTCCATTCAAGCCAGCGTGGTGTAGTGGTTAAGAGCGGAGGTTTGGAGCGGTGGAGTCTGAGCTGGAGAACCGGGTTGGATTCCCCATTCCTCCCCACGAGCGGCGGAGGCTACTCTGGTGAACTGGATTTGTTTCCCCGCTCCTCCACATGAAGCCAGCTGGGTGACCTTGGGCAAGTCACAGCTCTCTCAGCCCCACCTACCTCTCAGTGTGTCTGTTATGGGGAGGGGAAGGGAAGGGGATTGTAAGCCGGTTTGAGTCTCCCTTAAGTGGTAGAAGAAAAGAGCAAGAGTCCAGTAGCACCTTAAAGACTAACAAAAATATTTTCTGGCAGGGTATGAGCTTTCGTGAGCCACAGCTCACTTCTTCAGATAAGGTATCTGAAGAAGTGAGCTGTGGCTCACGAAAGCTCATACCCTGCCAGAAAATATTTTTGTTAGTCTTTAAGGTGCTACTGGACTCTTGCTCTTTTCTACTATTGCAGACAGACTAACACGGCTACCCACTGTGAATTATCTTAAGTGGTAGAGAAAGTCATCATATAAAAACCAACTCTTCTTCTTCTTCTTCTTCTTCTTCTTCTTCTTCTTCTTCTTCTTCTTCTTCTTCTTCTTCTTCTTCTAGCGTTCACCTTCTCGTGTGGAGAGAAATGGAGGCTTAGAGCTGTGCTGAATGGTAGTGTAGATAAGGGCAGTTCTAGGCTTCAATCCTGACTTTGCAGTGTAAGGATTTCAGGCAGCAGGTTCTGGGAAAGACATGACTCTGCTAGAGAACCTGGAAAGCCATTGCCAGTCTGAGCAGGCAAGACTGTGCCAGGTGTACGGTTGCCAGGTCCCTCTTTGCCACCAGCGGGAGTTTTTGGGGGCGGAGCCTGAGGGGGCAGGGTATGAGGAGGGGAGGGACTTCAGTGCCATAGAGTCCAATTGCCAAAGTGGCCATTTTCTCAAGGTGAACTGATCTCTATCAGCTGGCGATCAGTTGTAATAGCAGGAGATCTCCAGCTAGTACCTGGAGGTTATCAACCCTAGCCAGGTGGACCAGTGGTCTGACTTAGTATAAGATAGTTTAACGCATCCCTGTTTGGGGAGAGGTTGTGCTGCGAATTGCTGGTATCTCCAGGTAAAGGATTTCAGGTAGCAGCTTTTGTCATAGACCTTTCTTTTCCTGAAACCATACAAGCTGCTGCCAGTCTGAGTAGACAATACTGGGTGTTAGATGGATCAGTGGTTTGATTCTGCATTGCAGATTCTTTTAGGATTCTGCAGGAGTTTGGGAGAAGAATGGAATGATGGGTGCTTCCTAAGAATTTCAGCTTTTTCATTATTTTAACACATGAAGCTGCCTTATATCGAATCAGACTGTTCATGCATCAAGATTAGTATTGTCTACTCAGACTGGCAGCAGCTCTCCAGGATTTCAGGTGATGCCTTTAATTACCTGAATCTTTTAACTGGAGGGAGTGAGGATTGAATTTGGGACCTTTTGCATGCCAAGTAGATGCTCCACCACTGAGCCATGACCCCTCCCTAAAAAAAAAAGACTGTTTTAAAAAGAGAGCAAGTTTTTAGCCAAATGCTTTGTGTTTCCTTCTGCCAGGCCCCAGGTCAGCGAGGAGCTCAAAGATCTGATTCTGAAGATGCTGGATAAAAACCCCGAAACCAGGATAACAATTCCTGAAATTAAGGTAAGTTTAAATATTAGACTCACTCCTTCTTAAAAAGTTGCTGTCCTCAATGCTGAAAGCCCTGAGAGCCAGTGTGGTGTAGTGTTTAGAGTGTCAGGCTAGGACTTGGGATGCCCAGATTCAAATCTCCACTCAGCCATGGATGCTTGCCTGGGTGACATTGGGGCAGTTTCACATTCTCAGCCTTATCTACCTCACGGGGTTGTTGTGAGGGGAAAAAATGGAAGAGAGGAGAATGATGTAAGCTGCTTTGGGTCACCACTGGAGAAAAATGTGGGGTGGAAATGGAGTAAATAAAATAAAGCAGAGGCTGGCAAGTTTATGGATTCGTTATGTGTTAGTTTTTTAATGGTTGGAAGTGACAGTTTTGAGTTGCAATTGAGTGACTGATACTGGGACAAACGTGAAGTTTTTTTAAAAAATTTCTGTGCTATTGGCTTTAGCTGTTCAATGCCAAGCTGTTGGTCAGTGAACGTGGTTTCACTTATGTTCCTGTAGCCTCGTAGCTTGGCAGTACAGGTCGAATATCCCTTATCCGAAATGCTTGGGACCAGAAGGATTCCCCCCCCCCCCGATTTTTGGGATATTTGCATATACATAATGAGATATCTTGGGGATGGGACCCAAGTCTAAACACGAAATTCATTTACGTTTTATATGCACTTTATGCACATACCCTGAAGGTAATTTTATACAGTATTTTAAATAATTTTGTGCATGTAGGGCATCGTGGCGCAACCAGCCGTTGGCGCAACCAGCCTGCACACGTGCCATTTAATTACCCTTTGTGGGGGCTCAAAAAGTTTTGGATTTTGGAGTATTTTGGATATCGGATTTCTGGGTAAGGGATACTCGACCTGTACATGTAAAGAACTGTATGTTTCTGATCCAGAACTTCTCAGAATCACTGCCTAATTTCTTATACTCCCAAGCGTTACAAGCCAGGAAAACATCTATTCCAAACCAAGTGAATGCAGCCTCTAGTGTCTTCACTGTTTGGAACAGTAGACAATGTTACTCAGATGCAAACTATTTCTATTATTAATATGCCCTCAAGTGGCAAAGTAGAGGAATGGCCATGGTGTCTTACAATAGCATCCTAAGTCCTTCCGCTCCTATTGACTTTAGTGGACTTATAGGGGTGTAACTCTGCTTAGGATGGCACCATAAACGCCATGATGGCTTAAGGACGTTCTTCAGCAGGAGGCACACAGATGCTGGAAAGGGTGACATCAGAAAGGTGTTTTCTTTCATTTATGGCAGAGCTCTGAAAAAGCCCAAAGTTTTGGCATTTAAGGGGCTTTTTTTGAGGTGGGGGGGGACAAAAAACCTTAAATCATTAAAAATAAACAGAGTGAAGGGATGAATTATTTATTACGGTCAAAGACCAGCTCAAAAGTTTATGCATTGCCAGAAGTGTTACATTAAAAAATGTAATCCCTTAGAATCTAAGAATTCTCTATGCATTAAGAATTAGATACCCTGAGGCTTAGATTAATACTGAACTATGATAGGTTCTAACAGTTATTTCCATTCCCAGTCAGAACTGTTAAGATTGTTATTGGAATTACTTTGTTTGCTAAATTACAATTGGGGAGTTTAATGTTATCCCTCCCACCTTACGATTATCATTATAATTTTTGGTTGCTTTCTTATACCGTGTCTTGTTTTCTATATTGATCTGCTGCTTTGAAACTATGAGCGAGGACATGTAAGAAAAAAAGATCTCTTATGCTTGTACCTCCACCTCGTCAAATTGGGGATGAACAGATATGAATCATGGAAGAAATACAAGGAGTTTTTCTCTTATTCTGTTCCCCCATCATTCCCTCCTGGTAACAAGCACATTCCTTTGATGAATTCTTCCAGAAGCCGGGTTTTTTTAGGAGAAATAATGGCACCCAAAGGTCCACCAGTTACCATCTAATTTGGTTGTGTTTCCCATGCAGTTACATCCTTGGGTGACCAAGTTTGGAGAAGACCCTCTGCCTTTAGAGGAGGAACATTGCACCGTCGTGGAGGTAACGGAAGAAGAAATCAAGAACTCCGTGAAGACAATCCCTAGTTTGCCTGCTGTGGTATGTATTGCTGCAGGTTTCTTGGAGATGTGGCTATTGATGCTGCACCAGAAGTTCTTGCCTTCATGGACAGTTGGGCTATTCTTTGTCCAAAGCCACTTTGGAATATACTGTGAGTCATACTCACCTAATGTGGACATTGATCATACACATTCACCATAGGAAGGCCTCGCTGGCCAGATGGGTTTTTATGGTTGGAGTCTTGTATATGATTGTGTGAAGATTTTGTTTTGTATTTTTTGTGGTTTCCTGAATTACAATAAAGTACTTGATATGATTGGGCGGTGGATGGAGGGAGATACAAATGGGGACAAAGTTGCTAAACACTACGGGTTGGATCTTGTGACTCTTTTCTGCTAAGTTTTCCTTGAAGACTTTCCCCAGTGACTTTTTCTGATGGAGAAAGGTTTCTTCTGATGGAGAAAAGTCTTTGTTGAAGGTAGTCTTTCTCTATTGGAGGAAGATGATGCGGAAGGGAATCATAGGCTCCAACTTAGTGGAAGTCATAGGGTTGGATCCAGGCTGAATTGGCAAATTCCATCAATTCCATCTTCCTGCTGCAGACCCCCCTCGTATTGTTCCTCAAGGGCCTCCACCCTCCAGGAGCAGCATTTTGTGGAGATCAGTGATCTGCAGTGGGTGGAGAGAAACAGGAAGTTCTGTTCTGCTGATGGAAAATATAGTCTGGATCCAACCCTACGACAAATTGTGCAGGAGATAATTCTGAAGTTAATTTTAGGAAAAAAAAACCCAGTTAAACTGAAATTAGATTTTGGAAGAATAGATATGCAAGCTTGAATCCTAGGGGGTAGTTTTCACCCATGGCAGACTCACACATCTCGCCCCTCCCTGCTGTTCCTAAAGGCCCCCACCCCACCAGGAATAGAATTGTAAGGAGCTCATCAGTCTGCATAGGGAACCAGTACTGTCCTGTCCCGTTCGCGGAAGTGCCTCGTACCGATGCCATGCAAGCTTTGGCTGCAACCCCCAGAACGGGAGAAATCTGATCAGCTCTAAGCAGTATGCCCCCCCACCCAAAGACTAGTGTTGCAAAAGATAGCCAAAAAAAAAAAAGGTTGGAGATGCCACTTTTCTCTCTGATTATTTGTTTCTAATTCTTTTTTTTCTTTTCTTTTTAAATTTCATTCGTCAAAGATTTTAGTGAAAGCCATGCTGAGGAAACGATCATTCGGCAACCCCTATGAGGCTCAAGCTAGACGGGAAGAGAGATCTATGTCGGCTCCGGGAGACTTATTGATGTAGGTACACCCTAAGGGTGATGTCTTACGGTTCTTGGCTTGTACAATTTGTCTTTGCTTTGCTTGACGGAAGGCACAAGTAAGATGTAAGAGAGAGAGCGATTTTGCAGGAACGGGTGACGAAGGTAGCTTTGACTCTCAAAAACTTATACCCTGGCCACCCTTCCGGAACAATGAGGTCAAGAATATGTTCCTCTCCTGGTATCTAGGATCTCAAACAATTCTGCAGAGCCTGCAAGATGGAGTTATTCCACCAGGCCTACGGGTGAAGGCACCTACGGTTTTCCATCTGAGCCAGTCTCAATCCCCTCCCCTCCCCCACTATACTTGCTGCAATACGTGGGGCCCTGGCTGCCGTAAGCTGCAGCGGTTCCTATGTTCTATGAGTGCCATCTGATATTTTATTTGTCTAATGTTTTATGGGATTGTGTATTGTCATTGAGTTTTATTTATTAGATTTTATTGCATTTTATTGTACATTTATTGTATTGATTGTATGCTGTGAGCTGCCTCGAGCCCGGCCTGGCCATGGTTGAAGGTGGGGTATAAAACTCCATATATAAATAAATACATGGAGATGGGAGAAGAGGCAGCATAGGCATTTTTAGGTAATTTAATATTTATGTAGTAAGAGGGGGGGAGAAAGGAATAGCTGAAGAGAGTGGAAGCCCTCCAGGGTGAGCAAAGATCACAGAAACCATGTGGCTGCGTAATAACACTGGGGCGCAGTGTGAATATTCCAACCAGATAAGGAATCCCAGAGAGACTTTGTGTCTCACAGCAGTAAGGAAAAAGTGATATTCTTACAATGTTAGTGATACTGAGGGGTGTTTTTCCCCTCTAAAAATACTCTGCAGCTCCATCTACCACCCCCACCCTCTTTTTCTCCAGCAGCTTCAGTTGCACAGCCTCTGAAGCAGAGCAAATTAGCGATTGTAATGCTGCGTTGATTTCCTCTCGCAAGAAGGAATAATGGCATTCATGTTCCTCTGGAAGAAAATTAAGGGAGAAAAAGAAAGGCAATTAGAAATCCTTTCCAATTTTACGTTTAATTTGTTTAATTTGGCTGCTCAGAAAAAAAATAATTGGAAGGTTTTATTTATCCCCCTCCCCCAGTTGTGCCTGCAGTGATTAATTTTCCCTCCCCTCCTTTTTGCATTAAGGTTTTGGACACCCGGATTTGCTTTTTTTGACACCTAGCACAAAATCCTAATTTCCTGAAAAGGGCTTTGCCATTTTCATGACGTTGGAAAGGACGAGACAGTTTGCAGCTGTCTTCTGTGGAAAGGGGATATAGACTCAGGGCTGTTTCTCTGGCCGAACCTACCCAAGTGATGCTTGGAGTGGAACAGTTGGGGCTGGGCTGATTTTCCATAGAGGCTCAGTGGTGCGTGGTACAGGAAATTATGTACATCTCTTCCTTGGCCAGCTGTGGTGGAAACCTAGAGGGGATGAGGGCATCTTGCTTGATGCAACAGAATACAGGCACCAACCCTGGATAGAGGGTCTCCTTTTCGGAAATATTTTTGCAATTTGTTCTATTAGCATCTCAGCCACGCATCTGGGTGAAATAATGGACATCAAACCAGAGAGTGCTGTCTTGCAACGGGCAATTTCTCCCTTAATTCTGGAGTCCTTCACTCCTCCTCTTCCTGCCGCAATTTTTATTGCTACAGTTCTCTGCAAAATGCTGACATTCCATCTCATTCATGCAATTTCATTACCAGTGTTTTTCCCCCCTTTCCTTTCCATTTTTGTTTTTATTCTCTGCCTCTAGGCATGGTTTTCGCTTAACCTCATCTATATATTTGCATCCATCTTTAAGGTAACTGAGTGTCTTATGTTTTTCCCGAGTGGAGTTGTGTGTTCTCCCATCAGTATTTGTGGTGCGTGTGTCTTAGTGAGAATTCCTACCTTTCTCCTTAGAACTGTGAGTTGGTTGCGATAGGTTTCACTGTGTGGTGCCTGATGTTCAGCTGTGAGACTCCTTGGTGGTCATGTTCTTGTTTTGTTCTTCCTTTCTTCTTTAAATTTTACTGATTTGGAGGTGGGATTGTGCATTGTGGGTTTCTTGGGAGCATGCCAGTGGGACTTCCAGAGCTGTGGGCTGGATTTAATTCTTTGGTTAGATCTGCAAAGGGGCGTTCTCTACTCAAAATCAATAGTCCTTGATGAATGATGTCGTGGGACAGTGCAGAAAACAATCTGTGGGCCAGATTTCAAATGGTGTTTGAGGAGCCCCTTGGGGCAGAGTGGTAAACTGCAGTACCGCAGTCCAAGCTCTGCTCACGACTGGAGTTGGATCCCGACGGAAGTCGGTTTCAGGTAGCCGGCTCAAGGTTGACTCAGCCTTCCAACCTTCCGAGGTCGGTAAAATGAGTACCCAGCTTGCCGGGGGTAAAGTATAGATGACTGGAGAAGGCAATGGCAAACCACCCTGTAAACATAGTCTGCCTAGTAAACATCGGGATGTGATGTTACCCCATAGGTCAGGAATGACCTGATGCTTGCACAGGGGGCTACCTTTACCTTTTTGAGGACCGATCATCATATTTCTCAATATGTGATCTAGTTGCAAAAAAGAAACTCCTGGGGGTGGTCAGAGCTCATCTAAATCAGGGCCATGGTGTTGGAGAAGGGGACTCTTGCCTGTTCATCCTGCATCATTTCCCCAAACGAAACTGGTCCCTGAGCCTCTTTTAACCCCATAGAATGAAGACAGTTCCCCATATCATACCAGGTTTTCCACCCCCCTACTGGGACTTAATGCAAGGGAAACTGCTGTGGAGCCAAGAGTTAATCCTCTTCACTGATCAATATCAGATCAATTCCCGTAGAGGAAATGGCTGCTTTTGAGGGTGAACTCTATGGCATCCCCTCCCCCAAGTCTGCCCTCCTCAGACCCTACCCCCAAATCTTCAGGAATTTCTCAAGCCGGGGCTGGAAACCCTATACTCTTCCAGCATCTCTTAGAGGTATAGAACTGAAGACAGCTAATGCAGTCATTCTTGATTTAAAACCAGGATTTAAAGCCAGATTTTAGCATGTGAGCAGTGTGGTCATACCAGTCTAGGCAGGAATAGAATCGGCAGGAAGGATTGGAGCTAATGAACACCAACCTCTTACGTTTGGGCTTGGGCAGGGATGCAACTTCTGAATGCTAGAGGTGGCTGGTCATTCATGAGACACCTCTGGCAAAAATATTCTATGGTTGAATATATATATTTAGGGGAGGGGTGTAACTGAGACCTAGAATACCTGGTTTGCATGCAAAAGATCCCAGGTTCAGTCTCCTGTAGCAAGATGGGAAAGGCCTCTCTCTGCTGGCATCCTTACAGTCCTGCTGCCCATCAGAGCAGACTAACCCTGGCTAGACAGAGCTAGGGTTTGACCTAGGGTTGCCAACCTCCAGGTGGTGGCTAGAGATCTCCTGGGTTTACCACTGATCTCCAGGCAACAGAACAGTTCACCTGGAGAAAATGGCCACTTTGGAAGGTGGACTGTATGGCATTTTAATAATATAATAATAAGATATAATAATACGAAGAAATAAATGAGTCCGAGTCCAGAGTCGGGTTATTAGGGTTGTTTTTAACATTATTAGTGTGATGCTGCTCAAGGCCTTGGGTCGAATGAGTAGTTTCATTAAATATTATCTCCCTCTCCCACGTGGGACCCTTTACTATGCTGCGCTCATTTTCTCCGCAGAGATACGGAACCCAGGTAGGTATCAGCTTGGGCGTCTTGCAGGGATGCAGTGGCTGGAATGCCAAAAATTGTCAGCGGTAGCACCCCATTTGGGAAGCCTTAGGCACATGGGCCAGTGTGGTGTAGTGGTTAAGAGCGGTGGTTAGGAGAGGTGGACTCTAATCTTGTGAACCCTGAGTTAACTTGTATCAGGTGATGCTGACTGTGTTCGTGTCCCTCTGATTGCTCCTTGGCTGCTAGTGTTCAGATAGGCCTTGAGAAACAATCAGCTATCCATGGTGAAAGACAGGTTTCTTGTTGAAACTGCAATGGAATATATGGGGAGGGGGTGGAACGCTGGCTACATTCATATCCCACCTTTCTTCCATCCTGGAATTCAAGGCAGGAGGTCTCCCATCCAGGCACCGACGAGACCCAGACCTGCTTAGCTTCAACAAGATGGTGGCAACAGGTGGTCCAGGCCTTCCAGACAGGATGGAGGTGATGGTGGCTTTGAAGGCTGAAGCTGTAGATGAAATTGCTCTGTCTACTCTAGATGGGGTTAGTTTCTTGTTTGACAGATCACGTCAAGAGTCTATGGGTACTTCTTGGACCTTGTCGTACTGTTAGATAAGCCGGTTGGTGTCACTGCTACAAAGGGCCTTCTTCCAGTTGACACCTTGTTGGTGGAAAGGGCCATCAAGTCACAGCCAACCTACGGTGACCCTGGGAAGAGACGTTTAGAGGTGGTTTCCCATTGCTTGCCTCTGTGTAGCAGCTAGGGTTGCCAAATCCAGGTTAGGGTGAAGCCTGCAAGGAGGTCAGGGTTTGGGGAGGGGAGGGGTTTCAGCAAGGTATAACACCATAGAGTCTATCCTCCAAAACAGCCATTTTCTCTAAGGGAAACGATCTCTGTGATCTGGCGATCGGTTGTAATTCTGAGAGATCTCTAGGCCCCATCTGGAGGGTGGCAACCCTAGTAGCAGCCCTGGACTTCCACGGTGGTCTCCTATCCAAGTACTAACTGGGGCCAACCCTGCTTAGCTTCTGTGATCTGACCATATCAGGCTAACCTAGGCCACCCAGGTAAGGCCATTAACATCTTACACATAGATTATCTTGCCTTCTAAACTTAACATGATCTGGTTTTGCTAATGCTACAAGAGCCTCAAGATGAGATTATTGCATCATGCTGTACATAGGGCTGCCCTTAAAGACAACCCAGAAACTTTAATTAGTGCAAAATGCAAGTGTTTTTGTTTTTTTTGTAGTGAAGCAAGTAGATTTGAATACGTGATCTGTAACAACTACAGCATCAAATTCAAGGTGCTGATTATTACCCTTAAAACCATTTATATTCCAGGGGCCACATATCTCTCCCTGCAGGTATTTTTAATTTTCTCTACATTAAGATGTGATTCAATACTGCACTCTGTACGTGCTCTGTGAATTGTCCTATGTAAAATCTTTCTATATAATTATTTAAAATAATGTTTTTAATCATGTACCAGATGTGAAACGCATTGGGGTTGTATAACTTATTAAAGAATCGTTTCCTTTTGCACCATGTGTTTCCTTGCCGTCATTTTGCCTTACTGTAGCCCCCTTTTTTCTTCTTTATGTTCCCCAAATTTCATTTCACGTTTACGACTAAAAGGATGTGTGGAGCCACTGTTAATTTGACAACTGTAGGAAATTAAGCCATTTATGCCACGCAACAAAAACCCTTATATTATCTTGCCTTTTGGGCTGAGTTCCTCCCGTGTCCTCTAAATAAAAGAAAGAAATTACTGGCTACTGCCTGAAAGCAGCATTCATTTTTCTAGTTGGTGCTGCAAAACTGCTGAAAAGCACTCTACTGGTGCAGGTGGTTCCAATGGAAATAAATTACTTTGTCTCTCACACAGAAGAAGGCCCATCTAAAGCTCAGACCCCCCCCCCCACCCAGATGTCATTTCCTCCAGCATTCCTATAAACAACCTCCAGCCAGCATGGTATAGTGGTTAAGAGCAGTGGTTTAGAGCGGTGGAGTCTGATCTGGAGAACTGGGTTTGATTCCCCACTCCTCCACGTGAGCAGCGGAGGCTAATCTGGTGAACTGGATTTGTTTCCCCACTCCTACACATGAAGCCAGTTGCGTGGCCTTGGGCAAGTCATTCTCTCTCAGCCTCAGAGGGTGTCTGTTGTGGGGAGGGGAAGGGAAGGCGATTGTAAGCCAGTTTGATTCTGCCTTAAGTGGTAGAGAAAGTCGGCATATAAAAACCAGCTCTTCTTCTTCTTCTTCTGCACTGCATCTCTGCTCAGAAGGTACTGAGCGGCGGAGGCTAATCTGGTGAACTGGATTTGTTTCCCCACTCCTACACACAAAGCCAGTTGGGTGACCTTGGGCAAGTCACAGTTCTGTTAGAACTCTCTCAGCCCCACCTACCTCACAGGTTTCTGTTGTGGGGAGGGGAAGGGAAGGTGATTGTAAGCCGGTTTGAGTCTCCCTTAAGTGGTAGAGAAAGTCTGCATAGAAAAACCAACTCTTCTTCTTCTTCCTACTTGGCATACTGTTTTCATGAATGACATTTTCTGTTTCTTTCCTTTGACTGGTTCCTGTAGAAAGCAAGTAAGCAGAGAAGCGATAAAAGATCCGGAACTCCCAGACGTGCATGAAGACGAGACAACTTAGTGAAGCCCTTGGCAGATCCCGGATCAACGATTCAACTGCTGCTGCTGTACCCATCGTGGTGTTGTCTTGCACGCTGTACTGCCTCATCAACCAAAGTTTGGAACTTGCAAAAAAGAAGAAGAAGAAACGATAATAACCTTATACAATACAATGAAACCCTTGCTGGTACAAGCAGCAAGGTACACGGACCAGTTGATTCTTGCCCGTGTCCGGCTTTTCTGCATCTGGTTACGTCGTAAGACATTTTGGTGTCCTGTGCCTCATCTTCCGTGTGTGCTTCACGTCGTGACATGTGATCAGCATAGTTTGGTAACTTGACTGACGAATGCTTGTCTGTTTCATATATCGAGCCAAAATATTAGGGACTGCTTGGCTAATGCCACCGTCCTGGCTTAATCGCAACTTTTTCAATTATATCACCGTGATAAGACCTTTACACGATATGAGAGGTTAAATTTTAGAAATCGGATACCGGTTCCAGTTGGGGCGGGTTATATAATTACTGTTGACTTTTGCTGAAATCGGGTACGAAATTCTGTTCTCTGTAGAGCTTTATGGTTTAAAATATGTCTTAAATTGTGAATGATATTGGGCCTATCCAAATACATTGGGCCATGCTGGGTTTTGTTAAAAATGCAGGAAATATGCAAACTATCACAGCAGGAGACAAAAGATTTTATGTACTCTACAATCGTAACTATAAGTCCAGAGGCAAACAGCGTCCCCTCCCCCAACCACCTTTGTGTCAGTGGTCTTTCTGCTGGGAACAGATGGTTGCCTTTCGGCCTAAAATATGCATCTGAAACATTCCATAGAATTCCCATATCCTTCATGTCAGAGTTGGTGGTTCAGGAAATGGTTTGACCAAAGTCAGCAACCTAGCAGTGATGGACTATTGGACAGATAGCATCAGCTTCTGCTTTTGGGATCAGTTAGCAAAATCAGGACAGGTTTAAGAAGAAGAAGAAGAGTTGGTTTTTATATACTGATTTCCCCTACCATTTAAGGAGAATCAAACTGGCTTACAATCGCCTTCCCTGCCTCTCCCCACAACAGTCACCCTATGAGGTAGGTGAGGCTGAGAGAGCTCGAAGAGAGCTATGACTAGCCCAAGGACACCCAGTTGGCTTCATGTGTAAGAGTGGGGAAACCAACCCAGTTCACCAGATTAGAGTCTGCCACTCATGTGGAGGAGTGGGGAATCAAACTTGCTTCTCCACATTACAGTCCACTGCTCCTAACCACTATACCACGTTGGACAGACAGCCATGACAGAAGGGGAAGAATTAAGGAGGGACCACAGCTCAGTGGTAGAGCATATGCTTTGAATGCAGAAAGTCTAAGGGTCAGTGCCGGCATCTCCAATTTAAAGGCTCAGAATGGCTATGAGAACAACCTCTGATGACACCAAGGCCAATCACTACTGATGAGATTAAATAGTACTGACCTTGATAGACCCAGTGGTCTGACTCAGTGTAAGGCGGCTTTAAGTGCTCATGTGACAAAGATCCAGATCGCCATCTAATATGGAACAGGGGCATGCTAGAAGGGGATTTAACCTTTCAACTCCTGCTTAGTTTTGCTAATCAGAACTAGACTCCCCACCCTGCTTGTAGCATTTTAAGTGGGAAAAAATGTTCCTAACATTTTCCTTATACAGCATAGATAACAGCAAGGAGAGCCTGTAGTGTAGCGGTTAATAGTGGTGAACTCTAATCTGGAGAACCGGGTTTGATTTCCCATTCCTCCACATGAAGCCAGCTGGGTGACCTTGGGCCAGTCACAGTCCCCTCCGAACTCTCTCAGCCTCACCTACCTCACAAGGTGTCTGTTGTGGGAAGAGGAAGGGAAGGAGATTGTAAGCTGGTTTGATTCTCCTTAAAAGGTAGAGAAAATCGGCATATAAAAACCAACTCTTCTTCTTCCAATAGTGAAACCAAGCAAAGGTTGAGGGGTGGAAATGAATGATGGAATCCCCTCACCCCTCTTCATGCAGTAGCAGTTTGAATTGGGTCTATACATGTGTGCAGTTCATCTTGTACAGATTGACAGAGATCCATAATCTTTGGGATGTCTGTCCATGCCCTTTCACTGGCAGATCTTCAGAAGGAGATGAGTGACTGATTCTAGAGGAGCTCATTCCTGCCTGCGGAAATCTTCACAGGAATGACCTAAGGATGCTACTGACTTTCACACTGCGTCAGCTCAAAATTCCCTATTTCAGTTTTGCTTTTCCCTAGATCAAATAGAACTTACAAGTCTTTTTTAAGCACTATTTTCTGTTTCTTCATGATCATGATTTCCCCACCATTCTTTCTGCATCAGTCACATGTCAGTGGTGTACAGCATAAAAATCGCATGAAACAAACAAACTGTTAACTGCATAGTTAAATTGTGGAACTCCCTACCCCAGGATGTGGTGATGGCTGCCAACTTGGAAGGCTTTAAGAGGGGAGTGGACATGTTCATGGAGGAGAGGGGTATTCATGGCTACTAGTACAAATGGATGCTAGTCATGATGCATACCTATTCTCTCCAGGATCAGAGGAGCATTCCTATTCTATTAGGTGCTGTGGAACACAGGCAGGTGCTGCTGCAGTGGTCTTGTTTGTGGGCTTCCTAGAGGCACCTGGTTGGCTACTGTGTGAACAGACTGCTAGACTTGATGGGCCTTGGTCTGATCCAGCATGGCCTTTCTTATGTTCTTATTATGTTCTTAACTGGAACACCAGTGATGAAAATAGGCCACAGTGACAAAACAGGAGTGTGTGTGTGGGGGGGAAAGAAATTTGAAAGGGCAGATTTGTATATCCTTGTATGATGATCAGAGCCAGAACCATGAGCAACCAAGCTTTAGGCAAATTTGGCTTACATCACAGAAACTATGTTAGTCACACAGTTGGCAGAGCAAGAGAAAGACCAACCACTGCCCTGGATTGACCTGTTAGTAGAAACTGACCTCCATTCCCAAAGAAATTCAGTGGATGGAGCGCACGCTGCATAGACTGTGTGGCTTTGTGTTATGAGAACAGCACACATGCGTGGAGGGAGCAAACCTAAGCAGGTCTACTCAGAAGCGAGTCCTATTTTTATTTAAGGGGGTTTACTCCCAGGGGAGTCTTCTCAGGAATGCAGTTTGAGATACCACGGGGCTTAGCAAGGAGCTAGTTGTTTGAAATGAATGCCTCGAGAATCCAAGGCAAAACTCGAACTAGTGCAATTAGACGATAAAACACTCAGCTTGTATTTTTCATCGGACTTCCCCTGAGCCCCTTAGACAAAAACAAACCACTGGCTAGCACCTAAAAGTAATGTGTCTGTTGTTGACTCACAATGCTCCTCAATGTGACATTGTTCCGGGCTGAATTGGCCAGATGAACAGTATCATTAAAGACTCACAATGCTGCAAAACTGCTGTATAAAATAGGGTAAAGGGAGTCCCCTGTGCAAGCACCAAGTCATTACTGACCCATGGGGTGACGTCACATCCCTACATTTACTAGGTAGAGTTTGTTTGCCATTGCCTTCCCCAGCCGTCTTCCCTTTTTCTCCCCAGCAAGCTGGGTACTTGTTTTACCGACCTCAGGAGGATGGAAGGCTGAGTCAACCTCGAGCCGGCTACCTGAAACCGACTTCCATCGGGATCAAACTTAGGTTGTGAGCAGAGCTTTTGACTGCAGTACTGCAGTTTAAAACTCTGCGCTACAGGGCTCCTGCTAAATAAAATACGTTAGAACAAGGGTGTCAAACTCAATTATCACGAGGGCTGGATATGACATAAATGTCACTTGGTCGGGCAGTGCCGTGCCTTGCCAGCCCAGATCGGGGAGGGGGGGGGTTGCCCCAGCTGACTCGCAGGCCAGATAAGAGCTCCCAAGGGGGCAGATCAGGCCCTCGGGCCTCAAGTTTGACAGCCCTGCATTAGAACATGAGAAGAGTCCTGTTGGATCAGACCAGTAGCACATCCTTTCCTTTCATCCCTTAGAAGCTCCTTGATCAATTGATCTTGAGCAGCATATATCTAGTGTTGGAGGGATATAAGGACTGAAACAAATCTTGCCACTGACAATGTAGCCTTGGGGTCCCTGTCGCTTAGTAAAAAAGGCATTATGTCAGTCACAGAGGCATTGGATTTGTATATTAAAAGGGGGGAAATATAGTGCGATCGAAGTTCCTCGTAAAAGAGGCATTCCAAAAGGGCATGGGCTAATGTGTCAATAGAGCCAGAAGAGCAAGGGCAGATCCTGTCTGAGTATGGTATATTCAGAATTCTGCCCTGCATTACCATAGAAGGGTTAGCATTCAATCTAGCCAAGCAAAAAGCTCTACAGAGACGAGGAGTTGTCAGATAATATGTATAGGCAGGCAGACCACGTGGAGGGGGTATTCCGAAGAACTGGGATGAACAGACGCGACGAGCACGAAAAGTAGTGCTGTTATAATCGAGCTCTTTAATGCGCTTTTTAATTTTGGCAAAAGCTTCAGTTTTCCCAAGATCTGATAACATATCCTGCGAGAAGCCCAGCAACGCCAGTTTCTCATCTAAGATTTTTTGCCATGAGGATTTGAAAGAGTCATGCTTCAGAGAAGCTAGGAACCCCTCAGTGCTAAAGCACAGTTTAAGGTAGAGTTTAAAGGCGGCCAACCACGCCCTAGCTTCAAGTGACATTTGGCCAAACTCGGAACGAGTAGCACATCCAGTCCAGCATGCTGTCTCACACAGTGGCCAACCAGTTACTCTGGAGGGGGCAACAAGAAGAAGAGTTGGTTTTTATAGGCTGACTTTCTCTGCCACTTAAGGGAGAATCAAACCGGCTTACAATCACCTTCCCTTCCCCTCCCCACAACAGACACCCTGTGAGGTAGGTGAGGCTGAGAGTGACTAGCCCAAGGTCCCCCAGCTGGCTTCGTGCGTAGGAGTGGGGAAACTAATCCAGTTCCCAGATTAGCCTCCACCGCTCATGTGGAGGAGTGGGGAATCCAACTTGGTTCTCCAGATCAGACTCCACCCCTCCAAACCACTGCTCTTAACCACTACACCACGCTGGCTCTCCGGCATAAACAAAGTCTGCCTAGTCAACGTAGGGCTGTGATGTCACCCCATGGGTCAGTAATGACTTGGTGCTTGCCCAGGGGACTCCCTTTACCCTATTTTATAAAGCGGTTTTGCAGCATAGTGAGTCAACAACAGGGCATAGTGACTGAGGCCTTCCCCTGATGTTGCCCCGAGGCACTGGGATTCAAAGTGGACTGCCTCTGAACATGGAGGTTCCTTTTAGTCACCATGACCAGTAGCCACTGATCGACCTGTCCTCCGTGAATCTGCCCAAGCCCCTTTTAAAGCTCTCTGTGTTTCCGGCCATCGCAGGATCCTCTGACAGCGAACTCCACATTATAATTACTCTGCTGCTAAATGCAGAAAGAAATAGTTCCAGTAGAAATAAGTTCTTTCCTGTAGGGGCAGGAGTGGTCTCACATAGTTTATGACCATCTAATTGTTATGAAAAAAAATGGGCGTAGGATTGCAGTGTGACAACTGCACAATCTAGGACGGAGCTGTGCTCTTCTAAGCCTGCCGAAGTGAATGGCTTAGACGGGCACAACTCTGCTCAGGATTACACTGTAAGAATTGTTGATGGAGGCTGTTGCCTGAATTTCGTTTCCTGCGGCGAGCAGCCCCATTCCGTCACTTGAGGGCAATCTTTAGATCAACATCCCCTTCAAAGATCCTTCCGGTAATCAGACAAGCTAGCGGGGAATCACTGAAGCACCTCCACAGAATGAATACTGAGGAATATCCCCCTCCCGTTGCATTGTCAAAAAATGATTGCTTATGTAGGTTTTCAGATGACTGGAAGCAGCTGGGCGTAGCCGTGTGAGAAAGAACAGAAGAGATGAAAAGAGACAGCTTGCCTCTAAAAGACCGGCACGCACCCGTTTTATCTTTGCCCAAATACACAATCTTCTATAAACTCCTCTGTCTCCTGAGATAGACCAGTTGTCTGATACAGTATAAGACAGTTTTATTGCAGAGGGCCCATAGCTCCATGGAAGAGCCCATGAACTGCGAGCCAGAGGTTCAGTTCTGAGCATTGAAAGGCCTCTGCTCAGGACCCTGGAGAGCTGCTTCCAATTGGACTTTAAAAAGCACTGAAGAAAGGATAGGCCTCCAAATTCAAGTGACTGTCCTTCGTAGAAGAAGACTTGGTTTTTATATGCCTGGGGCCTTCTGCATGCCAAGCAGATGCTCTACAATCTCCTTCCCTTCCTCTCCCCGCAACAGACACCCTGTGAGGAAGGTGAGGCTGAGAGAGTTCGGAGAGAACTGTGACTAGCCCAAGGTCCCCCAGCAGGCTTCATGTGGAGGAGTGGGGAAACCAACCCAGTTCACCAGATTAGAGTCCGCCGCTCATGTGGAGGAGTGGGGGAATCGCACCCGGATCTCCAGATTAGAGTCCACCGCTCATAACCACTACCCCACGCTTGTTTGTGGAGTGCAAACTCCCACCAGTCGACCAAACTATGGGGGAAAAGGAAGGCCATAATCCTAGATCTACTTTGTAAGCCTGGTGTTCAAGATGGCCAATCTGAGTATTCAAACAGGTATCCCATCTGCCTACCGCCGAACGTCAGTTTTCCCCATACCATTCTTCCCCCAAATTTACAGCAACTGATCTTTCCTTCATTGTTTCCTTCTCCTCCCATGCTACCTCAGTTCTTGTAGATCTTATTGTTAGGTTCCAGCTCTATAACATAGGATAGGTTTGAGTTGTTTCGATATGTGGGTCAAAGGGAATATAGCAACATTCCTCTTGTGTGTCCACCAGACAGCACTTTTCACATCAAAAAAGGGTTTTTAAAAAAATCATTTTTATTGTGTGTATAATCCACTCGCTAAATGCGCCAGATATGTCACTGCAGGAATGCGTACCACAGCCCTGTAAGGTAGGCTGGCATTATTGTCTCCATGTAACAATTTTGGGGAGGTGCTGAGGCTGAAATGCAGTTACAGAAGTTCACAGGAGACGGATGCTATGTGAGCACCAGCTGCCTGGTAGCACAGCGGGAAAGGGTAATGCACTAAGGGACATGGATTTTTAACATGGGAAGGTGCCCCTATGTGGCTTCCAGCAGGCAAAGCATCTTTTAGGAAGCAGCTGAGGCTCAGTGGTAATAGAACAGCCTGTGGTTTGCACAGAGAAGATTCCCAGTTCAGTCCTTGGTATCTCCACTTCCAAAGGACCTCAGTTAGAAAGGGCTGAGAAAGACCTTTTCCTGAAACCCGGGAGAGCTACCACTTATCAGTCTAAAGTAACTTCCTGTATTGGGAACTGATGACTTCCTAATGCGAGCACCACTACAAGCTCCAGCTATTAAACTAATCATTCCTCTGATGTGTAGTTTGGTGCTTGGATGCACATCTCTCCTGTCCCTGGCAGCAATATGAAAAAGGCACTACTGATATGCACGCACATGGATCAGCCCTCAGGAGAGCTGAAGCTTTGCGGAAACTGGGGGTCCAGTAAATTTTCGATGCAAAGGAAGGACCCATTCATCGGCTATTATGGGGTATCCTAAAGGCGACATCCATTTATTCTAGATAAATGGTGGGTGTGTTTTTGGTGTCGTAACGGTGCCTTAATTTAAAACACACAAACCACAAAGGGGGGGGGACCCTGAAAACAACAGAATTAAGTACCCAAAGGTCAAGAAAAAAACAACAACGTCCAAGGCCAAAGGTTATACAATATAAAAGTTATATCAATACAAAATATTTCTTCACTCAATGCATAGTTAAATTGTGGAACTCCCTGCCCCAGGATGTGGTGATGACTACCAACTTGGAAGGCTTTAAGAGGGAAGTGGACATGTTCATGGAGGAGAGGGCTATCCATGGCTACTAGTCAAAATGGATACTAGTCATGCTGCATACCTATTCTCTCCAGGATCAGAGGAGCATGCCGAATATATTAGGTGCTGTGAAACCCAAGCAGGATAATGCTGCTGCAACCGTCTTGTTTGTGGGCTTCCTAGAGGCACCTGGTTGGCCATTGTGTGAACAGACTGCTGGACTTGATGGGCCTGGGTCTGATCCAGCAGGGCTTTCCTTATGATCTTATTACACACTAAAATCAATAATATATATAAGGCCCTGCCGTGTGTTGTATGTTTACATGAGCATGTTGGTTTGGTAGGCTATTGCAAAGCCTTATATATGCTATTGATTTTAGTCTGTAATATATACATATTTCGTCTTGATATAACCTTTGTATTGTATAACCCTTGGCCTCGGATGTTGATTTTTTTCTTGACCTTTGCGTACTTAATTTAATTGCCTTAATTTAAAAGTCAAAAGTCCCCGGTGTGCTGAGAACATTGAGGATAGAATTCAGATCTTCTACGCTGATTTGGGGGGGGGCGTTTGCTGCTTTGTATTTTGTGTGTGTGTGTCGGTATTTTTGTCAGTAGCTACATTTGGTGTAAAAAAAAAATCAATGATCCGTATGTATATTTTATGGAAACCCAAAGCATGATGCTCTGCGCGGTCGCTCGCAGTTATGGCAGTGAGCGTGCCCTTTGCACTGTAAATATGTATCATGAATATAGAGGCTATTTTTCGGGGTGGGGGGGGGTTGCATGCTTTTGTACTCTAGAGGTCGGAAAGGTGGCGGGGTGGGCTGGAGAAACCAATAAAGGACTTGGAATAAACCGACTGCGTAGTGATTGAAACGCAAGCACATGAGTACCTTCTGAGCAGAGATGCAGTGCAGAAGAAGAAGAAGAGTTGGTTTTTATATGCCGACTTTCTCTACCACTTAAGGCAGAATCAAACTGGCTTACAATCGCCTTCCCCTCCCCACAACAGACACTCTGTGAGGCTGAGAGAGAATGACTTGCCCAAGGCCACGCAGCTGGCTTCATGTGTAGGAGTGGGGAAACAAATCCAGTTCTCCAGATCAGACTCCACTGCTCTAAACCACCGCTCGCAACCACTACACCATGCTGGCTCTCGCCAGAAGTCCACTGTGTCTTGTTTGGGGGCTTCCTAGAGGCACCTGGTTGGCCACTGTGTGAACAGACTGCTGGACTTGATGGGCCTTGGTCTGATCCAGCAGGGCTTTTCTTATGTTCGTACGTTAGGGTGTGCTAGGTGCAGAGACTTGGTGTATATATTTATTGATACGGTCTGTTCAACCAGCCAAAGGTTAATACATAAAATTATCTGATTTATTAAAACTGTAAAACTAGTATAAATTACAAAATTAGATAAAAGACTAAGTATGTTAAAATGTAGGATATCAAAGCAAATCACAAGAATTAACAACTTAATATTTCTAAAAGTATAGCCCGGTTTAGTAATTTTTTTCAATTCTGTTTTTGCTAATTTTAATTGCAACGGCACAGCATTTGGCAGTTGGGAGCGAAAGGTGTGGAGTTTCACCCATCAGGAGCCTCTTATCGGGGAATTCACTGATCAGGGGAGCAATTAATCTAATACGGGCCTCATGATAGAATGAACAGCTAAACAATACATGCTTGGTGATTAGAGACTTGGTGGTGAAGAGGCTCTGCTGAAAACCGGAAAGAAACTGTTTAAATCTCCTGTCCACTGTGCACCCACTCGATGGCATCAGGCAGACTGATTCTCTCTTAGCCTCCCCCTTTGTAACAGGGATGGTTCCTACCTTGCAGGGTTGGCGTAGGGATCCTCAAATAGTGTCTGTGAAATGCTCTAATGGGTTGAAAGCACCATTCAAATACTATATATACATACATACACACACACCCCTGCCTAGGGTTGCCAGGTCCCTCTTTGCCACCGGCGGGAGGTTTTGGGGGTGTAGCCTGAGGAGGGTGGGGTTTGGGGAGGGGAAGGACTTCAAGGCCATAGAGTCCAATTGCCAAAGCGGCCATTTTTTCCCAGCTGGAGGTCAGTTGTAATAGCAGGAGATCTCCAGCTACTACCTGGAAGTTGGCAACCCTGCCCCACCATGCCAATTATAAAAGCAGCATGAGGACCCCACCCACAGACAAGGTAGGGGGCTCTAGGCCAGGAACTAGGCAGAAAATGACTTTAATTGGCCAAAAGGAAGGAGTGGAACCCCGTTTTGATGACGCCTGCATATTTATCAGAAAGGGTAGAGAGCAACAGAGATTCCATCCTCATTATCACTGGATATTAATTATTTATTAATTATTTATTTTATTATTTCAATTTAATACTTCCCCTCTCCCCGGCCGAGACCGGGCTCAGAGCGGCTTAGAGAATAATAACCCATTTATCAATTAAACAATTAAAACAACATTTAAAATCGCCCTAAAATTATGTAAACCAAATATCCTAAAACTACTTAGGCGCCTCTAAGTGTAAAAAAGTTATAACTAGGCGAGCAGATGGACTAAATGCAACAGTGGTGAGGGTTAGGGAAGCGAGCAATCATATATAGGAAACCGTAGCTGGCCTCAACCATAAGCCGTATTGAGCGATGAGCAAATCTGTCATCTTCTGGATTGTCTCGTTTGCACAGGAAAATCCAGTTGCAAATTATTGCTGTTACACGATCCAACAACGCAGGGGGTATTGGCAAGTAAATTAGCCTCTGGAAGCCTTCTCAGGGGGATAGACATTAGGGGGGATTTGCCAAATGGTTTCCTCTCCCCTGCTTCTTTGCAGGTTCCCAGTTCTTTGTCTCCTATTCCAGATCACTCTCCATTATGCTATAGTGACAGTAAAGTGTTGTCAGACAAGTCTGCAGCATGGAAGGTAAGTCTCTGCAATCGAGATTAGAATAAGGCTGAACAAGAAATGCAATCAACTGGCACCCTCTACTGGACTCACTGGTTTCTGCACCATCATTAGAAAAGCAATTATTAAAGTAAGTAACATCTGCTGTACAACACCTTTTGGCCAGGACCAATTAAAAGTTCTCAAGAGTATGGAATAGGGATGCCAGCCTCCAGGTGGGACCTGGGGATCCCTTGGAATTACAGCTCATCTCCCAAGTACAGAGACCTTTATTGGGCCACATGTTAGGAAAGGTACAGAATAGCCCGTCTCAAAAAGCCAAAGGAAAGAGAAAGGGAACCCAGACTGGAATTTCCGGTATTCCCAAAACAGTAACGTATTTCTTCTTAAATATGAACACATGAAGCGGCTTTAGGCTGAATCAGACCATCAGTCCATCAAGGTCAGCATTGTCTACTCATATTGGCACAAACTCTTCGGGGTTTCAAGAAGAGGTTTTTCACATCACCTCCCACCAGATCCTTTTAACTGAAGATGCTGGGGATTGAACCTGGGACCTTCTGAGTGACAAACAGATGCTCTACCACTGAGCCGTGGCCCTCCCTCAATATATATTCTGAAACCTTGAATCACAGCCCTAAAAAAGCAGGCTATACATGAAGTACACATGAAGCTTGCCTTATACTGAATCAGACCCTTGGTCCATCAAAGTCAGTATTGTTTACTCAGACCGTCAGTGGCTCTCCAGGGTCTCAGGCAGAGGTCTTTCACATCACCTACTTGCCTTTAAATGGAGATGCCGGTGATTGAACCTGGGACCTTCTGAATGCCAGGCAGATGCTCTACCACTGAGCCACAGCCCCTCTCCTAAAAGGTTATGAACACATGAAGCTGCCTTATGCTGAATCAGACCCTCGGTCCATCAGAGCCAGTTTTGTCTACTCAGACCGGCAGCAGATCTCCAGGCTCTCAGGCATAGAGGTCTTTCACATCACCTACTTGCCTAGTCCCTTTAACTGGAGATACTGGGGATTGAACCTGGGCCTTCTGCATGCCAACCAGATGCTCTACCATTGAACCACAGTCCCTCTCTAAAGCAAACAAACAATCAGCTCATGTTCAGTGTGGGCGAAGCTGCTTTTTTAGGTAGATGGGTTGGTAATAAAAACGAATTTTCTTGGCTCTTGATCTGGTGTAGCCTAGAGGCTAAGAGAATGAGTTGCTCTGGGAAGTGGCTGGTTCAAAGCTCCCCTCCAACACGACCTCCCTAGCCATTTTAGAACATCTTTCTTCCTATCCGCTCACTTGCAATAATACTGGCCTACTTTACAGGGCTGTCATACAAATAACTGAAAGACGTTTCTATGCAAATGCAAAGTATTAGCATTATTAGATTTTCTTTGAATGCTATTTTGGAGGGGAGGCCTTTAAAAAGAGAGAGGGATTGTGCTTCGGCAATGCTGCTTTCAAAATAAGCCTGGCTTGGCTCCCCTGAATTTATTCTACTAGCAGTGCAGAATTCCTTTGGCTCAAACACAGACGGGCTGCACTGCTAGGAGAAGAGAGTCATAGGATCCAACCCAATGGGGTTGTGACCCAATTCAGGAACAAACAACCCCCCAAAAGTCCACATTCCTTCTCAACTTGGTTTTTAAAGGTCCTTCTGTTTCTAATTGTAGCATAGAAACAGGGCAATTTTGTAAAAGTGTTCAGGCTTCAGTTAAAACTGTTCTAGCATAAAAGGTCAACATGCGTCGATCCCAATTATTATGAATAAAAAAAGCAGCGTTCCCCACTCTTGTAACCATCTAAATGAAAGGTTCTAGAAATGCATGTCTTACATACCAAACTCTTCAAGGGAGAATATTGTTGAGAGAAACTTGTTCTAGTTCTGCAAAAAAAATATCCCTTTTTCAAGCAGACTAGGTAAATGTTTTGGCAAAAGCCATTTCAAGTTTGCTGGCCATGAGATGCTGTGAATACTGAAGGCAGAGGGAAGAAGAAAATTGCAGATTGTGTAATGACCCCTTCATGCTTGGAAACCCTGCTCATTCAACAGGTTCCTTCTCCTTCACTAGAAATGATTCATGTGTAAAGTAACAGGCGTTGTGCTTCTGAATGGCTGGATGCTCTCTGGGCACTCCAATATTCCTTCCAGCAAGCCAAAGCTGAAGCCTTCGATGCTAATGGTCAATTTGCCTTGCATTTTGTTTTTTTTTGGGGGGGGCAACTGGTTTGACAAGGGTGAAGTGGTCCCCTGAAAACCAGCTCCATACTTACTTCATGCTTAAGAACTCAGAAGGCGCAGAGGGCTGCTTCCCACGAACACGCCGTGGCCTGAAAGCAACAGCCTCACCCTAGTCTTACCCAAAGCAAATTGTCTTATGGGTAAGGTACACTGCCTCTGAACGTGGAAGCTCCATTCATTTTCATGATTAATAGCTGGAATCTGTCCTGTTCCCTTTCAAAACTACTTCAACAAGCAAAGTAAAGCTGTACCTCCCCCCCCCCGTGAATTCAGGAATTAGCGGTTGTGTGAAGAAGTGCTTTATCTTTCCTGCCCCTCAGCTTCATGGGGAGCCTCTGCAGCCTAATGTATTCAGCAGTGGAGAAAACCCCCTTAAACCACTCTCCCCCATGAATGATTTTTAAAATCCTCTCAACAGACCCCCTCCGAGGGTTGCCAACCTCCAGGTACTGAAACAGGCTGATAACAATGTGTAATGACAATAGTATGTTGAATGTAACAATGTGCTACCAAGCCAATTGTATTTATACAGCAAAGTATTTCTCAGTCCTGGGTATATAACAACGTGCTAACAAACCAGTTGCATATATATGTGCTACCAAGCCAATTGTGTATATATACAACAAAGTATTTCACAGTCCTGGTACAGTAACAATCAATCCAAGGTCGATTACATTTTGACACCAATATATGGAAGTGCTCTTTTATTTATATTGTTTAAGTCATTTGAGAGAATGTTTATGATTGTTTATTGTACTATATGCATATTTGTACAAATGGGACTAAGGAAGAATTGAAACGATCGTATCCCTTTCTACCCTTCTTCACTTGAAGACATCGACCTTGGATTGTTACTGTACCAGGACTGTGAAATACTTTGTTATATATATGCACTGGTTTGTTAGCACGTTGTTATATACCCAGGACTGAGAAATACTTTGTTGTATATATACACAATTGGCTTGGTAGCACATTGTTACATTCAATATACTGTTGTCATTACACATTGTTATCAGCTGGTTTGTGTACTAATTTTCTAACCTTAGGTAATGGTGCAGAGGTGTTGATTTTTGATTGCTTAACCACCAGGTACTAGCTGGAGATCTCCTGCTATTACAACTGATTTCCAGCCGATAGAGATCAGTTCACCTGGATAAAATGGCCGCTTTGGCAAGTGGACTCTATGGCATTGAAGTCCCTTCCCAAACCACACCCTCCTCAGGCTCCGCCCCAAAACCTCCCACCAGTGCCGAAGGAGGACTTGGCCACTCTAGCCCTTCCCCATTCCTTTTCTAAACAAAAAAGGCAGGTCTCTTTAGCTTTCCTTCTTCAGAAAAGGAAAAGGACTCCACACACCCTTGATCATTTTGGCTGCCATGTTCAGCACCCTTTCCGGTTCCATGGGGCGTGCGCAAAGTGCTGTCAAGTCACAGCCCAGTTATAGCAACCTCCCATGGGGTTTTTCAAGGCAAGAGATGAACAGAGGTGGTTTTGCCACTGCCTGGTTCTGCGTTCACCGATTTCCTCGGTGATCTCCCAGAGGCTAGATGGCCACCTGTCAGCAATGCTGATTCTATGATCTTAGGCAGTTCATGAGAGGCAGATCATGAGAGGGAACGCATCTTGCCCATCGTCAGGGCATGGAGTAGGGGTCACTGGGTGTGTGTGGGCGAGGTAGTTGTGAAATTCCTGCATTGTGCAGGGGGTTGGACTAGATGACCCTGGTGGTCCCTTCCAACTCTGTGATTCTATGATATCCACAACCAGCTAATAAAAGTGTTTTTTTTTGGGGGGGGGGGAACCATTCATTTTGCACAGGCTGAGGTGTTTAACTGGGTTTATTTTCACATCGTTTTACCTTCCTTCTTCAAATTGTACAAAAAACCAAAATCACACTTCCAAGAATAGCTGGCGGGATACAGATTTGAGAGCTGGACCTCTTCACACCAGTCAGATCTGAAACAACCGTCAACAAGTTCTCAAATTGTTTAAATTTTCCTCCCATGATGAATGTTTCAGTCTTCAGCTCGCTCGCTCTGTTTCACCACCTGGCTTTCTAAACAAGAGTCCAGAATCTGATGGTGAGCCCCATTAACGGGATTTAGGCCTTCCACTTGGTCTCGGCCTATTGGCATTTCACAAACTGCTTAAGACCTTCGAGGAATCGAATGTATTCTTGGTGCTCCAGTGCTGTGCTGAGCTCGATCAGCTCGTCCGCAAACGTGTTGTCCACCCCTCGGTCAGCCAAGAAATCCATTAAGTGGTCGTAAAGGGCCTGGGAAGATAATTTTCAAAAGGGTGTTTTAGGAAGCACGTCCACATGTTACACAGCACAAACCAAGAACGACAGGGACCTGCAGCCGACCTTGGTTTTCCGATGATTGCACAGTGTGTGTACGGTACACATTCACAATAAGGCTGCAACATCTAAAGCACTAATCAGATCAAGCACTACTTTCAATCAAGGTGAACTGGACAGCCCTTCTTAAAAGTTATGCTTTGGATCCACCAGAAAGGTTTCTGTGGATGGAAGAGATTTCTGACCACAAAACACTACTTTCTCCCGCCACCATGCACTGCAGAGCTAAAGGCCCCTCCGAAATGCCCCTCTCGGGACATGGGAACCCCCAGGGACAGCAGAAGGGAGGAGTCAGAGATTAGAATTAGCAAAAATTACACCACCGCCTCTCTTGCAAGGTGGGAAATTTGCCAGTGGCTCTGAGCAAGCCCCCTCATGTCATGAGGCCTGGTTCACACATGCAAGAGGAATGAGGTGGGAATGAGATGGCAGAGCCCTGAAACAGTAGAATGGATAGGATCACTTCAGACGGCAGGGGATGGATTCCAGCTGTCTGTATTCCTCTATAGAAAACAAAACTCACTGCAAACAGAAAATCAGTGCAACAGGGAGAGATTTTACTTCCCTCTCTGCTTGTGGAGCTGGCTTTCTGTCTGCAGAGAAGTGTTATACATAGGGGGTTATTCCAAATTGTGATCCTCACCAACAGCCTGATAGGTAGGGTTGCCAGCTCTGGGTTGGGAAATACCTGGAAATTTTTGGGGCAGAGCCTGAGGAGGGCAGGGTTTGGGGAGGGGAGAGACTTCAATGCCATAGAGTCCAATTGCCAAAGCAGCTGTTTCCTCCAAGTGAACTGATCTCTGCTGGCTGGGGATCAGCTGTAATTGCAGATCTCCAGCTAGTACCTGGAGGCTGGGAACCCTACTGAAAGGGCAGTCTGTTCCACCATCAATCACCTTAGAGACCTGCAAGATTTTCAGGGTATAAGCTTTTGAGAGTGACAGGTCCCTTGTTGGTATCTGATGAAAGGAGCTTTGACTCTCAAAAGGTTATACCCCCCAAATCTTGCGGGTCTCTAAGGTGCTACTGGACTCTAGAGCTCTTCTCCTGCAGACCCCAAACCCTCTGAAACTAGTTCCCAGAATATATGCGAAACAACTCTTAGAAAAAGGCATTCCATCTACTGAAGGAGACCCATAAAATTCACTTTTAAAAGCTGTGCCCTGTCCTTCAATAATTTCAGGGTCACGCGAGTACCTCGAGACACACAATCTCCTCCTCACACACACTACATTAAAACGGCAGCTATTTTGCCAGTTTTACCACACGCTTAGGACAATTAGCAAAAGAAAACAGTAAAACAGCCTGTCCTCTAAGTAGATTATCTAATTTATATTGCCCTCTAACTAGTTGCACTTCACAATTTTGTGTAAAATACATAAGCATTTTGCAGTCAGAAGGTACATACTGTATACGCATGCATACAAATCTCCCATGATGTACACAAAGTCAGAGATTCTTTCCGTTGTTGCCTGGCTCGTGTCTACGCTTACCCAGTCGAGAGAGTCCGTGTTGAGGGTGTAATTATTTTCTCGCCACTCCGAGTCTCCTGTGGGCTGGAAGCTCACCTCCCGGATAGCGAAGATGTCACTCTCCTCCTCCTCTCCATGACCAATCTGAGCAAGAGGGCAACCAAATGTTAGCCGGAATGGAGAGTGATGGGAAAGAAGGAACCTGCAGCTTCCTAACAGAGCGCAAAACTATGAAACTCCGAGGCAATTAGGAAGTGCTTTAAAAAGTTTGGGTTAAGGCCCTTAAAGGCCTGTGCAGAGCAGTGGTGCTTACATTGTTGCGGTTAGGTATGGGTTGGAGACACAGCAACAAAACCACACAGAAGTCAGTAAACACGTTAGTGCAAATCAGTATACTGTCAGTGAAAGCTATATACAGTCTACTTACTGAGTAAGATATAGTTACCAAATCAAAGTCGTAAATACAAAGTCAGAGTTCAGTTACACAGTCCTTAGTTTAGCATTAGCAATCTAGCTGTAAAAAGTTCTGGCTAGCAATTGGTTTTCTGCAAAGAGAGAGATCTATCAGCTCACCACATTTATATTATGCTCAGCCAATCAGCACAATGCTGAGTCACTGTTGCAGCTGAGTTGCATCACCTGGCTAGAACTGGTTTAAGTCACCTTTCCAAGAAAGGCTAGCCTAGTCATGCCCTGGCTAGCTGTCAGATTTAGCCTCCTGTCAAACACCATTGTTGCTCACAACCTTTTTTATTCTTAACATACATAGCAGCTAGAGGACTTAACTGACCAGTGTAGAAGTTCTCGTAAGAATAACTATGCTGAATCAGACCAAAGTCCATCAAGTCCAGCAGTCTGTTCGTGCAGCGGCCAACCGGGTGCCTCTAGGAAGCCCCCAAACAAGACGACTGCAGCAGCATTGTCCTCCCAAACATTATTCTCACAAACATGAGGTAGGCTGGGAAGCCAGGGTTATTACTGTACCCCAGTGGTTCCCAACCTTTCTTTGACCAGGGACCACTAGACTTTTTTGTTCGGTGCAGGGACCCCAAGGTTCAAAATAAAAATTCTGAGAATTTGAAAATAAACTTTAATCATAACTGTTAAACATTAAACTTAGAATAATATTTGAATATATATTTTTATAATAGAGAACTTTTAATTGAAAATATTAATTTATTATGGGTTTATAACTTTGTTTTGCGGACCTTAATTTAGCTCTCGCGGACCCCTGGGGGTCCACGGACCCCCGGTTGGGAACCAGTGCTGTACCCCTTCTGACCGCAGACGAAGGCATGCACAACTGAATGTTCTCCTATGTGGAAATACTTCTACGAATAAGGACTAACATACCAGGGATAAAGCTAGGCTAGAACTCTTCCCCTTGCCAGGTTAGCTTTCCATGATCAAGGGATTAGGGAGAAGGAGGGAGCACACGAAACTGAAATGAACCCCTTGAAGATAAGCTAAAAGACACACTCGGAACCCTCCTGGGACGCATTATGGTCATTCCCAGCAGCATTTATGTTAAGAACATAAGCCCTGCTGGATCAGACCAGTGGTCCCTCTAGTCCAGCATCCTGTCTCACACAATGGCCAATCAGGGCATAAAAGCCAAGGCCTTCCCCTGACGTTGCCTCCTGGCGTGGTATTCAGAGGTTGACTGCCTCTGAATGTGGAGGTTCCCTTTAGTCACTGTGGCGAGAAGCCACTGATAGACCTGTCCTCCATGAATCCATCCAGTCCCCTTTTAAAACCATCTATGTCTGTAGCCTGAATCACTACATCCAATGGACCAACACACAACACTGACCTCATCCTCAGGATAATGGCAGTCTAGTACAAGTGTCTGTTTGGTGTCATCCTTGGTCACTTCAATGACGAAATTTGGGGTGGAGGTCAGCTCGGGCTGTGGGGAGAGATGACAAATGGGGACCACATCACCAACCTGGTAGCACGGCGCAAGCAAGCGTGGAAAGCGGGGCCTCTTGACTTGCCTTGTTGCAACAGTGTGGACACCCAACAAGCATCACCCAGAGAAAGTCCAGCATTTTTAAACCCAGTGGTTTCAGTGGGAACTTTCTGAACATCTGCTTAAAAAAAATCTCTCCCACTGAGTTCCAAAGGGACTTAAGACATGGTCACCTTCAGCTGCATTCTAACTTCACCCTTTAACAGTAATTCTTGTACGTGTTTCCTTTCTTGCTTTTCAAATTTCTGCACTCATATTTGCAGAATCCTCATTCCTCCCCATAAATATTTCTTAATATTCCAGGTTTTGGGCTCCTTCTGCATTTGGGTCTCTTTATTTATTGCACATTGGGCTCCCGCTCTAGAATAGTTTTCACGGTTGTTGTGGGGGTTGGATGACATGTTTGGATGGCCTGTTAAATATTCAGCAGTGACACTCTGGATTATTAGAGAGCCAGCGTGGCGTAGTGGTTAAGAGCGGCGGTTTGGAACGGTGGAGTCTGATCTGGAGAAGCGGGTTTGATTCCCCACTCCTCCACATGAGTGGCGGTCGCTAATCTGGTGAACTGGATTTGTTTCCCCACTCCTACACAAAAAGCCAGCTGGGTGACCTTGGGCTAGTCACAGCTCTCTAAGAGCTCTCTCAGTCCCACCTACCTCACAGGGTATCTGTTGTGGGGAGGGGAAGGGAAGGTGATTGTAAGCTGGTTTGATTCTTCCTTAAGTGGTAGAGAAAGTTGGCATATAAAAACCAACTCTTATTATTACTGGCATTAGCCAACGCGAGAGGGAGAAACACATCTTAAGGTAATAAAGGGACCTCCCCCCATCCCCACGACAGGAAGAAGCACAATTATGCCAACAAGCTGCACCTAGGCTTCCTCTGCTGTATCCATGCAAATGGTGGATTCTTTTGATCTTTTAAATGTGCCAGATACCAACAGCCGGGCCATTGACTCAGAAGTATTATAGAAATGATTAACAACATTTAAGAGACTGAACAGACCAAAGGTCATCCTCCCACCCCTTACCTCTTGCTCATCGGGTTTCTGCCCTTCCTGGGGCTCATCAAAACTGGGCGGGATGCTGTTGTTAATGTTGAAGGAAATGGTGACCCTACAAGACAACACAGCAACAATCTAGGATCAGCTCACGGAGATCAGGACATATAATAGAATCATAGAGTTGGAAGGGAGCTGTTCCTGTTGGCAGCAGAGGATAGGACTCACAATAATGGGTGTAAATTGCAAATGGAAAGGTACTGGCTGGATATTGGGGAAATGAGAGATGCCCCTCTTGTGTGGGAGGACAGGAAGTTCTAACTGGGGACTGGATTCTGAAGCAGGGGGCCCTTTCCCCTCCCCCAGTGCAGCAACGCTAAGTGAATGAATAGAATGGCATAGTGGTAAGTATTTGAAGGGCTGTCACGTAGAGGAGGGCAGGGAGCTGTTCCTGTTTGCAGCAGAGGATAGGGCTCACAATAATGGGTTTAAAGTATGGGCGGAAAGGTACCGGCTGGATATTAAGGGGAGGGGGATTTACAGTAAGAGTTGTTCGACAGTGGAATCAGCAACCTAGGGAGGTGGTGAGCTCCCTCTCTCTGGCAGTCTTTAAGCAGTGGCTGGACAAACGCTTCTCAGGGATGCTCTAGGCATCTCTCACTGTCTAGACTAGTGGCTTCTAAATCTCTTTTCCAGCCTGTGACCCAAACAACATGGGTCCCCCAACAGAATCAGTTCAGCATATTCTAGGCAAAAACATGCCTGTCACACCATTTGTGGACTCTCTGAAGACACATTAAATGAACACATGAAGATGCCCTCTACTGAATCAGACCCTTGGTCCAACAGTCAGTTTTGTCTACTCAGACTGGCAGAGGCCTTTCACGTCACCTACTTGCCTGGTCCCTTTAACTGGAGATGCCGGGGATTGACCCTGGGACCTTCTCCATGTCAAGCAGATGGTCTACCACTGAGCCACAGTCCCTCCCCTAACTTCGCAGGCCCTCCCCGCAGATCAAGCACCCGGACACTTACGATTCTCCGGCAACTTTCCGAACCAGCTTGGCTTCTGTGCCCTGCACATCCAGCTCCCACCCGCCGGACATTTTGGGCAAGCTTTTGTTTTTCTGGATTTTTTTCTCCTCCTTAATCTCATCCGTCAGAAACTCCGCAAAAGCTTTGTCACCTGTGGGAAAGGGGGAGAGAGAGAAACCCAGCCACGTTATGCTAGGAACAACCAACATACCTTTCTCTGCTAGTTTGAAAGGGCCTTGAATTCTACGCCTTCTATAGGTTGCCAGCTTATCTGGCACTTTAAAGAGTAACAATGGGGTGGGGGGGACTGGGATGGTTTTATTGTATTTTAACACACACACCCTTTGGCCAAAACTTGATTCAAAAAATGGCTCACGTCAATCAAAGTCTAAGACAAATGGGTACAGCGAGGAAAGATGGATGGAATCAAAACAGCAGAAAGCTTTTGAGGCTCCTTGACCAGCATCAGAAAAGTCTCTGCCAAATTCACCACCCCCTATTTGCCAGCTGCAAAATGGGAATATCACAGGGCAATCCTATGGAGAGTTACTCCACTCTACGCTCGCTGATCAACAGGCTTGGACTAAAGTAACTTTGCACAGGATAGTACTATGAATTACCTGCCTCACAAAGCTGTTCTGAAGACAGCTTTTGGTCATCAAATGAACCAGGAGCAGCCCACCTCGCAGGGTTATTAGAAAATAAAAAGCTAGAGCTATGGTAAACTTAAAAGGTAAAGGTCCCCTGTGCAAGCACCGGGTCATTCCTGACCCATGGGGTGACATCACATCCCAACGTTCACGGGGTGGTTTGCCAGTGCCTTCCCCAGTCATCTTCCCTTTACCCCCAGCAAGCTGGGCACTCATTTGACCGACCTTGGAAGGATGGAAGGCTGAGTCAACCTTGAGCCGGCTACCTGAAACCGACTTCCGTCGGGATCGAACTCAGGTCGTGAGCAGAGCTTTTGACTGCAGTACTGCAGCTTTACCACTCTGCGCCATGGGGCTCCTATATGATAAACTAAGCAAAGGTATAAAATTTCTGGAGTAAGCAATCCTCCTGAAAAGTTGGCTCGTCCCATTAATTAAAACAAACACAATGCCATTTTATAATTTTTTTTAAAAGGCCCTACTGCCTGTCAATTAACCCAGTAGCTTCGCACACACTGTCCAAAATACCAGAAGGTGGAAGCAGGTTGGCCTGTTACCATCCAATTGGATAGAACAACACTCCCTACATAGCTATCCTATGTATTTTGAACAACAAAGGGACTAGAAACTTCATAAAAAAAAAAAAGCTAAAAATTCAGACCGAGCTCCTTGAGGACATATTGCTACATGCAATCCTTTTTTATGCTCTGCATTTTAAGGAATGCACCACTTTGAAAATATCTTTCCATATCTGAAAAGCAAGATACAAGATTTTTAACCATCCCCAACACTTCCCACACACCCCTCTCCCCTTTTAAATATATTTCCCCCAAACTGTAAAGCTCCAACCACTTGAACCCTTCCTCATAGGGAAGATACCCCCAATTGCAGTCCCTCTATCACCCCTCCTTTAGCAAGCTACACTAGGAAACTAGCAAACGGTAGATTTCATTAAGCCCCACCACACCCCAACATAGGAAGATAACTGTGGGATCAGGCTCTCTTCCAGCATCCTGCTCACCAATGTTCCTCCCCGGTGCCCTTGAAAAGCTTATAACCAGGACACAGAGGCTGATGGAGTCAGGAAATGGTATTGATGGGCCCACTGCCTCTAAATCTGGCGTTCCCCTTTAGTCCCTGGGACTGACCTCCCCTTCCCCATCTAAACCTAAATCCTTTTTAGAAACTCTCTCTCCCACTTGGGTTCTAAACACCAGCTCCAACGCCTTGATCATTTTGAGATCTAGAAGCTGCTTTCATTCCTATTACACCCCCTTCCCTCCCCAGTACAGCCTTCTTATTATATTATTCTTACAATGGCCTTGCCAGGTAGGTTAGGCTTAGGCCATTTATGCATGGGAGGTTTTGCCTTGGATTCACCCCTCTCTAGATGTGCACTTCCCCCCATCCAAACTCTCAAAACCCCACAATAAGCCCCCATGCAGCGTTCTGAGCATCTAGAGAGCTGCAAATCCAAAGCAAAACCTCCCAAGCATAAATGGCCTAACTCTGGCCCATTAGGCATGGGAGGTTTTGCCTTCAATTCGCTGCTCCCGAGATGCACATTTCCCCCCATCCAAATCCTCCAAACTCAACAATAAGCCCCCATGCGGAGTTTTGATCATTCGCATGGGGGAAATGTGCATCTGGAGAGCAGCAAATCCAAGGACAAAACCTCCCGTGCATAAGCGGCCTCTGAGCCGGGAACCGAACCCGGGTCTCCTCACGCCTAGCCCTTAGGGCACTGTCACACAGCCCCTAAAATGCCCTTTCAATCCACTTTCAGTGCACCTTAGGGTTGCCAGGTCCCCATTTGCCACCGGCGGGAGATTTTTGGGGTGGAGCCTGAGGAGGGCGGGGTTTAGGGAGAGGAGGGATTTCAATGCCATAGAGTCCAATTACCAAAGCGGCCATTTTCTTCAGGTGAACTGATCTCAGTCAGCTGGAAATCAGTTGTAATAGCAGGAGATCTCCAGCTACTACCTGGAGGTTGAGAAAATAAATAGTACTAGGCTCTGTAATGCAAACGGAACTCTATTCATATAAGAAATTAGTGCAAAAAATGTGAATATTATTCATTTTTTTGCATGGAACTCTATTCGTATAAGAAATTAGTGCAAAAAAGGTGAATATTATTCACATTTTTTGCACTAATTTCTTGTATGAATATATGAATATTATTCACATTTTTTGCATGGAACTCTATTCGTATAAGAAATTAGTGCAAAAAATGTGAATATTATTCACATTTTTGCACTAATTTCTTATATGAATATCATTCACATTTTTTGCACTAATTTCTTATTCGAATAGAGTTCCGTTTGCATTACAGAGCCGAGTACTATTTATTTTCTCAGCCTTGCTTCTTGGCACTTGTGCCTATTTCTCCCAAGTACCTGGAGGTTGGCACCCCCAGCGCCCCTTCACGATCGCTTGCAAGTGGGTTTTGCCAGGGCGCGCAGTAAAACCCGCCTCCGAAGCGCACTGGAAGCGGACTGAAGGCGCGTCCACTTGGGCTGCGTCAAAGCGCCCTGCACCCCCCACCCCCCCCCAACAGCTCCTCCCCAGCCCGCACCAAGCCGTCTCCTCGGAAGGGCGGCCCTGCTCACCCTCGGTGTGGAGCCCCCCGCAGGCGCAGGCCAGCGAGGGCGAGGCCCCGGGGCCGCGCAGGAGGCCGCCGCCGCCGCCCAGGCCCTGCCCGCCGCCGCTGGGCAGCCAGAGGGAGCGGGTGAAGGGGCGGGCGGCCAGGGCGGCGGGCAGGCGAGGCGCGGAGGCGGGCCGGAGCGCCAGGGCGGCCAGGGCCGGGCGGAGCGCGCGAGCCAGCAGCATCCCGGCGGCGATGGAGGACGAGCGGGGCAGGCGGACGCACGTGGGGAGAGGGGGGCGGGGCCACGGCCGGAAGGAACGAAGCGCGGGTGGCGGCGCCGGAAGGGGAGGCGAGGCGAGGCCACGCGCCGCCGCCGCCACCGCCGCCTCCTCCTCCTCTCGTGCGCCCCCGCCTGGCGGCTTTGCGTCCTGCAAACGCGCCCTTGGCCTGTCTCAATCCGGATGCTCCCAAGCATGCACCGATGTATATTATAGCATATATATTATATGCTATATTATATATATTATAGCATAATAGTATATTGTATATATTGTAGCATAATATAATATAAAAGCATGCACACACACACACACACATATATATATACACACACACACACATACATATATACACATATATATACACATACACACACACACACACATATACATACATACATACATACATATATATATACACACACACACACACACACACATCGCTTTAAAAGGGTTTTTGGATGCCATGGCTAAAAAATGGTTGGAAGACATCTTCACAGCTAAAGGGGCCAAACAAAGTGCGAACAGTATTTTTTATAACAGTTTCAAACTCTTAATACATCGCTGGGAATACCTAGTGCGGTAACAGCCAATGATACATTTTCTTAACATCCGATGTTAGCTTGTCAATGCAACGTCATTGGTTTCTTCAGCGTGTGCGTGAGCCTTGCTACATTAATGGACCCTGTTTCCTTGAGAAAGCTCGTAGTGTCCTTTTGCAGAGCGAAGCGAAAGTTACTGAAGGGGGGGGAACACCGGAGCGTTCCTTATCAGACATTGGAATGTGTGTGCGTGCGTGCTTGGTGCTGACTTGAAGTGTATGCAAGAGAAATGAAAGGGGGGCCACTGGGAAGCGGCTTCTGTGGTTTTGCAGCTTATGCATGTAGCTTGCATGTATGTCTGAATGTGATGCAGGTATGATTACTCAGGCACAACACTTGTAAGCCAATTAACATTCACTGGATCATTCCACATCATTCAGTATAACTGTCATTGCAAAAGTCCCGAAACATAAATCAAGGAAAATTGTCACCGGGAGAAAATTGTGCCCCCGATGTTATGTCCCAATGCTCCTAACATCGGGGGCACAATTTTCTCCCGGTTACAATTTTCCTTGATTTATGTTTCGGGACTTTTGCAATGACAATTATACTGAATGATGTGGAATGATCCAGTGAATGTTAACTGGCTTACAAGTGACTTATAACTGTAAATAATTGTAATAATATAATTCTGTTAAGCCATCAGTGCTTGCTTGGTATTTTGTTTAACCGTTAATTAAGCACAAGGAAATTTTTGAATTAAATACAGATGATGGCAGCTGGAAGTCAGCCCTCGGCCACATGTTGCGTGTGTTAAGTGGCGTCAAGGTCGCTTCCAACTCATGGCGACCCTGGGAATTGATGTCCTCCAAAACGTCCTCTTGTTTGCAGCCTTGTTCAGATCTTGCAAACTGAGGGCCATGGCTTCCTTTATGAACCTCCTTCCCTGGAGGTTTTTAAGAAGAGGTTAGATAGCCATCTGTTAGCAATGCTGATTCTCATCATCATCATAATTTGTTTATTACGGTCAAAGACCAGTTTTTACAAAAAGAGATATCATAATAATTAAAACAGAATGTCTGATATTTGCTCAATAAATCGTAAATTTAGTTACAACAGCTCTTGGTAAAATAGTCTGTTTGACGTAAAAGTCATTTTAACAGCTTCTTCTGCCTTATTGCACATGTCTAGCACAGAATCTCACAACCTGATAGGTAATATCTTTAACAGAATAATCTAATAATAAGGTGGTATAGCTAAATCTGTCTCTATCTGGGAAGCTAGACAAAATTGGATCAATGAGCGTTTTGCGTATGTCTTGATAAAATGGGCAGCGTAATAGCAACTGTTCAACCATTTCCACCATTCTAGATTGGCATGGACAGAGGCGGAATTCGTAAGGGAGGCTGGCATACCTCCCGTCAAGAAGAGCAGATGGAAGGGCATTAAAACGTCCTAAAGTGAAGGCTCTCCGGTGTTTAGGGTGTTCTAAGGTATAGAGATTAATTGGAAGAGGCCGAAAACTTTTTACGGTTCTCCACTACTGGGACCGATTAAGCCCTTGATCTGAATGCTGATTCTGTGACCTTAGGCAGATGATGAGAGGGAGGGCATCTTGGCCATCTTCTGGTCACTAGGGGTGTGTGGCGGGGGGAAGGTAGTTGTGAATGTCCTGCATTGTGCAGGGGGTTAGACTTGATGACCCTGGTGGTCCCATGATTCTATGGAGCTGCCTTCTACTGAATCCGACCCTTGGTCCGTCAAAGTCAGTACTGTCTCCTCAGACCGGCAGTGGCTCTCCAGGGTGTCAGGCAGGTGTCTTTCACATCACCCTGTGGCACAGAGTGGTAAGCTGCAGTACTGCAGTCCAAGCTCTGTTCACGTCCTGAGTTCGATCCTGACGGAAGTTGGTTGCAGGTAGCCGGCTCAAGGTTGACTCAGCCTTCTATCCTTCTGAGGTCAGTAAAATGAGTTCCCAGCTTGCTGGGGGTAAAGGGAAGATGACTGGAGAAGGCACTGGCAAATCACCCCGTAAACATATTCTGCCTAGTAAACGTCAGGATGTGGCATCACCCCATGGAATGATCCAGTGCTTGCACAGGAGACCTTTACCTTTTTACTTGCCTAGTCCCTTTAACTGCAGAGGCCAGGGATTGAACCTGGAACCTTCTGCATGCCAAGCAGATGCTCTACCGCTGCAGCCACACCCCCTCCCCAAAACAAAGTTAAAGATGGACAGATTTTTCCATATTACAGAGCCTTGAACGCATGAAGCTGCCTTATACTGAATCAGACCCTTGGTCCATCAAAGTCAGTATTGTCTACTCAGACTGGCAGCGGCTCTCTAGGGTCTCAGGCTTAATCTCTCTTTGAGGGTACTGCATGCAGGAAAATGTGGTCTTATGACAGCAGTAGCTTGTGATCTTGTCTTGTGTCTTTAACTGGTTCACGGAAACTCACAGGGTGACCTCGGGTGGAGTCACACACTCTCAGCCTAACCTAACGCTCAAAGGGTTGTTGTGAGGATACAACGGGAGAGAGGAGAACAGTGTAAGCTGCTTTGGGTCCCCATTTTTTGGAGAAAGTAAATGAATGAAGGAAATAAATAAGTGCAGAAAACACTATGCTTCCAACTGTTTAATGACAGAGACTCCCCATACATCAAGGGAGAGGCTTCCAAAAAAAGGGGATTAACACTTCCTTCCTGAAAAGAAAGCTTAAAAAAAGTCATCTTTTTAATTCATGATGCTTCCAGACGGGTAGCTGCGTTACTCTGGAGAAGCTAAACAATAAATAAATAAATAAATGAAGAGTCCAGGGGCACCTTTTCAATGCAGCATAATGTTTGGCTGTAGCAATAACCAACTAAAACTTATGCTGAAATACTTTTAGTCACTAAGGTGTCCCTGGAGTCTTTTTTTTTAGTCATGTTAACTATCACACAGAATGTCAACATAGTTTTTGACCAAGCCAGAGAAAAGGCCATGTACATGCACACAATCACCTGTCATATTTGGGTTCTTGTCTCTGTTAGCAGAAAGGTTAGTTCTCTTTCCCCTCTTCAAAGGGGAAAAAGTAAGATATTTAAACAGTGCAATCCTAAATAGAGTTACAACCTTCTGTGTCAATGGGCTTAGAAGAGTGTTCCCTCTGCTTAAGACTGCACCATAAAGCATGCTTTCAAAGCATCGACGTGGAACCTGTGAATCAAATGCCACCAGCCACACGGACAGCTGCTTCCGTTGAGCACAAGGATAGCTCCTTGTGCTGCTTTTCCTGCACAAACATCCATTTTGGAAGAGACTCCTCAACGGGCTGGAGATGCTCACTTATAAAGTCCAAAGCTGCCACGAGTATCTGGAAATTCATGAGGTCCAGTCACTGAACAACCTGCTCTTTGCCTAACCAGCACATCACCGTCCCTGTCCACCAGAGTTAACCGAAACCCGGGCCCTGGTTTTCCTGCTTTGTATCTCCGATGTTAGTTCTTGGCTGCTCTGAGCTTCCGGCGGAAGTACTCAGGTGCGGCATCGTACAGCCAGTCAGCGTCCACCACGCAGAGGTCCCGCATGTAGCACTTGTTGGTGTGCAGCAGCTCGTTGTACGTGACGCAGGCCGGCTTGCAGTGGAAGAGGACGGAGGAAGGGTGGATGGCCACCGGCTGGTGGGTGTCGGTTGTGGCGTAGGTCCCATCCAGCTGCAGCTCGGCCGTGTACATGAAGAGGCTGTATGCCAGGCAGCGGCGGATGTTGCCCGTGTCGGATCGGGAAGATTCCAGGGGTATCGAGAGCTGTAGTAGGAGAGCATTGATAATGGAGGATTATGGGAATGCTGTTTCCCAGCTGCATGATCAGACCTCCCCCCACCACCATAACACTGGGGCTCTATTACTTTCTTTAATTACATGGACATATTATTCCACCACTATGCAAAAAAATACAACTCCATAAGTGACCAGCACAACTTCATTAGGTGCAAATCTATATGTATTAGGGGGGCTTTTACAATACACTGTACTGCATGTGAAGAAGCATGCACCCCGCCCCATCCTTTCTTATTAAGAACCCTTTTCAAGGCCCACCGCCTTCTGAGGTAAGGCAGCTGTACATGCTAGAAACAGGGCCTTTTCCGTGGTGGCCCTTCTGTTGTGAAATTCCTCCCAGATCCACTCTATTGGCAGCAAGAGGGCAGAAAAAAACCAAACCATTCATTTCGTTTTGTCAAGCATTTGGGCTGTACGCGGTTTAGTCATCTCCTGCTTCTACGCAGTTTTAGCTAATTGTTTTATTGTGGTTTAAAATGTTTAGTTGAACTATGGTACATTAAAAAAATACATTGTGTGTGTAAAGTGCCTTCAAGTCGCAGCGGACTTATGGCGACCACTTTTTGGGGTTTTCACAGCAAGAGGCTAACAGAGATGGTTTGCCAGTGCCTTCCTCTGCACAGCAACCCTGGTATTCCTTGGTCTCCCATCCAAATACTAACCAGGGCTGACCCTGCTTAGCTTCTGAGATCTGACGAGATCAGGCTAGCCTGGGCCATCCAGGTTTAAAATGTTTAGTTGAACTATGGTGTGTGTGTGTGTGTGTGTATATATAGGGAAAAAAACAAGGAAACAAACTCGAAGGCATATAAATAACAACTCAGTGGACCTGGGAGCTGGAATATTTATAAATAACAACTTCAGTGCATTTTGGAGCTCTTTGGTAATTACCTTTAAGCAAATATCTCTCAGCTGAGCTCTGATGTCAGAGACCAGCATCATGTTCCTGCTGTTCACGAAGTTTTCTTTGCACCATTCCTGGGGAGGGGAGAGAAAGAAAACAGAGTATCTTGCTAGGATCAGGAAATCAAAAGTTTTAGCGTTAACATTATCTGTTTATCTATTAAGTGCATTTTTTCCTGCCTTAAGTTTTAGCTGAGTACTGGGTGTATTTTAAATAGTGATTGGATGGGATTTAGAGTTTATACTTGTATTTTGACACTTTCTAGTGTTATTTACTTATGGTATGTTCTTGTGTGTGTCTATATCTGATGTTTATGTTATGACCTATGGTTACAACATTCAGTTCAATTCATTCATTCATATTTTCGAGGAAAATGCTTCTTAAGGCCAGGATTTTTCACACTCAATGAAAAAGCCTGAGGACTTGATTCAACTTTTCCAATTGAAAAATGGGAATTTGGAGAACCACTAGAAAAACTTCCTATGAAGGTTTTCTCTTTTGGAGTGAGAAAAACCTTGTTACTAAGCATTTAAGTCTCTTGCCTTGAAAACCCGATGGGGTCGCCATAAGTCAGCTGTGACTTGATGGGTGGGGGAAAGCTCAACATGAAAAAGCCAGTAGGATTTTTGGGGGAGCACTGAAAAAACCCTTTCACTTATACCTTAGGCATTGTGTTTAAATGTAAATAATTTTGGCAACAGTTAATATGCTACAATGTGTTTAAGGGTAATACATTATTAAAGAGTTCGGTCTGTTCAATGTAATAAGGTTTAGCTTTTTATCCAAACATGCTGCCAATTCTACCTAGAGTGACTCTATTTTATATGCAAACTAAGTCCTAAGGGATGCTCTTTATGTTGTTACAATTAGTAAAAGAGTTTTAGGTTTGGTAGGAAGGTAAGTATTGCATATATTTCATTTCCCCAAAAACTTTCTAGTTTTTTTAAACTGGGGTCCCCCTGTGGCTTCAAGGTTCCAGAAATTTTCCCTTAGAGATGAGCTATTTACCCTGAAGGGAAGCAAGGCAGCATGGTATAGCCCGATCTCATCGGATCTTGGAAGCTAAGCAGGGTCAGCCCTGGTTAATATTTGGATGAGAGACCACCAAGGAACACCAGGGTTGCTATGCAGAGGAAGGCACTGGCAACTTTGTTAGTCTCTTGCCCTGAAAACCCCATAAGGGGTTGCCATACGTTGGCTGCAACTTGACGGCATTTTACACACACACATCTACCCTGGCCCCTCACACCTACCCGATTGCCACTGATGTTTTTGAAGGCTCGGTAGATGTTGAGCAACGTGATGAGGTCCCCTTCGCTGGAGATGAACTTTTTCCGGACGGCCTGGACATCATCCCGCCGGGACGGGGGGTTGTAGAGGACGCTGTCCACAGACAGCAGTGAGATGATGGTCAGGATCTCCTCTGAGCAGTGGAACCTGGGGGACATCAGGATTGTCTGGGGGGAGCACATACAGAGAGGAAAAGGGGCTGCTTTGATGAGTAGGTTCAGCTAGCCAGCCAGGCAAGGAAGGTGAACGGAACTGGCTTGAAAACCAGATCCAGGAAGAAGAAGAAGAGTTGGTTTTTATATGCTGACTTTCTCTACCACTTAAGGGAGAATCAAACCGGCTTACAATCACCTTCCCTTCCCCTCCCCACAACAGACACCCTGTGAGTTGGGTGGGGCTGAGAGAGCTGTGACTAGCCCAAGGTCACCCAGCAGGCCTTATGTGTAGAAGTGGGGAAACACATCCAGTTCACCAGATTAGCCTCTGCCGCTCATGTGGAGAAGCGGGGAATCAAACCTGGTTCTCCAGATCAGAGTCCACCGCTCCAAACCACCACTCTTAACCACTACACCAAGGTGGTAAATCTGCATCTGCTGTACCAGCAAGTGAACAGCCCTTGTGATGGCACAGTCCTCCATGCAGAATAAAATTAAATTACATGCATCTAGAAACCTAGCATATCAGGGAGTGGGGTTGTAGGCTGGCCTTTTCCCCTGACAAGCTAGTTTTCTAGAACCCTTAGCTGGTCAGGGAAAGTGGGAGATGGCCACCTTCTTCCCGACAGGTTAGTTCTATGCATTTGGAGAAACTGTATGAAGGAGTATTCAGTCACAGAAACTTGCTCTGCAGTGGAATATCCCACTGTAGAAAGATTTGAGCCATACTAGACAGCTCTATCTATTGTACAGTTATCCTGCCCTTCTTGCAAGGGTTTTTCCCTCTTCTCCATTTTCCCCTCACAACAGTCCTGTGAAGTAGGTCAGGGCAGAAAGAGAAAGCAACTGGCCCAAGGAGTGGGGATTTGAACCCACATCTCACCAAACCTGGTTTCACACTAGTACCCAGGCTGTACATTCTTCGTTCCTAGCTCTGCCACTGATTCACCAGGTGCTGTTGGGCCAACTGGCCATCATTGAACACAAGATTTTAAAACAATAAAACTTTTTAAATGATTTGTTTGGAACTGGGATGACTGAAAGGGCTAGTGGGCATTCGGATGGTGGCCTGTCCCAACAATGCACAGGCCTGAGAATATCTTCATTAACAAAGATTAACAAGATTTCTCCCTGCCAGGAGAAAATGACACCTCCTCCACCACTAGAGCCAAGAAACAGACATACAAACATTGTTTTTCATTAAAGCTTGCAATTAACAACACTGTTAAGAACCTGGACATGGGTGAAAATTTTCTACTAGGAACTGAATGATCCCCCGCATTCTCTTCAAGGAGCCTCTCTCTTGGGGGACTTTGCACCTAGACTAGCCGCTCTCCTGGCAGTTAGCAGCTGTGCCAGCGGACTGAAGTTCTTGTCTATTTCTCCACCGCACACACCCCTTTGGCCTTGGAGAACTATTCTCAGAACTGCAAGGTTTCCTTGAGTGGATTCTGCTGAAAAGGACAGTTTACAGATCCATTTATATGAATGTGAAAGGTGGAAGAAGGGAGGGAGGCCTTCCCAAGGCCCCCTTTCGGAGGCCCCAAGCAGCGGTACCCCCGCCCCTAATTCACATCGGGTAAGGCTTGACATCCCAGCGTCCCAAACCCCACCGTTTACTTCCTGTGCATCAGCCAATGAAAGCAGAGCCCAGCTAAACAGCATGGCCTTCTCACTCAACAGAAGACAAAAAGGCAAACGCTTCACCCTTTGCGGCTTTGCTTCCTTTCAGGTTTCTTGGATGCCGATGAGCAAGAAAGCAAAAGCGATAAAGAGAAATATCTGATTTTTTTCCTTAAGTGAAAAATGAAAAAAGGGGTAAAAGGTAAAGGTCCCCTGTGCAAGCACCAGGTCATTCCTGACCCATGGCGTGACGTCACATCCTGACGTTTACTAGGCAAACAAAGGGGTGGTTTGCCAGTGCCTTCCCCAGTCATCTTCCCTTTACCCCCAGCAAGCTGGGTACTCATTTCACCGACCTCGGAAGGATGGAAGGCTGAGTCAACCTTGAGCTGGCTACCAGAAACCGACTTCCGTCGGGATCGAACTCAGGTCGTGAGCAGAGCTTTTGGCTGCAGTACTGCAGCTTAACACTCTGAGCCACGGGGGTCCTCAAAAAAGGGACATCTCTGTTAATATTTTACTTTGGAGAACTTGGGTTCCAGAGGAAACGCCGCCATCTTCCTTCCCAGCGTGGTCAGGACGAGCTGGTCATCTTTTCTTTCCACTGCCCCCAACAGGGCGAGCTGCTCGATAGCTGCCTGAATGGCCTCTGTTAAGAAGAAGAAGAAGGTCACCCAGCTGGCTTTGTGTGGAGGAGTGGGGAAACCAACCCAGTTCACCAGATTAGCATGTGTAGGAGTGGGGAATCAAACCCCGTTCTCTAGATCAGAGTCCACCACTCCAAAAAAAGGTAGTGGTAAAGGATCCTGCTACGATCGTTTCCCGGAAGGGAGAGAGACAGGTGTCCGGATTACAGCTAAGAAGATGGGGTTACCAGGCACCAAATGAGTATTGTTACAGGCCTCCTTGAATATGTTTTATACTGAAAGTGCAGCATATCCATATTTTTACTAATTAAAAAACAACAACTCATGGTACACTGTGTGTGTTCACACGCTTGGGGAGTTTCACAAGTGATGCTTCTTATCTGGGCTGGAATTTCTAGTGGCAGTGAGTCCTGCCTCCTCCCCCGTGCAGCTGGAGCTTGCTTACCTGGAGATGGTTTGGACATAAAGTCAAAGGTGAGTACATTCGGAATCCTCAGGGCCAGGAGGTGGAGCATCACGCTGGCCAGGTTACACCTGCAGAGGGAAAGAAATGCTGCTTTTTTGCTTCAGGAACCAAATCTTGTTTTGGCATATGAACCTGGCTGGCCGGTGATACCCTTGCAGCAGGAATAGACATTGTCCAAAGCGAACAGGAAATTGCAAAAGAGGTTGTTCTGTTGCCCTAAATTACAGAATTTCACCCCCCATTGGCAACATTCTTGGAGGCCTTCTGACAGAACCTGAAAATGTACCTTTTCCAGAAGGCCTTTGAAATGAATGTAGTTTAGCACATGCAGCTAGGCAACCTTTTTGGCCCAAGCACCCCCCAAAAAGAAAAGGCAACATTTACCTGGGGAGCAATGGGTTGCATTCAGCACAACATTTTGGCCTGCGCTTGAACTCTCACGCAAGTGGAAATGCACAAAAATGTGACAAGGATGATCAGGGGCCCTGGAGACCAAGCCCTACAAAGAAAGGCTGAGGGGCTTGGGAATGTTCAGTCTGCAGAAGAGAAGGTTGAGGGGGGGTATGATTGCTCTAAGTATCTGAAGGGCTGTCACTTAGAGGAGGGCAGGGAGCTGTTCCTGTTGGCAGCAGAGGGTAGGACTCGCAATAATGGGTATAAATTACAGGGCAAAAAGGTACCAGCTAGATATTAGGAAAAAAAATTTAAAGTAAGAGTTGTTCAGCAGTGGAGGTGGCTGAGCTCCCCATCACTGGCAGTCTTCAAGCAGCGGCTGGACAAACACTTGTCAGGGATGCTCTAGGCTGATCCTGCATTGAGCAAGGGATTGGACTAGATGGCCTGTGTGGCCCTTTCCAACTCTATGATTCTATGCCCACGGGAGCTACTCCTGCTAAGTCAAACTTCCTGTATCTCCACTTGCGTTTCCACTTCTGCAAGACCTTGCATGACCAATTTCTGAGCCTTATGGTGTACAGAGAAGAAAGCTCTAAGTATCGCATAAGATCTCCCACAAGTGGAACAGGGCTAGGTCTCTTTATGTTTCCGCTTGCGTATTGCTGGATCCTAGGTGATGGTCTGCAGGCAAACAAAACGGAGAGGAGAGAAGAGGGCTGCATTTGGCTAGACATGCTCAGAGCTCTGGCAGCATCCCTTGAACTTGGCTGGTGGCCGGGCAGGTTTGGGAGGTGATGATGGACACAAGCCGTGTCCGTTGTCGTCTTCCACACCACCAGCCCATCACAATCCACTACCATGTCTATTGAGGGTGGTCAAGAACAGGCTGATCCAAAGGCAGGAAGCAAAATAAATAAATTAAAAAAAATTCAAGCCTCACCTTTGTATTTCGGGCACGGTCATTTTGTCAAACTTCTCAAACTCGTCTTCCGTGTACAGGCGGTAGCAAAGTCCGCTGTCCTCTCTTCCGGCTCGGCCTGTCCGCTGCCAAGCCTGCGCCTTCGACACCCTCTGGACTGCCAGCACTTCAAGACCGCTTTCTACGAAAGAGCAGACATCATCCACCATCACCAAAAAATGTTTAAAAATTCTGTTTGGGAAGATAACTTCCTAACAGAGGACAGGTCGAGAGCCACAGCAGAGCTGATATGATCTCTTTCATTCTGACCAGACTGTGCAAACCTGGGGACGTTCCATAGACTGATCATTAAATTGCTATCAGATCCATCTGTATCACACATGAAGCTGCCTTATACTGAATCAGACCCTTGGTCCAATCAGACCAGCAGCGGCTCTCGAGGGTCTCAGGCAGGGGGTCTTTCACATCACCTATTTGCCTAGTCCCTTTAACTGGAGATGCTGGAGATTGAACCTAGGACCTTCTGCATGCCAAGCAGATGCTCTACCACTGAGCCACAGCCCCTCCCCTAATCCTTGCCCAAGGTTATGTGGATTGGAAAACAAAATCTATCTAGAAGGCTAAGAACTAGAAGATACAAGAATCAGTGTGGATTGAAAGAGAGAGCTCACAGCTCAGTGGAAGAGTCCTTGTTTTGCTGCAGAAACTCTTGGGATGAAACCTCACCATCTCCCATTAAAAGGATCTCAGGTAGCAGCTATTTCTCTGCCTGATATCCTGGAGAGTTGTGCCAACTAGTACTGAGCTACATGGATCAAAGGTCACATCCCATACTAGGCAGCTTCAGAGGTGTTTGCTTAGGAACGGCAACAGGTAGCTCAGTGACAGAACATGGGCTTTGTATGCAGCAGAAGGGTTCAAGTTCAATTCACGGCATCTCCGGGTTAAGAATCTCAGGCCAAAAGGCTGGGGAAAGATCCTTGACAGCCGCTGCTGGTCAGGACCAGGTTAGGTGGATCGATGATATGGCTCAGACCAAAACAGCTGAGCACACGCTTTGCAGTCAGAACCTTCCAGGTTCAACCCCCGGTTTTTCAAGTTACAGGTACCAGGTGTTAAGCAAGACACCTTTGTGTATGACATTTTGGCCAGTTGACAGCCAGTCGAGGGAGACAATGGCCACAAGCCAAGCCAATGGTCAAACTCTTAATATTTGACATTCTGGAACTTAACTTCTTTAATCCAAAGATCTTCCCACTGAGCCATATGTATGTTTCCTCCAAAAATTTGCATCCATTTTATCATGGAATCCTTAACTTGCTCTGTTTTGGTATCATATTGCAATCAAATTTTATAATTTTTTCCTAATAAATGTCTGGAGTCTCCTGTAATAAGTTGTTCAAAAATTGTCTTTTCTTCATGGGCCACCTTCTCTGGCTATTTGTTCTTTCAGTTTTGCTACCATTTGATAATGTAACAACCATGATATAGTCTTTCCTTCATCATTGACTTTTTGCCATGATTTTAATTTTCTTTGTTTTGTCAATCATATTCTCATAAGTTATATAATCAATGGTCAAACTCATCATAAGTGGGATCGTATCATTTGCTGACACCACTACTATCCCCCCCCAATTTTCAAAGGACATTGTTTGCCCCTATAGAATTTTACGCTCTTGAAGCAGACTGTGCCACCCTATAGATCAGGTCTGCACTTCTCTCTCTCTTTGCCCTTAAACAATGCCCCACATCCACTGCTCAAGGCAGCTGCCCGCACCCAACGCTCTTGTCGGGCATTGCCCTTCATGTACATACCGGGAGTGTACTTCTTCGCTTTAACCATGCCTGTGTCCACGACATATTTTATGCCTGCAATGGTGATGGAGGTCTCAGCAATGTTCGTCGAGAGAATCACTTTGCGATAGCCCTGAGAATGTAGAATGAAAGAGCTTCATCTAAAACTCTGAGTTGCTACGCTGGGCTTCTCTTTTGAGCACGCTCAAAGCCGAAATTTAGAACTGGCAGAATCCAGAACAAAGCTCTGGAACTCCCTCCCCAGGAAGATTCATCTGTCCCCTTCTGTTGCTGTCTTCTGCTGGCGGCTGAAGACTTTTTTTGTTTCATTTGGCATTCCTTCAATAATCCCTACTTCCTAACCAATGTTTTATGTTTTGTATGAGAAGAAGGAGAGTTAATTTTTTGTGCCGACTTTCTCTACCACTTAAGGAAGAATCAAACCAGTTTACAATCACTTTCCCTTCCCCTCCCCACAGCAGACACCCTGTGAGGTAGGTGGAGCTGAGAGAGTGTGACTAGCCCAAGGTCACCCAGCTGGCTTCATGTGGAGGAGTGGGGAAACCAACCCGGTTCACCAGATGGGGGAGGGGAAGGGAAGGTGATTCTAAGCCGGTTTGAGTCTTCCTTAAGTGGTAGAGGAAGTCGGCATATAAAAACCAACTCTTCTTCTTCTCCTTTTTGGAAAATTAAAGAGAAAATGTTGCAGCAAAGAAGCAACCGTGTGTTTTACCTTGGGTGCAGCCTGGAAGACTCGGAGCTGTTGCGAGTAGGGCAGGGAAGCATACAGAGGCATGACCACCATCGGCACGCAGCCGTCGGGAAGGTGCTTTGTGATGTCGCGGCAGGTTTTGGTCATGGCTTCGATCTCCTCCTGACCCGTCAGAAAGACCAGGATGTCCTGAGAAGATGGCGCTTCCTTGAAAGGAAAGAACAAACAGGAGCATAGACATTCATCGAGAGTATTAACAATTCACCATCCGATCACAGAAATCATAGACAGTTAAGCGTAAGGGCTTAGTCGACCAGCAGTGCGGTTCTATGCAGTTTCACCAGCCTTGAGGTCCACTGATTTCAATGGGCTTCCTCTGCATTGGATCGCTCTGTAAATCAGCATAAATTTGCATTAAGTAAAAATAACAGTCCTGTTGGAGAAAATGTACCAGTTTGTTTTGAGACTATGCATGTATCTGAGCTGTAGCTCAGTTTGTAGAGCATCTGCTTGGCATGCAGAAGGTTCCAGGTTCAATCCCCAGCATCTCCAGTTCAAGGGACTAGGCAAGTAGGTGATATGAAAGACCCACTGCCTGAGACCCTGGAGAGCGGGTGCTGGTCTGACTCTGATGGACCAAGGGTCTGATTCAGTATAAGGCAGCTTCATGTGTTCAACAAGCATCATCTTGGGAAGAGGCATTCTCCATTCCTCACAGATGGGAGGGAATGCCTCTTCTAAGACAGTGTTTGCCATCTGCAGTTTTCGTAAATATTTGTGTAGATAAACAGACAGACAGATAGAGAGCCAGTGTGCCATAGTGGTTAAGAGCGGCAGACTCTAATCTGGAGAACAGGGTTCAATCCCTGTTCCTCCACATGAAGCCTGCTGGGTGACCTTGGGCCAGTCACAGTTCTCTCAGAACTCATTCAGCCCACGCAGAGGCAGGCAATGGCCAACCACGTCTCTTGCCTTGAAAACCCCAAAGGGTCACCATAAGTTAGCTGTGACTTGACGGCACTTTCCACCACTGCAGATAGACAGCTGTAGATATTTTAAAATAAACAAATCTGCTGCCTGATTAAATTGGGTACATATCATTAATTGAGCAAAACTTTAAAAATATAATATATCTAGCTGACTGAAGGAATCTTGCTGTTATATATTGGAAACTGCAGCAGGACACACATTCATTAGATTCACTTGCATTTTTGTGTATGTGTGTACAATGCCATCAAGTTGCTGGTAACTCATGGGGACCCTGTAGGGTTTTCAAGGCAAGGGATGGTTTGCCATAGCCTGCCTCTGCATAGCAACCCTGGACTTGCTAGCGGTCTCCCATTTAAGTACTAACCAGGATCAACCCTGCTTAGCTTCTGAGAACTGATGAGATCTGGCTAGCCTGGGCCATTCAGGTCAGGGCTGAGACAACCATAATGGCTGCCAAATAGCCTCTAGGCTAAGTTCAAGAAGCTGGTACTTACTATGAAAGCCCTTCACAGCTTGAGACCTGCATAATTTGGAGATTGCCTCTTCCTCCATAACAGGCCCCTCATTCACTATGCAAAAGCAGGGTTGGTGTTTGGATGGGAGCCCACCAAGGAAGACATGGCAGAGGAAGGCAATGGCTAACCACCTCTGTTTAATCCATTTGCCTTGAAAACAGTAGGCGAAAAGAGTCGCCTTAAGTCAGCTGCGAATTGACAGCACTCTACACACACACACAATGTACAGAACAAGAGAGAAGGAGACTAAGGGAACAATCCTAATCAGATCTACTCAGAAATAAGCCCTGTGTTATTCAGTGCAGCTTACTCCCAGGTAAAACTTTCTTAGGATCGCAGGCCAAACAAGTTCCTAGAAAAATGCCGTGAGGGTCTGCAGCGCACCTGGCTAAGCAAAAAGCAACTTTCAACCTGCAGATTCGGCTGTCTTTGGGCTTGGGGAGGTGCCTCGGCCTTTTACCTCTCCGTGAATGAGGCTGTCAGGCCTTTGCTTCGTTTGAACAATGTCAGGCCTTTGCTTCTTTTGAAGTTGGGGGTTTGGCAGTTGCAGGCCAGAGGCTGGCTTCCTGTCAAGGTCAGGTTCTGGCTGCTAGTCAAGGTCTTGTTCTCATGCTGAAAATCCTGTTTATCCTGTAAAGTGTTATGTCTTTGATTCTCTGGGAATCGTTATCTCTTAGTACGGTACTGTGGTTTCACTTTGCATTGCTTTTGGCCTAGAATGCTTTTATACTGTAACCCACCTGCATAGACCCCATTAACACCCTCTCCTGCGTGAGAGGCAGTCAACTTCTGTAAAGCTGTCTTTTGCTCCTAATAAATTAGCATTGCTTAGGTTCACCTGCCTGCGCGTGTCTGTTTTTGGGACGCTAGGGATAGACACCTGAGCTGACAGAGGCTCAACTGCTTCTAAACACAGAAAAGGCTGTCACTATACCCAGAGATATAACGAAGCAGGCGTGGTACCTGATGGATCTGGAAGATGGTCACTAATGCGGCCTGGAGGTAATCGCTCTGAGGTTGTTTGACGTAGAAGATCTGGATGGGATGCTGCCGGCCTTCCAGGTATAAGACAGGTGCTCCATTGAAATACTGGGAGAACTGGTCAACGTCCATGGTAGCCGACATAACAATTAACTGTCAAAAACGAACCCTTATTATTGCGCTTGAACAGAACTTCTGCCGGCTGTAATATCTAAAGCGATCTCATGCTCAGAATTAAGAAATAATGATAGCTTTTATTATAATATTTTATGATAATGTTTTATACATTTTTTTAGAATAGCTTAACAACACTGTATAACTAATTTTAATCTTATTGTACGGCTCAAGATCTCTGGTCGAAGGAGCTCTGTTAATAATAGTAAAGTAACAGAACTGGGAACAGAATGTACCAAGCGGCCTTACATTTAGTCGGCCCCTTGATCTAAGAGAATATTACCTACTCTGACTGACATCAGCTTTCCAAGGTCTCAGGCTGAGATCTTTCACATCACCTGCTTCCTGATCATCTAACTAGAGACTTCTGCAATCCAAGGAGATGCTCTGCCATTGAGCCACAGACCTTCCTAGCTTCTTGTTGGCAGCTGGATTGCCAGAAGAGCTTCAAGGGGAAGGGCATTTCACAGACACAACAACCAACTAAGGCAGGGGTGGGGAATCAGGCCCGGGGGCCATTTAAGGCCCCCGGAATCATTTGTCTGGCTGTTCGTGGGTCCTGGCAGATCACTAGCTCAGAAGGATCTAAGACTGGCGATCTGCCCCCTCCCGTGGACAGGAATAGCCTCTATTCAAGGTGGATCCAAGTTTGTTTTGCCGAGAAAAGGAACCTTCTTTCCCCCTTGCAGAAGAGTCGTTATCTATGGAGCTGCTAGGACTGCCCAAGAAACTGTGTTAACCCTTTCCCACCCTGGCCATGGAGAAATGTATTCCCTCTGTACTACAAGAGGGCTGGGGGCGGAAGTGGCAACAATAGAGGAGTTGAAGGGGGCAGGGCCAGAATGCGCGCGTAGGGGGGGGGAGTTCTTAGCCAGCGTGTCCTCATTTCATCCCTGCAGGCGGAGGTAGCAGGAGCCAGCTGTAGAATCCGGCCCCGACCATGCAGAGCAGGAGAAACTCCAGTGTGCGGCTGGATGGCTACACCCGGCTGGTGCAACAGACCATCCTGTGTCACCAGGTGGGCAAGTGCGCCACTGGTTGGATGCCTGCCTGCTTGCCCACGCTGGGAAGTGTCATCTGGGGCAGCTGCCTGCTTGAGGCTTTGTTGGCTAATTTTTAAGTTGATAATTTTGTATGGCCCGCAAATGATGTTATAAATATCCAAATGGCCCTTGGCGGGAAAAAAGTTCCCCATCTCTGAACTAAGGACTGCCACTCAGTGCATGTGCTTGTGGGAATCCACGGGCTTGAGTGCTTCCTTTTACACTTCCTATGCACACAGACAAATTAACATATTTTTGGCTTCACAGCCAACTGTATTTTACCATAATGGCTGAACCTGCAGGCCAGGATTCCAGACCACAATTTATTTCCAGTTTGGAATCTTAGTTTGTAAGAAAAGCTGCAACAGCAAACTAAGGTTTTGTCATGATGGTGGAAAGCACATATTTGATTATTGATTTATATATATAAACCAAATTGCAAACAGCAAAAAAGTGACAACCAGAGAATAAATCAAAGTGACTAGATATCAGCACAACAAAACCATCCTCAGAAGATAAGAAAGAATAAAGTCAGAGTAACCAAATAATGGGTGGTTACCAAACACCCAACACTGTTTTAACTAAAAAAATAATAAAATCAGAGTAACCCAAATTACAGGTTGCCAAACAACCAACATTGTTTTAACTAAAAGCAAGATGAAAGAAGATTATATCCTCCTGACATCTGAATATAGAGACATGCTGGGAGAATTGGTCTGCAGAGGCTGTTCCACAAACATAGTGCCACCACAGAAAAGGCCCTATTTTGGCTGGGCAAAGGTTGAAGGAGGGAGAGGATCCCCAACATTAATTTATGCAAGAGTAGACTATGGTTTAGCATTATGTGCACAGCTGACAAAGACAAGCACTCTGTCCCACTCTAGCAGCATCACACAAAAACAGACAGTGGGAAGGCAATGCTATGAAGATGCCATTTTTCACCTCCAGCCCTGCTGCAACACTCACTTTCAGTGGCGATTTCCCCAAGAACTTCCGCTTCTTCTGCGCTGTTTTCACCACGCCAAAGAGCACGTCCGTGTGGATTGTCCTCTCGTGCGCTTCGTCCAAAATGACAACGCTGTACTTGTGGAGGAGAGGGTCCCCGATGGCTTCCCGGAGCAGCATCCCGTCTGTCAGAAACTTGATCTTCGTCTCGTCGGAAGTGAGATCCTCGAAGCGAACCGTGTAACCGACCTGAGGAGAGCAACCATAAAACAAGAGCGGATCCCATTTGTGAGTGGCTACTCAGTAAAATGACCCACTGAACTATGACCACAATGAACCAGCACAGTATAGAGGTAAAGAGAGTGAGCCGTGAAAACTGGTGCGGCATTGCAGTTGCGAGACTGACCTACAAATCAGGAAGCCTTGGAAAAGCCATTTTCTCACATCCTCAGTTTCCCATCTGCACTATGGGTATAATAATAGTAGCCTATAAATACTGCAATAATAGTATTAACAGAGACAGCCTAGACAGATAGACAGACAGACAGACAGTTTATTTGCAGCCCTTGGCCAGATAAAACAAGATACATGGACTAAAATGGTCTTACCGACAAAACAGAGACAGCCTATCTTAGTATCCTCTTACAATACAGCAATGCATGTGAATTGGCTTTGCATGCTCTCAAATGTTATTACTCTGAGCTCTGCAGCCCCAAGTCCATTTCTGGAAGGATTTCCTACTTCCTTTTCCTGGCTAGAATCCACCCTGGCTTATGTCCACTGAAACTAACTGCGGTAAGTGCAAGTTGCACTTACAACCAGGACCAATTTGACAAAGGAAAGAAGAAGAAAGAAGAGTTGGGTTTTATAGCTGACTTTCTCTACCACTTAACGGAGAATCAAACCAGATTATAGTCACCTTCCCTCCCCCTCCCATAACAGACACTTTGTGAGGTAGGTGGGGCTGAGAGAGCTGTGACTAGCCCAAGGTCACCCAGCTGGCTTCATGTGGAGGAGTGGGGAAACCAATTCAGTTCACCGGATTAGCGTCCGCTGCTCATGTGGTGGAGTGGGGAATCAAACCCGGTTCTCCAGATCAGAGTCCACCGCTCCAAACCACCACTCTTAACCCCTACACCACGCTGGGAGAAGGTGCCTTTGAAAATTGGAATATGAAACTGTCTTACACTGAGCCAGACTGCTGGCCCACCTAGCTCAGTATTTATCTACTATGGTGCAGCTCTCAGGTAGATGCAGGTCTTTCCCAACACCTGTTACCTGAGATCCTTTAACTGGAAATGTCAGTGACTGAACCGGGGACCTTCTCCGTGCAAAGCATCTGTCCTACCACTGACACACAGCCTCTCCTGATTTGCAAACTATGGGAGAAATTATGTCTCTTCATCCAAAAAAGAAGCGACGTACCAGCTTCCCCAGTTCCGTTTTCTTCTCATCTGAGACTCGAGTAGCCAAGGAGATGGCGGCTACACGGCGAGGCTGAGTGACAGCGATGATGCCCTGGCGTCCAATTCCCCCTTCGTAGAGGTACTGGGGGATCTGAGTTGTCTTCCCGGATCCTGTTTCCCCTGCAGAACAATTAAGCCAGTAGCTTTGTATGCGAGTCTCAATGTCTGCCTTGACTACAAAAGCCAAATTTGATACAAGATAAAATCGAAGCTCAGCTCCCAGTTGGAAGTTTGCACTATTTTGACAAATAGGAAATTGGGGAGGGAGAGGATTTACCCAAGTTCCTGATGTAGACCAGTGGTAAGTTTGTTTGTTTTTTTGGCATTTAAATATCATGTCTGGTGAGGAGCTGTTCTTTCAGCACTACACACATAAACAAAAAGCACTCAGTTAAATGCCAGTTCTTTCTCCTATGCATCTTTCATTGTTAGCAAAATGGTCGCCTATAAAACAGGTAGCACAGGAATAGCAGGCAACTTGCCCCCTTACTGTTTTCCTCTTCACACCTGCCTGCTCTTTGTATCATTAATCACTGCAGATCACAATAATATCCTCAAAAATGCTTTTACATAAAGTGGGTTATAGATTAAATCAAGCCTGAACTGACCCTAGAAGCTAAAATGACTAAACTGAGGCTATCATATTTTGGTCACATAATGAGAAGGCAAGAGTCACTAGAAAAGATAGTCATGCTAGGAAAAGCTGAGGGCAGCAGGAAAAGAGGAAGGCCCAACAAGAGATGGATGGATAAAGGAAGCCACAGCCCTCAGTTTGCAAGACCTGAGCAAGGCTGTCAAAGGTAGGACATTTTGGAGGATGTTGATTCATAGGGTCGCCATGAGTCGGAAGCGACTTGACGGCACTTACACACACACAAATGTCTGGACATCAAGTTTCATGTGACTGAGATAGGCTCTGCCACAGAGTGAGTTTCCTTGTGGTAACACTTCTGTTTGTGCGCAAGATCAGCGGTTTTCGATGAACCTTGTGCAATAGAAGTGCTATGTAAGAGAAAGCACGGTTGGTGCTTCTATCTAGGGTGCACAGAACATGTTCACAGGATCCCAGCCTGGGTTTTTCATATACTAGGGGAAGATGGAAGGTTGTCCCCTGCCCCATGGTTAAAGTAAGTGCAACTGTGAACTTCACACCTTGGCCAGAGAGAAATATATAGAACCCCTCCTAATCAGCAGCCGAGCCCAAACTGATGCAGGGCTTGTACAATATCTACTAAATGATTGCAACCCTCATGTAACTCGGTTGGTAGCCAGATTCCTTGTAATCTTGTTAAGCATGCCATATTAAATGGTCCTCCGTATTTTACTGCCCTATCAGATGTAGATATTTTAGATTTCGCTGCCTTCTGTCTGGCAAATTTTAAGCAGAACCATTGTATCTATGCCATTAAAGGTTTTTGTATTGTATTGAGTAAGAAAGATGCTGGGCAGAGATATGATCAGTTTATTGGAGTCAGAGAATGACGGCACTTTGGTGGTTGGAAAAATGATCTCTTGAAGATGTTTAGCAATGTTTAAGAAAAGTGTAGACAAATAGCTGCTATTTTTTTTGTTTTGCATCCAAATGTGAAATTTAGTTTGCCCCCCTCCAATATTAATAAAGATATAATTTTTGCACAGAAGTAAGTGCAGCATAGATGGGGTTAGACTTTTAAAGGTAAAGGTAGTTTCCCTGTGCAAGCACCGGATCATTACTGACTCATGGGATAACGTCACATCATGACCTTTACTAGGCAGACTATACAGGGGTGGTTTGCCAGTGCCTTCTCCAGTTGTCTACACTTTACCCCCAGCAAGCTGGGTACTTATTTTAACAACCTCTGAAGGATGAGAAGGATGAGTCAACATAAGAACATTAAGAAAAGCCATGCTGGATCAGACCAAGGTCCATCAAGTCCAGCAGTCTGTTCACTCAGTGGCCAACCAGGTGCCTCTAGGAGGCCCACGAGCAAGTTGACTGCAGCTGCACCATCCTACCTGTGTTCCAAAGCACCTAATATAATAGGCTTGCTCCTCTAATACTGGAAAGAATAGGTATGCATCATGACTAGTATCCATTTTTACTAGTAGCCATGGATAACCCTCTCCTCCATGAACATGTCCACTCCCCTCTTAAAGCCTTCCAAGTTCTCAGATCTGATGAGATCAGGCGATCCTCGGGCTATCCTGCACTGGGAGGGGGCAGGGCCATCTTAATGCATGGGCACGCTGGGCAGCCCCATGCTCATCTATGTATGTTGTGACTTGCATATTTAGCATGTGTTTTACTAAAGATAATGAACAATATAAATGTTCATTTGGGTTTGAATTAAGAATAAATACAGAAGCATAATGTACCAATGGACTTGTTCATTATGGAAGCACCAATAAATAGATCTTTAATTTTATCGACCATTTACATTTTTATTCCTGTGTGTAGGTAGAGGCCCCAGTGCACTGCTTTGCCCAGGGGTCTATAATGCTGTTAAGACGGCCCTGGCCGAGGGCGGATTCCCAATTTCATTGTCTCACGCACTCCTAATGGGGAGGGGGGGCAGCTACCACAAACACTCATGCATAAATGGAAAAGGCCGCGAATTTCACCCAACCTCCCCAACCAAAGGTCCTTCCCTATAAACATCATAGATAAAGAACCAGAAAGGATGGGGAGAGCCCTTCCATGTGAACACATGAAGCTGCCTTATGCTGAATCGGACCCTTGGTCCATCAGAGTCAGTATTGTCTGTAAGCGGCTCTTCAGGGTCTCAGGCAGAGGATTTTCACATCACCTACTTGCCTGGTCCCGTGAACTGGAGATGCTGGGGATCGAACCTGGGACCTTCTGCATGCCATGCAGAGGCTCTACCACTGAGCCACGGCCCCTCTCCATGGCTCTCCGGGGTCTCAGGCAGAGGCCTTTCACATCACCTACCTGCCTAGTCTCTTTAACTGGAGCTGCCGGGGATTGAACCTGGGACCTTCTGCATGCCAAGCAGATGCCCTACCACTGAGCCACAGCCCCTTCCAAGCAAGCCTTCATCATGATGTGGTAAACAAGGGTTCGTGGGGGGAGAGAGAGACCTGAGATCGTTATTTCAAGAAAACAATTTATTTGCAGCTGCTGACTCAGAGGCCCTAATGGGCAGAAATCTCTGAGCCCCGATTGTACTGAGGGAGAGATATTTATCCAAATTCAAGATGTGACAACCCATCAACATTCAGGGTGAAGCTGATAGCACTACAGACATAGAGGCGGCAGTAGAGTAACAGTTTCACCCAGTTCTTGTTATGGTTCACTGTAACCCTCCATGACTCTTGCCCCAATTACTACAGACATAGACACACAGAGATCTCCTGCCCAGCAACAAGCTATTCCCTTGCTGTCCTAATACATTTCAATACATTTCCAGAAAGGAAAAGAGATTATTACCAATGGTAATAATCAGCGGCTCTTCCATAGTCAGGGGAAGTCTACCTTGCTGTCTCACTCAGAAAAGGCGTGGCTACACTGAGCCCCGCCCCGGCCAAGAGGCGGCGCCACGCCAGCCCCGCCCCTCGTCGCCCCCCCCCGCAGAGGCGCCGGCCGTTGGCTCAGAACCGGGGAGGCGTGGCCTCCATAAGCCCCGCCCAGCGCTGAGGTGGGGGAGGGTTGTTCCCCCCCCTATCTGCTCACCGATGAGGACGGCGCAGTCGAGGCTCCGCAGTTGGCCGAGGAGGGTCCCTCGCGCCTGGAAGATGGGCAGGCTGCGGCGCTGGCTCTCCATCCCCGAGGCGGGCGGAGGCTGCCGCTTGGCTCCGGGCGGCGCCAGCAACATGGCTTTGCGGAGGCCGGCCGCCAGCTTCGGCCTCTTGGACGGGGGTAGCTCGCCGCCCCGCTGAGGCATCGTCCTCGGCGCCTGCGGTCAGTTCCCGGCCGCGGCAACGTCGTGGCCAACGAACATGCTTGCAGGGCTCCGCCCCTCGGGCCGCGGCCTCACAGCGCGCGCGGACTGTGTCTCCCAGCATGCCCCGCGTAGTACCGCCGGTCGCCTCTGGCAACTAGGGCATGCTGGGTGTTGCAGTCTGTTAAAGCGCGCATGCGCCCCAGGAATTCTTCCGTATGCCTGAGGCTGCGCCCTCTGCAGGCCAGAGGGAAGCTTTTGAAAATAACGCTGGGAGGCTATTCTCTTGTTCTTAAACAATTGTTTGGGTGGCGTGTTTTGGTGTGCCCGTTACTTCTGCCCCCTTAAATGAATCGCAGGATTAATAAATGCAAAAAGTTGGGCCGCCCCCTTTGCAATATTAAATCAGTCCTTGCCTGAGGGAGTCTTTCAGGAAGTGTCAAAGCAGGCAGTTATAGAAGTAAGGTAAAGGTCCCCTGTGCAAGCACCGGGTCATTCCTGACCCATGGGGTGATGTCACATCCCGGCGTTTCCAAGGCAGACTTTGTTTGCGGGGTGGTTTGCCAGTGCCTTCCCCAGTCATCTTCCCTTTGCCCCCAGCAAGCTGGGTACTTATGTGACCGACCTCGGAACGATGGAAGGCTGAGTCAACCTTGAGCTGGCTACGTACCTGAAACCGACTTCTGCCGGGATTGAACTCAGGTCGTGAGCAGAGTTTGGACTGCAGTACTGTAGACCTTAAATTGATTCTTACTGAAGCAAAGGTTTTAATAAATCTCTTTCTACCCAGAAACTGCACAGGGGTACTGATTGAGACTGGAACTGCAGCCAGGGTGGGGAACCCTTCTGTGCCTGAAATGAGTCCACATTGCTGCTGGTTGCCTTGTTGCCACTATGTTTCTTCCAATGAGCCAACCCTTAAAAAAATAGTGCTGTGGGGCTGGATTTGGAACATAGCCCTGATATGGAGCTTTGGGGCCTTAATGCTTATTGAATGTGGCCTAGCACGTGCTAGAGATCAGTTACAAATCAAGGACCTCCAAGAACAGATCCCAGACCACATTTTATAATATACGTACAAAGAGTTAACAGCCTTTCACATACCTCAGGCCCTGCTGCCAATAATTACTGAGAGGTAGCCTTGTTAGTCTATTTTAACAAAACAGAAGCCCAGTGGCACCTTAAAAACAACATTCTTAACAGATTGTATCATATAATCCTTTACTGATGTCAGTTAATTTTCTTATGCTTCAGACTACTTTCTCCATTAATTGTTGCTTGCCCTACTGACATTTTGACATTTCTGTTCATTTGTACCCCAGTGAGAGAGAGGCTGGAATCGCTGACCTTTCTCGCCATCCAGTATGTGTAACAACCTGGTCTGTTCCTGTCCCTTACACAGAGAATCACACCTGAAAGATTCATCATGAGATTCACACTAAGCCTCTCTGCCCCTAATTCCCCGCCCCACCCTGTAATTTTCCTCATAAATAGCGTGGAAAATATTTTTTTCTTTATGCCATCTGAAGAGGTGAGCTCTGACTCATGAAAGTTCATTCTGCGATAAATGCTGTTGGTCTTTAAGGGGCCACAGGACTTCTGTTTTATCGTGTTCCTAATAAGCATTGAACCGCAAGTATACCAGACTCAGAAGTTGTCCTCAGAACCTGCCTTGTCTCTGATGAACAAAACCAGCTCTTCGGTGCTGTTCCATTTCAGAAGCATTTTTCCAAAGTAAAAAAGAAAAATTAAGCAAGGTTGCAGGGTATGAATCTATCAAAAAGTTTATTCCCCTTCTGAAGTTTTCCATTCAGTCCCTTGTATCAAATACATTTTGGAAAAAGAAAATCTTAGAAATATCATTTTTACACAAAGTACTGATGGTCTCATTAAAATGGGGGTTGAAAAGAAGGTGCAGTTGCAGTTATTCTTGGCTCCATTTAGATAATTCAGTCCGGAACCTGCCAATGCAGCAAAAAACCCCAAGAGTATGAGTGTGTGAAGACAAATGTCTTACAATAAGAACACTTTTTTTTTTGTTTAAATGAAAAAGTGCTTCATATGTTCAGATCAGAAAAGCCATCAGAAAACCTCCGTTCCTTCCACAAGGGTCTCCAGCATGGATCTCTAGCTTAGTCCCTCCCAGAGGAATCTGGCTGTCGACTATGACTTCTCTGTTCAGCCTCCAAGACGCTGGCCTTCACCCCAGTCAAAGCCTCCTGGCCGTTCTTCAGGCAGAGGGTTGTAATTGGGGTCGTCTTCTGGTGAATCAAATATTATTTTCCTAGGAAACAAATATTATTTTAAGACATGAGTGTTCAGAAAGAGAAAACTTTACATTCCTGTAGTAGTAGAAAAGAGCAAGAGTCCAGTAGCACCTTAAAGACTGATGGATTCATGTTCTAGCTGTATCTGAAGAAGTGAGCTGTGACTCATAAAAGCTCACACTGCTAGAAATTTTGTTAGTTTTTAAGGTGCTCCGGGACTCTTGCTCTTTTCTGCTGCTACAGACAGACTAACATAGCTGCCCATCATGATTTATATTCCTGGACAGCATCTGATTTTGCAAGCCCCCCCATGATATTTTTCTGTCTAATTTAAGGCTTTTAATCCCTTTCCAGTCAAGAAACTCATTTTTGAATGTTGTGTATGTGCAGTAGACAATACAGTTCTGGCCCCCAGACAAATTTATTTTCACATCATGACCTTTAAAGCTCACTAATCCCTTCCTTTTTTGCATTCTTTGTAGTGTTATCATATTGTTATTTATCGCAGTGACTGTATGTATTATATTGCTTTGATTGCATCATCCTCTTTCTGTAATCCAAACTATAAATGGAGTAAACAGATAAAGGGCTTGCCTGTGACTGATTCACTTCCCAATCCCTAAAGTAATAATAAAGAGCTATTTGCTGACCAAGCTACGGTTTTTAAGAACGTTAAAGTTCTGCTGCCTCACTTTCCTCCATAGGACTCCACACCTGATTAGCTTCTAATCTGGAGCTATTATCATGCATCCTTCAGATTATTCCCTGGCTAGGATAATGTACGGGTATAGTATAAGCATATTAGCTAAACTACAACATCTCACATGGCCTTCTAAACCATGACTTTCCTGTTGTCTGAGAAATTAATGGCCATGGTTTTTCACATGACCTTGAACGGATACCATGTGTGTGTCAAGTGCTGTCAAGTCACTTCTGATTCACGGGGACCCTATGAATCAATGTCCTCCAAAATGTCCAATCTTTGACAGCCTTGCTCAGGGCTGTGGCTTCCTTTATTGAGTCCATCTATCTCTTGTTGGGTCTTCCTCTTTTTCTGCTTCCCTCAACCTTTCCTAGCATGACTGTCTTTTCTAGTGACTCTTGTCTTCGCATAATGTGACCAAAATACATGCCAGATTCTGCAGCAGTCTCACTGGCAATGTAGGTGTTTACATTATTGCTGGATGGAGGGGAAAGGTGGTATCCTTGTGTGTGTAAAGTGCCGTCAAGTCGCAGTCGACTTATGGCGACCCCTTTTGGGGTTTTCATGGCAAGAGACTAACAGAGGTGGTTTGCCAGTGCCTTCCTCTGCACAGCAACCCTGGTATTCCTTGGTGGTCTCCCATCCAAATACTAACCAGGGCTGACCCTGCTTAGCTTCTGAGATCTGATGAGATCAGGCTAGCCTGGGCCATCCAGGTCAGGGAAGTCATCCTTAGGACAAAATAAAATTAAAAATTAATTTTTAATCAAAAAATTAAATTTTGTCCTAAGAATTGAATAAAGCAGCTGCTGATAGAGAACTGCCAAAGAGTAAACAACCGTGGGGGGGGGGGGGGAAGATTAGAGATCGAAGCCCAGAAACTGCAGCTCCTATCTAATATGGGGAGGGTAAGCAAAGTCTGCCCTGACCTGGATGGCCCAGGCTAGCCTGATCTCGTCAGATCTCAGAAGCTAAGCAAGATCGGCTCTGGTTAGTATTTGAATGGGAGACCACCGAGGAAGACTAGTGTCACTATGCAGAGGCAAGCAATGGCATACCACCTCTCTTAGTCTCTTGCCTTGAAAACCCTACAGGGTTGCCATAAGTCAGCAGACACTTAAAAGTAAAAAAAAGGAGAGAGGACAAGTCCACCTTCTCTTGTTCCTATGACAGATTACCCATCTGCCAGCTCTGGGTTCACAATCTGACTTTTCTAGGACTCCCAGCAGGGTCCTGCTGGTTGTGGTAATCCTGTTCTCCGATGGGAGACCTATTATGTAGCAGCCAGAAGCCATGCTTTAGAAATGTGCTATAGAACGCTCTAGCCCTTCTTGGCTTTTAAGCTGCAAAATATTATGCCTCTTACTCGGTACCAATAACACGGTAACAGCATGACAGGCATTGGTACCCCCCACCAAACAGGAAGATACTTACAGAATAGATGGCGTTTTGAGCAGCCTTACTCCACCAGGCTGATTCGGGAAAACATCTTCTAAGAAGAAATATATATGGCCTACAGCAATACCTAGAGTCAAGGGGCAGGGGAAGACACAGTCACTGTAATTTCTACCCAAAACATTGTCTTGGATGCAAAAAAAACCCCAAAAGGATTGGAAGGAAAACAGCCGTTAGTGGTGCTCTGCAAACGTGTACAGGGTTTCAGCATGGTGTAGTGGTTAAGAGCGGTGGACTCTAATCTGGAGAACCAGGTTTGATTCCCCACTCCTCCACGAGCTACGGATTCTAATCTGGAGAACTAGGTTTGATTCTCCACTCCTTCACATGAAGCCTGTTGGGTGACCTTGTGCTAGTCACAGCTCTCTCTGAACTCTCTCAGCTCCACATACCTCACAAGGTGTCTGTTGTGGGGAGAGGAAGGGAAGGAGATTGTAAGCCAGTTTGATTCTCCTTAAAAAGTAGAAAGTCAGCATATAAAAACCAACATTTCTTCTTCATACAGAGCTACAATAACTTCTGTAGCAATCCTCACGCTCCCACAATGGGCCACATGGGCCAAAGAGCATCTTTGGATTTTGTTTCACTTCTCTCACTCAACACTCTAGCATGAGGTATAAAACAAACCTCCCATGAATTCATCAGAGTGCTCTCTACGAGAGCGCTGGGTAGCAGATTAATCCAAACTAGGGAATGGCTGCTTTGGGGAGAATGGTGGGTTTATTAAATGCAGTAAATAAAATAAATTGCAAAAAGCAAAAGAATTCAGGAGGTCTCAAGAATGCCAAAATGATCACCATTGGCCTACCTAGGAGATCCACGATAATAGAGTTGCCCAATAACAGTGAAAACCCCATGAGAATCCAGGGAAGAAATGGGGCCTGGAAGATGAGAAGCCCAAAAAAGTTCATGCGGACAAAAGGGTTCCGGCGGCTCCAGACGTACACCAGCATTATTGTGAATGCCTGCCCTAAGAAAACCAGGTTGACAAACAAGCCAAATATCTGGTGGAGAAGCTGTCAAAGAAAAAGGACCACATCACGTTGGCAATGAGGAAAGAACTGGCCCTACCCTGGATAATCACTGTGTTTATTCAAAGTATTTCCATCCACAGGGATCCATTGTGTGTGTGTGTGGGGGGGGTGGAGACTGGGGAGGGCTCCTGCTTTCATGCCATGCTTGTGGGCTTCGCAGAGACATCTGGCTATGATGAGAAACAGGACACATACCGAAGCTGTCTTCTATTGAGTCAGGCTCTTGGTCCGTCTTCAGTATTGTAGACTCTGACCGGCAGTGGCTTTACCAGGGTCTCAGAAGTCTTTCACATCCCCTACTGCCTGGTCCTTTTACTGGAGATGCCAGGGGTTGAACCTGGAACCTTCTGCACACTAAGAAGATGCTCTTCCTGAGCCATGGCCCCTCCCCTAAGATTAACAAGGATGCCAGTGACATTGTTGGTCTGATCTAGCAGGGTTCTTGTGTTCTCCAGATAACAGAACCTATAGATCTACCAGAACTCTCTGGCAACTGCATGTTGTGGCAAACAATCAATAAATGGCAGTCAAGTGGTTTTGTGGTATAGGGAATCTTGTCTGCCATGACTGATTTTTCCTGTAAGGGACCCTGGGGTTACTTGGGACACAGTTTGGAAAAACAAACAGACCTCAAACTGATTTCTCCAAGCATTGTTGTTGTGCTTCCAATGTTCAGCTAAAACAGCAAAAGGATACAGTCATTAACAGGCCGCCAAAAAAGAACATAAATACGAAGTCTGCCGTCCGACCTCGGAACGATCCTTCCTCAAGCATTCGGCAGTAGCGGTATCTGAGGTTGAAAGGTCAGGAAAATTCTCAATACCAGATAAACACAGAGATTGCAGACTGGATCTCGAGGATTTTTCATACATCAGGGAAAAATATATTTCATCTGAATATTAAAACAGCAGTAGAGGTACCTCTGATCACACTTCAGTGAGTACAAAGTGCGTAATTATGTTTAACGGCAGGAAAGCAGACAGACAAGATTCCAGAGTCTTAACTCCTGTTTTTTAAAGCAGGTTTTATCTGAATTCTGATTCCTGGTTAGGACTTCATGACAAACTTTGCTTTGTTAGCTAAAGGTAGTCCCCTGTGCAAGCACCGGGTCATTACTGACCCATGGGGTGATGTCACATCACAACGTTTACAAGGCAGACTATGTTTATGGGGTGGTGGTTTGCCATTGCTTTCCCCAGTCATCTACACTTTACCCCCAGCAAGCTGGGTACTCATTTTACTGACCTCGGAAGGATGGACGGCTGAGTCAACCTTGCGCCGGCTACCTGAAACCGACTTCCGTCGGGATTGCTTTGTTACAAACTAGGAAATCTATAGACTGCATGAGGGGCATGTGAGGCTTATTCTCAGATTGAACAAGAGATAGTGTTGTGTGCAGGATCTGGGAGACCCAGGTTTGAATCCCCATTCTGCCATGGAAGCTTTGCACCAGTCACACACTCAGCCTAACCCACCTCACAGTGTTGTTGTGAGCATAGAATGGAAGGAGAATGAGATTTAAACCAAGCTTCAAAACTAACAAGCAGAAAAGGATACAAAAATATCATATTAAATAAAAAATTAAATCCAACTGGTCCGAAGAAAAGGAAGTTGGTAATCAGCCTCCATACCTGGAAGACAAAATGGGCGGTAGAAGTTTGAATGTGATTGTTGTTAAACTCACATCTCGAAGAAATCACATATCAGTTTAAACAGACACAGTCATGTCATATTTAAAAGGTGTTTCCCTCCTCCTAACAGCATGGCAAACTCTCCTACTGACTGCTCGAGAAATCTGAAAGTTATTGTGTAAGGAAAAGAAAACTTTGTTGTAGGGACAGTTGAAGAAGAAGAGTTGGTTTTTATACCTCGCTTTTCTCTACCATAAGGAATCTCAAAGCTATTTACAGTCACAATCCCTTCCCCTTCCCACAACAGACACCTTGTGAGATAGGGGGGGCTCAGAAAGTTCTGAGAGAACTGTGACTGGCCCACGGTCACCCAGTAGGCTTAATGTGGAGGAGCAGGGAATCAAACCCAGTTCTCCAGATTAGAGTCTGCTGCTCATGTGGAGGAGCTGAGAATCAAACCCGGCTCTCCAGATTAGAGTCCACTGCTCTTCACCACTACACCACGCTAGTTCTCTTGGTCCAAGCTGTTCTTGGTCTAGTAAACCCACACTCTGCTTTTAGACTTATCCAGTTAATATTACCTCCCTGTCTTTGGGCATGCCCATTTCTTTAAGCAGGTAATTAATGTTACAATTGATGGAAAGGACCACTGAGCATGTACATAAGTGTCTTCTTTCTGACAGAGCAATAGTGAGTTCCCCCATTTAAGAAGTAGGATTTCTTCTAAGGCAGACGCCATGGCCTCCACACAGATCTAAAAACTAGCACCTCACTTTTCAGACATTAAGCACAGTCCAGTGTGGTGAAGTGTTCTGGACTAGGAATCAGAAGACCCAGGTTTGAATCTCCTTCCTGCCACTGAAGCTTATTGGGTGACCTTGGGCCAGTCACTTTCTCTCCGTCTAACCTACCTCACAGGGCAGTTGTGAGGGTAAAATGGAGGAGGGGAGAACAATATTATGTTTGGGTTTCTCACCAGGAAGAAAAATAGGTTACAAATAGCTAACAAAATATCTACTACCTTTGACAGCATTCCAAGAACAACACCTGGTGTTTTTAGGTGAATAGCTGATGAAAGAACATTTGGAAGGGCATGATTAGGCAGGCTGCAGATTTTAAGTTTTTGGCACCTATGAATACAAGTGCTTGTTTAAGAATTGCAGAGAGCAAATTCAAAAGAAGCATTCCATCCTGTGCGAGGAAAGGGGAATGCTTCCTCTAAGAAGGCGCCCACTGCAACACATTGCATGCGTCCTCTCAAACAAAAACCATGTACCAAGCGATCAGATTTACCATGCTCAGATGAGCAAAGCTGTCATGGTGGAACATAATGGGAGAGATTTGAGGGTCCAAGGCCATGAAGGCACGGATCCAGGTGGCCAGATCAGCAGTATCAATAAAGGGGCCATTTATTGAGCTAGGCTGAGCTGGAACAAAGGCTTTTTTGCCACGACATCAACTTGCCAGCATGGTATAGTGAGAGACCCCCTCCACGTGGTCTGCCTGCCTATACATATTATCTGACAACTCCTCATCTCTGTAGAGCTTTTTGCTTGGCTAGATTGAATGCTAACCCTTCTATGGTAATGCAGGGCAGAATTCTGAATATACCATACTCAGACAGGATCTGCCCTTGCTCTTCTGGCTCTATTGACACATTAGCCCATGCCCTTTTGGAATGCCGCTTTTACGAGGAACTTCGATCGCACTATATTTCCCCCCTTTTAATATACAAATCCAATGCCTCTGTGACTGACATAATGCCTTTTTTACTAAGCGACAGGGACCCCAAGGCTACATTGTCAGTGGCAAGATTTGTTTCAGTCCTTATATCCCTCCAACACTAGATATATGCTGCTCAAGATCAATTGATCAAGGAGCTTCTAAGGGATAAAAGGAAAGGAAAGGAAAGGTATAGTGAGAGCAAGCGTGGTGTAGTGGTTAAGAGCAGTGGTTTGGAGAGGCGGACTCTGATCTGGAGAACAGGGTTTGATTCCCCACTCCTCCACATGAGCGGCAGACGCTAATCTGGTGAACTGGATTTGTTTCCCCACTCCTACACATGAAGCCAGCTGGGTGACCTTGGGCTAGTCACACTCTCTCAGCCCCACTTACCTCACAGGGTGTCTGTTGTGGGGAGGGGAAGGGAAGGCAATTGTGAGCCGGTTTGAGTCTTCCTTAAATGGTAGAGAAAGTCGGCATATAAAAACCAACTTTTCTTCTTCTTGCTTCTTCAGTAATAATGTTGGGCCCAGTATAACCCTGAGCCTCTTAACTGAATCGGCAAGGGTCAGTTGGGCCTCACTGAAAGTGGAGGGTGTTCTGTCCTTCAAGACTTCAAACTTTCCAAGCAGCATTACTTCTGTCTTTCCAGGGTTGGGTTTCAGTTTGTTCACACTCAGTCATTTAACCACAGCAGCCAGGAAGCGATATAGGATCTCTATTGCATCACTGGATTTGGATAAGAGAGTTCTGAGAGAGCTGTGATTGGCCAAAGGTCACCCAGCAGGATATTGATGACAGCCCCATTGATCAATGATGCTGGCTTAACAAATCACAGAATGCGGCATACACAGAACTTCTGCTGAGCTCCCATCCGCCTCCCACCAGCAACCTCACAATTTCCACTGGCAGCAATCCCAAAGCACCTCCCAAATGGAGAGCTACTTTTTTCTCCCCACTTGTTGAAAACAGCAGTGACCTTTCGTTGAGTGAGCCAAGCTTAAATAACACTCTTTAAGAATCAATGGCTTACCAGAAAGAGAGACAGGCACTTACTTGATAGTTTTTAAATATTAATTCTGGGTTGAAGTATAGCTGAAACGGGGTGATTAATTCTAATTGCTGAAAGAAACGAGAATACAAAAGGAAGTCAGGATTTGGCAGTGTAGTGATGCTCAACCTTTGGGCACACAGCTAGGATCTCTTCCCTGAACCAAGGAGCTCTTTACAAACTGATGGAAGCAAGCCAAGCCTCCAACTTCTCAGATCTATAAGTCTGCTTCAAATATTTACATCTTAACAATATCTTTATTAGGGCATGTGGTTTGACAGACTATATTCCACTTTGTTAGATGATTGAACCATGTCCTCACTCAGCAGCCTGTGTACATATACAGCCTGTACACAAACATGTGCATGAACACACAGGAAAAACCCCAGAGGAATCAAATATCAATGAATGACACAAAGGTACCATCTCTGACATGTTTATGCAAATATCAATGGGTATATGAAATAAGCACCACAGTAAAAATAAGTATTAGCACAGTCTTCCCGGCACTGCTCTGCTAATTTTAACATCTACAATCTGAGAAGTAACCAGATTGCCTCTCTGGAATATGTGAATCAAAGAGCGACCTGTACTTTTGACACCAGCATACAAACCATGTTACAATTCTGCATCTAATTGATTAGCATTCATTCGGGCTTGCCCAAAGCCCCTCAGTGAGTTTAGCTATTTAACTGGATACTAGCAGAACATCCATTATGACAGGCAGTACAGGAAGAGTATATGTCAGGTCTCCCAGTTCAAGGCCTGGCATCCCCAGTTCATAGGGTCTTAGATATCAGGGGTGGCATGAAGATCCACGGCCAGCGAGAGTGGACAATACTGGTTTAGACAATATAAGGCAGCTTCATACATTGAAGGAATTAAGAGGTTAACATTGCAATGCTAAACACAGTCACCTCCTTCTAAACCCACTAACTTCAATATGCTCACAAATGTGCAACCCTATTTAGGACTGTGCTGTAAGGCAGCAGTCCAGAAACCCGGGTGGATGCACCACTGAATTCAATGGGATTTAACTTCCAAGTATACTAATATATACTAATGTAAGCAAATCAGCCCCTCTATACTCAAAACCTGGCACAGTGGGACGCAGGGGGAGGAGATTATTATGTACTAATAATAATTATTATTAGTACATATTATTATGTACTAATTAGTCCCCTACGCCAAGCCTGGCCCATCGTAAGGGGCTGTACTTATGCAAACTAGCCCCGACGCAAGGTCTGACACATGCAAATATATGCAGATTAGCCCCTCCTCCCAAACCAAGGACCGGAAGCCAAGCCCCCTTCCTCGCCTCACTCACCACGGCGGCGGTTGTGAGGACACAGGCGGTGGTGTAGGCCCGGGTGACAACAGGCATATGAAGGTACTCCTGGCGGAAAGTCCGGTACGCCATCCTGGCGCCGTGGCCGCAGCTCCTCTCCCACCTTGTCGCGTCACCTGCAGCCTCGACCAATAGTAACCCCCGCAGTGGCCGGACGGGCGGCCAATCAACGCCACTCCCCTCCACGCGTCACGCCTCAACTCGGCCAATCAGCGCCGTCCGGGGCCTTTCCGCTCGCTTTCGCCTCCTCTACGCGCCGTGGCCGCAGCTCCTCTCCCACCTTGTCGCGTCACCTGCAGCCTCGACCAATAGACACCCCGCAGTGGCCGGACGGGCGGCCAATCAACGCCACTCCCCTCCACGCGTCACGCCTCAACTCGGCCAATCAGCGCCGTTTCGGGCCCGTCCGCTCGCTTTCGCCTCCTCTACGCGCCCAATCGGGAGCCGCTGTGGAAACGGAGAGATGGGGACGCAGGCTGGACTCACACAGCCGGGCCGCCTTCCTAAGTCCGTTACCATAGTGACGCGATTGCCCGGAGCGACCTCGTAGTAGCGGCTTGTTAGCTAATGGAGGGCTTTCCCTCCCCCCCAACCGGAAGTTCAAATGTCGAGCGTCTCGCTGGTTTTGTCCTGTGGCTCTCTATGATTCCGAAAAGGGGCGGGGCAAGCTCTTCAGAGCGGATGAGGAACGGTTTGAATATGGCGGGAAAAGGGAGGACTCCGTCAGCCGTCAGTTGAGCTCCAGGCCTGCCCTCAGGAAACGGTATAATATACTCTTATTATGTAATAGGTAAATAATCCGATTGATTTGTATATTTTTACAATTACATATTTAGATATATTTTATCTTACTTGATTAATATTCATGCTTGCTATATGGTATCGTATTCGACTAAGTTTATTTCTCTATTGAATCTGCTATATTGTTTTTGTATATCAAACGGTTTTTACCCTTCCCTTTTTTCCCTTTTGTATCCCCATAATTATAAAAATAAACCTTAAAACAAAAAAAAAAGGAAAGGGAGGCCAGATGTGAGGTAAGGTAAAGACTAATTATGTAGGGTTGCCAGCTCTGGGTTGGGAGATTTTGGGGGTGGAGCCTGTGGAGGGTGGGATTTGGGGAAGGGGGAGACTTTAGTGGGGTATAATGCCATCGAGTCCACCTTCCAAAGCAGCCATTTTCTCCAGGGGAAGTGATCTCCTTGCCTGGAGATCAGTTGTAATAGCTGGAGCTCTCCAGCCACTACCTGGAAGTTGCCAACCCTAATATGTGAGTTATTGAATTGTTTTTTATCACTCTGTAATCTGCGTGGACTCTTAGGATCATAGAGCTGGAAGGGACTACCAGGGTCATCTAGTCCAACCCTCTACACAATGCAGGAAATTCTGAACTACCTCCCCCCACACCTCGTGACCCATACTTCATGCCCAGAAGATGGCCAAGGTACCCTCCCTCTCATGATTTGCCAAAGGTTATAGAATCATCAGATCTTGAATGGTGGACTACAGAGGAAGTAAATAAATGAGGTGGGGCACAGGTGGAGGAAATTGCCCACACACAATGCAAGTGGGGATTTTGAACGTGATTCTCTGTAGTCCTAGTCAAAGCTATACACTGTCTCAGACTTCTTTTGTTCCATTTTTCCAGACTTCTACAGTGTCTACCCTTTTTGCTCATCAAGATGTCGGCAAAAGTCATGATCTACGAAACCCAGTTCTTTGGCTTCACCCCGCAGACATGCATGATGCGGATGTACCTTGCATTCCAAGACCATCTCTTTCACATGATGCTGGTAATAGAAGAGGTGATCCTGAAGAAACTGGAGTGCATGCGTGACACAAAGCTCACATCTTCTTCGATCCGTAGAAGTAGCGAGAAATTCCTTGCCTATATGAGGAATCATTTTGACCGGCTCTTTGCCAAAATGGAACAAGTGCTGCTACAGGTGGTGCTAAGCATTCCGGAAAATGTTTTGCTCCCTGAAGACAAGTGTCAGGAACAGTACCGCTACCCTGCAAGCAAGTTTCAGGAACTCCAAGAGGAGATCCGTCACCTGGAGCACCGTGTCAAGGCTGAAATATCTGCCCAGCAGGCTCTGAAAGCTGAGCTAGAAGAACAAAAGGCTACTCAGGAGCAGCTCGAAAGGATCCTTCAGTGGTTTGATGGCCTTGACAATGTCTGCCGAGAGCATGGGACTAGCAACCTCAAAGAAAGCTTTGCCTTCTTGAAGGAGAATGCCACAAAATTGCATACGGTGATGCAGGAAGTTGAAGATAAAAGCAAGACAGCACACAAAAAGTGATTGTGCTAAGGAAGAGCCAGATTTGTCATTAAGCTCATCAGAATTTTGTTACCCCAAAAATAAATTTAAATTGTGTGCTAACAGCAAATTCTGAAAGGGTCATCTCTGGACAGCTATAAATATGACAGGCTCAGAACTTCCATTCTGTCCCCTTTGTTAATTATCAACAAAAAGATCATCTGGTGTGGATTTTTAAAGTTGCAGAAAGAAACAGTCCTGTGAGATTTCCAACCATCAATTCTAGATGTGGCAGTATATTTCAGAATCCCTCTGTGTATATTTTTAGGTGCAGTTGCTGCCAGAAAGGGGAGAAGAGGCTTGCAGGCCAGTCACCAAAGGTTTCAGGAAACTACTAGGCTAGCATCCTCTTGCATTTACCTTTCTTGTTTAGTTTATGGGGCTTTGAATAACGGGTAGCTTGATCGGCTGGAAAACACATTTTTTTTGGGGGGGAGGGGGTTATAGCTGCCCTAATCACTCCTTGGGAGGGATGGCAACATGGTATATAATTTGATCTCGTCAGATCTCAGAAGCTAAGCAGGGTCAGCCCTGGTTATAATTCGGATAGAAGACCACCAAGGAATACCAGAGTTGCTATGCAGAGGAAGGCACTGGCAAACCACCTCTTAGTCTCTTGCCTTGAAAGCCCCGTAAGGGGTTGCCATATGTCGGCTGAGACTTGACGGCACTTTACACACACATGAGCACTCCATATGTTAACATACAAGAAGCAAACTGGAGTTTTGTTTTTACACAACTGCACCCTCTCTGCTTCCATTAGTTGCATTGCTTTTTTAAAAAATGTTTGGAGTCGTTGGAAGGTGGTTGGTTGGTTATCCAACCAATTAATTGGTTACTTTAAAAAACTCAATAGCCTGAAGACTCTGTTGAACATTATTCCTCTCGTAACAGTTTGGTGGAAGATGTCCATTTTGAATCCAGATTCTATTGGGGTTTTTATATAACATCTACCAAGTCCGCTCCATACCCCAAACTTTCCCCCCAGCATACAGAGCCAAGTGTGTAAATTGGAACAAATTTAGAGCTATGTGAAGGGGGGTGGAGAAAGAAGATGTTAGGAGTTGTGCAGGACAGAAAAAGCACCATTTGCCCCACTTTGGCCAAGTCCTCTACTCTTTTGTAGTGTTTGTGGGTATATAAAGAAGCCCAACTGACTTAAATGCTTCAGAGGTAATTTTTTTATTTAACAAGGCAGTGTACAAAGAAACAAAGTTCGCTGCAAGTTAAAATTATAAGTTATAGAAAACCGAAAAGAATACTTTTTGCAATTATATACAATATATGTGCAGGGAACATATACATTTATTAACAAGATATACAAGATGCTTTCCAAACATCTCACGCTCAGGGAGAAAAGTGAGTCAGAGCAGCATCTTTCCCAGAAGATAGTGCAGCGAAGCGTGGGTTACAGAATGACTGCCAAGAAATCACAAACCTATAGAAAAGGGAAACAAGGGAAAGTGTCAAGTTGCCTTCTGTTTAAAAAAATGAGAGAAAGAAGGTAGTCTGGCTGTCTCAAACCTCTTGGGCAGTCTTTACAGTTCTGCCCTGTTTAACAGAGGGCAGCACCATGAAGACTGCATGCATAATTCTGTGAGTCCCCCCTCGTAGCTTTAGAGTGTCAATGCTTTGGAGGTTTTGTGCAGTTGCTTCTCCTTCCACCAGCACCAGGCAGCGGTAAAACCTTGGGGGGGGGGCATGGCTCAGTGGTAGAGCATCTGCTTGGCATGCAGAAGGTCCCAGGTTCAATCCCGGCATCCATTTCAAGGGACTAGGCAAGTAGGTAATGTGAAAGACCTCAGCCTGAGACTCTTGAGAGCCGCTGCCACTCTGAGCAGACAATACTGACTTTGATGGACCAGGGGTCTGATTCAGTAGAAGGCAGCTTCATGTGTTCAGCCTTCTCGACAGAGAGCAGCACAGGGGCAGATGTAGCTGAGCCCAGTGCCAACAGACACCTCACATCTAGTTATTGTCAACGCTAAATAAATTTTCAAGCCACTAGAGAAAGTGACCTCATGCTGTTTTCAATTTCCCAACCGATTTTTTTTTCATTTGTCTCCCACTCCCCTCCCCTCAAGTCTTGGTGGGATTATTTTTAAATATAGAGGTGATGTTGCTAAATGCCGCTGCCACCTGTACAGAGTGATAATTCAATTGTCCTCAGTTTTAATTTCACTGTACAACTTCAGTAAATAATAAAAAATGAATAGCAAGATCTCCCCATGCCTCTTTTCCCCTCCTACACAAATAAACTACACTACAAAAAAAAAGTGACTATACCAACATTTATAAACTGCTCTTTGTCTTATTCTCCTTTGGTATCTTATGTCAGGAAAAAAATCATAAAATCCAAAACCAAGAATGAAAACCATGAGGACCAACAACTGGGCCTGCTTGCATCTTACAAAGGATGTCTGCAAGATCAGACTTAACACCACTGCCTAAGAAATCTGCCTTCGACCCTTCTATTTTTTTTAACATTTTATAATATTCATCTTGTTGAAGAGTTCTGGTGAACTTAAGAACATAAGAAAGGCCCTGCTGGATCAGACCAAGGCCCATCAAGTCCAGCAGTCTGTTCACACAGCGGCCAACCAGGTGCCTCCAGGAAGCCCACAAACAAGACGACTGCAGCAGCACCATCCTGCCAGTGTTCCTCAGCACCCAAGGTAATAGGCATGCTATATCCCCTCCTTGAGTCAGTGGGTGGAAGATCCAGTGGGAACTGGACCATCTCTTCATCAGGGAGCTCACAGAACAGAATAGAAGCTTACCTGACAACTCATGAGAAGGTTGGCTTCTCCATCCATCCCGCTAGTTACAGAAAATTCAGGACTGTGCTGACAGTGCTGGCCGTGCGCTGTTACCCCATCTCCCAGCAGCGACTGAAGCGTCTCTTCGGTCATCCCCTTTGAGAAAGAATCAAATGCATACAGTTTAGCAGATATGCCACCTACCCAGTTATCTATCTCCCTCCCCCAATTACACATTTCTTTGTAATACTGTCCCCGCACAATAAATTTCAGTGCCTCTTAGCGATTTGTTTACCTGTATGCCGATGCACAGTCCGCAGGTACAGGTGACCACGTGACTCATAATGGCAAGGTTATTCCTGGGAAACAGAACAGGATTGTGAGAAGACTTCTTGTCCTCAATTCCCATCACAAAAGCATCAGAAGGGAGAAGGAAGAATGATCAAGACGGACATGGAAACCCTCCACTCATACCTTCTGCAACCACATGAGAATCTGGGCTTCCAGAACAATGTTTTATAGTCCTGATTCAAGCATTCCGTAAAACAGCGGTAAAGCAGGGATGGCCATCCAACTTAATCTCCAACTAAGCAGTGTTCTGCTAACACAGGGATCATAGCACAAGCAGTAGCGCTGGACGTGGCATGATCCTCGAGCGGTCGTGAATGGGTGGATGTTAGGCCATTCTCTCTCTCAGCCTCCCCTACCTCAAGGGCTGCCGCGAGGATAAAATGGAGCAGGGAGGAATGTTGTAAGCTGCTTTGGGTCCCAAGGTAGGGAGAAGAGCAGGGTATAGATAAATGGGACATGGCAGCAAAAGACCAGACAGCAGGATGAAGGCAAAACAAAAAGCGAACATCTCTCGCAAGAAGAGTTGATTTTTATATCCCGACTTTCAACCACTTTAGGAAGAATCAAACTGGCTTACAATCTCCTTCCCTTCCTCTTCCCACAACAGACACCCTGTGAGGTAGGTGGGACTGAGAGAGCTCTAAGAGAGCTGTGACTAGCCCAAGGTCACCCAGCTGGCTTCATGTGAAACCACCCCGGTTCACCAGATTAGCATCCGCCCCTCATGTGGAGGAGTGGGGAATCAAACCCAGTTCTCCAGATTAGAGTCCACCGCTCCAAACCACTGCTGTTAACCACTACACCACGCTGGCAAGAACCCACCTGCGCTGTCAATTGCTCAGGAGAGAGAATGTGGCTCTCATGACCCTTGGAAGACCCGCCACCCCAATCGCACAAGCACACTTGGGATGGCTTCCATTCCTGGCAGCGGCTCTCCAGCGGACAAAGGTCTTCCTTAGATCCCTTTTCTAACTGGCGATGCCAAAGACTGAACCAGAGGTCTTCTGCAAGCAAATGCCCTACCCAACTGTTCTGTAGCCCTTTCCAATCAGAAACCATCTGGAACAGACCCAGTCTGGTGTTGTTACTGATCTCTGGCCTCTCCAAGCAGCTTCCAGATCACATTGAGGTGGTGCGCCGGACTACAAAAGGAGACCACCACCAAGTGAAGAAACGCAGAGTGGCTCACCTTCGGCAAATTGGACAGATCACTTTGCGTTCAGCATCTAAGCCCTCGAGCATCGCGTTGAGGCACTCCTCGTCAAACCGTAGGCTTTGTTCGTATTCCTCTATAGCCAGCTGTTCTGCAAGGGAGAAAGGCACTGTCACTTGCTATCAGGAGCCCTAAGATAGCAGCTGGTTTGAGACTCCTTAAAGATAGAGAAAAATCGGAGTATTAAAAACCAACCTTCTTCTAATATGGCCAACAAGACATCAGCAAAATTAGAGCAACAGTAGAGATAAAAGGGGGAAAAAGACACTACAAATAACTCCATCAATAAGAACTACAATGGTGAGTGGTTTGACTATCTGACTAGCGCCAGGGTTTAAATCCCCCCTCCGTGAAGTTCACTGGGTGAATTTGGGTCAGTCACTTTCTTGTGAGACGCCAGAGAACCATGCACGCTATGCCAAGCTCCTTGAAGAAAGGGGAGGATTAAAATGTGATAAACAGAATTGACAGAACTGGGGAAAGAAATATTTTCTGTTGGTGTCTGAAACTCAAAAGCCTCAGTGCTGGCTGAGCCAAGGCAGAACATCTGGATTATCAGTCAAGATGGACATGATAATTATATTTTATTGAATGTCCCATTTTGATGATTATACCGAGTCACTATGTGTTTGAAAGGGTACCTTGCAAAATCAGCTCTTTCTGGATTTCCTCCAACACTGCTAGTTCATCAGAGTCTTCCAGAACCTAGAAAAAAATTGCATGCTCAGTATTCTGCTTTGTGTGGAAAAAAGGCCACAAAGAAAGCAACAGCTCACTTGCAGAACTTGTAATGCTCAACATTTGTCATGTCCAGGAAAATAAACTCAGATCACGAGGATGGGAACCGGCCGCAGCCTGAGACCTAGGGCTGGCGCTGCCAGTCGGTTCAGACAAAAGATGAGCTAGAGCAGCGGATCCCAAACTTTTCAGGCCACCGCTCCCTTGGTTCCACAAACTCAACCCCAGCATTATTCAAAATAGGGGTTTGCATGACGCACTAAAGAAGATAATAAAATTTCAAAACAGTAACAATGAATTGCACATCTATTCAAAATCAAATTAAAGCTTTTTAGTTTAAATTTATTCAACAAAATTGACAAACTTGATTCAGTGGTCCCAGCTCTTTAAAGTCTGGAAAACAATTCTGATAGTTTCCACCAAATTTGCCAGCATGGTGCCGTAGGTAAAAGGTAAAGGTCCCCTTATTCGTTCCGCTCATTCGCTTAGATTGTTCTTTGAAGCCCCATTCTGGGTGTGGCATATTAAGTGGGTAGCAACTGGGGAAGAGCCTTTTGGAGAGGGACCCCAAGCTCTCTGGAGCCATTTAGCCAGCCTTCTTTCCCCTCCCTTTCAAAAACATAGGTTGGCCCTGATTTCACCACTAGCCAGCGTGGTGTAGTGTTTAAGAGCGGAGGTTTCGAGTGGTGGACTCTGATCTGGAGAACCAGGTTTGATTCCCTACTCTTCCACATGAGCGGCGGAGGCTAATCTGGTGAATGATTTGTTTCCTCACTCCTCCACATGAAGCCAGCTGGGTGACCTTGGGCTAGTCACAGCTCTTTTAGAGCTCTCTCAGCCCCATCTACCTCACAGGGTGTCTGTTGTGGGGAGGGGAAGGGAAGGTGAGCGTAAGCCGGTTTAATTCTTCCTTAAGGGGTAGAGAAAGCCAGCATATAAAAAACCAAATCTTCTTCTCTAGTGTGAGTCACTGTGGAGGTAGGGCGCGTTATATCAGGAAAAATGGATTAACATCAAACAAATCAATGGCCTCTCACTGCGCTGTTTGGCTGTTTGGTTTCTAATTTGCTGTTCGTGATGGTTTTAACAGGATTACTTAAAAAAATGCACTGCTGCCTTGAACATATGTAGGAAAGCAGCATGTAGACGCTAGTAAGAACCAAAGCAACATAGTTATAACTATATATAACATATATGTAACTGACGTGGAGGGAAGTGTCTTTCATCCGGAGAGACGGCAGCTGTGTGTCCGCTGATTGCAAGGCCTGCCACTCAACCTCCATCACCTCCTGTACCAGAAGGGAGTTCCTCGTTCCACCACCCGCGGCAGCATTCTCTCCCACGTGGCGGTATCGGTCTAACAGCCTGGCCCTGCTGTTCTTTAACCTCTCCACGCAGCGCTGCGGAAAAAGAAAAACAGACACAAGGGAGAGGAAAAAAACAACAGTCAGTGGCACTTGAAATTATTTTCTTGACGTTCCCCTGCAACTAGGGAGTCTGTTCGACTTGGTAGATTTTTTTTGTCCATTTCAGAGGGGGCACGTGAAGGAAGGAGGGAAACTCCTTGGAAATCCCCTCCCAGGGAATCTATAAACTCTCAGGGTGTTGACCAAGCTGATCCTTGTTCCCAAGGTGGTAGAGTGCAGTGGAGTGTCAGAGCAGGATTTGGGAGATCCATGTCTGAACCCCCCATTCTGCCTTGGGAACATGTTGAGGTCACCTTGGTCCAGTCGCATTCTCTCACCATAACCTACCTCACAAGCTGATGTGAGTATAAAATGATGTAAGCCCCTTCAGGTTTCCATTGGGGAAAAACACAGGATACAAATTAAACACATAAAATAAATAATAAAGTGACTCAGCATCCTGTGCCACCTAGGGAGCATTCAGTCCTCATCAGCCTGTATGCAGAGAAGGTCTGTATGCTTTTTTGGGTTAGTTTACAAAGTCATATTTCTCCACACCTGGGATTCATCCCCGTCCCAATATACAGAAGCTCAAACCTTGTATGTGTGAGGAGTCTAGTTTCGCTATCTGTGAGACTGGCAGAAAGGTCCAATAAATTTCTGGTTAGATACAGTGACACATTCCACCCACTTCTTGTCTTTAAAACTGACTGCCTGAAAGGCTCACAAGAACCAACACAGATCACAATGGGTGTTTGTCTGTCACAGCAAGAGTCCAGTAGCACCTTAAAAACTAATAAAATTTCTGGCAGGGTATGAGCTTTTGTGAGTCACAGCTCACTTCTTCAGATACAGCTAGAATGTGAGACCATCTATCCTTAAATAGAAAAGAGTTAATTCAGACACCTAAAGGCAATAGCAAGTAAATGTCAATATAAGGTAAATGACATTAGCAGGCATGATTGGATTAGATGTGATATACTAGAGGCGGCATAGCCGTGGAGAAATCAGCATTGGTAATGAGACAACAATCACAAATCTCTATTAAATCGAGGAATATGCATTGTCTTCATTATTAGCTGTAATTCAACAGTATCTCTTTCTAATCTCCCTTTGCTACCGGACTCTTGATCTTTTCTACAAGAACCAACATATAACAGAAGTGAAATGCTTCAATACAAAATGTTTCCTGGCAAGGTGATTCTCTGCTGGAGCTGGATCCAGACACCATGGAGAAGCATCTGTCTCCTTGCTGTTTTCTTCCCTCTTTGTAGCATTGACGTTTGCCTAGTCTGAGACTAAAGGAGCAATCCTAAAGTTTACACCAAATCCTATTCAAGTCTATTCAGTTTCCTGAGAACTAGTTCTCAGGATTCCGCTGGAAGTTGCTGCTGGAAGGTATATGTAAAGTGCCATCAAAAAATGCCATCAAATCGCTGCCAATTTATGGTGACCCTGTAGGATTTTCAATCCTGATCTAGTAATTTACACAGAGAATTGACACCTAAAAGTTCAGGGCAGAACTCCCACCCAGTCTCTGTCTCAGCGCCACCTCTCCCCTAAAGCAGAACTCCCAGTTTGATGCCCCTCCACATATCCGAGGCAGTGAACAGCGACTCAGGAAAGCGCATACTGATCTAGGAGTGAACCCTCTCTGAACCTAGGGAGGCCTGCTTCTGAGTTTCTCTGAAAGGGATTCTCACCTGGAGAAGTTACAAAAAGAAGTTGCAAATATCGCTCGGCTTTCAGGAACCCCTGGACTTTAGTTTTCGACTGCTTCTCAGTAAACGTTCAGTTGGGGAGAGGTAATTTCTCCCCGGGAAGCGTTCGTGGGATCGCAGCCAGGGCATTGCAAACTCTATTAAAAAAAAAACACCTTACTCCCGAGTAAACCAGCCCAGGTGGCACTGTGCGCGCAACGGCATTTCCAGGCGTCCAGAAAAACAGCCTGGTGACAATGTATCCACTCCCCCGAATGTTGGCGCCCTCAACGTTCCAAGGGGGCGACGCCCCGACATCCCCCTCTTGGCATACCTGCCGGTAGGTCTCCTTCCATGGCGGGGCTCGGGAACTCTTGTAGAGGCAGCGGCGCTGCCGGAGCAACGACTCCATCGAGCCGGCCATGACCGCGGCCTCTGCACAGCAGCTGCTGCTGTTGCCGCCCTCCCCTCCCCACCAGCTCCCTTTTCCCAAAGAACACTGGGAAATGTAGTCAAGCGAAAGCGCTCCGGCCCCCGATGCATGATGGGAAACTCCTCCTTTGGTATTCAAACTAAAGTCAATGCATTTACCTGGGCTGAATAAAGACCTTGCATTCATGGCCCATTACCAATGCTGATTTCTCCACACCCATCTCTCCCCTGGACATCACAGACCCTTTTGCATATCACACCTAATCCAATCAAGCCTGCTATTCACATTTACATACTGTTCCTCTACTTAAAGACCGATGGATTCACATTCTAGCTGTATCTGAAGAAGTGAGCTGAGGCTCACGAAAGCTCATACCCTACCAGAAAATATTTTTGTTAGTCTTTAAGGTGCTACTGGACTCTTGCCCTTTTTGATTACTGCAAACAGACTGACACGGCTACCCACTGTGAATTATCCTCCTTTGGTAGACCATGATGGGCAGCCGCGTCCGTCTGTCACTAGCAGTAGAAAAGACGTCACAAAATTTCTGGCGGGGTAGGAGCTTTCGGTAGCCACAGCTCACTTCTTCAGCTAGAACTAAAGTATAAATCCATCTACCCTTAAGTAGAGAAGAGTGAATTAGGCACACAATAGCAATTCACAGTGGGTCGCCGTGTTAGTCTGTCTGCAGTAGTAGAAAAGGGCAAGAGTCCAGTAGCACCTTGAAGACTAACAGAAATATTTTCTGGTAGGGTATGAGCTTTCGTGAGCCACAGCTCACTTCTTCAGGTCTGAAGAAGGGGTAGTAGGCATGAAGCAGGTCTGAAGAAGTGAGCTGTGGCTCACGAAAGCTCATACCCTACCAGAAAATATTTTTCAAAAAGGGCAAGAGTCCAGTAGGACCTTAAAGACTAACAAAAATATTTTCTGGTAGGGTATGAGCTTTCGTGAGCCACAGCTCACTTCTTCAGAAAATATTTTTGTTAGTCTTTAAGGTCCTACTGGACTCTTGCCCTTTTCTACTAACACAATAGCAATGTAAATGTCAAAAACAAGTGAATGACATTAGCAGGCGTGACTGGATTAGGTGTCATATGCAGAGGCGTGAAGCAATTAGTATTCCTAATGAGACAGGAATCCCAGATCTCTATTCAGTCCAGGAGAATGCATTGTCTTTAGCTTCATTATTAGTTGTAATTCAGCAGTCTCTCTTTATAATTTCCCTTTGAAATCCCTTTGTAAGAGAACTGCTGCTCTTGAATCAGCAACTGAACGTCCTGGCAGGTTAAAATCTTCTCCCGAAACACCTCCTTCGGTACTTTTCTTAAGAAGGCGGAAGGACCGCTCTCCCGTTGCATTATGGGAATTGTAGTCCAATGGCGACCCTCCGGTTTAGGAAAGGGAAACCGTTAAGAAAGAACTTCCAGCGGTGATTCGATAGCCGACATTGGTCTTCAAATAGCGGGGTGTCTGTCCGCCGATATATCTGTACGGTGTCAACCCTAATCTGAAAAAGGTTTTTTTTTTGGGGGGGGAGGCAATTTTGTGGGCTTTCATTCACAGGGTCGCCATGAGTCGGAAGCGACTTGACGGCACTTCACACACGCACAGTTCTGCGGCCTTGGGAATCCGCTCGCGCGGTGCTCTCTGGGACTTGTAGTCCCGCGCTCTGAGGCGGCGCGAGGCCTACGCCGTTCAACCGCCGCCGGGCGACGCGCTTCCCTCCTCGGCCCGGAGCGGCGATGGCCGCGGCGGACGTGGCGGCGGGCCTGGGCGAGCACTGGCGGGCGGAGCTGCCCGGCCACGCCGTGCTGTGCCGCCTGAAGGAGCAGGCCGCGGAGGCCGAGCCGGCGCCGGGCGACGAGAGGGCCCGGCCGGCGCTGCCGCGGGACTTGATGTTCGGCTTGGGCGGCGAGCTCTTCCTGTGGGACGGCGAGCGCAGCGCCTTCTACGCCCTCAGCCTGAGGAGCCTCGGCGCCGGCGAGCACGACGGGCTGGGCCGGTACCAGGTGCGGCCTTCTCTCTCTCTCTCTCTCTCTCTCTCTCTCTCTCTTTTTTTTTCCTAATTTTTTTATTGTTTTTCAAACTATTTTTATTCTTTTTCAAAATTTTTTATTGTTTTTCAAACTATTTTTATTGTTTTTCAAAATTTATTGTTTTTCAAACTATTTTTATTGTTTTTCAATTTTTTTCAATTTTTTTATTGTTTTTCAAACTATTGTTTTTCAATTTTTTATTGTTTTTCAATTTTTTTTGTTTTTCAAACTATTTTTATTGTTTTTCAAACTACTTTTATTGTTTTTCAAACTATTTTTATTGTTTTTCAAACTATTTTTATTGTTTTTCAAACTATTTTTATTGTTTTTCAAACTATTTTTATTGTTTTTCAATTTTTTTCAAATTTTTTATTGTTTTTCAAACTATTGTTTTTCAATTTTTATTGTTTTTCAAACTATTTTTATTGTTTTTCAAACTATTTTTATTGTTTTTCAATTTTTTTATTGTTTTTCAAACTATTTTTATTGTTTTTCAATTTTTTTATTGTTTTTCAAACTAAATTCACGTTCAGTTGTGTCATTCCATTCACATAGTGCATAATATAAACAATTTCTATTTTATCACTGAAAAGATATATATAATTGACTTCCCCTCTCCCCTCCTCTATCCATTTAATATCCTTTCTCTCTCTTTGTATTTAAAGTCTAATTCATTCTAATAACCCACGTTGATCGTTATCTTAAAGTCTAATCTTTAACTTTGATATCTTAACAGTTGGAATTAGATCAAAACATACCCCTTAACATTTCCCAAATTAAGTTCATTTACACGATATGTTGTCCATGCCTCCCATTCTCCCGCAAATTCCTTGTTGTCCTTTTGATTTATTAATTCAGTAAGTTTTGCCATTTCAGCCAGTTCCATCATTTTATCTATCCAGGCAGTCTTATCTGGTATCTCAGATGTTTTCCATTTCATTGCATAGACCAATCTTGCGGCAGTGGTGGCATGTGTCAAAAATGATAGAGTCTGGTATTCTACTTAACAACATCATTTCCGGTGTTTTAGGGATATTATATTGTACTATCAACCTTAATTCGTTGTAAATCATATCCCAATTTTGTTTTGCCTTTTCACAAATCCACCAGACGTGGTGAAAAGAACCAACTTCTTCTTGACATTTCCAACATTTTGGTGACATTGCTCCAGGTGCGGCCTTCTCCAGGCAGGCTCAACTAGGCCGCAAAGCGCGTGTGGGGCTTCTGCGAGGGGTGGGGGAAGCATCGCTTAATTCCCATTGAGGCTTCCCAGGAGGGCTGCCAGGTGCCTCTTTGCCACCGGCGGGAGGTTTGGGGGGCGGAGCCTGAGGAGGTGGGATTTGGGGAGGGGCTTCAATGCCGTAGAGTCCAATGGCCCAAGCGGCCGTTTTTCTCCAGGTGAACTGATCTCTGTCGGCTGGAGATCAGTTGTAACGGCGGGAGATTTCCTGCCACCACCTGGAACATAAGCAACCAAAATAAACACCTCTGTACTAATACCACAGGTAAGGAAATGAGTACAGACTATGACTATGTACATGACTATGTACCCTTATGGGACTATATAGCATTGTACTGTACATAGTCATTTGCTCACAGTGGGTAGCCGTGTTTGTCTGTAGTAGTAGAAAAGGGCAAGAGTCCAGTAGCACCTTAAAGACTAACAAAAATATTTTCTAGAAAAGGGCAAGAGTCCAGTATCACCTTAAAGACTAACAAGAATATTTTCTAGAAAAGGGCAAGAGTCCAGTAGCACCTTAAAGACTAACAAGAATATTTCCTAGAAAAGGGCAAGAGTCCAGTAGCACCTTAAAGACTAACAAGAATATTTCCTAGAAAAGGGCAAGAGTCCAGTAGCACCTTAAAGACTAACAAGAATATTTTCTGGCAGGGTGTGAGCTTTTGTGAGCCACAGCTCCCTTCTTCAGATACAGCTAGAATGTGAATCCATCTGTCTTTAAGTAGAGGAGAGTGAATTCAGACAAGCATTAGTATGTAAATGTTAACAGTATGTTAATATGAATAGCAGGCGTGATGGGATTAGGTGTGGTATGCAGAAGAGTCTGTGATGTCCAGGGGAGAGATGGGTGTGGAGAAATCAGCATTGGTAATGAGCCATGAATGCAAGGTCTTTATTCAGCCCAGGTAAATGCATTGACTTTGTCATAGTCATTTGTCATAGTCATTTGTCTTTGTTGTTGTTGTATGTCATTTAGTGCACCTAATACACCTTGTTATACACCAGCTGTGTTTTATTAATATATACCAGCCTTTTCTGTACTCACCACCTGAAGGATGGCAACCCTACGCCCAAGTGACCCACGTCCTGTTATGGTATTGTGCACTCACGGGATGGAAAGCGTCTCCCTTGCAAAATCCCTGCACCTAGAAAACTAGCCTGTCGGCGTCACCGTCCCCATCCAGCTTTCTCCTCCTGCACGTTTTGGCTTGTCCATACAAAACAATGTTCTCGGTGTGAAGAGCCAGTTTGGCGTAGGGAACGAGGGAGACCCACAGTGGTATCCTAAGCAGTCGCGCTTGTCTAAGCCCATTGATGTCAATGGATTTTGAAGGGCGGAAGTAGGGTTGCCAACCTCCAGGTGGTGGCTGGAGATCCCCCACTATTACAACTGATCTCCAGCTGATAAGAGAGCAGTTCCCCTGGAGAAAATGCCTGTTTGGCAATTGGACTCTATGGCATTGAAGTCCCTCCCCAAACCCCGCCCTCCTCAGGCTCTGCCCCAAAAACCTCCCACTATTGGTGAAGAGGGATCTGGTAACCCTAGGCCAGGGGTCGGCAAACTCATTAGTCAAAAGAGCCAAATATCAACAGTACAAAGATTGAGATTTCTTTTGAGAGCCAGATTTCTTAAACTATATAGGTAGGTACACTGTTTATTAACTTAATAAACTTTAATTAAAGTTTTAAGTCTTAAACTATAGGTACACTGAATAAAGTGAAGAGCCCCGTGGCGCAGAGTGCTAAGCTGCAGTACTGCAGTCAAAAGCTCTGCTCACGACCTGAGTTCGATCCCGACGGAAGTCGGTTTCAGGTAGCCGGCTCAAGGTCGACTCAGCCTTCCATCCTTCTGAGGTCGGTAAAATGAGTACCCAGCTTGCTGGGGGTAAAGGGAAGATGACTGGGGAAGGCACTGGCAAACCACCCCGTAAACAAAGTCTGCCTAGAAAACGTCGGGATGTGACGTCACCCCATGGGTCAGGAATGACCCGGTTCTTGCACAGGGGACCTTTACCTTACCTTTTACACTGAAAAAACTTGATATCATACTTAATAGTGATCTTATTTATTGATAAAAATTAAATTGTAAGTCCCTGCCATTTCCCCCTCCCCATCTGGAGTCCTCGTCTGGAGGCCTGGTCTACCGCCATAAAAGCCTATTGATGGACCTGGCCTCCGGCTGAGTCCCATTGGGAGGCCTGGTCTACCCATTGGCTTTCTTGGCAGTAGACCTGGCCTCCGGAGGCCCATAGAAGCCAGTTGGTAGACCTGGTCTCTGAAGGGGGACTTTTTCCCCTCCTCGGAGTCCAGGTCTACCGCCAAGAAAGCCAGTGGGTAGACGTGGCCTCCCAATGGGACTCAGCCGGAGGCCAGGTCTACCAAAGGAAGCCCGCCCCGCCCAACAGCTGATAGGCAGGGGGGGTCAGGAACCGCCGAGCTGCCCGCCCAGCAATCGCGTGGCTAGAGGGGAGGGGAGGCTTTAGCCTCCCAACCATTGAGGGCAAGGGAAAGGGGGACCCGGCCATTCTCCATGGTGGGGGGGGGAAGGGAGAGAGAGCGCGCCCGCTCACCCGCTCGCCCGCTCTCTCAGGCGCGCCGGCTCCGCAGCCCGGCTGCCGGCGCGAGCAGGCGCAAGAGCAGGGGCTCCAAACCAAGTTCGGAGAGCCGCACTCAATGGGCCAAAGAGCCGCATGCGGCTCTGGAGCCGCAGTTTTGAGACCCCTGCCCTAGGCGGAACTCTGTTTAAGACTGCGGTACCAGGTTCAAATCCCCACCCTGCCACAAAGCTCTGTTGGCAATAGGGTTGGCCAGCTCTGGATTGAGAAATACCTGGAGATTTTTGGGCTGGAGCCTGAAGAGGGCGGGATTTGGAGAGGGGAGGGACTTCAATGCCATAGAGTCCAATTGCCAAAGTGCCCATTTTCTCCAGGGGAACTGATTTCTATCGCTTGGAGATCAGTTATAATAGCAGGAGATCTCCAGCCGCCACCACCTTCAAGTTGGCAACCCTAGTTGGAAGTCTTGGGGCAGTGTAGCCTACATCACAGGGTGGTTGTGAGGATAAAATCGAGCACGGGAGAACTATGCATGTTGCCTTGCATTTCTTGGAGGACGGATGTGGGAACATACAGTAGCCACGTGTTGAAAATCTGCCAGTTAGGCAAAACAATAAAAAAAAACACCCTTGCACCATGCAGAGCATATGATAAAGTTTTTTTGTGTGTGTTTTGCCCTCAAGTCACAATTGACATGGCGACCCCGTAGGATTTTAAAGGCAAGAGACGTTCAGAGGTGTTTTGCCACTGCCTGCCTCTGCGTCACACCCCTGGTATTCCTTGGCAGTCTCCCATCCGAATACTTACCAAGATCGGGGCATAGAGTGTGTGACTGGCCCAAGGTCACCCAACAAGTTTCCAGAGTGGGGATTTGAACCTGGGTTTCCCAGATCCTAGTCCGACACCCTTAGCCACTGCACCACGCTGGCTCTCGCATGATAAAGTTTATCTGCTTATATATAAAAGTTAACATATTGCACTGTTAACCGATTCAACATTTTCATTTCCAGACTCTGCTCTGCATAAATCCACCCTTTTTTGAGGTCTACCAAACTTCCTTGAGTCCTACACAACAGCATGTGGCTCTCATAGGAACAAAAGGGCTAGCGATCCTGGAATTACCAAAACGCTGGGGAAAGAACTCTGAATTGGAAGGTGGAAGGGCAAAAATTAATTGTAGGTATGTAGCACCTCAGCTTTCCTCGTGTTTCTTGACAGCTTTAAAACTAGGGCTAGTTGGCATTTCCTTCCCTTCGTCTTGGGCCTTTGCAGGAAACCATTTTGAATGTTCAGTATGTTCTTAATAAAGGTTGTCCCCTCCTTTGCTGGTCGTCTCTGGTGAGGTGTAGCCACTATGTATGGAGGGACTGTGTTTTGCTTGCCTATGTTCCACTAGTGGATGGGAATTTGTTTTCATACCTTTTCCAAAGATTATCAAGATGCTGTAGCTTGGTGAAAAGAAAAGTAGCATTTATCCACAGCAGAGTTTATTCAGCAAGCAAAAAATGGGCAGCGTTCATCATTCAGGGCTTGGGATGGCAAATGACAACTGAAATAGCCTTAACAGATCCAGTGGCACAGAGAGGCTTCATACATCCTGTTCGGAGCAGGCGATTCAGACCTTCTGCTACAATTTACCAAGCAGTGTGGCTTAAGGGCATTTGGTCTCACGTTTGGTCCTTGATTTCTCGAATTATGATCTCAAGGTGTAGCTGCCACCTTTGCTTTTCTGATTGGGAAGAAAGGTATGCAACTCTTCTTTGGAAGGAGTGGCAGATTTAGTCAAAATTAGTGGAACTCCTTGGGCCAAATGCACAGATGACACTTGACATACTGCTGGGTGATAGGAGGAGTTGTTGACAAAGGCTGTGGGTGCTTACGTGCTGAAAAATGCATTTTCAATCCAGTTTCAGTGCACTTTGCAGCTGTGTGAAATGGCAAAAACCCACTTGCAAACCATCGCTAACGTGCACAAAATGGATTGAAAGCGCATAATTCATTCAGCATCTATGAATGCCATTTATTCCTCTCCTTCTCATTGTGGGAAAAGCAGGCGAGGCTATGGCACCTTATCCTTGACATCACTGGCCACCAGCATGTGGCCATTTTTATGAGTGTTAACAACTAGTTTAGTCTGTTTGCTGATAGGGTTGCCAGCTGATCAGAGGAAAAAATGCAGTCTGGCCTGCTCTTGTGCTTTTAACAGCAGCCGGATCATCAGAAATTGGCAGGTGAACCTTTCTGCAGTACCGAGGTATTGCCTGCACAGCAAGCTGCTGAGAATAGCACAGCTACAGGGCCATGTTAAAAAGCAAACAGACGTTGGCAGCTCCATTTTGCTAACAAAATACTGTCCCATTTTTATTTGTGAAATCTCTCTTCCAGCACCATTCCTATCGCGGAAAGGTTCTTCACCAGCTCGACATCTCTGACACTGAAGCATGCCGCCTGGTACCCGAGCGAGATGCTGGAACCCCATATAGTGCTCCTAACCTCCGACAACACGATCAGGTACTTACCTGGCTCTGACGCTGCACTAGTTAGTATGTCCCATTCGAAAAGTTCCTTTGATAGCACAGCCAAGTCGTAGGATCGTGTGTCTAGAGAACAAGACCTAGTAGGAGGAGATAAAGAGATGCTGGTCCAGTTTCTGCGGCTTTAAGTTTATTGGGAGGGATGTGGAATGGTATAGGATAGCCCGATCTTGGTCAGATCTTCAATGCTAAGCAGGGTCGGTACTTGGATGGGAGACCACCAAAGAAGACTTTGCAGAGGAAAGGCAGTGGCAAACCACCTCTGCTTAATCACTTGCCTTGAAAACTCTATAGGGTCCCCATAAGCCAGTTGCGACTTGAAGGCAGTTTACACATACAGGTTTACTGGGCACAAGCTAGCTATACCAAAACGTACGCAGAGGAGGTGTGCCAGCAAATGTTTGGGACATGCTAAAATGTTCTGTGTTGTTCTGCAAATCTGGGGATTCTTCCTACATAAAATGCTCTAGCTGTTGGTGCACTCCGCCTGTGTTGATTTTTAAAAAATTCTTATGGGAGAGTCACCTATCACTGTTAGATGGTACAGGCTTCAGTTTTTTTTAAAAACAAAAAATCTTGTTTGGCTTTTAGGATTTACAGCTTGAATTCACCCCAGACGGCTGTGAAAGTAGTCTCTCTTTCAAATACTGATGAGGAGACTCTCAGGCTCAATAAGGGGTAAGGTCTGGATGCTTTCCTCTTGGCTAAGGGAAGCTCCCCTCTTCCTCAGTGGGGAAATCAGGCTTGCAGCAGCTGGCCATCACAAGCCCAATTTCTAGCCTTTCCCCTCTCTCTCAGGAGAGCCTATACAGCACTGATGGGAGAGACTGCGGTGGCATTCGACTTTGGGCCCCTAGCGGCCGTTCCCAAGAACATCGCTGGGCAGCGAGGGAAAGCTGAAGAAGTGCTGGCGTTCCCACTCTACATCTTGTATGAAAACGGGGAGACCTTCCTGACCTACCTCAGTCTCCTGCACAGGTGAAGATGTAAACCTTATTTGTGCTTTTCTAGCAGCTGCTGCCGCTTTGTCTTTTTTTTTGGGGGGGGGGGAGGAGGTAGGTATTGGCCAGATGCTGGAGGTGCCTGGAAGTTGCAAGGCCAGCAGGGTGACCTTAGGCTAGTCACAGCTTTCTTGGAGCTCTCTCATCCCCACCTACCTCACAGGGAAGGCGATTGTAAGCTGGTTTGATTCTTCCTTAAGTGGTAGAGAAAGTCGGCATATAAAAACCAACTCTTCTTCTTTCAGAGATGAGGCAGGTGGCAACCAGAGACGGGGCATTTTTTGTGGTGGCACCTCACTTCGGGAACACCCTTCCCTTGAGGCTCACCTGGCACCTATTTTACTACTGTCTTTTAGGTGCCTCGCCAAAACACATGTTTTTACACCTTTAATTAGAGGTTTTATCTTACCGGCTTGTTAATATTTTCTTTTATGCTGCTTATGTCCTGTGGCTGGTTGTTGTTTTTTAAAAAAAATATTGTGATTTTAAATGAAAGCTGCCTCAAGTAGGCAGGATAAAAAATATCCTAAATAAATAAAACAAGTCACTAAATATTAGCCGTACTGTAGTTTCCCTTGGTTTATTTATTCAAGAATCTATGTGCTACCTTCCCCACTGAACACAGTTGCTGAGATTGGCAAAAAACAAACAAAAAACCACTACCTGATCTAGGACCACAAGCAGTTAAAACAACCCTCTCCCCAGTTTTCCCACAAAAATTCTGTCCTTATGGAATTAACAACAAAAACGCCCAAGTTAATCTGAATGAAAATTTAGGGCTTTGAAAATAAACTTATCCTAAATATTAGTTCTGTACTTTTGGTTTAATGCATTGCTGTCTTGCTCACTTCCTGCTTTTTCCCAGATTTACAGCTTAGAAGTCAAAATCACATAAAAGAACATAACCGTTAAATAAAGTTTGAAGTAGAACCGAAATACTTGCCGTACCTAGAATAAACATCATAAAGGTAATGCCGGCTCTGCTAAACCATAAAACCACCCGGCCATAAAAACAGCTCCTAAAAGCATATAAAAATTACTGTTTTGCAAAGTGAAGGCTATCAAAATAGTCAAGTAGCATTTTATAGTTTTTTCCCCTCCTACCTGTGGGGCCAGCCAAGCACTCAGCGCTTGCAGCCCTTTAGCTGTGGAAACATGACCTAAATCTTCTGGTTAGGAAGAATCCCAAGTGGTGGGATGCCCACAGCAATCTGTAGGGAAGGCCCAGCCTGACCAAGTGGCATTTATGTCCTATCCGGCCCTCATAACAATTGAGTTTGCCAGGGTGGTGTAGTGATTAAGAGCGGTGGGCTCTAATCTGGAGAACTGGGTTTGATTCCCCACTCCTCCACATGAGCGGCGGAGGCTAATCTGGTGATCTGGATTTGTTTCCTCCCCTTGAAGCCAGCTGGGTGACCTTGGGCTAGTCACAGCTCTCTCAGCTCCACCTACCTCACAGGGTGTCTGTTGTGGGGAGAGGAAGGGAAGGTGACTGTAAGCCGGTTTGATTCTTCCTTAAGTAGTAGAGAAAGTCGGCATATAAAAAACAACTCTTCTTTTTCGACATCCCTGTTCTAGTAAGGAAACAGCTCTGTTCTAGCTCATTGTTTCTTGCTGTTGTGGGGGACCAGCTCTAATGAAACAGCTGTCCAGTAAGTGTCCTTTTTGCTTATTCCAGCACCGGAAACCTCGGCAAGCTGTTGGGCCCGCTGCCAATGCACCCTGCAGCTGAAGACAACTACGGCTACGACGCGTGTGCGGTTCTCTGCCTCCCCTGCATTCCCAACATCTTGGTCATTGCCACCGAATCCGGAATGCTTTATCACTGTGTGGTGCTGGAGGGAGAAGAAGATGACGAACAGATGGTATGGCTGTGGTTCCTTGCAGGTTTTCTTTATGGAGCGGGGAGAGCTTCAATATGTATACTATTCAGGCCTCAATCCTTTTAGAGTCCTTAAGTGCTGTCTGTGGTCCTTTTTACTTTTTAACACATGCTGTCTTGAGCATGTCGCCCCAAGTGCTCTGCTGTCGGACATCCTTATCCCTTTTCAGATATTTTTTTAGTTATGTTTACATCCTGAATTCAAAGTGGTTTAACTGAAATGGGAATAACTGTTTAAGTAAACGAAGTGGTTTTGCGTCATTCAGTGGTCTCCAGAAGCAGCATAAATTTTACAGGCGACTCCTAATTCATAGTTTGGCCACACGTGTCCATGCATCAAGCTCTCTCTTCCTTTTTATGCTACAGATGACTTAGTTTGCCATTACATCCAAATTGCTGTGCTTTGATTTCCACTTGTCCTCCAAACTAGACCGCAGTTGGAGGCTGGTTTGCAATCCTGAATTAGAAGCTGAGATCTGAGCCTTCAAAACTGTGATGGCCTTCTGTGTCAGAGGCGGGCAAATTGTGGCTCAGAGGCCACGCCCAGCCTGCAAGAGCTCTTCTTCCAGCTCTCAAACTACTTGGCAGCTTATCAGGAATATCAGCCCATCAGATGCTCCTGACCCAAAGGGTTAAACAGGCCGAGAGCCATTAGAAGCAGCAGAGTGGGAGAGAGGGGCGCAGCTGGGTGTCTTGCAGCTATTGGGGACTCCACCTTGGACTCCCTCTTGGACTCCATCTCTTCCTGTTTCTAGCACCAGCATTTCCCACTACTGGAAGCAGGAAGAGCCAGCATCCAACTCTGAGGCTTCAAGGGCAGCCCGAGACCCAGAGGGAGGGCCTGCCTGGAAGTAAATGTTAGGCTTGTGTGTGTGTAAAGTGCTGTCAAGACGCAGCCAACTTATGGCCACCCCTAATGGGGTTTTCAAGGCAAGAGACTTAACAGAGGTGGTTTGCCAGTGCCTTCCTCTGCATAGCAACCCTAGTATTCCTTAGTGGTCTCCCATCCAAATACTAACCATGGCTGACCCTGCTGAGCTTCCCAGATCTGACGAGATCGGGCTATACCATTCTGCCTTTCCTCCAAAATGTTAGGCTTGCATCTTTATGATTTTTTTTAAAAAAAAACTTTATCTGGTGTTCTGTATATAGATGTCCAGAATTAGTGAAATTCTTGGAGATGCCTGAAAAATATATAGTGAATATCAAGGTGTATCTTTGTATTTTTTTTCCTTTTATCTGGGATTGTTTTAACAAGCCAACGAAAAACCGACGTGCCTCAGCCACCCACTAAATCTATATTTGAGATGTAAACCTTAATGGGTAGGGTTTTTTTACAAGATGTTGTCTCCCCACCACCATTTGTTAAACAAGCCAACCTTCTGGCTAAACAAAAATTAGGATGCTTAGAAATCACGTGTGAATTACATAGATGGTGCCTCCTAAGAGAAGTTAACTCTCATTCTGTTGTGAAGGAGTGTGAATTTAGGCCGGGTAAAACATTCAGGTTCCTCCCACAGTCCGTCAAATCCTGGGATTCCAAAACGGACCTCATCCCATCGCTCTACGTCTTCGAATGCGTCGAATTGGAGCTTGCGCTGAAACTGGCACCGAGGAAGGGGGAGGAGACTCTGGGGTCGGACTTCTCTTGCCCCATCAAACTGCACAGAGGTAAGGAGCAGAAGTCCTGACATCTGCTGCCGGCCCTCTGCTCTAAAAACAACGTCCGCTGCGTTCTGTTCATAGAATCATAGAGTTGGAAGGGACCACCAGGGCCATCAAGTCCAATCCCCTGCACAATGCAGGAAATTCACAACTACCTCCCCCCTCCACACCCCTAGTGACCAGAAGATGGCCAAGATGCCCTCCCTCTCATCATCTGCCTAAGGTCACAGAATCAGCATTGCTGACAGATGGCCATCTAACCTCTTCTTAAAAACCTCCAGGGAAGGAGGAGGTTGGTGTCCTGTCAAAGTAGCCTTCACTTGGTGTCCTGTCAAAGTAGCCTTAGAGATGAGAAAAACGGGGCTGAGGTTCCTGCTCATCTGCTGGTGTACAACATCACAGGACAGGCTGAGGCAGGGAGCACAGTAAAGCCTTTCTCTGCAGTAACTGATGGTCTGCATCTTCTTGCGCTTGAGGTGGTTTGTACCCGTATCCTTGAGAAGATGGCCCGTCTTCATGCTGAAAAGAAAGGCCTTCTGAATTTGTAAAAAAAAGTGACCAGTTCCCTCACATGAACACATGAAGCTGCCTTATACTGAATCAGACCCTTGGTCCATCCAAGTCAGTATTGTCTACTCAGACTGGCAGTGGCTCTCCAGGGTCTCATGCTGAGGTCTTTCACATCACCTACCTTCCTAGTCCCTTTAACTAGAGATGCCAGGGAGTGAACCTGGGACCTTCTGCATGCCAAGCAGATGCTCTACCAATGAGCCACAGCCCCTTCCCTCCTCCAGTAAGCTGTACCAGTCAGAGGAATTTCTCTTTTCCCCTCTGAAATACTTAAAGCTATGGCTTGTAAGCAGTCAGACCCCTCCTACCGCTAAGGGGTGCCATGAAGGCAGCGGGGGCCAAAGACTGGCATAAGAGCAAGACCCTGCTCCCCACAAAATGGATACCTCTGAGAGGGCTTGTGTGTCAAGCCTGGGCAGGGAGGCGGTTGGCAGCTGTACTTTTCCTCTGGCTAGACAGTGCAGCCAGCTAATCCTCATTGTGTCACCCTAAGGCCGTGTTGGCGAACCTATGGCACGCGTGCCGGACTTGGCACGCGGAGCCTTGTCTGTGGGCACGCGCTGGTAAGTCGAGAAGCCCCCCCCCTTTCCCCGACTCTGGACCGCCCAGCTCGGCGGGGCTTTGAACTGTTCCGTGCTGCCCCGAGCAGTTCAAAGCCCCTCCTTCCCCGGACTCTGCGCCGCCCAGCTGGGCCGCGGGAGCTTTGAACTACTCAGCGCTGTCCGGAGCAGTTCAAAGCCTCCCCTTCCCCGGACTCCTGGGGCTCCCGGCCACACCGGGATTGTTATTCATCTTTACTGGCAGGCTGTCTTCGGATGAGTCGCTGCTTCCTCCAGGCGTTTCTACCTTCCTTTGAAGGTGCCTTCTCCCCTTTTCAGCTTAATTGCCATCATTAACTTTACAATCTTTATGGCCAGCCGCAGCTTTGCTAGCTATTGTCTCATTGCAAATTACTTTGCGGGAGATCTCTTCGTCCTGTCGCTGACGTCATCACATACTTCCTTCTCCCTGCTCCACAGCAGGCGAAACGGAGCGCGCGTCTACAGCGTGCACAGAGCACTCACATTTATTTTTTTAATTCAGAAGGACTAGTAAGTGTTCCCTCATTATTAATTTCCATTGAGACCTTGCTGCCTTCCCACCGCCCCTAGACTGACACAGGCTTCAGTGTGTTCGTCACAGAGAGGATTTAACATCTACAGAACCGTTTGGCTCATTACTTGCAAGCACAGAAAGGGAGCTCCTGTTTCCCTTCCCCCCCTCCTTCTAACCTTGTTCTTACTGCTTCTTGTGCATGCTTGTTATTCAACTATCTTGGCTGATATTGCTTATTTAATTGTGCTTATTGTTTTTTGTGTATGTCTGTTACCATCTTAGGCTGCTATTGCTGGATTAATTCTGTTGGGAGACTTTAATACACTTGCATGGGATGCAGACACATTTACTATAGCTGTTCTATTTAATTCTAAGTTGTTCATGTATTGTGGCTTTGTATTGTAATAATATTATATTGACATAGGAATATTTATTGCCATTGTAATTCATGTACTGAAAAGTGTATATTGTTACTAAACAATACTATTTGAAACAAGTGCAAGCTTTTTTGGTATTTATACTTGTGTTCACAGTTGCTGTAAGCAGTAGAGCCTTGTGCTGTATCTTGGGTTGTGACACACATTTTTGCAGCATAGGTGTTCTTTTCCATTTATTTCCTAGACTTGCCACCTGGAGGCTGGCAACCCTACCATGGCGTTTTAAGTGCAATTCTAGGGCACACACTAACTTGAGGGTGTGCTATACTTGGATACAGCGGAGCAGCAGCCCCACATTGTTGGGTATTGCACGGCTGTTATATGCTTAGGGTTGCCAACCTCCAGGTAATAATAGTAGGAGATCTCTGCGTGGAGCAGTTCAAAGCCCCCCCCCTTCCCCCGACTCTGCGCCGCCCAGCTGGGCAGCGGGGGCAAATTGCCGTGTTGGCACTTTGCGATAAATAAGTGGGTTTTGGGTTGCAGTTTGGGCACTTGGTCTCTAAAAGGTTCGCCATCACTGCCCTAAGGTGATTAAGTCAGCGCTCTGAGTAGACCATTACTTACCCTATCTCCATTCATCCCAGCAATCAATCAGTATTCAAGAGAATAGCCCTGGCATTCTCCTGGGTCCTGACAACTCCTCTAGCCTCTCCCACCTTTTTGTTGGAACCCTGGAAAAGCAATCAGTTCTTTGTCTCTGGCTTTCCTGCCAGCTTGTCTCATACTGCCTCAGGTTAACAGAGTGGTCTGTTTACTCAGCAGAGGCAGGACAAAACAGAAGCGGGGATTCCCACAGTGGAAGTGCTGACATGCCAGGCAGCAAGCCAGGTCTGAGCAAACTCAGCCTGCAGTGGCATCTGCATGCAACCTTCCCCTGTGTTGCGCCTCCACTCGCATGACATCTTCTTCCACTTTCAGATCCCAAGTGTTCCTCTCGCTATCACTGCACACATGATGCTGGCGTACACAGCGTTGGACTCACCTGGATCCACAAACTACACAAGTTCCTTGGCTCAGGCATGTACTTAAATCTTACTTCTCTCTGGGTTGTTTTCCTCCCCTAAAGTTAAGTGTTTTTTTTGTTTTTTTTTACCACTGCAGAGATAGACTGGAGGGAATTTTGATCACATACTGGAAATCAAAACCAGAAGAAGCACACACAAAGACCCATACATCAGTGCATATCTAATTTGGACATCCAGGACATGTTTGTGAACAGTTAGGGCTCTTAATAGGAGCCCCGTGGCGCAGAGCGGTGAGCTGCATTACCGCAGTCCAAGCTCTGCTCACGACCTGAGTTCAATCCCAACAGAAGTTGGTTTCAGGTAGCCGGCTCAAGGTTGACTCAGCCTTCCATCCTTCTGAGGTCGGTCAAATGAGTACCCAGCTTGACTAGGGAAGATGACTAGGGAAGGCATTGGCAAACCACCCCATAAACAAAGTCTGCCTAGTAAACGTCGGGATGTGACGTCACCTCATGGGTCAGGAATGACCCGGTGCTTGCACAGGGGACCTTTACCTTTAGGGCTCTTAATGCAAGGGCTGCATGCCGACATCATGATGAGTCCTGGTTTTTAAAAACGGTTTGATCAAACTCTGGTGCCTAGCGACACCTGAATGTGGATGGGCCCACAACCTCGATGTTTTGGTTGGTACCCAACTGGAATTTTATATGGCCGTTTCTAGTTTGTTTCTTAACCACCGTTTCTGGTTAAGCTGCTTTCTCAATTGCTAATTGTGGTTTGTGATATTCGAGTTCACAAACTATCATTTAAGCAGTGCCACCCCTTGTAGCCACCTGCCCACAAGGATGCTCAGGGGATGATTTCTCCCTTATGGGAGGCAAGAAGCAGGCAATCCACAAATTGGGATTTGTTATACCAGATGTAATGCCCTGACCTGGATGGCCCAGGCTAGCCTAATCTAGTCAGATCTCAGAAGCTAAGCAGGGTCAGCCCTGGTTAGTATTTGGATGCCACCAAGGAATACCAGGGTTGCTGTGCAGAGGAGGGCACTGGCAAACCACCTCTGTTAGTCTCGTGCCATGAAAACCCCAAAAAGGGGTCGCCATACATTGGTTGCGACTTGACTGCACTTTACACACACAGACACACCAGATGTAACATCCGGTAGGCTGTTGCACAAACCATTGTTTAAACATACGATTGGTTTTTATTGTGGAGTCTGAATGCAGCCCCAAAACCTTCAGTCCAGAGCAGAAACAGCTCTTCGCTGCCCACCTTCCTCTTTTCCTTTAAGATAAGCCCCCCTTTTATATGCATGATGTAACACCCCCCCCATCCAAGTAGTTTATGTTGCAAAACAGAATAATGTAAATGAATGACGTGCTGCAGAACTTTAAAAGAATATGATTCTCACACATTCTTAATGGACAACTGATGTGAAGTCTTCAGGCCTTCATAACTGCCTTGGATGTGTGAACATAAGTTCCGCTAAGGCTCTTTAAGGGAATACTTTAAGAGTTTTCTCTCCCTCGCTGGCCCTGTTACAGCCCCATAGTGGGTAAGTTGCCGCTGTTGAAAAACTTCCCGTCAGCGCAGTGGTAAGAAGTCCTGGAAATGCTGTGTTGTGCCTAATCTGAAAGATCGGCATCTCAGTGATGCCCAGAAGTAAGGTTTTAGCTGCCACCAAGAGTTTCTTCTGTCTGTGAGTTTATGCAGGCACTCTCTGAAGTGCCAAAGGATCCGGAACATGTAGCATTTACCGTCACTTTAAATTGTCCCAGTAGCTGCAGGAAACTGGCTAGCAGTGAAAGCCTTTGTGAAGCGACCCCCTGCCCCCCCAAGTCAATTTCTGCTCCCAGCATCTGTTCACCTGAGACATGCGCAAGGGGCTGTTCTTTGCTTTGGGCAACAGCTTTCAGAATGTGTGCAGCCGTTTCCCCCCAGTCTTTTAAGGGCAACGGATGTGGCTTCGGATACCTTTGTCTGCCTTGCACGTCTGAACAAGCTTTGCCTGCTTTCTAGATGAGGAAGACAAGGATAGTTTGCAAGAACTCGGGGCGGAACAGAAGTGCTTTGTAGAGCACATCCTTTGCACCATGCCTTTGTCGTGCAGGTAAGAACTGGCTGGGGTGTCATCTCTTCCCCTCTTGGCAGGGCTGATGCCTGGAGAGGTCAGCCACAGACATCCCAATTTGCGAACTGAACTGGGAGTGCTTGAGATTTGAAGGACAGCCAGTTGAGAGCCAGCATGGTGTAGTGATTAAGAGCGGCAGACTCTAATCTGGTGAACTAGGTTGGATTCCCCACTCCTACACATGAAGCCTGCTGGGTGACCTTGGGCCAGTCACAGTTCTCTCTGAACTCTCTCAGCCCCACCTACCTCACAAGGTGTCTGTTGAGGGGAGTGGAAGGGGAGGCGATTGTAAGTTGTTTTGAGACTCCTTAAAGGTACAGAAAAACAGGGCATAAAAACAACTCTTCTTGCCTGGGATGGGGGTTCCCAGTGTAAATATTTCTTCCGTAGGAGCCAGTTTTAGCCACTGGGGGGCAGAGAAGACTCTTTCTCCTTCCTTTCTTTTGCTTGGTTTAGATGAGTTTGTTGATTGGGAATTAAAAAACAGTATTTCTGTTGAGTGGACATGGAAAGGAGCGTAGAAGGACCCTTTTATAGAATGTGCTGTGTTTTTAAAAAAACCTTTGCGCATTTTTCACCTTAGTAAGCTTGATGGTGATCGTGCACACACACACACAAGCATCCCTTCTATGTTGAACCTGCAAATTCAGATCATCCTCTTTTTGTCCCGCTTTGATGCAGTAACAAAAATAGCCACCACTCCTGTTTTATGCTCCATAACAGGCTATGGTTAGATGTTGTTGCTATCTTGCACAAAATGTGCAGCCAAAGAGAGAAGCGTGATGATTCTGACAAAGTAGGCTCACGCCACAAAAGATTTCGCAAATCTTTTACAATGTCACTGGATTCGTTTGGGTTTGCTACCTATGAACTAAAACAGTTAGATTGCCATTGGGGTTACCCAAAGCTTTCTTGGTGGGTTTAATGGATACTCCGTATTGTTCTTCTAGGCAACCTGCCTCGATTCGAGGGTTTTGGATCGTCTCGGACATCCTGGGTCCCACGATGGTCTGCCTCACCAGTACCTACGAATGCATCACCAAGCCTCTTCTGTATGTATTTCGCTTCTTTAACCCAGATTAGATCTTTTTCTTTTTTTCTCCCTTGTTCTTAGACCGAGGTCTTGAACAATAAAACCATAAAACTTAAATAAAACCCATCTCTAAAAACACCTCCCTTCGCCTCTTCTCTGCAGCCTCCAAAAAATTAGCAACAAAATAAGTATGCTGAGGGTCAGAGTCCTCTAAAAGGACTCTTTGCTCCAAAGTTGCTTGATAAGATGTGGACCATTTGTTTAAGTTGGTATACGTAAAGTTGGTATGCGTAAAGACAGTGCAAAAGGATATGTACCAAGGAGTCCACTGATTGAAGAAGGCAGGGACACAGCTGGTCTGAAAAAGGAATCTTTAGCATACGGCCCAACAAAACCATTGAAAAAGGGCAATTAAATCTTGAATGCCCAAATTAGATCTGTGCTTATCCTTTGCCAGTGAGCGGAAAGTGTTGCTGTTTTCAAGAGAGAATCCAGAAGGCAACTCCCAGTGACCAGCTCTCCATCTTAGCCTTGCTGAAAGTTTGAAATATCCTGTTCACTCAGTAACTCGCTAGTACCCAGCCTTTTTTTTTCAAAACCAACTTGGCCTGACATGATCTGTGTTCACATTAATTGCAATCAACTCAGCTATTTCTGATACAAGACAGTTTGGATTCTGAAGCAATAAATCCCAGATCCCTCTCGTGTTAGTTACAGTCCCCACAGTCCCCCAGGAAGCTCATTGAAATGCATAGGAGTTGCATGAGACTATGTCCATTACATGGGCCACCTCTGTTTGACTCTTTGCTTAGTGGTACCCAAAATCCATCACTCTCCATAGCTGACCCACCTTGCCCTGCTTCACGGTAGGGTTCCATTTCTGGCTAGATACTAGTGACCATTTTTCTCTAATAACATATATAGGCAATGAGCTTCTTGAGTTGTGCTTTTGAAAGCTAAATTCAGCATTTGTAAAAGTCCCTCGGGAACATGCCCAGTGTCCTCTAAGTAGCTGGTAAGGAATCTTGAGATTTGTCAGAACTTCAGGATCCTTGGATGGAAGGAATAGCATCAGCTCTCACTGATCTTTACATAATGTATACCAGTGGTTCCCAAAGTGGGTGGTGGGATTACCTAGGGGGACACTAAGAGGCAAGGGGGGCTGGAGGTGGGCCCCTTCAACTGTGTTCTTCCCTTATTTACAACAGATCAAACTATGGCACCGTGCTGCCACATCTGGTGGAAACTATTGGAATTTATTTTCAGACTTTGAAAAAGCTGGTATTGCTGGATCAAATTGTTGAATAAACTAAACTAAAAAAAGTTTTAATTTGATTTTGAATAGATATACAGTTGTTACTGTTTTGAATTTTATTGTTGTTATCTTCCTTAGTCAGTCATGCAATCCACTATTTTGAATAATGCTTTTTATAGGGTCGGGTATAGGTTTATGGAACTAAGGGGGCGGTGGCCCGAAAAAGTTTGGGAACCCCTTATGTATACCACAGTGATTCCTTGTTTGTAACCAACAGCTGCATGGCTCATGTTAATTTCCCCATGACCCTTCCCTGTGTGTCCGTTCGCAACTGTTCTTCATGAAGACCTCAACAAACCTTGCTGCCTGTGGCAGTCACCTTGTTGACCTAGTGTGGGAAAGGGGTTCAGCATCTAAAGCATTTGATGAAACCAAAGCACGGGGTTCTTGGAGAACAGGGACCAATTGCAAATGTTTGTTTTGACAGCTCTGCGGTCCACCCAGCATCCCCTCCGCTTCTGTGTACCATGGAAGACTCTCAAGTGACAGCCTCTCCTCTCCGCATCCTGGGAGAATCGCAGGATTCTTTTGAGAGACACATCCGAAATATCCTGTCTCGGAGCTCTGCTAACCCACTGCTGCTGAAGTACAGAACTTCTGCCTGAGGGGAATTAATGGGGTGGGGGGCGTACACACGTGTTTCTGGCCCCTCTGTCATACCCAGCGTGAGAGCCAGCATGGAGTAGTGGTTAAGAGCGGAGGACTCTAATCTGGAGAACTGGGTTCGATTCCCCACTCCTCCACATGAAGCCAGCTGGGAGCCAGTTGACAGCCAGAGTGGTGTAGTGGTTAAGAGCAGCAGGCTCTGATCTGGAGAACTAGGTTCAATTCCCCACTCCTCCACATGAAGCCAGCTGGGTGATCTTGGGCCAGTCACAGCTCTCTCTGAATTCTCTCAGCCCTACCTACCTCAAAAGGTGCCTGTTGTGGGAAGGGGAAGATTGTCAGCCGCTTTGAGACTCCTTAAAGGTAGAGAAAAAGCAGGGTATAAAAACCAACTTTTCTCCTTCAGGCAGGCCACCCAATGGCTGAGACAGTCCCGTTTCCTGAGCCTTCTTTATTACTTAGGCCCTGGGAGCTGCATGTCAAGGGAGCTCCCAATCCCATGGGTCTCTTGTGCACTTTGACACCATTGTCCATCTAGCCCAGTGTTGTCTTGCTTGAATCTGGAGTTGACTTTCCGGGGTTTCGGGCAGGGAACAGCCACTCCCAGCAACTGAGATCCTTTAACTGGAGCTGCTTGAAATTGTAGATGGCTCCTGCCAAAAGCAGGTCCTCCCCCAACTGAGCCACAGGTAGAAGCCAGGGAGGAGCTACTTTCGACTGGTTTTGCCATTGCTGCATCACTGAGGCCTACTTTTGATTATCTTCCCCTTGCATAATTGTTTGGGGCGGGGAATGGGGGTAGAGAACACCTGTTCGGGCAACATTCTTAAACACCTTTATTGCAAAGTGATCATGTGAGCGCCAGCATGAATGGCGACTCAGTGGTTTGAATGATCACCAAGATGCATAACGTTGCAGTTTGTTCATCCGTAATAGTTCTTGAATCCCGATAGGGAGAAAAAGACACTGTGTAGCTTGTGAATTAGGCCTCATTGGAGCCTGGTTGTGTACCAAGATTGTGTTGTGTTTGTCTTTCAGGGCTGCAGATAAGGAGTCCTCCCCGCCCCCCGAAGAATGCCTCCAGCTTCTCAGCAGAGCCACACAAGTGTTTAGGGAAGAATATATTCTGAAACAAGATCTGGCTTTAGAGGAAATCCAACGGAGGTAAGAAACAACAACAACCAAAAACTATCTCTTTGCTCCCGTATGCAGTCAGTCTGCTCTTTTGGGTCTCCTGTTCACCCCTGAATCTCTAACTTCTGGATCTTAACCTGCTGGCTTTACCAAAGAATACAAGAGCTGAGAATCTCCAGCAAAAATCTCCAGGCTGTGAGAATAATCTGTGATGTGAAGAGGTTGATTGATTTAAGGTTATAGGATTAAATCCAAGGAGGGGGGCACAAAAGGATGTAGCCTCCCTGGCTGCCACAAGGTTCCAGCCGCAATCCTTCCCAAAATCAGTTAAGAGAGCCAGCGTGGTGTAGTGGTTAAGAGCGGTGGACTCTAATCTGGTGAACTGGGTTGGTTTCCCCACTCCTATACATAAGGCCAGCTGGGTGACCTTGGGCTAGTCACAGTTCTCTCAGCCCCACCTACCTCACAGGGTGTCTGTTGTGGGGAGGGGAAGGGAAGGTGATGGTAAGCCGGTTTGATTCTCCCTTAAGAGGTAGAGAAAGTCGGCATATAAAAACCAATTCTTCCTCTTAACAGCACAAGTTCTCTTGTTTGTTTTTGAATTATTAGAGGGTTGTATTGTTGAAGCCTCCTCCCTGGGGACTGGAACCTTGTTCTAGCCTTGTTTTCCTTGAGGTTTCGTCATAGCAACACTTGCTAGAGGTGGGAGGGAGGGAAGATGCTGCATCCAATCTAACCAGCCACGTGGCCTTTTCTTCTGTCCTCAAGAGTCAGATTGTTGTATGAGCAGAAAAAGAAACAGCTGGAAGATCTTGGCTACTGCCGAGAAGAAAGGTGAGCCTGACCCCGTGTCCTCTTCCAAGCGATGCCACGGGATGAGTTTGCACTGCGTGGGGTAGCGTGGTGGTCCCGGGGACGGGGGCTAGGCCCAATGACAGAACAACTGTTTTGCATGCCAACTGTCCCAGGTTCTGCCCCTGGCATCTCTGATGGAAGGATCTTGGGTAGATGTCTGCAACATACCCTCTGAAAGAGTCTGGAGAGAGTTGCTGCCAATTGGTATAGAGCCAGGGGTTCCCAAACTTTTTCGGGCCACCGTTCCCTTAGTTCCGTAAACTTATACCCTACCCTGTAAAAAGCATTATTCAAAATAGTGGTTTGCATGACTCACTCAGGAAGGTAATAATAAAATTCAAAACAGTAACAACTGTACATCTCTTCAAAATCAAATTAAAACTTTTTTTAGTTTAGGTTACTCAACAAAATTGATGAATTTGCTCCAGCGATACCAGCTTTTTCAGCCTGAAAAAGAATTCAGGTAGTTTCCACCAGATGTGGCAGCATGGTGCCATAATTTGATCTATTGTAAATAAGGGAAGAACACAGTTGAAGGGGCCTGCCTCCAGCGCCCCTTGCCTCTTAGTGTTCCCCTAGGTAATCCCACCACCCACTTTGGGAAGCACTGGTATTATGGTTTCCAACCTTCAGGTGGTAGCTGGCGATCTCCTGCTATCACAGCTGATCTCCAGGTGGCAGAGATCAGTTCACCTGGAGGAAATGGCTGCTTTGGAAGGTGGACACTATGGCATTATACCCCGTTGAAGTCCCTCCCCAGGCTTCACCCCCCCTCCAAATCTCCAGGTATTTCTCAACCCACGTGCTACACTGCACTCATCTCAACCCAGAGCTGGCAACCCTGACTGTTATAGACCATGCTGGTCAGAGCCGCTCTAAGGCATCTTCCTGTGTTTCAAAGAGGGTCCCCCCAGCAGCTGGAATAAACACAAACTCTGCCATTACTTAATTAAGGTTCCACGTATGAACTACACACCGGAGTTAGGGTACAGTTTGTGCTATATTTCTCCCCCCCCATCACAAAAGATGGTAGTTCCAAAATTATTGAAATACTTCCCCTTTTCCCCCTAAAAGGAAGAGTTTGAGGGAAATGGCCGAGCGCTTGGCAGACAAGTACGAAGAAGCCAAAGAGAAGCAAGAAGACATTGTGAACAGGTAAAGGCCAGGTAAACCTTCAGGCCGTTTGCCGGAATCTCAAAAGTTTCCATGTCCGGCTAATGCCAGTGAGACTGCAGAGGGTTCGCTTTACTTTGAAGGATGACGTTGAGCACCATCCTGCTTGAATTAATGAAGAAGGGGGGGTCAGGCTGGGGAGCAGAGCTTGGCAGCAGCCAGAACCAAACCACCCATTTTTTCTGTCTGCAGGCAAGAGAGCCAGCGTGGTGTAGTGGTTAAGAGCAGTGGTTTGGAGCGGTAGACTCTGATCTGGAGAACCGGGTTTGATTCCCCATTCTTCCGCAAGAGCGGTGGACGCTTATCTGGTGAACTGGATTTGTTTCCCTGCTCCTACACACGAAGCCAGCTGGGTGACCTTGGGCTAGTCACAGCTCTCTTAGAGCTCTCTCAGCCCCACCGAATTCACAGGGTGTCTTCTTGTGGGGAGGAGACAGGAAGGTGATTGTAAGCCGGTTTGATTCTTCCTTAAGTGGTAGAGAAAGTCGGCATATAAAAACCAACTCTTCTTCTTAAACAGAAGTTGTGCTTCTAAATGTCGGGCTGCACAGTTGGCCAATGCCGGCTTCGTTGCTCTCTTACACACACATCCCTCTCTTTACGGCCATAGGATGAAGAAAGTGCTCCGCAGCGTCCACTCCCAGCTGCCTGTCCTGTCCGACAGCGAGAAGGACATGAAGAGAGAACTGCAGACCATCCAGGAACAACTGCGCCACTTAGGGAACGCCATCAAGCAAGTGAGTGTGGGGGGGGGGCAGCCTTGAAGACAAGGGCTGCAGGGGCGGGGCGGCACAGAGCTCCTGTCCCACCCCTGCCGCTTGCTGCTTCCTAGGTGAAGATGAAAAAGGACTATCAGCAGAGGAAAATGGAGAAGGGCGCCAGCCCCCAGAAGCCCAGCATCAGCCTCAGCGCCTACCAGCGGAAATGCATCCAGGCCGTTTTGAAAGAGGAGTAAGTTGACACAGAGCCAAATGTCTTCCAGAGCTTCGGCCATGCTTTGTGGGCCCCGTCCACCTTCCGAAACAGCAGAGGCCAACGGTGTGGGCTCAGCGGCAGAGCATCTGCTCGGCATGCAGAAGGTCCCAGGTTCAATCCCCGGCATCTCCAGTTAAAGGGACTCGGCAAGTAGGTGATGTGAAAGACCTCTGCTTGAGACCCTGGAGAGCCGCTGCTGGTCTGAATAGACAACACTGACTTTGATGGAATGAGGGTCTTGTTCAGTACAAGGCATCTTCATGTGTACTCTGAGCGATGTTGCTGTATGCATGTTGTGCCACGTGGGTTGAGCAGAGTGGAAGTGGCAGGAAAAAACTGGGGCGCTCTCCCCTTCATTTCCAGCAGCAGTAGAGGCCCCCAGTAAGCTGACATTGGGGAGGGGCTGCATTTGTCCCCGTCGGGAGGCAAATAGTTCTCCCTCTTGCAAAACTTGCCATGCCCCCGGGCAGAAAACGATTCCCTCGCCTTGCTTGCTCAATGCCGCTTCTCTTTTGCAGGGGAGAGCACATACGGGAGATGGTGAAACAGATCAACGACATCCGAAACCATGTGACCTTCTAGCAGTTTGCTGAAGGGGTGACCAAGGCAAAGGAGTGACCTTTTCTTATTTATAAGTGGTTTTGCCGCCCCACTCGTTGAGAGGTGTTTTGTATAAAAATCACATGTTGAATAAATGGTTTTTGATAAGTGCTTTGGTCAGTTGAGGGTGAGGCGCTCTGCCTCCGTGCAGGCAGCAGTGTGGGGGAAGATGGACACAGGTTTGGCATCAGCTCCTTGTTCATTACTTGTGTGTCTGTAGCCTTGTTTTGATTTAGGCTGTCCCCTGAGATGCCCGGCCCTCATCTGCTCCCTGTTGCTGGCACAGGTACTTTGAAAAGCAGGGGGTGCGCTTGGTTCTATAGCCAATAGGCAGGTATCTGGCCCATTCCATCCCGCCAGTTTCTCTTCCTGTGTGAGCAAAGTTACTAGAGAGAGTAGCTGTTGCTGCTGTTCACTGATAAGGTGAGGGGGGAAGTCTTGAGTATGGCTCCTGTCATCTCCCTCCCCCCAAATGTATCAACAAGGAGAGTTGGTTTTTCTCTCCCGCTTTTCTCTACTTTAAGGATTCTCAAGGTGGCTTACAATCACCTTCCCTTCCCCACAACAGGCACTTTGTGAGGTAGGTGAGGCTAAGAGAGTTTGGCGAGAACTGTGATGGCCCCAAGGTCACCCAGCAGGCTTCATGTGGAGGAGTGGGGAATCAAACCCGGTTCTCCAGATCACAGTCCGCCCCTCTTAACCACCACACCAAGCTGCCAGAAGACGAAACCCAGCACAACTGATCAGGCAGACAAGATCTGAAACCTCGGCACTAACTCTCTCCCCTCGCCTGTGATTCTTATAGAAATGCATAAGGCTCTTGCAGTGAAAAAATGCAGACAACAGGAAGGAGAAGAACTACATACCTGTCATTAGATTATTATTTTTCCTCCTTTAATTTGGAACACTTTCTTAAGGATACACCTCCAATACAGTTAACGAATGGTTACATTTTTGAATTCAGTAGACAGGAGAGTTCTACACCCACAATTTCACAGGATAACCAGTGGCTCGGCTCATTGGAATGCAGTATTGATTCCAAACACTTTAGTTTTGGAATGTAACAGGCGAACTGATTTTTAAATTATTATTTTTTGGGGGGGCAGGTCCCCAAACAAATCCTAAAGGGACTATAATTATAGGTGGATTTCCTTTCTCCCCTCCAAAGAAGATATAGGCAGCCCACGATTTTATGCCACTGAAGTTAAAGGAGGGGGGTGTTACAGTTAACCGTTAGCAATAACACGGTCACAGACATGCTGTAAGAGTTTTCTTTTTTTGCACGTATTGACTGTACAAAGTATACAGAACAGAGTTAAAAACTTGCAGGCTTTCCCCTCTCCTACATTCGGCACGCAGGCCCACCATTCTTGATCAGGAAGGGCCGCTGTGTTTTTACCTTCGTTGCAATAGTTACAGTCTGAGGGAGCAGTCGAAGCCTTTTTTTTTTTTACATTGGTAGATGCTGAGAATTACCGAGATGAGAGGGACGTCACCTCTCCTCCCCCCGCTTTTTTATGTAAAAAAAGCTTTTTTTCTGGAAGCATGACTCAAGTCCATAATTAAAAGAAGACCATGTTACACTTTGAGGATTACCATGATGCCAGAGACTACATAGAATATTCCCCTTTTGGAGTAGCTGTGAATGTTCTTCAGCCTGTGTAGCTAACAATTAGTCTAGGATTCTAGGCTCTTGAATTTGTTATGTTGTTAGGCTCCGTTACCAGAATACAGACCCCCCCCCCCCAAGTCTTTCAATCTAGCTCTGCTGCTCTATTTCCCCCTCTCAATCCCTTAGCCTGTGCTTGGGGTTTCAGGTTAGAATGAACAAACATTTAGGTACTAAGCAGTAACCGGAGTCTTCAACACCACAGCAGTCATTCCAGTATTCATAAACTCTGGTTGGTCCTCACACTATTCTGTATGGCCAGTTCCCTACTGAAGAAACTTAGCCACCAGTGATTAAATAAAGCGGGCATTTCACTATAAGAGGGACACAGGAGTTGCTACACCCACCCTTTGCTCATCCTGAAATTCAATGATTTAGCAGTGCTGAAGTGTCAAAAAGAAGATGGTGTGGGGACAAAAGTTGGCCTCCGATGCATTCAACAACTGGAAATCCCCCCTCCCAGTAATTGAGGGTTCAAAAGAAACTTGAAGCAATAGGCTAGAGTAATTTCATAATTTTCCAATCCTAATGTGAGTGAACTACACAAGCGTTCTTCACAACTATAGGTTTCCTGACCTTGTTATTTTAATTTTATAGTTCCTTCCACTATCAACTATAAAAGGAGTGTGGATTCCAGCAACCTAATTCATTCTGTAGCGATTACTTGCAGTTATGAGGGGGTTATACTAGGTTGAATGCAAGAGAGAAACTCTTGCCAAAGACACAAGGGGCGGGGGGGAAGGCCCACCTAGAGAACTTCCCCTGTAGAAAAGCCAATGTCTGGCCCAAGGAGATCCAGCTAGATCGAGGCCCCTTGCAAAACGTGAGGGTACAAAGATGGTTCTCCTGTTTACATTAATAAGACATACAAAGTGGAATTTAGCTCAACAGTTGCTTGGGCAAAGATCCAATGCTCCTCGACATGATTTAACGAGGGAGGCCCCACGCGCTACACTGCACTCATTTCAGCCTTCAGGAAATCAGGTTCATGGATGCATGGCTGGGCTTTGGGATGCAGGGAAAGGAGATGGCAAAATGTCAGGCAATGTTTCGACGGCTGCAGCTCCCTCTTTGTAAAACGCCAACCATCCACATTGCACAGCTGCTGTTCAGCTAGTTCTGGGAGGACGACAGGAATGCAACAGGCACTGGTCAAGGGCCAAGGCCACCCACCCTTTCTTTCATGCCAGTCTCATTAAAAAAAAAAAAAATCCTATAGAATCACCGGCTTTCACTGGGGCATGGGATTGTGGGGTCAATAATGTGCCTCCCACGGGCTGGGGTAAATGGAAACACTTTAAATTCAACCCCACATGTGACTAGAAAGAGGACTGCGCTGTGGGCAAGAGGCCAGACAGCTTGGCTAGGACAGGAGTCTCCGGCTACTGGCTCTGGAAGGAAGGTGCCGTTTGCCAAAAACTGGTCTATGATTTTTTTTTAAGTGTGCATTTTCTGTTTTACAAAAAAGCAGGTCTTAGGAAGACATTCCTCTGATCTGCCGCTGGTTTCTATTTATGGATTTGGTTCTCTTGGCAATCTGCACCCTTTTCCTCGGTTCTACAGTACTTTCAACGGCAACTGCACTTTTCCAAATAACAACAGTGACAATGTACCAGGTACAAAACAAGCACTGAGCTAGAGAACCCAACCTATGTACAGTGCCCCGCAAATAAATTCATATTTTAATATAAAATATCCATACAGCATACTATATTCCCATTCTCCCTGTTTGCCATCTTGCTAAATACTGTGTGACCGATCCTTGGTGTGTGTGTGGAGGGGTGGGGTGGGATGGAGAGGAAAGGAGAATTCAGCAGCTTCGCTCAAAAACATTTTAAGGGGACAGAGGGGAAACAGGGTCTCTGGCAGCTACTTCCATCACAGTAATTTTTTGTATTGGGCAGGGGAAAGAAGAAGAGAGAAAGAGAAGTGTGTTCGGTTAAGGAAAGGGGAAGGACAGGGTGGGATGGAGAGGAGAGCAGACTTCAGCAGCTTCGCTCAAAAATATTTTAAGGGGACGGAGGGAAACAGGGTCTCCGGCAGCTACTTCCATCACAGTCCTTTTTTTATTGGGCAGAGGGAAGAAGAGGAGAGAAAGGTTAAGGAAAGGGGAAGGATAGGGTGATTTCTTAGAAAGATCCGACCTTGCTAAAGACTGACATCCATCCCCCAGTGACCTGCGCACGTCTGTCTGATAATTTCTTGCCCCCAAGCTAAACCTTTTCCTTTCCAGAAACAAAGCCTGGGCCACAGATCCCTCCTCAGTGTCCTCTTCCACTCTTTCAGTTAGAGTTAAATAATAATTAATGTTTTGCTATAAAGATGAGGTTGTTTTAAAAAAAAAAACACCCAAAAAATGCAGCCTTAGAGCCCCGCTCTTGAGGGTGTCATGTTTCGGGCAGTTGATTAATGTCTGTCAGTTTTGTGTCATTCAGGATCACTCGGATTCTCTCCAGGGAATCTGCTTGCCGGATCCGTTCCAACTGGACCTACATAGAAACAAGCAACGAGGAAGGAGAATGAGCGCCAGCCTGCATACGCCCAACCAGAAGGAGCTTTCAGAACTACATTCACAAGAACTGGGAATGGGCTATGCTCTTCAGGGAAACCTAGCTCAACCCACAAGATCTTGTCTGTTGGGCTGTGGACTTGAAAAATTGCTAAACCCACTAAATAAAGCTACAGTTGATTAATGTGTAGGAGAAATTTAATGAACTGATGCAAATTTTAAACTGGAAGGGGCTAAGAAGAAGAGTTGGTTTTTATGTGCCGACTTTCTCTACCACTTAGGGGAGACTCAAACCGGCTTACAATCACCTTCCCTTCCCCTCCCCACAACAGACACCCTGTGAGGTAGGTGGGGCTGAGAAAGTGTGACTAGCCCCAAGTCACCAAGCAGGCTTCATGTGTAGGAGTGGGGAAACATATCCAGCTCACCAGATTAGCCTCCGCCACTCATGTGGAGGAGTGGGGAATCAAACCCGGTTCTCCAGATCAGACTCCACCGCTCCAAACCACCACTCATAACCACTACACCACGCTCTTCAAGGTCTTTGCTTCTGAAAGCTCAAGTGGTAGCTTTATTAGAGCGTAAACTATTTCACACTTCCTCCAATAGATTCAAAAGATCCTTTTGGTAATTGGAACATTCATTTAAATGCAATCCATTAATGCAGATATTTAAGCTTCTGTCTATCTGATTTTTATTCAGACCCGTGGGAGGGGACTAGGGAGAGAAAATCCTGGGGACTCATGGATCTGGGCAAGTTACATGATTTGTTTTGGTATGTTTGGAGTCTTTTGTGCATGGCTGCTTCCCTCACCGTCACTCCTCCAACGACTTCAGTCAGTTGTGTTGATTATGCATGCCGTTTCGAACTATCAGAGGTCACCTCGCTCTCCCCCTGCATTTCCCCGCATTTTCAGAGACCTGTTTTATCTCAAATTCAGACTCAGCTTCATGTGTGTAAGAAACTGTCTCCACTGGCCAGAATGCAAGTTTAGAAACATGTAACAAGAGGACTTCATTAATCTAAAAGTTTTATCCCCTCAATGTAGGCCTCAAGTTTCTCACGTCTTACAATCAGCACGACAAATCAGGTGCCTCTAGGAAGCCCACAAACAAGATGACTGCAGCAGCATCCTGCCTGTGTTCCACGGCACCTAATGTACTGTCGAGAATAGGTGTGCATCATGACTAGTATTCATTTTGAATAGTAGCCATGGATAGCCCTCTCCTCCATGAACATGCCCACTCCCCTCTTAAAGCCATCCAAGTTGTTCACACACACCCTTAAAGCCTTCCAAGTTGGCCATCGGCATTACCCTGGGAGTGTAAGAAAGGGCCACGAAAGCCGAGCACTGACCAATCCCTTTCTGCCTTCCCTCTCATGACCTGCCTTTCACAAAATCAGCATGGCTGTGATTCTACGCGATCTAAACCGGTGCATCCACCACCATCTCCATGGACCAGGAGCCCTGCTGCTGAAGCCCATCTTGGCAATTGCACTGACAAGGGTCCCTTACCTGAAGGGTTTGAGAAAGCTTCACGAAGTCTCTCTGCACTTGTTCGCTGACATCCAGCTCTGTCTGCAGCCGCTGAGCTTTGTTCTTATCTTCAAACATCAGCTGCTCCAGGTTAGCCTAGATGGGAAAAGGGAGTCTTGATCATGCATCAGATGGGGCTCCCAACTGCACTGCAACATGGTTTTGATGGTCAAAGCATTGCAGTAATTGACCACTGCAGGCAGAAATAACTTGGTTCTCTCAGACATGGATACCCCTCAGTTTTGACTGCTAGTTGATGCCACAAACCTTGCCTTCACTCATTTCTCCAGGTCCATAACACTATTTCACACAGCTCCTTACATATGGTGGCCATAAAGGTGCGTATTACCAAAACAGCCTAGAACAGAAGACCAAGTGTTCATCTGGACCCACGTGTCGTTTCCAATACTAGATAGACAAATGCTTCCTGAAACTCCATAAGCAGGGCATGGAAACAGTAATTTCTTTTCCTATTGTTCCCCCGCCCAACGTTTACTATTGTTTGTGTTAATAGAGAACTTGGAGAAAACAATGTCTAGTTTACAAAGAGAAGGAAAATCTAAGTGATGAACTGAAGTAACCTGAGAACACGCCGAGTACTGCCTTCTGTCCAAAGAAGGTATTTCCTGATCTTTTGGGGTTCAGTAATACTTGGATCTATTGTTCAGCTTACTGGCTTGATAAAGTACAGCATGGCCAGAGTTTGTTCTCTCTCTCTTTTTAAGAAGGAGAGTTGGTTTTTATATGCTGACTTTCTCTACCTTTTTAAAGAAGAATCAAACTGGCTTACAAGCACCTTCCTCTCCCCACAGCAGACACCTCGTGAGGTAGGTGAGGCTGAGAGAGCTCGAAGAGAGCTGTGACTAGCCCAAGGTCACCCATCTGGCTTCATGTGTAGGAGTGGGGAAACCAACCCGCTTCACCAGATTAGACTCCGCCACTCTTAACCACTACACCACGCCCCTTTCCTCATAGGGAAGGTGCTCCAACCCCTTGATCATTCTGGTTGTCTTTTTTCACCTGTACAAAATCTATTGAGATGGGCCAACAACCAGAACTCTACATACGATTCCAAGTACAGCCTCACCATAAAGGTACTGTGGCAGCAGCTGTTTTATTTTCAATCCCTTTAAGTGCAACATGAACCACACCCACCTCTTTTTTTTTTAACTGCTCCAGCAAACTTAAGTTAACATTTTCAGCGTGGTGTAGTGGTTAAGAGCGATGGTTTGGAGCAGTGGACTCTGATCTGGAGAACCAGGTTTGATTCCCTGCACCTCCTCATGAGCAGCGGAGGCTAATCTGATGAACTGGATCCCCCCCACTCCTACACACGAAGCTAGCTGGGTGACCATGGGCAAGTTACAGTTCTGTTAAGAGCTCACTCAGCCCCACCTACCTCACAGGGTGTCTGTTGTGGGGAGGGGAAGGGGATTGTCAGCCAGTTTGATTCTCCTTAAAAAAGATAGAGAAAGTCGGCATATAAAAACCAACTCTTCATCATTTAGCGATAACCTGTGGATCTCTTTCCCCAGATAACCAGAGCCATTGCAGACCTCATCATGACATATGTAAATTCTGGATTATTAGCGTCAGTGTGCTCCGCTTGACACTCACAGTGAATCTACCCTGCCATTTTGAGGCAATCCTTCTGGGATGCATTAGACTCCACCATCCTGAATACTTTGGCATCATGACTAGCTTACCTTTGCAGCAATTTCCTTCTTCAACTGCTCTTCAAGTTGATTTCTCCTTTCTTGCAACCTTTCCAGTTGTTGCATCTTTTCCTGCAAGGTGGACTCCAACTGTGCAATCCAGGAGAAAGAAGGAGACTGAATGGGGCTCAAACCCTGCACCATTAACCATGTATACTCCACCCTTCTTTTGCCTCCCTAAAAACTAGAAGGGGCTGTCTGAAAAATAAACACCTTGCCCTCAGCAGCACATTTAGGTCGTTTGTGCATGGGAGTTTTACCTGGGACTCGAAGTCCAGAAGCGTGAGTCCCCGCCCCTTGAAAACGCTGCTTAGTAATTGGCTGTAGTGCCTACTGTGAGAAAACTGTCCAGTTTGCCCACCCTGGCAGAAACCCAAGGGCCATGTTAAAAAGCATTTCACAAAAAGGAGCTCTTTTAAAGGAAAAGAATGGGGGTGGGGGGAGAAAACCCAAGCATCGTTTTAAAACCCATCTCTTTTTGACAAATCTACTCAGAACTACGGCTGGGAGACAAAAAAATCAGGAAGCATTTGAGTCCCTGCCCCTTGAAACACTGCTTTGTAACTGGCTGTAGTGCTTTACTGTAAAAAAAGTCACCCTCCCCACCTCCCCTGTCCCGTGCTTTGGCTTATGCATGGAGAAGCAGACGACATGACTCGGGCTGATCTCAGGAGAAATCGAAGAATCGGGATTTAACAGCCACGGGAAGACCCTGGATTTGCGAGGGCTGGCCATGAGGTCATCTCTGAGGGACGGAAAACTCATGCACAACTCCAAGGAACAACCGAGTCAGTTCGGGGAAGAATATGAGTCCAAGTACCCATGCGTAAAGGACCTTGGTCACCACCATACATGCCCTAGTAACTTCAAGATTAGACTACTGCAACACACTCTGGGTGGGGCTGCCTTGAAGGACTGTCTGGAAACTTCGACTGATGCAACACACAGTGGTTTGAATCGTAACAGGAATCTATTGCAGTGAAGGCCCTGACCTGGATGGCCCAGGCTAGTCCAATCTTGTCAGATTTCTGAAGCTAAGCAGGGTCAGCCTTGGTTAGTACTTGGATGGGAGACCACCAAAGAAGTCCAGAGTTGCTATGCAGATGCAGGCAGTGGCAAACCGCCTCTGTTCATCTCTTGCCTTGAAAACCTTACAGGATCGCCATAACTCAGCTGCGACTTGACAGCACTTTACATACGTTTTACTGTGAAAATCCTGTGTTGTATTGGTTGCCCAGACTTCTAATTGGGTTCCAGGTCAAAACTAGCCTTTAAAATCTTAAACACTTTGAGCTCCAAATACCTGAAAGACGATCCCCACCCATATGAACTGCCTGGGACTGGAGGTTTGTTAGAAGGTCTCTACTGCAAGAGTCTGCATGGTTTCACTGTGAAGCTGGCAGGGATCCATGGGAGAGGATGCTCAGTTACCACCCCAACTCACTCCCTTCCTCTCTCTCTCTCTCAGGAAATAAGTATTGTATCTCCCAGCCTTCCACTGCAATTTAAAACAACATGATAGTTTAGGAAGGCCGTTGGGATTATTTGGCCATTTTACTGTACTGCCCTGAGACGTTCAGATTTTTTGACGCCTCCACACATGTCACAGGAACGGCAGTTTCTACTAATGTATATGGCTTTATGCCCAAACCTGGATAGCCCCAGGCTAGCCTGATCTCGTCAGATCTCAGACGCTAGGCAGGGTCGACCCTGGCTAGAACTTGGATGGGAGACCTCCAAAGAATGCCTGGGGCATGACATGGGGGCTGGCAAAGGCAAACCACCTCTGAACATCTCTTGCCTTGAGCACCTCACCAGGGGTTGCCATAAATCAGCTGTAACTGCAAGAAACAACGGCTTTACAGGGTGTGAGGTACTGTCTTGCATTTCTTTCGGTTTCGCCAGTACAAGCGGCTAAGGTCTGGCACGAAGGCTCTTGACATGAGTCAGGCCTCTGCCGGGATGTTCTCACTCCCAGTGATTCCCTCCCCCACGTAGAGACTGGAGACTCAATCCAGTGATTTCCTCCCCCCGTGTCCTTGACTGCTAACAAGCAACTGCTAACGAGCAAGCCCAAGTCTATGTTTTGATGTCTGCTTCGCCTTCCTGCTTTAGACGCTGTTATCAATTCCTTTCCCAAAGCACTGGGCTGGGCACCTGCACTGTAGACATGTTTATAACCATGCAATATTCTCTAAGTAATCACTTGCAGCTTTGCCTCTGCGAGGGCCTGGCTGAACCCGTTGCTTCTTCAATAAAGTTTACCTGCTTCTGACCTGATCGTCTGAGCGAGTGGCTTTTTGGGAATAGCCCAGGGTGGCTGGAGAGCCTCACACAGGGTTTATATTGATGTGATGGTTTACGTTTGATGGAGGTTTTTATTTGATGTTCTCCATTCTCAATGTTAGCCACCTTTAGTGCTCCTTGGGAACAGAGAGGTGGGATAAAATTTTCTAAACATAACTATGCTTTACTGAAAAGCATAAGGCCAGAAACAGGAACTGTTCCCCAGTATCTCCTTCCTCTTATCCCTTTAAATCATTAGTCATATACAGAATTGTGCTTATGAAAGAGTCCTTACAGTGCCCCCCCCCCACAAAAAAACCAAAACAACACACAGAGCCTGCTGAGGAATACAATTGCATTCCACAGTTCTATGCAGGTATGGCTTGGAGAGTCCTTCTTTGCCAGATGGCTTCTAGAAGTCACAGCAACTGGGGATTTTCCTTTTAACTTCTGCTCCTCAAGTTTCCCTCTCACTCTTGACTACAGGATGCTAAGTGGCTGAGGACCTTGCTGCATGATGTGCTGGTGGACAGAGACACTCATCTTCCCCACACCATGCCAAGCAGCACTTAAAGCATCCAAACCAAATCCTCACCTGTTCCTTTTCCGCTTTTATCCTCTCCAGGTCTGCTTTTAGACTGGAAGCAGCAGCTGCAAGAGAGGAGGAAGACATCTAGGCTATTATGGTTTTTGGATTTTAACATCCCTTTCTTGGAAAACAGGCCTCATGCAGCTGCACAGAGGCAGATGTCACAGAACAAGCGGTTATTCATCCAAACATATACATCCTTCAAGGTCCCGAGTGCTCATGAGAAAGAGAAACCCCTATCAGCTTTGCGTCATCTAACAGTGCCATCCTAAGCGCTGAAGTCAATGGGCTTAGAAGGGTACAACTCGGCTCAGAACAGCACTGTAATATTCCTTATCTTCAAAACAGGAACCAGGGGCTGAGTGTAAGCTGCTTGCCCAAGATCACTAAGCAAGTCTCCAGGATTTTCCCACTTCGGGCACAATACACTGTTTACAGGATGAGCTCTTGGTCATAAGTACTAAATTCTGTACACTGGGGCTGCTTCAACATGTCCACCTAATCAGCCAATTTTTTAGCTGCAGGCTTCTAGCATCTTAAAGACGTAAGAACTATTTCAAATAGGATTGGAGTCAGACTAAACCGGCCATTTCTAAATGGGATTGGAGTCAGACTAAACCAGTCCCCACTGCAGACCACTCGTTTGCATCGTTCCCCAGGGGCAGCACTTTGTGGAGACCAGTGGGCTGCTGTGGAAGGGGGGAGGGGAAGGCAGGAAAGTCCCATTCTGTTGATGGAAAATTTAGCCTGGATCCAAGCGCTTCCAGAAAGCATATCAAGGTTTTGTTAGAATGCTACTTTCAGTTTGGCAAAGCTAACGATGTCTTACTGCATGGGGCTGTTGTAAGAGTTATCAAGGCGAACACTTAAAAAGCACCGTATCTATTCTAAGCAGGATGGCAGTGACTGCCAGCAACTAGGATGCGTTCATTATCCACAGGTCTCCACCTTAAGTTTCTTGGCCAGTGCTGTGTAAGCTGGTCCTCCAATGGGCCCCACTCACCCCTTCTCACCTATTTCCTCTTTGCAGTTCTCTATTTCTAGCTGCAGCGTCTCTTCTATGTTCTCTTTGAAGCATTGCTCGGCTTGAATCTGTTCTTTCAGGAACAGGATTTCGGCCTTCAGTTTTTCTTCGAGGTGATCTGCTGCTGTCCGTACGCTAATGATGTCTTCACGGTATTTGAGGACCAGTTCCCGGAGTTCCTGAAAGGAAGATTGACAAGAGGATTTAAAACAAGCCACGCACTCACACACCCTATTTCAAGTCATGCCACTGGGCCATCCATCTCAAAATCGTCTATTGGGACTGGCGCCACCTCTCCAGTCTCGGGCTCTACAGAGGACTCTTTCTCAGTACCTCAAACTGGAGCTGCACTGGACTGAACCTCAGACCTTTTGAATGCAAAACAGGCACTTCTCCACGGAGCTACAATCACTGAGTCCCCCCAGCACACACTGACCCAGCTCAGCATCCTATGTTTGTGTGTGTGTAGTGCCGTCAAGTCTCTTCCAACTCATGGCGAACCTATGAATCAATGCCCTCCAAAACATCCCATCCTTAACAGTCTTGCTCAGGTCTTGCAAATGGAGGTCCGTGGCTTCCTTTATAGAGTCAACCCATCTCCTGTTGGTACTTCCTTTTTTCCTGCTGCCTTCCACTTTTCCTAGCATGATTGTCTTTTCCAGTGACTCTTGTCTTCTCATAATGTGACCAAAGTACGATAGCCTCAGTTTAGTCCTTTCAGCTTCTAGGGACAGTTCAGGGTTGATTTGGTGTTTTTTTTTTTTTTGTCAGTCTATGGTATCCGTAACACTCTCTTCCAACACCACATTTCAAAGGAATCTACTTGCTTCTTGTCAGCTTTCTTCATTGTCCAGCTTTCACACCCATACATAGTAATAGGGATCCTACACATTACACAAAATGTACCCACTTTGGTCCTATTAAAAAGCAGGTTTTAGTGCATCTTTCCCTTCTTCTGCCAGTTTGAAATAGTATGTATTGCATTTACACCCCCCTACAGGGGTGAAAACATCACCACACTGCTTAAACGTACACTGTGTCCTAGATCTAAAGAATTCAGTGCCATTTGAAGATGAGAAGAAAATAAGAGAAATACAAAGTCCAATATGAATTGAGGTCATGGCAATTGCCCAGCACCATTTTCCAAATCAGAATCGCTCCCACCCAGCTGTTTTAAGAGACAGTAGTCTAATAGTGACATGTGACCCCCATCTGCGGATACCTAAACCCGCAGATCAGGACCACATCGATGCTAAACAGCTTTTTCTGCAAGCTTGGGGTACTGCCCAGGTTTGTAGAAAAACCTGAAAAGTTAAAAAATTACATTAGGGGTTTAAATTCCCCCTGATTTTTAAAAAATCATGCGCAGACAGCGCACTTAACTAGTTGAACTGGTGGCGGCTGCCACAGCAGAATATCAAAACAGAGCTTATATGTAACAACTGAGATCAAGCGTACATGTAAGGCAGAGTTTACACAAATCTACATCTTCCCCAACCTTTGTTTCCCGTTTCAGTTAACAAGGGTCCATTATCACAGTCATCAGAGTGGAACAGAATCTTTCCTACGGTTATAAGTTTGTATTGAACAGGCGGGGGAAGCGCATACTGTCACAACTCTGATTCAGAGAATTATAAGCTGATTAAAAAGGAGGCAAACGTCTCTGGGTAAATTATTTTAAACATGCCCCCAAACTAAGGACAAAACGGGGAAAACAGATAGAGACTGGGTTGGGGTTGCACTTCTTGGCAATCTGCATCTCAACAATTGAGATAAAAATTAGTATTCTTAAGTGCACGCACGCACACACGAGCACTTAAGACTTGAAGCAAGCATGCACACTTTTATCAAGACCAACAAGCTGTGACAGGTGCATTGCACTGAGCTTTCTTGTCAAGGACTCCTTCGAGTTAATGACACATAGAACTATTTAGCCCCGTGGTGCAGAGTGGTAAGCTGCAGTACTGCAGTCAAAAGCTCTGCTCACGACCTGAATTCGATCCCGATGGAAGTCAGTTTCAGGTAGCCGGCTCCAGGTTGACTCAGCCTTCCATCCTTCCGAGGTCGGTCAAATGAGTACCCGGCTTGCTGGGGGTAAAGGGAAGATGACCAGGGAAGGCACTGGCAAACCACCCCATAAACACAGTCTGCCTGTGATCCAATGCTTTCACAGGGAAAAACCCTACCTCGCTGGATTCCGGAAGAATGAAGTCTTCGGCCTGTTGCAAAGAGATATGCAGGCGATGTTTTCCTTGAAGGCTTTCGTTGTCTTTCTGGAGCCTCATCAACTCCTCGGAGACACGTTCCCTCGACTGCATCAGGACCGCCTCCAGGGAAGAAACAAAGATGTAAAAACTACAGTTGTGAATGTACCACCTCTGATCTGGTCATTTCATTCTCAGCATTTTTGAAATTTGCAAATAATAAAGCATTTACTGTATGAATTGCAACTGGGGGGGGCGGGGGGGATCAACATGGGCAACGCCCTTCTCCTGTGTCCCATTTTGCAAAAGCTTCCTCCCATGATCCAGATTAAGGACATGGGGAAACTCACTTCAAGCACTATTTAGGCATGAGGGGAAGCTACACCCCCCAAACACGATCTTAACGAACAGCTTCTGCAATGCCTTACAAAGCAGACAATTAAAACAAAAACAATTAACAGCATATCCAAAGAGGTAATGAGCCCCACCCCCAATCAATAAAAGTCAACTAAATTTAACCAATTTAACCAAGAGCCCTGTGGTGCAGAGTGGTAAGCTGCAGTACTGCAGTCAAACCTCTGCTCACGACCTGAGTTCAATCCCGATGGAAGCTGGTTTCAGATAACTGGCTCAAAGTTGCCTCAGCCTTCCATCCTTCCGAGGTCGGTAAAACAAGTACCCACCTTGCGGGGGGTAAAGTGTAGACAACTGGGGAAGGCACTGGCAAACCACCCTGTAAACATAGTCTGCCTAGTAAACGTCGGGATGTGACGTCACCCCATGGGTCAGGAAGCACCGGGTCATTCCTGACCCATGGGGTGACATCACATCCCAACGTATACTAGGCAGACTTTGTTTACGGGGTAGTTTGCCAGTGCCTTCCCCAGTCATCTTCCCTTTACCCCCAGCAAGCCGGGTACTCATTTTACCGACCTCGGAAGGATGGAAGGATGAGTCAACCTGGAGCCGGCTACCAGAAACCAACTTCCATTGGGATCGAACTCAGGTCGTGAGCGGAGCTTGGACTGCAGTACTGCAGCTTACCACTCTGCGCCACAACCTTTACCTTTTCAAATTTAACCAAAGGACTGCACAAACAAAAGAAGCTTTCAACCAGTACTTAAAGTTAGAGGTGCCACTTGAGCTATTGTGGAGGTGGCGAGTTCTGCAGAGACGGAACCATCTTTCATGCCCAGTCACTGGACCTCCAAGGGACTCTGCCGGTTACCTTAACTGATGAGCAGGCTCACGTGGTCCTTTTAATACCCTGGCCATACTCCAAGTTGGGCTTTGAAAGGCAATAAGCCAGCAATTGCAATTGTACTTGGAAGTGAATGGGCAGCCAGCGGCAGTCTTTCAATACTGGTGAGATGGGGTCGTAATAACTGGTGCCACTCAGCCATCTTGCTGCACAATCTGCGCCTACCGAGGCTTCCGAACAGTCTTTGAAGAGCTCCCACATATAGCCCATTGCAGTAGTCCAGTTTAGGTGACATCAGAGATGAAATGAATGCATCTCGATCATGTTTATCGCCCAACTGCTGCAGCTACGGCAGCTGCCCACCGAGCAAAATGACCACAAGCCGGAAAGGAGATACAGAACCCACAACTGACTAGACCGAATAGACTGGCAATGTCGACATCCCCAATTTAACAGGCAGCATTTGACTAGAAATTACAGAATGAAGGATATCTGCGGTCCGCTTGGCAAGCAAGATGGAGAACTTGGGTGTTTCAAGGTCGGATGTCTCCCTCAAATAACTTTGCCTTTTTATAGCTTTAGCAAGTTTGACAGTAAAAGTTTTTTTTTTAAATCTACTGCAGAAGACACGATTTAATGACTCCTACTGGCATAATTCCAAGGGCATCTGACTACATGATGCAAAGGAACTCAAAAGTGCGCAGCCCTAGGAAAACAGTGTGTGGAATTCAAGAAAGAAACCAAAACACAGTTCTCTTTAGGGTTTATGCTAGACATCTGACTTCTGGAAGGCAGATCTATAGGGTTAAAAAGCTGGCAAACACAATCCAGAGGCTTTTTTAGGCTGCTATAAACTCCAGACCATGGACCCCCTCCTTCCATTATTTGCTGATATTTTCCCTTTTTAATTTATCCTCTGACGGAATACGTTTATTCCCTTATACTTCCCTAAGGTTTCCCGCCATTGTCATTTTGTGCTGCTTATGATTTGAGGGCATGTTATAGTTTTAATTGTAAATGGTGGTTTGATTTTAATTATGGTGAACCTGGTTGTGAGCCGCTCTGAGCCTGACCTGTTCAAGAAAGGGCGGCATAAAAGTCCAATAAATAAATAAACAAACAAACAAAATGTGAGCGGCTGAGTGAGTATTCAGGGCCCACTAGGCAAGCTGGATGCGAAATCCTAGCTGTGATCCAGCCATTGGTTGGTCCCGCTTCAAATAAAATGCAACTGCCCCAGAGCGGCCACCTGAGGCTCCCGACACACAGTTTCCACACCCAGCAGTTCTACAGTCATCACCAAGAGCCTTCGGGCCCCAAAAGTATCATCCTAAATTTGTATCCCAAATTTGGCACCTTCAGCCCGTGACTGAGCAACCTCTCTCATCGTTCTACTAACTCCATATGAAAGGCAGAAACAGAGACCAGCTTTCTGCCTCCCCTCTTCTTTTAGGGGAGGGGCTGTGGCTCAGGGGTAGAGCATCTGCTTGGCATGCAGAAGGTCCCAGGTTCAATCCCCGGCATCGCTAGTTAAAGGAAGTAGGCAAGTGGGTGATGTGAAGGACCTCTGCCTGAGACCCTGGAGGTGCCGTGGCCCGTCTGACCATACTGACTCTTATGGACCAAGGGTCTGATTCAGCAGAAGGCAGTTTCATGTGTTCATGTATTCAAACATGGCCTGGGGAGGGGGGTGCTGGATCCCTCGGTGTCCCTCAGACCACGGGGCAGCTTTCAATCATGCTACTTTCCCCCTTGTTTCTGCACCACCCGCCATCCTCCCCTCTTTTTCCCTTGGCTGCTCCCTTTCCACAGGCACAAACTTCTGCTCCACCAACCCCACCTACCATTGGCTAAACAGAGGGAACAAGGGAATGGATGCACAACCAGCTCAATGTACTATAACCTCCTCCTTAGTGTTCTCCCACACTCAGTTAGGGACGTGCTTCTATGTTACTAGCCTGGAATAACTGCTCACCTGGCCTAAGTGAAGGCTAAATGGATAAATAACAAGGCTGTTAAGACGAATGAGGTCACGATACCATTGAAATACACATATTTTAAAAAGCACCTCTTTACCATTTGGTCCTGGACATCTCTCTTAGCCTGAGAAAATGCCTGCTGCAGTTCACCAAGTAAAGTCTCAGACTCCTGAGCTCTTGCAATAAGTGAAGAGATCTATAAAAAAAAACAAATCAGCACCATTACAAATGCAAATGGGTTTCAAAAGTCAAAATCGTCTTATTAAATCACAGCCTTTGATTCGAGAGAAAGCAACCCTATATTTATCGGAATCCAACCATCCTTATTTTGTTCTCTCGTGAACTACCTTCCTCTCTCGAGCCTTCACGGAAAGGGGGATCTCTTTTCTACCAACTATCTAGGGACCAGACAGTGACAATGAACACTGATGGTAACTGCAGTTGAGGCTCAAACTGTTTTTAAAAGGTAAAGGTCCCCTGTGCAAGCACCGGGTCATTCCTGACCCATGGGGTGACGTCACATCCCGACATTTACTAGGCAGACTTTGTTTTATGGGGTGGTTTGCCAGTGCCTTCCCCAGTCGTCTTCCCTTGACCCCAGCAAGCGGGGTACTCATTTTACCGACCTTGGAAGGATGGAAGGCTGAGTCAACCTGGAGCTGGCTACCTGAAACCGACTTCCATCGTGATCAAACTCAGGTTGTGAGCAGAGCTTGGACTGCAGTACTGCAGCTTACCACTCCGCGCCACGGGGCTCCTTCAAACTGTTTTACCAGGTTGATAATTGCACACACATTTTATATGGGAAACATATACAGCCCAGTGAAACAACTTGTAGACAATCTAACCAGATGTTTGTATAATTGGAAATACACTATACAACCTATATACATGCCTGGTCTGATATATAATTGTCTGTATATGTTCATATATCTGTAAATATGTGTGTATGTTTTAAATGGGCAACTGACCACTGAGGAAGGCCAAATAGGCTAAAATGCGTCTGGCATGTGGTTACAACCTTGTGTGTGTTAAGTGCCATCAAGTCATTTCCGACTCATGGATGACCCTATGAATCAACGTCCTCCAAAGTGTTCTATCCTTAACAGCCTTGCTCAGATCTTGCAAACTGGGGGCCGTGGCTTCCTTTATAGAGTCAACAACCTTAGGAAATGCCATTGTGCTGTTTTAACAATTTTTTAAACATAACTTTTATCTTGACATAGCGCCTATATAAATTATATTTTCACTATCTATTTATTTTAGTTAAACGAAAGCACTTGAGGAAGACCCAACAAGAGATGGATTCACTCAATAAAGGAAGCCACAGCCTTCAATTTGAAAGATCTGAGCAAGGCTGTCAAAGATAGGACATTTTGGAGGACTTTCATTCATAGGGTCGGCATGAGTCGGAAGCGACTTGATGGCACTTAACACACACAAAGCACTACAGCACCAGTTGAAGACAGTCATGCTCACCCACGAGAACATAGCCTAAGAAGAGCTCTGCGGGATCAGACCAGCGGCCCACCTAACCCAGAAGCCTGTTCCACATGATGGCTAACCAGTTACCCAGGAGGGCTGCTAATAGATCACAGGAAGCAAAGCCTTCCCGTTCTGTGTGGAAAGCTGTAGAACCCCTGCGTCTGTGGATGGTTGCAGTCTTTTTTGGCAACTTGTCCACTCTTAACGATTTCTCGTTGCGTAGCGCCTGGCAAATTTCTGCACAATCCACGAATTTGCTGAATTACAGCTTGAAAACCAGCATGATATCAAAATCTTTATCATGCTGGTTTTCAAGCCGTGTTTCAGCAATTTCTTGGATTCTGCAGACGTTTGCCAGGTGCTATGCAACGAGAAATCATTTATCACGCTGGTTTTCAAGCATTCAATGATAAACTGAATGCTTGACAAGCAGCATGATAAAAATTTCATATATAAAGGGTGATACTTGAAAGCTATGAATTTTTTTATCGTGCTGGTTTTCAAGCTGTATTTCAGCAAATTCTTGGATTCTGCGGAAGTTTGTCAGGCGCTACGCAATGAGATATTGTTAAGAGTGGACAAGTTGCTCAAAAAGACTACAACCATCCACAAACACAGGAGTTCTACAGTGGACAGATCCACAGGGTATGAACTGGGCAGCAGAGGACAGGGCTGGCAATAACGGGTATAAATTATGAGTGGAAAGGTACCAGCTAGACATTAGGGAAATTTTTTTTTACAGTAAGAGTAGTTCAGCAGTGGGATTGGCTGCCTAGGGAGGTGGTGAGCTCCCCCTCACTGGTGGTCTTCAAGCAGCAGCTGCACAAGTGCTTGTCAGGGACTCTCTAGGCCAGTGGTCGGCAAACCGCGGCTCATGAGCCGCATGCGGCTCTTTGGCGATTTGAGTGCGGCTCTGCCCCCTCACTCATCGGCATCTCATCCAGGGCGGCACCAACGGGTCTGTCTCTCTCCCCAGTGGCCCTTGGAGCCAGAAGGAAAGGGGAGAGTCCGACCGCCGATCTAGAGAGGCAAATCCAAGGCAAAACCTCCCATGCATAAATGCTCTCCTGTCCTATCCCAGATGACGGGGAAAAACCCAACCGGCGTAGCTTTGCCCGTCCTTACGTCTTTGCGATAGGAAAACTTCACGAGGCGAATGTCTCCTTCCTACCGTAGAAGGGGAACCCTGCCCGGGACCGATCTCCCCAGCAGCCCCGCTCGGGAAGAATCCGGACAGGCCCGTCCCCCTTCACGCCTCCCGCCACCGTGGAGACGCAGCCCGGCCCTGGCTTTTGCCGGGAACCGTTTTGTGTGGCGACTGTTTGCCGCTAGTTTTTTTTTTTAATCTCCCTCCTCTTCCTGTGCGGAAAAGGGCACATGGGTTTGTTTTGAAGTAGCGGCGTGGCCCTGACCCCTCGCTTCCAGTGCTAGACTCGGCAGTCTTTGGGTGCCTGAAACACCCCCCCTTAAGTTTAAGAAATTTGGCTCTCAAAAGAAATCTCAATTGTTGTACTGTTGATATTTGGCTCTGTTGACTAATGAGTTTGCCAACCACTGCTCTAGGCTGATCCTGCATTGAGCAGGGGGGTTGGACTAGATGGCCTGTTACGGCCCCTTCCAACTCTATTTTCTATTCTAATTCTCCAAGAGTCGGGAGGTGGTAAGCTCCAAGTATGATTTAAAAGTTATTTATGCTTTGCTGTCTCATTTGGCTCTAGTGCAAAAATAACCAAGGGTCCAAGTCTATAACAAGCTCATGCCCGACCATCACTCTCAAATGAAGATTTTCCTTCCCTGCAGCTTTTCTGCACCTGACTTTCCGATTCCTCGGTGCTTTGCTTCATGTGCTCCTCCAGCTCCTGTTTCTCCCGCATTGTTTTTTCTAGCTGATCATTGGCCTGTCTCAGCATCATCTGAAGCTTCTTCACCTGTGGTTAGGATGAGAACGCAACATAAATATCCTTTCTGCTATATAAATATAAAAAGATGATACTTGAAAGCTATGAAAGCATCCGGAATGTAGAGCTCAGCATACAAAAACACCATGAATTAATGATTAATTACACTTGTGCAGTTTTAAGGGAAGTCTGGCAGAAGCCAATGTCCTCTGGAGAAGACCACCTTTTCCAACACCACCAATGTAGTAAGTTTCACTTTTGTTTTTCCCTCCAGGTATCACTTAGTCCGAGGGGTGGTCAGCTTCACTTGAGGGGTGGTGGTCAGCTTCATTTGACAATAACTAGCTTGCAATCCAATATTTATGGCTGAACCATAAACACTTCTCATTCACTATCAACTTTAAATCCATGGAATTCTGCAAAAAAAGATGACCGGTCTGTACTCACCTGATCCCTCATCTCAGCCTCCTGAATCTGGATTCCTTGCAATTGCTTCTCATAATTGGAGCACATGTCACAGCGCCTGCCCAGCTTGTTACCCGCATTTTGTACCTAGAGGACATAAAAAGCCATCACTTGCCAGGGGAAACTGCAAAACTTTACAAAGGAATGTGGCCATGGCTATAGGGAGAGAGGGTCAAACCACATGAGACCTGAAAGTTCCTGGAAGGAAAGTCTCCTTTTAGGGAAGGAGAGCGGTTCCTCAGTGGAAAAGGCATCCTCGGGAGGTGGTAAGCTCTCCTTCCCTGGAGGCTATATGGCCATCTGTCAGCAATGCTGATTCTCTGACCCTAGGCAGATCATGAGAGGGAGGGCATCTTGGCCATCTCCTGGGCAGGGAGTAGGGGTCACTGGGGGTGTGGGGGGAGGTAGTTGTGAATTTCCTTCATTGTACAGAGGGTTGGACTAGATGACCTTGGTGGCCCCTTCCAACTCTATGATTCTAAATGGAGCTCCAGTGATTTCTTCAAAATTCAATTATCAGGTACATGGGGATTCAGTTTGGATTGGGGGGGGTTAAGCTCTACCCCCCACAGTGTTTTTTCCCCAACCTGGAACATCCCTTGGGAGCCACTATTGGTCCCATTAGCAAAATATACAGGTACTGATATACCTGCATGTTTGTCCCCAATGGGGCTGTTTCAGGGTGTAAAAACCGTGTGTGTGTTTTGGGGGAGGGCACTATGATCCTGATCTGGAGAGAGTCCCCACATGCCTGGTAACAATGTTTTGAATGATGCTGAGAGGTCTATTCACAGAACTCCCAGTACCTCATCTGGTTTGGCCTTCAAGCTGAGAATTCTGGTTAGGGCAAAGCATCTGTCTGAGCATGCAGGCGGACTTTCTGTGGCAGCAAAGGGTTAACGTGACTGATCTAAGTTGGTGGAATCAAACTCTTTGTCCCTGTATGTTTTATAATGTAAATCCACTTGGATTTGAATGTGGTAGGTTCAGGGCATTATTAAGTGTAAGGATGTGTTGCTGGCAACCAAGATCAAGTTAATTAATGCCATAGTATTCCCTATTACTATGTACGGGTGTGAAAGCTGAAGAAAGTTGAGAGGAAGAAAGTAGATTCCTTTGAAATGTGGTGTTGGAGGCGAGTTTTACAGATACCGTGGACCGCCAAAAAGACAAATCAGCGGGTTCTAGATCAAATCAGGCCTAGAAGCTAAAATTACTGAACTGAGGCTATTGTATTTTGGTCACATTATGAGAAGACAAGACTCACTGGAAAAGACAATCATGCTAGGAAAAGTGGAAGGCAGCAGGAAAACTTGACATGAGATAGATTGACTCAAACAAGGAAGCCACAGCCCTCCGTTTGCAAGACCTGAGCAAAGCTGTTAACGGTAGGACATTTTGGGGGACACTGATTGATAAGGACGCCATGACTTGGAAGCGACTTGACGGCACTTAACACCCACACACACACAAATTTGGAGCAGGTTAGAAAAAACCTGGCTTGTCCAGCAAAGTAAGGAGAGGAAGGCCAACAAGAAACAGTGTGAAGCTTCCTACTCTGGAGAGATGCAAAAGAAAGAGATTGAAACGATAAGGCACAGAGCATTTAAAGAGGCACCCTTCTGGCAATTCCCATGACCTATTCCTCCACGGCAGAGATCCTCCGGTGGGGTGAAGGCAGGAGACGCAAAGCTTACCTCTTTCTGAAGGAGATTCCACTCAGTTTCACTAACTAAGCGGTAACCGCTGGGGGAGACGTAAGCGCTTTCCACGCTCTGCGTAATGCTGGAGAGAAGGGAGGCCGTCTCTTCCTGCTCTGGCGTCATCGCTTTGATTGCTTTCTCCTGGTCTTTGGTTAACATAAACCCGCTGGGCATTTGCAGAGAACCCAGGGAGGCCGTGTCAAAGTTCTCCGACATGGAGTCCGCTCCAACCAGGGGTCCAAAGTCAGATTCGTCGAGGTTCCCGGCGGATTTGGCTTTGTTGTTGTAGCCCAGGGTTTTGGATTGCAAGGACCCCGACACCCCCAAGCTGTCCGTGGACTGTGCCCTTCGCAGACCGTCTTTGAACATGTCGTTGTCTGACTTGAGGGATTCTCCTGAGGACAGCAGCACATCGGTGTCGAGCGAGTGGACTGAGCCGTGAGTGCTGTTTACATGCTCCTTTAAAAAGACAAACACACTCTGAGGCGCTGGGTAAGACTGTGGACATACAAACTTGCTCTGGATATAGTCACACCAAGGTTCGCCCACTCCATCAGCAGCTCTAAAAGCCACCTTGTAAACTTTTGGTGAAGAACGCAAGATATGTTGTCCCTAATCTTTTCCCCCTTCCCTTTCCCCAGCGTGGTGTAGTGGTTAGGAGTGGCAGTTTGGAGCGGGGGACTCTAATCTGGAGAGCCGGGTTTGATTCCCCACTCCTCCACATGAGCAGAGGACGCCCATCTGGTGAACCAGGTTGGTTCCCCCACTCCTCCACATGCAGCCAGCTGGGTGACCTTGGGCTAGTCACAGTTCTCTTAGAGTTCTCTCAGCCCCACCTACCTCACAGGGTGTCTGTTGCGGGAGGGGAAGGAAGGCGATTGTAAGCCGGTTTGATTCTCCCTAAGTGGTAGAGAAAGTCGGCATAGAAAAACCAACTCTTCTTCTTCCTCCTCCCCATGACCGGCGGAGGCTAATCTGGTGAACCGGGATGGTTTCCTCATTCCTTCACATGCAGCCAGCTGAGTGACCTTGGGCCAGTCACAGTTCTCTCAGAACTCTCTCAGCCCCACCTGCCTCACAGGGTGTCTGTTGTGGGGAGGGGAAGGGAAGGTGATTGTAAGCCAGTTTGATTATTCCTTGGAGGTATCCCATCCAAATACTTGCCAGGGTTACTATGCCTATTAAAGGTTATTGAATTGAATTGACTTGCCAGGGTCGAGGCTGAGAGTGTGACTGGCCCAAGGTTGCCCAGCAAGTTTCCATGGCAGAGCGTGGATTTGAACCTGACTTTCCCAGATCCTAGTCCGACACCTTAACCACTACACCACGCTGGCTCTCTCTCTATTAGCATGAAGAACTATTTTTCTCAGAGCAGCCACTCTGAAAACTGGGGATTATACTTTGGGACTCCTTCCTAGATCCTGTGAACAAGCTCAGGTTTTTTTGTTTTAATGTACACCTGTAGAATTAGGTTTCCACACTGGAAAGGAATGCCGATACAAGTTTGAATCACCTGTTCTCATCTCCCTGGCACCAGGTCTCTAGCTTGCTTTCACTTTTGTAGGGGCACCACACACGTTGACTGAAGCACCAGAAAACCTTCTTAAGGCTTCAGTTCTGACCCTGAAGGCACAGTTCTCTGGTGCGACTTGTTAAAACATCACAAAGACAGGGAGAAGCCAATTAGACTGGCGGGAGCCAATTAGCAAGGGAACTCCTTAAAGCACCCATGACGAGTTAAATCCCGTTAAGATGTCCTGGGCAAAGACTGTGTACACCTAGCTCAAGTTAAAACGAGGACATTGTTTTTGCAGTCGAAGGAATTATTGTCTGTGGTATACAAATTAAAGCCAAAAGCAATGAGGAAGGAAGACAACACTGAATGCAGGCACACAGACACACACAGACACACGCAAATCAGCCTTTTTTATAATAAAGAGGAGAAAGAAGGAATCTGCACAGTGGCAACAGAAGCTGCTGAAGTGAACCAGACACAGCTTTTTTAAAAAAGAGACATACAAAAAAACAAACAAAAAAAAACCCCTTTGGCACAGCAAGAGCATACTAGGCAATAGTTAGAACAATGATGACATTCAAGTCAAAGTTCTTCTTCTACTGCTTCCCCCCCTACCCAATTTATCCATTTGACCACCTAAATGGCGGTATCTCATTGTGTGACTTTAAATTCCGTTCTGTTTTCGTCACCTTTGTTGGCATAATAACAGTAATAGTGGTAACAGAAATACATAAAACTCCATACTCGCTCACAAGAGTCTTGCATACAACAATATAACTAAAACTTAACCATTAATTTAAAACTCTTCAGTTTTAAAACTCTTCAGTTTTAAATGCTGTAGTAATTACGTTCTCCCAACAACAAATGAGAATCAGGACCAAACACACGGCACAGCAAACACCAGCACCCTTTAATGTATTATTTCCCAGTGTCTGTAGACACTTTTTTGTATGATGTCTACAAAATTGCAGAAAGATTAATTTTCTAAAATTTGGTGTAGTGGTTAAGAACGGTGGTTTGGAGCAATAGAGTCTGATCTGGAGAACCGGGTTTGATTCCCACCTCCACAGGAGCGGTGGAGGCTAATCTGGTGAACTGGATTTATTTCCCCACTCCTCCACAAGAAGCCAGCTGGGCGACCTTGGGCTAGTCACAGCTCTCTCAGCCCCACCTACCTCACAGGGTGTCTGTTGTGGGGAGGGGAAGCCAGTTTGAGTCTCCCTTAAGTGGGAGACAAAGTCGGCATATAAAAACCAACTCTTCTTCTTCAAGGAACACAATTTCCCTAGGAGGTATCACAGGCAGGGCTGTGTCTGCCAGAGTGATAGTCTACACATCCGTGAGGATGACTAATACATACTGTGAACCTTTGGCTAGAATGAAACTCTCCAATGTAGGTTCAGTTCTATAATTAGATTGCAAAAGAAGGATTATTGAGAGGAAAAAACAAAACAAAAATCTCTGTTAGCAGACGCCTAAGACCTCCATCTTCTAGAAAATTTACATGGGAGTACCTGGAGTAAAATCCCAACTTGTTCAACTAACTGGGTTCACAGTAAACCAAGTGTTTAAAAACAAGTCCCTGCATTAAAGAAATTCTGGAACGAGTACAATAAAACAACACACAATTTGGGCCCATCAGTCCAAGAGATTCTTGGACACCTGCTGGTTTGGGAAGAAGTGCTAGAAACGCTGTCCTTTTGAAGGGGTAAGAGAGCTTTGCAGACTGGAAAATGAAGTCAATACCTTAAACAAAAACCTGTGTAGGCATTCCTTCACAGTTTAGGAAACCAGCTCTCTCTTGTTCATATGCAACAACTTACTCCTTTAGGTGGCACGTATCGAAGTTGATTACCTTCACAATTCAAATCTGTCTATAATCCAAATCTGTAATATGTACATTACCAGATAGTGAGATTTTAACTTTTATACAGTTGAGGCGTTAGAAAGCTACTAGGTAAAAGATGCCTCATGTTTTGCTGATAACAAGGGCCAGGGCTGGGAGGAAGGCTCACTACCATTAGGAATTCACTGAAGAATCTGTCTCCCATTACAGGCTGACTTGGAAGAGCATTGTGAATATTTAGTTCTCAACCAACAATTGTTATTCTGTTTCTAGGGGCACAGACGTCTCTTGCCAGAATCTCACGTGAAACCATCCCAGATCTCCAGCTCATATAAAACTTTGAGGTGTTTCCCACAAAGGGACAGGCTTGTGCGCATTTCCCTCTTGCCGCTGCCAATTCAGCACGGCAGCGATGGGGCTTCCACATGGCAGGTTTCCCTGCATTTTCCTGCCCTAGTCCCCTGACAACAGCTGCCCCCTCCTCCAGCGCTACCAGGGCTTTTTCAATTTCTAAAAATAAATTCAGCAAATGAATATCATTATAACATCATAACAATCTGTGTAATGGGTTACCTTAATTCTCAGCTTTGAGAGCCAGCCTCTATTTCCTCTTCCTCTGAGGAAGTTTCAGCAGGCTGACCCACGACAATAGGTCCATCAATGGCTATTTGCTGTGATGACCAATGGCTATTTGCTGTGATGAGCCTCCATGTTCACAGGCAGACTACATCTCAATACCATTTGTGTGTGTGTGTGTGTGTGGGTCTTAACATCCATGCTCAACTTATATATTTACTTACTTAATCTATACTCCGCCTTCCTCTCCCATGGGGACCCAAAGCAGTGGTGTAGTGGTTAAGAGTGGTGGTTTGGAGTGGTGGACTCTGATCTGGAGAACCAGGTTTGATTCCCCACTCCTCCATATGAGTGGCGGATGCTTATCTGGGGAACTGGTTTAGTTTCCCCACTCCTACACACGAAGCCAGCTGGGTGACCTTGGGCTAATCACAGCTCTCTTAGAACTCTCTCAGCCCCACCTACCTCCACGGTGTCTGTTGTGGGGAAGGGAAGGTGATTGTAAGCCGGTTTGATTCTTCCTTAAGTGGTAGAGAAAGTCGGCATATAAAAACCAACTCTTCTTATTTTTTGAATGGAATCTCTGTGCCTGGCATAATCCAGTGCCTATTTCTGCTTTAGTACAGCAATTTGGGGAGGAGGTTTGAAATGTAACTCGTCTAACAGCTGTCAAGCTCCTGGGAGGAATCTGGAAGCAGGTAGCATTTTGGTCCTCAATATATTGTAGTTTATTGTCTGAATAAACTCGAGTGACAAACCCAGTCTCTGACTATTTTGTTAGCAGGAAACACCAACAGAAATCAAAGAATTCATCAGTAATGTGCACCCCCAATGTGGGAAATGTGCTACGAATACTTGGCTGTACCTCTTCACCAGGGAACTGTGGGAGGGATTCGTCATGGGCTACAGAACACACAGCTTTCGATTCATCGTTGGCGCCTTTCTGTTTGTCTTCCTTCCTTTTATGAAGCCTTCGTTGTTCTTCGTCTTCCTAGAAATGAGTCATAAATAAAAGAGTTTTCATGTTCTTGAGTTGTAATTCACTGGTTAAACGTAATGTGTATAGGCAACTTGGGGAAGGTGCACTTTTGACTTGGGACAGTTATTTGGGAGGTCCCGAAGGTGAAAAAAAATTATGTAGATGAATGCTGTGTGGGGTATAAAAATGGAACCCCTCTCCTTTGGGACTGAGGAAAAACTGGGAACTTTCCCCATTGTGTTTATTTTATTTACGTTATTTATAGTCTGCCTTTCTCACAAGGACTCAAGGTGGATTACATAGAGTCTGTACAACAAACCAAATGGGACATTCAATAAACAACGCATTAGGATTGTAGAAGTCTGGGACCAACCACAAATCTAAAAGATAGAAACCGAAGCATAGCATAAGAATTAACACGTTAAGTGTAAGCTATGCACAGCAGTATAGGCCACAGCCCCTAATAATTAATCCATATACGTTTGCGAACCACTTTGTACAGTGCAACCCAATTACCTGTGCAGAAAAGCCCTCTTGAATAATTCAGCTTTGAATAGTTTGCGGAAAGCCAGGGGAGTGAGAACCTTCCTGACCCCCCCTGGGCAGACCATTCCATAATGTGGAAGCCACCAAGTCCTTTCTAAATCTCATCTGTCCACACTACAAGCATTTGCAACAGACCCAAAAGCTCAGCTACTGAGAGCCAGTATATAAATACAGAAGAACTCAGTGCTCAAGTCAAGAAACAGATTCACTTACAACAGATTCTTCTTCTTCTTAATAATAATAATAATAATAATTACATTTCTAACCCGCCCTCCCTAGCTGAGGCCAGGCTCAGGGCAGGTAACAGCAATAAAAATATAAAACCTACATATCAATATAACAATAAAATATTTTAAGACAATACAACGCAACAGCAACAGGGCTTCCACACAGCCCATTTCCCTGACAGTTCCCCCCAATCTACACTTTAATAGTGTCATACTGAAATACTGTTATGCCAGAATATGACCAGCTTGCATTTGAATTCAACAAGCAAAGATTTTGCAAAACATGCTCACCACAATGGAAATGGAATTATGCGCACACATCTTCCAAAGCACATCTTGAAAGAAGATTAGCCAGTGGCATTGCTCACAGAAGCTAATGTTATCTGAAGCAAGTATACAGTTCACAAATATTAACATCTAAGTAAGCAGGAGCCTTGTGGCGCAGAGTGTTAAGCTGCAGTACTGCAGTCAAAAGCTCTGCTCACGACCTGAGTTCAATCCCGACGGAAGTCGGTTTCAGGTAGCCGGCTCAAGGTTGACTCCGCCTTCCATCCTTCCGAGGTCGGTGAAATGAGTACCCAGCTTGCTGGGGGTAAAGGGAAGATGACTGGGGAAGGCACTGGCAAGCCACCCCGCAAACAAAGTCTGCCTTGGAAACGTCGGGATGTGACGTCACCTCATGGGTCAGGAATGACCCAGTGCTTGCACAGGGGACCTTTACCTTTAAGTAAGTTAAGTGCTGCCCTGACCTGGATGGTCCAGGCTAGCCTGATCTTGTCAGATCTCAGAAGCTAAGCAGGGTCAGCCCTGGTTAGTATTTGGATGGGAGACCACCAAGGAATACCAGGGTTGCTGTGCAGAGGAAGGCACTGGCAAACCAGCTCTGTTAGTCTCTTGCCATGAAAACCCCAAAAAGGGGTCGCCATAAGTCAGCTGCGACTTGAAGGCACTTTACACACAAGTTAAGTGCTGCGGCACCCCTGCCTCCAAAATTATGGGAAGAGCCATTTACGCTTCAATAATGTTGATGAAGCTTGGCTCAGTGAACACGCCCGACTGGTGGCAGCCGCTCACCTGATCTTTCTTCTTTAGTTCTTCGACTTGGCGGAGCTGTTCTGAAGTCAGCACAATCTCCATCCGTTGCATGTCCCTCATCAGCAGGCGCTGAGACTCCAAGAACTGGTCGTTGGCTTTTTGCCACGTGTGTTTCAACTGGTTGTGCTGTTGCCTTTCTTGTTCCAGCAGATGACAGACTGCACAGGGAGCAAAAAGAGAATCCTAATGGACTGGAGCTTTAATTGTTACAGTCCGCTTTACTCCCTACTCTTATCAGTGAAGAGGTGGAGCTTTGCCCCAAGGAGATTACAATTTTTATTCTGGCAGAGAGGGAAGACAACAGAAGAACAGGGAAGTTAGCAGGGAAAGAACAGGCTCAAGTGCATATACTTAAGCCTTCCAGCAGGGGACAAGGATTAAGGACTTGAGAGAAGATGTGGATTTTGAGGAACAATTTGAAGGTGCTACCACACAGAGGTCCTGTGAGAGAGCTCCAGGCATAATGGGGAAGCAATTAAGGCCACATGCTTTTATCCTGTTATTCCGCAAATCAGAGTAGCCTACAATTGCTAAACGGTGTTTTAATCCCCGTTTCCTCTTTGAAAATGGATTTTGCTTTTGACACTGGTTTAATAAATAATAAGTTCACTGACGTTCAGTACAGGAGTCAACCAAAACATCTGAATCACATTTCAACAAAGCATGATGTTGACACACAACAGCAAATGTGGTCTAACACAATAAACCCAATACAGGTAATTAACTTGGCCATCAAAACCCAAGGTCTCTATTTAATACCTTCCTGAATTTCTGGGCCTGTACAGTGACCCATGGACAGGAGCCCCGTAGTGCAGAGTGGTAAGCTGCAGTACTGCAGTCCAAGCTCTGTTTACGACCTGACTTCGATCCCGACGGAAGTCAGGTTCAGGTAGCCAGCTCAAGGTTGACTCAGTCTTCCATCCTTCCGAGGTCGGTAAAATGAGTACCCTGCTTGCTGGGGGTAAAGTGTAGACGACCGGGGAAGGCAATGTCAAACCACCCCAAAAACACAGTCTGCCTAGTAAACGTCGTGATGTGACGTCACCCCTTGGGTCAGTAATGATCCGATGCTTGCAGAGACCTAAATGAATAACCCTCTAAACGTGATAAATATTCAATTTTGAGGTTCTAAAATGGCCCAGGTGAGCCTGGGCCCAGGTGAGCCTGATCTCGTCAGATCTCAGAAGCTAAGCAGGGTCAGCCTTGGTTAGTATTTGGATGAGAGACCACCAAGGAATACCAGGGTTGCTGTGCAGAGGAAGGCACTGGCAAACTACCTCTGTTTGTCTCTTGCCATGAAAACCCCAAAAGGGGTCGCCATAAGTCGGCTGCGACTTGACGGCACTTTACACACACACAAAATGCAAGGGAAGCAATCGCAAATTTCTAGATTGTGATTCTTGCTACCAAGTACTGCCTCTTGTGATATAGGATATAATCACTGCTACCAAGTACCTCCTCTTGTGATATAGGATATCATCACACAGAAAGAAAGGGAAGATTTTGGGAACCACAAGGGCCATAAAGCTTAGTCCAAGGATGTGGCTGCCTGTCCCTTATTCGGAAACCTCTGGGTATCGTTACTGCCACTCCAGTGTTTCTAGGACAAATCCATACCTTCATGAAGTTCCTTCCGTAATTTCTCTGCATCTTCCTGCAGAACAGACTTCTGAGTGTTCAAAACAGCCACGTACATTTCTAGATCAGTCCTACAGGATTTCTCGGCTTCCAAATAATGATTCAGTTCTTTAACCTGAAACACACACACATATATGTACAGAAAGACTGTAATTCATGCACATGTTTTGTTTTTAAGGTTGATGGCTTGCACACTTAGGTGAAAGTTCACATCTGCTTAACAAACTCAAGAACATTTCTAAAAAATGACGAACTCCGGTCATAGGTCTTAGCCAAGTTCTTCATTCACAAATCACTGCCATCGTGGAGTTACGGTCCAGCATGCAAACATTTCCAGGCACATTCAACAGCGATGCACACACCCAAGACAGTAACTTTCAAGCTGTTATTGTCTGCCATCAAAAGCCCAACAGCTTCAGTGCTAAAAGCTCTTCATCGGCTATTTTGTATTAAGGTTAACACGCTATTACAACTGCATTGGCACTGAAGCCAACACGATATATCTTTTAAACGCTGAAAACTAACAACCCGCTAGAAGTGAAATGGGCTTGCTGACACTACCAATGCTGACATCCAGGAGCCAAAGCACGTTAAGCAGATCTGGCAAATCTTCCCCTTTGTGCTTTACAACACTACAGAGACAGAGTACAGTATGCTAGCAGTTACAGTTTGCACTTTGCCTATTAAAATAAAACAGTGGTAAAGACTTTGGTGACAGCAGCAATACAGCTGTTTAAGGAGGGAATATTGTACTAGAATAATAGAATCATAGAGTTGGAAGGGACCACCAGGGTCATCTAGTCCAACCCCCTGAACAATGCAGGAAATTCGCAATTTCCTCCCCCCCCACACCCCCAGTGACCCTACTCCATGCCCAGAAGATGGTCAAGATGCCCTATCGTCATCTGCTTAAGGTCATAGAATCACCATTGCTGACAGATGGCCATCTAACCTCTGCTTAAAAACGTCCAGGGAAAGAGAGCTTACCACCTCCCGAGGAAGCCTGTTCTACTGAGGAACCACTCACTGTTCGAAAATTCTTCCTAATGTCTAGACAGAAACTCTTTGATTTAATTTCAATCCGTTGGTTCTGGTCCGACCTTCTGGGGCAACAGAAAACAACTCGGCATCACCCCTATGTGACAGCCCTTCAAGTACTTGAAGGTGGTTATCATATCACCTCTCAGTCTTCTCCTCTTCAAGCTAAACATACTCAGCTCCTTCAACCTTTCCTCATAGGACTTGGTCTCCAGATCCCTCACCATCTTTGTTGCCCTCCTCTGGACACGTTCCAGCTTGCCTACATCTTTCTTAAATTGCGAGGCAGCCAGCTGATATGAGGCTGGACTCCCGCATCTGACTGAGAGGGTCTGTGCTGTATGAAGAGTTGGAGTTTTTTAACACCCTGTTTTTCTCTACCTTTAAGGAGTCTCAAAGTGTCTTACAAGTGCCTTTCCTTCCCCTCCCCACAACAGACACCTTGTGAAGCAGGTGGGGCTAAGAGTTCTGAGGGAACGGTAACTAGCCCAAGGTCACCCAGCAGGCTTCATGTGTAGGAGTGGGGAAACAAAGTCGGTTCACCAGATTAGAATCTGCTGCTCATGTGGAGCAGAGAGGAATCGAACCCAGCTTCCAGAAAAGCACAGAAGACAAGAGGTGGCTGTGAACGAGTTTGCTCCCAACGGGCCGGTCTCACTGCCCGCCTAAATATGCCCTTATTCTAACGCAGATCGGCTGCTGCTCATTAGGGCATTCAGGCATTCCCAGCCTCATTACTGTCAGTGAGTGACCTACGCTGGGTCTGCAACCTCGCACTTTTTCGACAGCTTTGTACCTCCGCCCTGATCTTTCGGCGTCTCTGTTCCAGTGGCTTCGGGGACCCTTCCTGGTGATGCCAATTGTGGCTGGACCTCAGACACAAACGGATCCCCTGAGCTGGCAGGCCGCAGACCCGGAGAGGCTTCCTCTGTCTGTGCCTGCTCTTCACTCCTTTCACTGACTCCTCTCTGTTGCGGCTGCTCCTCTGTTCTCACCTTGCAGTCTTCCTCTATTTCCTCTTCCTCTGAGGAAGTTTCAGCAAGCTGACCCACGACAATAGGTCCATCAATGGCTATTTGCTGTGATGACCAAATGGAGCCTCCATATTCACAGGCAGAATACATCTCAATACCATTTGTGTGTGTTAATCTCCATGCTCAACTTATACATTTACTTACTTAATCTATACTCCGCCATTTTCTCCCAAGGGGACCCAAAGTAGTGGTGTAGTGGTTAAGAGTGGTGGTTTGGAGCGGTGGACTCTGAACTGGAGAACCAGGTTTGATTCCCCACTCCTCCACATGAGTGGCGGAGGCTATTCTGGTGAACCGGTTTGGTTTCCCAACTCCTACACACGAAGCCAGCTGGGTGACCTTGGAATAGTCACAGTTCTATTAAAAGCTCTCTCAGCCCCACCTACCTCACAGGGTGTCTGTTGTGGGGAGGGGAAGGGAAGGTGATTGTAAGCCGGTTTGATTCTCCCTTAAGTGGTAGAGAAAGTCGGAATAGAAAAACCAACTCTTCTTCTTCTTCTACATCGTTCTCCTCTCCTTCCATTTTACCCTCACAACAATCCTGTGAGGTAGGTTAGGCTAAGAGTGTGTGACTGGGCCAAGGTTACCCAGAAAGCTTCCATGGCAGAGTGGCAGGAACCTGGGTCTCCCAGACCCTGGTCTTACCACTACACCACGCTGACTCTCTTGTAAGTGGGGCAGAGGCGTCTGGTTAGCCATTGTGGGAAACGAAGCTAGATTAGTGGACCTTTCATCCGATCCAGCAAGGCTGCTTGTCATTTTGTAATGGCCGGGGGCAATAATAATAAGGGGCACAAAGTGGTTTTCGGGGGCTCCGTTTATTGCGGGATCGCCTTTTCCCACAAGAGGTGGTGAAATTCTGAGGTGGGTTTCTGAAAACCAGCCGCTTTTAAAGGACGAGGGTGGAAGACGTCTGATGAGGCAAGGAAGCTTGCAGAAAGCAAAGCAGGCCGCGCCACTGCCTCTTAAAAACAGGCAGCTGCTAAGGAAGGATATGATTCATGCAAGTTGTTAAGTGGGCTTGCAGGATCTTCAAGAAAAAGGAAGTTTGCCACGCGCTACGCAGCTTTGCCCAGCTACGCCGCATCCTCGGCATCGCCACGGCACCCTCTCCGCCACAGCACTCTGGCAAGTTGAAGCCTTTCCAAACACGCACAGATAAGCAAGCGACTCTGGCATTATCTGCCCAGATAGACAAGACTGTCCACAATCCTCCACCGACAAGTCAAACAGCAAACCGTAAAACCTTAGGCGCAAAAAAAAGAAATTATGCAGCTGGGACTGCTTGAGGGATGGTATCAGTTCCATCAGTGAGAGATGCTATGGAAAACACAGAGTCCTACCCAACACTGTACAAATAAGTAAGTTTTTAGATGCAAAGGCCAAAGAGGTGCTGCACATTAGCAGTAAGAACATTAGAAAAGCCATGCTGGATTGGACCAAGGCTCATCAAAGGTTGAAGGAGCTGGGTATGTTTAGCCTGAAGAGGAGAGGACTGAGAGGTGATATGATAACCATCTTCAAGTACTTGAAGGGCTGTCATATAGGGGAGGGTGCTGAGTTGCCCTAGAAGGTCGGACCAGAACCAACGGGTCGAAGTTAAATCAAAAGAGTTTCCGTCTAGACATTAGGAAGAATTTTCCAGATTAGCGTCCACCACTCATGTGGAGGAGTGGGGGAATCAAACCCGGTTCTCCAGATCAGAGTCTGCTGCTCCAAACCACTGCTCTTAACCACTACACCACGTTGGCTCTCTAAGTCAATTAAACTGGACTTTAAGTCAATTTAAAAACTCCCAACTTATTTACCCTTCAGGGAACCCTTTTCCACAATGAATCCACCAGCCAAAGAAATCCCTGCATATCTGATGCATAACTTCTTTCCTTTCCAGGCTCAATGCAAAGGACTCTGCAGGTGAAGGAAGCATTCTGGGGTGCACACAGCTCACCAAGGGTAGTGGCCAGGATACTGCTACCCCATATAAATGGAAAAAGCCACACTCTTTGGCAGCTGCATAGTTCATGGGAAGATAGCTGTCTTCCAAGAGAAACTCACCGTTTTCGTTGAAGAATCTTTGATAATGTGAAAGGAACTCCAAGGTTCCCCAGGGCTCTGGAGCTTTGATAATAAGAGATAATAAGAGATGTTCAAAATAGGCTGCACAGAATTTCAAGTCAGCTATTACCAATCAGTTACTTTCAGGGCATGGCCGGAGGGTTTCTAAGGAAGGAATCGTCATTCCTATCTAGAACACACTTTGATCAATCGTTGATACAACTGACAAGGTGACCTGTTTTGCGCCCAGCTGACAATTCATAGGAAGGTTAAAAGAGTGCCGCTGGAAAGTACCAACCTCTCCCTTCCTGAAGGGTAAAGCAGCTGTCAGGTTTGTAAAGCTTCCTTTTGTTTCTTTAAAAACTGAAGGCAATTTTACCAGTCAGTTTGAAAGTCTGCTACTGATTATTCCTCCCACACGTTTTCTTATGGTTAGGTTTGGTAGGTACATTGTTGATGCAATTCATGCTTCATAGGCATAATATGAAGGATTTCTCAAGAATTTCATACATCAAACCCAAATTCTCTATGTAAGATCAACTGACTTCCAGGAAGAAGACAGACAGCCCTGATAACTTATGATGCACATCCTTTCTATGAACAGTCTTGTCTTAGCAGTAGTGTGTGCGAAAAGGATCTTGGGGTCTTAGTAGACCAAACACTGAATATGAGTCAGCAGTGTGATGCGGTAGCTAAAAAGGCAAATGTGATCTTGGGCTGTATCAATGGAAGGATAGTGTCCAGACCACGCAAAGTGAAGGTGTTGCTTTACTCTGCTCTGGTTAGACCTCACCTAGAGTATTGTGTTCAGTTTTGGGCACCACAATTTAAGAAGGCTGGAACAAGCAGATGACGAGAGGGCATCTTGACCATCTTCTGGGCATGGAGTAGGGTCACTGGGGGTGTGGGGGGGGGGAGGAAGTTGTGAATTTTCTGCATTGTGCAGGGGGTTGGACTAGATGACCCTGGTGGTCCCTTCCATTCTATAATTCTGTGAGTCTTAAAATTCTGTGTCACCCACCTTTGAGGCCTCCAGTTCCTTTATCCTTTCTTCCGCCCCTGTCAGTTTCTCCTTTAAAGTCGCAATCTCGTTCTCCATGGGCATCACCACCGAACGAAGCTTCTCGGCATCTTCTTGGGCCTGAAGTCAACATGAAATGAGGCAATAAATCAACACTTAATCTCAGCTTTAGTGGTATCTCGTTCTGAACTGCAACGGAAAACCAGCCTCAAACCAGCTAGCTGCAGATTACTAGAATAATGTCAAAAGCTAGATAAAGATGCTGCTCGCGGCACAAGTTTGCTCCATGAGCCCTGGCAAACTAATTTCCAGCATCAAATCATTAAGATGGTTAAAAGAATCAGACGCCACCCCTTAACAGCACATCCTGGTTGAATGCCTACCAACAAACCAGGGCCAATTAGACATTTATGCATGCTTGAGACTCCCCTCAGAGAAATATTTAATCATGTTAACGTACTTTTAAAAAACCTCAAACATGGCTCAAGGAAGACTGAGCATGCCCACTGCCCATGAATGTAGGGGGGCAGTTGCGTGTCAATTAAGGAAAACAATGAAAACAGAGGGGAGGGGGTAAAGTGGAGATAGTATCCTGAAGGGGGAGATTTGAAGAAAATTTCCCAACAGTCTTCAATTCCTCCCCCCACCCTCAATAACTTACGGTTCCCAACTTGGAGCAATAGCTATACTGGGGGGGGGGGAATGGTGTCCCCAGAAAACTGGAAAGGTTTTATCGACCTAATTCCTACTCAACCTCACTGTGAAGACATCAATATAGTTGTATGTAGGCTCTGGTACTCATGTGCCCACTACACTTCACCATACTTTAAAGATGGGGAGGAAACCAACTTTCTAATGCATTAACGCTAGACAAGACAGAGATTTACGATCATCTCCTGATGTACTATGTAAGATTAGAAAGCAGCTGGAGGAGACTCCAATTTAGATTGTGGTGCAGAGACTGGGTAACACTTTGCCATTTCTCCAACAGTCACTTGGGGAAGGAGGAGAACTGCTATTATGCCTAACAGTAGAAAATGAGGCAGAGTGGTAAGCTGCAGTACTGCAGTCCAAGCTGTGCTCATGACCTGAGTTTGATCCCGACGGAAATTGGTTTCAGGTAGTCGCCTCAGCCTTCCATGCTTCCAAGGTCGCTAAAATGAGTACCCAACTTGCTGGGGGTAAGTTGTAGATGACTGGGGAAGGCAACGGCAAACTAACCCATAAACATAGTTTGCCTAGTAAACATCAGGATGTGTCGTCACCCCATGGGCCAGTAATGACCCGGAGCTTGCACAGGGGATTACCTATACCTTTTACCATATTGCACCCGCTTTCCCCCCTACTAGGGCTCATGGAAAGAGAGCCATCCACATTCCATTTAGTAATGCGTTGAAAACAAGAGATGTTCCCATTCAGAAAGCTGATAAATTCAAGAACACACAAACATCTTTATATCATCTCTTGCCAGTTCCTTTTTACAACCAATTGAGTTGTGATGCGCCAAGAACATAAATGCAAACAGTAGCCTGAACTGCACTATTGCAAAAACAGAAAGAAAATGTTTTTGAAGTGAAATTTTATGGCCTTTTAAGCAGATGACGTATTCTGGGAAACTGCTTCCAGCTCCCTAAATGCCTTAAATCGATACCATCCTTTTTAATCTAGAGAGAAGCCTAAACAACAAACCTCTCGCTACACCAACAAGCAAAACAAAAAACTAAGCGCGCTTGACAACAGCAGCACTTCGTGTAAACTTAGAACAATGGCTTAAGTGCAACAGATTTCAAATGCAAGCATTTCACATGGCACCTGAGCTCCACGACTAAAAATATATTACTATTAAATTATAGCATTTGCATCATCATCTTACATAATTTTCTATGCATACCTCAAGAAAATGGTTCTATAAACCACAAAGTACTCATTCTCAAGTTGCAATGATAGGGACATGTAATGCGTGGGTATCAGAACCAGAAAAGGAAATCCAGATGTCAGGTCAGCTACAAAATCTACGGCCTTCTACTAATTAACATGGCAAACTACCTTTCAGTAAGTTCTCCAGCACAAGGCTCACTCCAGCACAAGGCTCACAGGAGCTACCATAATCCGACCTGGATAGCCCCAGGCTAGCCCGATCTTGTCAGATCTCAGAAGCCAAGCAGGGTTGCCTCTGGTTAGTATTTGGATGGGCAACCTCCAAGGAATACCAGGATCATGACACAGAGGCAGCCAACGGCAAACCACCCCTGAACGTCTCTTGCCTTGAAAACTCTGTAGGGGCGCCATAAGTCAGCTGTGACTTGACGGCACAAAAAAAAACAACAACAACCCACCCCATACTTGTGCAAAGACCCTGTTTGGTTTGATGGGGCTTCTGCGGGAGAATCTGTCAGTTGACTCAGTCCAGTAGCACCTTCAAGACCAACCCAAGTTTTCAGGGTATAAGCTTTTGTGAGTCAAAGTTCACTTTCTCAGATACCACGTATCTGAAGAACAACTTGCGAAAGCTTATATCCTGGGAAAATGTGTTGGTCTTCAAGATCCCACAGGACTCAAATTTGTTCTACTACCTCAGAATAACATGGCTGCCCAGAGGAAACTCTCTTGGTGGATTATGCCTCATGGATCAGATTTGTCGGTCTTCCTATTCATGATCCTTAGTACCACACAAACGAACCCCGACAGGGCTACTCATACTGCCTCATTGTAGAACTGCCTCTGATCCACAGAAACATCTAGAGTTACTTGTTGATAGGTAGCCATACCTTCCACATTTCTGGTGTGAAGTAAGGAGGCTTGGTTTCCAGCTAATGCCCTACAATGGACCAATGGTGGTAAGCTCCCCCTCTCTGGCAGTCTTCAAGCAGAGGCTGGACATACACTTGTCGGGGATGTTCTAAGCTGATCCTGCATTGAGCAAGGGGTTGGACTAGATGGCCTGATGGCCCCTTCCAACTCCATGATTCTATGAAAAGCTACCATTTTGGGCCAGACCAATTAGCTGGTCTCCCAGCAAAGCTTCTCAAGAGTGATCTCTCTCTCATGTTATCAAAAAGGTGCATGGCCTCTGAACACAGAAGTCATATGTGCGTAGCTCTCACGCCCAGCAGCCACAGATAGAGCTATCTTACAAGTTAGCATTTACAGATCAGAAATGATTTGTGCATTGCTCTCTGTGCAAAAAAAGAGGAAGGGCTGTGGGTCAGTGCTATAGCATGGATGCTGACACCAGAAGATGATAACCATCTTCAAGTACTTGAAGGGCTGTCATAAAGGGGGTGGTGCCGAGTTGTTTTGTTGCCCCAGAAGGTCGGAACAGAACCAACAGGTTGAAATTAAATCAAAAAGTTTCCGTCTAGACATTAGGAAGAATTTTCTAACAGTTAGAGCGGTTCCTCGGTGGAACAGGCTTCTTTGGGAGGTGATAAGCTCTCCTTCCCTGGAGGTTTTTAAGAAGTGGTTGGATGGCCATCTGTCAGCAATGCTGATTCTATGACCTTAAGCAGATGATGAGAGGGAGAGCATCTTGGCCATCTTCTGGGCATGGAGTAGGGGTCACTGGGTGTGTGTGTGGGGGGGGGGAGGTACTTGTGAATTTCCTGCATTGTGCAGGGGGTTGGGCTAGATGACCCTGGTGGTCCCTTCCAACTCTATGATTCTATGATTCTATGCCGGGTTCAATCCCTGGCACTTCCCTTTAAAGGACCTCAGGTGACACAAGTTGGAAAAAAGAAGAGAGGGAATAATGACACCACAGAATAAGGGAGCAGCCAAAATGGATAATCTGCTTTCAGTTTAGAACAGAATCTAAGGGGGGAAAGAGAGGCGTATCAAAGGATGTGGTTAGAATTCCGCCCCTCAGTTAAAGGAGGTGCCTGCTTTGAAGGGTGGTTATTTGGTAATTTGACATAGAAAACAAGTAGGAGACAGAAGCTCATTTAATTAGAAGGATGCCCTTTTCTGTTCGGAAATCTGAATCTGAATATTCTGTAAGCTCAATAAAGGTTGCTTGCACACATCAAGGATTCTGTACGTCATTTTGATCACCGCTGCAAATGCAAAGGCCTGCACGTTGGTGGCACAGCTCCCGCACAGAGGCGTTTTCTCTGCACTTTTCCCTGATTGTTTTCCCGTGCAAAAGCGCTCTGCATTGGTTCTTGGGGGCACGGTAGTCATGGCTGTGGTGGTGACTTTGGCACCCCCTTCTTGTTCTTTTCTTCACGTATGCACCATAGAGGTATAAATTATTCTGCTGAAATTTTAAATAGAGGCAATGGATCAGTACAGCTCTATAGCAATTATTGATTAAAAAAAAACTCAAAAAGCCCTCCGATGCGATGGAGGGGGAAAAGATAGTGGGAAAGGGCACCAACAAAAGTTTGACCACGGGAAATAGTACCAGTGCGGGTGAGACCTTTCCAGGGTAGGAAAATGTACAGTGCTCCCTCTACATGGCATGGCAATGCATATGGATGCATTCTTTCCTAAAAGGTTTGGGAAGAAGCATATTGTGGATGGGGAAAACCTGTAAAACGGACTCTTACAGCACCATGTCATGTGGAAGCTCCCCCTCCCCCAAAAAAGTACGTCTAGTTTGGAATCCAAAGCAGAGGGGGGGGGGGAAATCTCAATGCGGTAGCAGCTGAAGAGAGGACAGTTACCTGTTTAAGCCATTAAAAGGGAGGGGCTGTGGCTCGGTGGTAGAGCATCCACTTGGAATGCAGAAGGTCCCAGGTTCAATGCCTGGCATCTCCAGTAAGGACCAGGTAGCAGGTAAAGTGAAAGACCTTGGACCCTGGAGAGCCACTGCCGGTCTGAGTAGACAATACTGATTTTGATGGACCAAGGGTGTGGTAAGCTCTCCTTCCATGGAGGTTTTTAAGAAAAGGCTAGATGACCTTAGGCAGATCATGAGAGAGAGGGCACCTTGGCCATCTTCTGGGCATGAAGCATGGGTCACTGGGGATGTGTTGGAGGAGGTAGTTGTGAATTTTCTGCGTGCAGGGGGTTGGACTAGATGACCCTGGTGGTCCCTTCCAACTCTATGATTCTGTGATTCTAAGGGTCTGATTCAGTAGAAAGCAGCTTCATGTCTTCAAACCCCCTCATTAGGAAGAGGAGCTGAATGATTCAATTGCACTTTATATTTGCCCTTTAAAGAAGCCCAGAAGAGAGATGCCAGCAGGCAAAGCCCCTATCAAAAGCCTCCTCCTGGATAAATTCAGGGTTCTTCTCCCTTACTTCACATTTCAATTGACAAATTATTTTTCCTGAGTGGGAGGCTGGATTTTATGTCTACTTGCTTGTTTTAGGTTCTCGGATTTTTTATTTTTATTTTTTTAGTTCAGTGTTTTGAAATTCTGTTTTTAATCTCTGCTGCTTTCTCAACACCCGCCTCTCTTTCTCATGGGATCATCTGAGACTAAACAAACAAAGAAACGTTGCTGTTTTATAAATGATGTCAACTGCTTTGAGAACTCCAGTAAAAAAAAAAGATACAAATCCATTTTTTAATTTAAAAAAAAAAACTGAAAATGTCTTTCTGGCCTACCTTCTTCATTTCGTTTTCGAGATTTTCCTCTTCCTGGCCTTCGGAAAGCCTTCTCCTCAGCTCCACTATTTCTCTTTCCACGTTTTCCCGGTACTGGTTCCACTGAGCTCGCTCTTTCTCCAGCCTGTGATGAAACTGGCGTTCATAGTCACGGACAGTTTCTGTTTAATTATAACAACAATAAGTTGCAAATCACTTCTTTAATCCCCCTGCCGACTTCTGACGGTGACAAAAGCTTATTAAAAAGCTATCAGGTGCTTGGGGCTGAGGTCACAGGGATACACACCAGAGGAGATGCAAAAGAACTATGATTAAAAATTTCCAGTTTGTGCTTGTTTTTTAAAAAAAAGATTAGTACACAAGAACTTAAGAAAAGCCCTGCTGGATCAGACCGAGGCCCATCAAGTCCAGCAGGCTGTTCGCATAGTGGCCAACCAGTTGCCTCCAGGAAGCCCACAAATAAGACAGCTGCAGCAGCATCCTGCCTGTGTTTCACAGCACCTGATTTAACAGGCACGCTCCCCTGATCCTGGAGAGAATGTCTACGCATCATGACCAGTATTCATTTTGACTAGTAGCTGTGGATAGCCCTCTCCTCCATGAACATGTCCACTACCCCTCTTAAAGCCTTCCAAGTGGTTGTTCTGAAGATTGGAGAAGGGTCACTAGAAGAGAGGATTGACACCATTTCTACTCCCCGTGAGTCTTCTGCAATTTAACAAGCTCCTTTGAAGCTTCACATCCCCACAAGGAGAGAAAGGGTTAAGTACAAGCCCTTGTGCCACAAGTTCCCTTCGTGTTTTATCTTGGTTGCCCCTAAACCACAGGTGAAGAAGAAACTCCGGGAATCAGTGGAACAGGCTCCCAAGTACATGTGCAGGGTTCAGGTTTTCCAGTTATGCTGTGGTAAGTTTAAACCACGATTGTTCCCTTAGCTTGAGGCAGTACAACAGATCTGGGCATTAAGAACTGCAATTGCATTTTGCAGACTGAAAAATACTACACAAATAATGAATTATCAAAGCAAGATGTTAGTTTAAAACAGCTGCACTCCAACAAATGTACCATAATGGCCTCTCTCTCTCTCTCTCTCTCTATATATATATATATATATTGAGAGAGAGAGCGAGAGAGAGAGCGAGAGAGAGAGAGCGGCCATTATGGTACACACACACTGTACTCTGATATTTTCCAAATGTTTACAGCCAAGATTTCTACAAATCTGTAACTTACGCAACAAAGGCTGTCATGAATAAAGAAATCTTAAGTCAATTAACTGAATCAGTTTTAACTGATTCATCCACATAGATGTTGCATATGAATAACAATAGCTTTGAGGGGGAGAAAGCACACTTTTATTTCCTATTGTAGATATTTCCTTTTTACCCCACTTTCCCTTACAAGGAGCTCAGGGTAGCATATATGCTTCTCTCTCTTTCTCTGTTTTATCCTTGCAGCAATCCTGTGAGATAGGTTAGTTGAGGGGACGTGACAGGCCCAAGATCACCCCAGTGAGTTTCATGGCAGGTGACGATTTGAACCCGGATCTCCCAGGTCCTAGCCCCCACACTTAACCACTACATCTCGTTAACTCTCGTTATTTTGACAGAACATGCACATCACAGCAAACACTGCCTTAGGAAGAGCATTCCCTTCGGTGTAATGGTAAAAGGGGACTGTCTCCTCTAAAATAGTACACACCACCTGAATTTCTATCAATTTTCATATTAAAAGTCTTGGGGAAAAACAAAAAACAGCACTGTCCAGTTAATGGCAAGGGGCACACCTTTGTGTTTGATCAATCAAGCTGATCAATCAGCTACAAGTTCCAGCACTAAACAATCCGTCCTTATGGCCCAAATGCCAATGAAAGTCACAGCAAATCTATATTAAAGATAGGTTGGAAGGTATGGTCAATATATATAAATCAGTATTTTAGGGATAGAAAAATGACCCTAGGTTTTAGAATTTAAACTTACTTAATTGTAGATTAAGATGAAAATAGCCAAATAATAACTAAAGTAAAAACAGATAAAATCAAAGTGTTGTTCACAAAAGAAAGAATATATTCTAATATTCTGTTTTTTATGAGGAGAGTTGGAAGTCGGTTTCTGTATCGCTTTATATTTCACTTTTTTTCTTTCTTTTTGTGATATTTTCTAAGATGAATGTATTGTGTTGTTTGCATACTTTGTAATATTCTGCATACTTCAATAAAACTAACAAAAATTTTTTAAAAAAAGGAAGTCACAGCAAAGACAACAATTCCATTGATTCCAGTCTAAATTCTGAGACAGACACCTAAATAACAGCCAGCCCCACAATATTTTACAGACATCCTTTTCCATAGTCCAGTAAGAATCTAATTTCTTCTACTCACAAAACAGCAAATTGTTACCCCTTGTATAAATGTTTCATCCAAAGAGAACACTTCTCTCTGTGTTTCCCATACAGATACTTCTCTTTTGCCATGTATGCATATGTCACATCACTGGGTGTGCTTGACTATCTCTTGCTTAATTTAGTCTCTCTCGCACTCAGGGGGGAATTAACGGATATCACGACAACCCGATCCCAAAGATCACACACACGCATGCAGAAGTCGAGCCCAATTCCTTTCTCATGCTCACAGCAGTAAAGGGAAAAACAACAACAAATGTCTTTCACTTGGAAAGCAGCATTTAAAATCCAAGCCACAAAGTCCGCAGACGCATTCCACCACTTAAGAGGCAAAGATGCAGACGCTGCCCCGGAAGAGCACTCAAGAATTACATAATGCTCTGGAAAGCTCCTCAATGCCGAAGCGGTGATGAATGCTAACTTGGCCCCTTCTCCAAATTCCCTTCCATCTGACACTGGTCCCAAAACACCGCTGAAGCAACAAAAACTTTTTAAAAGTAAAAAGCAGTTTGGGATTGAAAATAAAAAGAGAGATCTGCTGAAGAGCAAGCCAGCATGGTGTAGTGGTTAAGAGCGATGGACTCTAATCTGGAGAACCGGGATAGTTTCCCCACTCCTGCACATGTGTGGCAGACTCTGATCTGGAGGACCAGGTTTGATTACCCACTCCTCTACATGAGCGATGGAGGCTAATCTGGTGAACTGGGCTTGTTTCCCCACTCCTGCACATGAAGCCAGCCAGGTGACCTTGGGTTAGTCACAGGTCTCTTAGAGCTCTCTCAGCCTCACCTACCTCATTGTGGGGAGAGGAAGGGAAGGAGATTGTAAGCTGGTTTGATTCTCCTTGAACAGCAGAGAAAAATCAGCATATAAAAACCAACTCTTCTTCTTCTGAAGAAGAAGAACCACCCCAAGTATCTTGCAAGGCAAATCCCCCAACTGTACTTAACGCGCTGTCTCCATGTGACGAAAGCTGTACAAAGCATGTGGTTTAGGAGTAGCTAACCGCATATCAACCAACCATGGTATCACTAAACATATAACGTTTTGGTGCGTGCGCGTGTGTGTGTACAGCAGTTAGACCACTTCCTTCACAGCCCTACCTTTCATTATAGCCTGCAGCGAAGCAACCTCTTCCTGCCATTGCTTCTTCACCTCATCGATAGCTTCCTGCTTTGTGTTCTCAGACACCGTAGCGACGGCTTTAATGTTCTCCATTTCAGCCTGGGCTTCCATGAGCTGAGTCCGCAGTTGCCCCAGATCGTCCTGGGCTGCCTGCAAAACTGCATTTTGCCTTTTCAGATCCTCTGAAATAAAATAAAATACAAAGTATTTCCGCTTCATAGTACGGCACCCTACGGTCAGGTGGTGATGCAGGGAGAGTTCAGTGAAACAGAACTCCGGGCAGCTTGTACTATCGGCTCCCAATCCCAATTCAGCACAGACCTCACATGAACACATGAAGCTGCCTTATACTGAATCAGACCCTTGGTCCATCGAAGTCAGTATTGTCTACTCAGACCGGCAGTGGCTCTCCAGGGTCTTAGGCAGAGGTCTTTCACATCACCCACCCGCTTAGTCCCTTTAACTGGAGATGCAGGGGATTGAACCTGGGACCTTCTGCATGCCCAGCAGATGCTCTAGCACTGAGCCACGGCCCCTCCCACAATGAGTGTCATCTCGGCACTGAGTGTACTGTTTTATTCAACCAACAGAATCGTTGGCACTTCATTTATGCCTCAACCACACAAATGGTTATTACTTTGTGCCTCAGTTCACTTTGTGCCTCAGTTCTGCTTCAGGGTCTAAAACAGGGGTGCAGAACTCAATTGTTAACAAGGGCCGGAAATGACATAAATGTCACTTGGTTGGGCCGGGCCATCCCTTGCCAGCCCAGATTGAAAGTTTGGGGGGGGGGGCTACCTCGCGGGCCAGATAAGAGCTCTCATGGGGCCGGATCTGGCCCTCGGCCTTACGTTTAACACCCCTGGTCTAAAAAAAATTCTTAGTCCTATAACAGAACTTTCACATCACTGCTACAGAGTTGCACCTCCTCCTAATCTAAGGAAACTGATAGTCAAAGCTTCCTTGAACTTCTGAAAGTTCAGAGGAAAGAAAGCCCAGAATAATATTAGAAAGAAAAGCACACATTTCAATCATCCTCAGAACAATTCTCTCCACCAATGTGGTGCTTCAGACACATTTGAGAGTTATTAGAGCCCATCTCAAGAATCTATTTAAGCAGCATCCCCTCTAAGAGTTTTCGGCTAAACATGAGGAAGAACTTCCTGACAGAGCGGTTCCTAAGTGGAACAGGCTTCCTCGGGAGGTGGCGGGCTCTCCTTCATTGGAGGTTTTTAAGCAAAGGCATGAACATCTGACATCAATGCTGATTCTGTAAACTTAGGCAGATCAAGAGAAGGAGGGCAGGAAAGGTTGTGTAAGTGCTTGGCTCTTGTAACTTTTTCTTACTTGCCCAGGGTAACACCAATCGCCACTTTGGGGTCAGGAAGCAATTTTCCTCCAGGCCAAATTGGCCAGGGATCCTGGAGAGGTTTTTTTTTTTTTTGCCATCTTATGGGCATGGAGTAAGGGTCACTGGGGTGTGTGGGGGTGAGGTAGTTGTGAATTTCCTGCATTGTGCAGGGGGTTGGACTAGATGGGGCTCCCTCCCAAATCTATGATTCTACGATTCTAATCTATTCAGGACTTTAATGTCTAGGCCTTCCTCACTGCTGTCGTTCACAGTGTGCACAGTCTTTCACCTCTCTTGATGTGGTTCATAAATTGCCTGGGTTTTACCGATAAAGGCATCAGAGTTGGGGTTCCATCTCCCGCCCTTCTGAAAGCCAGTTTTTCATTACAAGCAAAGTGTTCTTCACCTGCATTCCCAAGGGCTGTGATAAAGCAGCCCGCATAAAACAATGCAGGCATTCCCAGGTAGTCATGATTTGTTTTTTTAATCCAAACAAATGGGGCCGTCAGCTTACAGTGGAGACTTTGGGATAGCGGGGAGGGGCCGTGGCTCAGTGGCAGAGCATCTGCTTGGCATGCATAAGGTCCCAGGTTCAATCCCCGGCATCTCCAGTTAAAGGGACTAGGCAAGTAGGTGATGTGAAAGAACTCTGGCTGAGACCCTGGAGAGCCGCTGCCGGTCTGAGTAGACAATACTAACTTCGATGGACCAAGGGTCTGATTCAGTATAAGGCAGCTTCAAGTGTTCATGTGCTCAACACTGTCTCCAGACATCAGTTGTTGCCTCCTGAGGTGTTCTCTGAACTCATGCCTTAGAAGGCCAAGCTAAAAATAGCTACATGTATAACTAGGTAAGTCAGACTAATCAGCAGCTGTTCAATGGTATGACCCATGAACAAGCAGCAAGTGTTCAACACTACCCTCCTTTTAAAGTTATTGTGGTTTGTGATATTTCACATTTGAGCAATGACTCATGTTGGACCCTGAGGTTTGAAAACCATTCATGACACACAATGCAAGAAACCTTCTTCAGTAAAAAAAAAAATTCCCGCCATCGTATTAACGTGGTTTATACTCTCCATTCTGACACATTAAGAACTAACATTTTCTATCATTCCAGATACACAATACCTCGTTTTAGGTTTATTGAGCCCCTCATACTGAGAATGGGACCCGACAGGGAAAGAGAAAAGATAGAAAAGCTCCTACAAGGAGATAATCCTTCAATCACCTCTCAGGTGGCAAAATTTTGTACGGCAGCAATGAAAATTCGTTGCCAGAGAGTAGTCTCTTAGTCCAAATGGCAGATGTAAAACAGAGTTGCACTTACCTGTAACTGCTGTTCATTGATTTCTTCGGTGCAGACACACATGTGGGACTGCGCCTGCGCGCAGGCCTACCGCCGGAAACTTTTTTAGCCTTAAGCCTCAAACTGGGGATGCCCCTCCCACCACAGGCGGGGTCGGCCTTCGCGCCGAAACGTCCGCATGCTCCTGGGCGGGGCATCCCCCCTCCTCAGTTCCTTGCCCGCTGCCGACCAAGATCAATGGCAGGTAAGTAATAGGTTAACATACACTAATTATCCTTTCCTTTCTTCCTTTTTTTTTTTAGGTCGACAGCGGGGTTGGAAGGGAGGGATGTGTGTCTGCACCGAAGACATCAATGAACAGCAGTTACAGGTAAGTGCAACTCTGTTTTCATCTTCTGTCTTCGGTGCAGCCCCACATGTGGGATTTTAGCAAGCTTACCCATCAGGAGATGGGGTCGACTAGGAGAAAAATGTCTGGAGGACTGCTCTGCCAACTGCTGCATCTTTTCTGGCCTGCAGATCCAGCGCATAGTGTCTCATGAACGTGTCCTCCGATGACCACGTCGCCGCTCTACAGATGTTGAAGGAAAATAACAAGCACTGATGGCTACTGGATTTTTAATAATTAAGATTGCTGAGCTGGCTGCGATTTTCCTGAATATAATCCCGAGAGTTGAGTAGGACGATGGCCCCGCCCTTGTCAGCTTCCTTAATGGTTAAATCGGGATTATTGGCCAATTTAATTAAAGCCTCACATTCATCTTTGGAAAAATTATTTCCTTGGAACCTGCGTCTTTTTTCCAGTTTAGTAAGGTCTTTAAGAACCTGATGGTGGAATGTCGTTATTAAATGACTGCAAGAGGAGGGAGTGTAAGTAGAACATGGTCGAAATGTCCGAATTGGGGTGGCAGATTCGCCAAAATGTTCCCTTAATTTAATTAGTCGGACCAACTTAAATATGTCAATGCGGGTTTGAAAAGCTGAGTAGGTGGGTTTGGGAACGTACCCCAAACCCAAATTTAAAACCTGTTGTTCTGTAGGAGATAATACATAATCAGATATATTGACTATGAGATTGCTCTGCGCCGGCCGCGCCTGGGAAAATAATTATATCCCCGGCCTCTCCTGGGTCTTAAAGAGTATTCCCTGAATGAGGAGCGGCTGGAAAGGCTAGAGGAATCACTCTCAGTTTGATTTTGACGGGTATATGTCGCCTATCGGGATCCTTCTGTGGAGAGCAGTGGAAGAGCCCTGTGCCCTAGTGGAGTGAGCCCTAATCTTAAGGGGACATGGCACCTTTGCTTGTTTGTAGGCGATCCTAATTGCCAAGACCACCCATCTCGCTATAGACTGGTTTCCCTTTCCTGGGTCCCTGGTAGCAAACAAAAAGTGAACTAGACTTTCTAAAGTGCTTAGTTCATTCAATAATAAAGAATGGCGCGCTTCAAATCAAGAGTGTGGAGCGTTTTCTCTTCTTGAGAGGCAGGATTGGGAAAGAAGACTGGCAAGACTAAGTCTTATGCCAGATGAAACGTGGAGATAATCTTGGGTCTAAACCTAATACTGGGGTGGAGAACTACTTTCTCATTATAGACCTTGAGAAAAGGACTGTCAATACGTAGAGCTGCTAGCTCTCCCACTCTTCTAGTTGACGTGACTGCCACCAAAAAAGCTATCTTAGCTGACAACACTGAGAGATGGACCTGAGCCAAGGGTTCAAAAGGATCCAGCATGAGTTTTGCAAGGACCAAAGATAGTGACCACTGGGGGGCTAACCTGGGGTTTGGTGGAAACATATTGTTAAGGCCCTTCAGAAAACGTTTGGACAGAGGGTGGGAAAAAACCGTATACCCCTCTACCCTGTCATGAAAAGCTGAAATCGCTGCAAGGTGTACACGCACCGACGAGACTGACAGGCCTCTCTTGGTTAATTCTAAAAGGTAGTCTAAAACCCTGGGGAGAGGACAGACAAAAGGGGAATAGCCGCCATGGCTCGCCCAGTCAAGGAATCTGTCCCATTTCCTGTCATAGGAGTCGCGAGTTGAAGGCCTCCTCGCTTGCAGGAGTACCTCCTGTACTGAAGATGAAAAACCCACTAAAGATTGGGTAGAATTCTACACGCTGTGAGGTGAAGCCTCTGCACATCGTGGTGTGCTAGGTCGCCCCAACAAAGCAAATTCGGATGACAGGGAAGAGTTCTGTAGTTCTCTCCTGCCAGTTGCATCAGTTGAGTGAACCAGATTTGTCTTGGCCACCAAGGTGCTATCAGAATGCAGTCAGTGTTGTCTGCTGCTATCTTTCCCAAGACCCTTGCTAGTAGGGGGAAACGCATAGAACAGGTAGTTGGACCAAGTGATCTGGAACGCATCCCCCAGTGAAGTTGGATCGTTCCCTGCTAGAGAGCAAAAATCTACTGCTTTCTTGTTGCACCTGGTCGCAAATAGGTCTATCTGGGGGGTGCCCATTCCTGAAATATGGGTAGAAGGAAGGGGTCCTGCAGTTCCCACTCGTGATTGGTGGTAAATTCCCTGCTCAGGGAGTCTGCCCAAGTGTTGTGTATTCCCGCTATGTGGATAGCCCTTAGCTCTATGTTGTTTGCCAGAGCCATCTCCCAAACTCTCTGTGCCTCCCTGCAAAGAGGAATGGAGCCCGTGCCCCCCTGTTTGTTGACATAGAACACGGTACAGGAATTGTCTGAGGATATTGTTCTGGAGGATATCTGCGAAAGAGTTAAGTACGTAACGTACAGCCTGTAATTCCAGAAAATTAATGTGTAGGGATGCCTCTCTAGAGCTCCACCTGCCCTGAATGGAACGATTTCCACAATGACCTCCCCAACCCTCCATGGAGGCGTCTGTAGTGAGAGTAAAATCTGGGCTCCAGATAGGGAGGAACGCTCTTCCAGCATTGGAGTCTAACACAGCACCAATAAATTGTGCCTTGGGGGAAGGATCCAATTTTGATTTCTTTAAATTGACCCTCAGACCAAGCTTGACGCAGGTGGATAGGACAAGGTGCAGATTGGCAGATAGCGTGACTGGGTCGGTGGCTGTGAGTAGCCAGTCATCGAGGTAGGGATAAATGCTACAACCCTGATCTCCGAAGAATGACATCACAACTGCCATACACTTAGTGAAAACTCTGGGAGCTGTGGCAAGACTGAATGGGAGGACGGAGTACTGGAAGAATTCATACCCATAATGAAACATGAGGAAACGTCGATGGTCTGGGTGGATGGACACATGAAAGTATGCATCTTTAAGGTCCAAGACTGCAAACCAAATGTTGGGTGTGATGAGTTCCATAACAGAGGGTAGGGAGACCATCCTGAACTCTGAAACTCTCAAACATTTATTTAGAAACCTGAGATCAATGATGGGTCTAGAATCCCCATCTTTTTTGTCGACCATGAAAATCCTAGAAAAGAAACCAGAACAAGGGGGATTAACCTTTTGAACAGCACCCTTTAGGAGAAGTTCTTCTAGTTGGGGTGCAAAATCCGGAAAGGGGTTATCTCCTGCTAAACTGGCGGGAGAGCAAACGGGGACAAACTTGAATTCCAAGCGGTAGCCCTCGGAAATAACCCTGAGGACCCAGGCGTCTGAACAAATGGTCCGCCAGGCCTCATAAAACTTTGACAACCTATTTAAGAACGGTAACTCTTCTAGGTTGGACTGTGGAACTAGTCAGAACTTTTGGGAGGACTGTCTTTGGTCCTTATGCTGAACGTTGGGAGCTGGACGTTGCTTAAAGCTATGCTTTGGTTGGGCCTGTTGGCTGTGGTGTTGGAATTTCCCTTGCTGAGGATACGGTTGAAACCTCTGGAACCGTTGATATTTGTTAAACGAAGGGCCGAAGTTCTGCTAACGGTACTGTGGCTTGTCCCGTTGCTGCTGTTGGAAAGGGTGGGCCACTCCCAGGGATCTTGCTGTTTGACGATCCTTCTTTAAATTTGTGAGGAACTCAGTGGTGGTGGAGGCGAAGAGAGTGTCCCCTTCGAAGGGAAGGTCTTCGATGTGTGACCTTGTATCCAATGGGAGGGCCGTAGTACGAAGCCACGAATGACGTCTCAGGGTGACTGCCGAGGCCATCGTTCTAGCTGTCGGCAGCGTGCTTGCCAGCGTTAATTTCTTGCCTTGACAGGCGGGTGGCTTCCGCTTGAATTAAACGTAAGGTGCTTTTAGATTCCTCGGGAAGCAGTTCAATGTGAGGGGCTGCCTTCTCCCACAGGAAGAGTTGGTACCCCCCCATGATTGTTTGGTAGTTAGCGATGCGGAAGCTTAGGGCTGAAGAGATGTAGGTTCTTCTGCCTAATTGGTCTAACCGTTTGCTTTCCTTGTCTGCGGGCGTCGAGTGTGGGCCCTGTCTCTGTCTGGATTGCATCTCAGTAGTCACTATAGAGGAGGGAGGAGGATGAATCATGAGGAATTCTGCCGACTCAGGCTTTATTCTATAGAGATTCTCAATCTTCTTAGATGATGCAGGGGTGGATTCAGGTTTTTTCCAAATCGATTTGGCAACTTCGGAGAGCCCCTCTAAGATAGGAAAGGAGGCAATACTTGGGGCATCAGGGTACAGACAACTGAAGATTTTGTCCTTAGGCCTGTTATCGGCTGTTGAAATGTTGATATCAAGGGCTTCAGCCATCCTTATCATTTGTTCTGTCCTCAGTTTCAAGTCCTCCGAAGGGGATATAGCGTCCGTGTCTCCTACCAGCTCATCTGGTGAGGGTTCCGAGACTCCTTCAGAACTCTCAACTGAGTCTCTGGCTTCCGAGTCTTCTGGATCCGAATCCCCTCTGGGCGTCCGCTGGGTTAGCGGGGTGAAGGGGGAAGGGAGTTGAGGTGTCTTGAGAACCACTGGCTCTCCCTGGATGGATAGTTGTCTGAACCTGCAAAACTCAATCCAGTCTTTAACGAGCTCTGGTGAGATGGTGGGTGCAGACGTAGAAGGAGCGGGTTGGAGAATCTGTTGCGGTACCGAGGGGGTCGGTACCAGGGATGATGGATCCAACGGGTCCGGATCCGAGACGAGCAGAGGGTCCTCTAATGGCTCTAGTTCAATGTCGGAAAAGGACTGGAGTGGAGAGCCCAAGTGGGGAGATGGTGTCCTCGGTACCAGGGTCGGTGCCGGTTGAGAGAGGTTTGGATCCGAGGTCTTAGACGTTGGCGCGGTCTTCTTGTGTACTGAGTGACCGGATCCAGAATGCTTCTCCTGGTGCTTGGATTTGTGTTTATGTTTTTTGGCCACGTGGGTCGGATCCGAGAGTGTCGGATCCGAGGGCTTCGGGGTCGTGCTGGCACCGGGGGTCGGTACCGATTGTGTCGACTGCGCGTCTCCCGGAGTTCTGGAACCCGTCGAAGAGGAGGGCGCTGAAAGGGCTCTTTTCCAGAGTTCGGTGCTCAGCTGGTGCGTGCGAGCATTGCGAGACCGGGTAGAGAAGCCTTGGCATATTAAACATTTCGAAACGTTGTGCCCCTCGCCCAAGCAGCTTAAGCAAAGATCATGCTGATCTGAGTGCGGCATCTTAGCAGAGCATTTTTTGCAGAGTTTGAATGGGGTTTTGGGGGCCATCGCGGCTCTCAGCACGGGGCCGAGGGGACCGTAAGAGGAGATTTCTCTTTCCCTTTTTAGGATCTTCTGAGACTGGGGAAACAGAAGGAAGGGAGCTGGCTAGGCGGGCTACGCACGGCTCTAAACGACTTACAGATGATAATGAAGAAAACGACGAGTCTGAGGTAAGGCGAAAAGCTCTGATCTAAGCGGCGGCAAAAAAGGAACTGAGGAGGGGGGGATGCCCCGCCCAGGAGCATGCGGACGTTTCGGCGCGAAGGCTGACCCTGCCTGCGGTGGGAGGGGCATCCCCAGTTTGAGGCTTAAGGCTAAAAAAGTTTCTGGCGGTAGGCCTGCGCGCAGGCGCAGTCCCACATGTGAGGCTGCACCGAAGACAGAAAATGAACTTGGATGTTATTTATTTTATTTTCTTAAGTGATTTAAGACTCGGACTGTAAACCTTTGTTGGTAAGACCATTTTAGTCCATGTATCTTGTTTTATCTGGCCAAGGGCTGTAAAAAAAAAAAAATCATTCCAGATAACCTACAGCTTACCTTCCTTCGCCAGGTACAGCTCTTTAAATTTTGCCCTCTTTTGATTAAACTCTTGCTCAAGTTGCTGTTTTGTGCGCAGAAATTCAGCATTCACTTTTTCCAATTCTGCTACCCGTTGAAGGAGTGCTAAAATGACAAACAAGATTTAAAAAAGAGCCATGAGATTGACAGTCAAAAGAGCCACATATCTTCATGAACGCATTTAAAGCAATAGTTCTTGCTCTCTGAGCATGACAGGAAATGCAAGAGCCTATCCAGATGACAGCTTCGCCCTCAGCAATACAGGTATCACAAAAAAGAGGTACCAACTTGGTACAGGATTATCGAGTAACAATTATTCTTCTGGACTCCCCACTCCAATCCGATTTCTCTGTCTTTCAGTTGGGTTGGAAGGGATGAACACAGGGCCTTGTACACAAAGATCCAAAATGGCGACCAGCACGCTGCTGTGTCATGTTCTCCTGCCAGAATTTTAGAGATTTAGCATTTATTTTAGCTCATTTTAATTTTAATTGGAGAGGTTGCTGTTTATCTCTAGCAGTCCCAGGTAATTAATTTCCTGTACTCCAGCTGGACTTATCTTTGTTGTGGTTGTAAACCATGAGCCCACGTCTGAGACGGAAAAGAAAATGGAGAAGGAACTCAGGCCAGCTTTCTCCAACAAAGTCTACAAAACAATTGAAAATTGACGATTTTATTCCCTCCAAAGACGATGTAAGTGGCTTATCAGCTTTTTACTCTTCAAATAGGTACAAGGCACTTGATGTTTTGGAGACTGAGCAAGACAGAACAGGGCCTTGTATAACCCTTGTGGGTCTTGCGAATATAAGGGTCTGCCAAATCATTATGCCTGACATCACAAACACTTTTTACTTGGAAGCGCTCTGACTAGCCTGAAGGATGGATTTCACCCTTCACAGAAAGAACACGGAGCTCACTTCTGCCATGTTCACACCTGCAATCGTGTGGGGAAACAAAGCACAGACCAGACTGAATGCCAAGATAGTTGGATGCTATTTCTACAACTGCAGCAGCGCACTTTTCAGCCATCAATTATTTAAAATATTTATATGTCTTCTTTTTGGCTTATGTAAGCCCTTATACCCCCTTTCAAAAAGTTTAAACACAATCCTAACAAATTACAAAATAAAAATCATTAAACTTCAGCAAAGCAGAAGTCACTAATCAAAAAAACAAACAAGGATAAGCAGCAAGAACTGTTAATTAAGGAGCTTAAATGCTCTCCTACAGAGTTTTGCTTTAGCCCAATATTAAAATGCATCAGAGAGGTGACAGGTGGAATTATCTAAGGAACAGGCACCAGTATAGAAAAGTAGCAGTGGCTAGAAATGTGAAGGCTGGTGGGGGGGGGGGAGGGTCTTTTCGATCTCCCTTCCCAAGACTTTTCAATTCTTCCAAGCATAAAAACTGAAAGTTTTGGGGAGCATATGTTGCACCAGATGGTACCTCCCTCTCTCTACCTCTACCTCTCTCTACATCTCTCTCTGTCTATATTTTAATTTTGCTCAAAATTTGTGATTCCCTCCCCCCTCCCGAAAACAATGGGCGGGGGGAGGGTTGCCCATGGCTTAATAATCTCTGGAAACTTTACATCTGTAGCAGACGCACACAGAGAAGGACCTCAGAGGAAGAAAATAATTTGTAGGTAGGCTTGTATCAGAATCATGACAATAGGAGTTAACTACAGCCTGGTTCAACTCCCCTGTTCCGTGCGTGCCATCACATTTGGGATTTCTTGAACAGAGGGTGCCGAAAACACAAAACAAAATACCTAACAGCGCGATCCAATGCATAGCTACTCTAGTCTATGTCCGCTGAATTCAATGGGCTTAGACTGGAGCAGCTATGCACTGGACAGCACTACTAGGAAATGGCGTTAGGAGAGGGCTTCTACTTCCATGCTCTCTGCACGGCTGTCTGCATTTGATCAGGAGCAGCGGGCTCACTGATCCCTTCATCCTACTGCTACACAGATACTGCCGCAAATGGCTGGAACAGTCATAAGGACTCTGACCACTGGCTTGCACTTTGTAGCTGAAAAGACCCATTTCTTTTGAAAAGAGCCAACTTTTTTTTTAGCCGCACACCTTCTTTATGATTCAAGATCGCATACTACTCTTTATTGGACAATAAGCCCCCACCCACCCAAACACACACCACTCAAAAACTACCGAAACCTTTTCCCCTCCATTTGAGTCATCAAGGAAAAGGGGGTTTCTGTTTTATCTGGCATATTAGCCACAAATAAAATTTATGGATTGATTGATTATAAGAAAGGGGGGCAGTCTTAAATTCACATATAAGTTTCAAGTATATACAGGAGCAAAAATAACTTACGTATAACCTTTCTTTTTTTTTTTAGAGGGACTGTCTTACATTCATGGTTTCCTGGGTAACTATGGTGGTATCCCATTTTTTTTCTGACCACCGCTGTGGATTGTGCAGGACCTGGGCAGCCCTAATGGGGAAGGGGGGGGGACCAAAGGGGAACAGGAACCGGCATGACCCCGGCGCCAGTATTAGCGCCACTTGTGCCGGCGTGGGGCAATTTATGCTGGTTATGGTGAGCCGCGTCCCTTTTTGCAGGTGCCAGATTATGTAGCCCCCTGGCACTCAGGCGTAGCCCCGTGGAACTCAATGGACAGTTTCATGGGGTTTTCCTGAAACTCACATTTTCGGCTTGCTGCACATGGCAGCAAGCTGCATAGGGGGCGATGTGGCTGGGCCGGCCCCAGCTGCAGCAGAACCACCATCCCCTTAGGATTGCGCAGTAAGTGAGATTTCTTCCCCTTTACAGATGCACTTTAGCTCCTGAGCTATTTACAGATGAAAGACAGGGGTAAACTAGAAGCACGGCTCTTTAAAGAGAAGTACACGGGTAATCTGATCTATTCACTGGGCTCTTCAGGTGTACCAGCTACCTCTTCCCACACTGCCTCTATGAAAAATGAGATAAATATCTGTGTAGGAATCTGAGTGGTTGACAACTCTGGATGACTCCATACAACTTCCTGGAAGACTACTTTACTTCGAGGGGGAACACAGTGACATACTCCTCCACATAAAGTGCACATGAATAGACCAAGTGGTACCAACTGCTGAATAAGTCTAACAGAAGTACTTAACCCTACATGTGTTTGTTCTTAACAGCCACAATCTGAAAAAATAATTATTTAATTATACAGCCCACTAAGATGTTTGCCAGCTAAGGAGCAAAAATGTTATTAGTTACATTTATATGCCGCTTTTCCTCACAGCTCAAAGCAATTTACAGTTTCTCATCTCCCATATTGCAGAAGCCATGCAACTCTTGTATGACTGGTTCCCCCACCCCCGCCCCCCCCACACACACAGTTCTTGGGTAATCTGACCAGCAGTTGGATGGACAGGAGATAGCCTGAAATTCCAGCAGAGGGGAAGGTCAGAGGTTGGACATCTTCTGGGCATGGAGAAGGGGTCACTGGGGGTGTGGGGGAGGGAGGTAGCTGTGAATTTGTGTAGGGGAAAGAGGAGGAGGAGGAGGAGAGTTAGTTTTTATATGCCAACTTTCTCTACCACTTAAGGAAGAATCAAACCGGCTTACATTCACCTACCCCCCCCCCAACAACAGACACCCTGTGAGGTAGGTGGGACTGAGAGAGCTCTAAGAGCTGTGACTAGCCCAAGGTCACCCAGCTGGCTTCATTTGTAGGAGTGGGGAATCAAACCCGGTTCTCCAGAGTAGAGTCCACCGCTCCAAACCACCACTCTTAACCACTACACCACGCTGGCTCGGGAGGTCCCTTCCAACTCTATGTTTCTATGATTCTAGGTTTCATCTTTTCTACAAAGGTACTTGCAGCTTCCTACCTCTTCTACTCTGCCTTCCATTTCAACCCTTCCTACCGCCCCAACACCTCAGCCAGGCATTGTCTATACATGAAACAGAAAGATGGTACAACACACAGTATCACTTCAGATTGTAGGCAGAACATAATCATTTCTGTGTACTCTTCTACATAAAACCCCCTCTGCAAATTAAAAATGCTAACCTACTACGAAGGAAGTTCTAGCCTAGCATTCTGCTTACTGTGCTCACTGCCTACCTTTAGGAAGGGTGTTTTTATTTTGTTTTATATATATATATATATATACACACACACAACACTAAAAATGTTACCTTCCCTATAATCTATAGTGATATAGGCCATTCTACCACCTCAAACTTCACTGTATCATTCCCACCAAATTCTGCTGCATGTTTAGACCAGTGGCTGCTGGAACTACCAAGATAGAGGTGAAACAGGAAGAAAAGCCAGAAAGAAACTCATAGTATCCACTGGGGGGAAGAGCAGTCAGGCGTTTGCAATGCATTCTGAACTCATCCTGCCCTGCATATTCAGGATAATGATCATGCTATCACACATATGAGAACCGATGTGGTGCAGTAGACAGCATCAGATAGCATCACCTGGGAGACCCTGGTTCGAAACCCCCACTCTGCAATGGAAGCTTACTGGTTAAGCCTTGGGCCAGTCACACACTCAGCCTAACCTACCTCACAGGGTTGTTCCAAGGATAAAATGGAGGACAATGATATAAGCCTCTCTGGTTCCCCACTGAGGAGAAAGGAGGGGCATAAATGCTGTAAATAAAATTTAAAAATAAATATGACATCATGAATAAACGCTCGTAACTGAGACTTTACTTGCTTCAGGTCCTGACTTACCTTCTGCCTTGACTTTACACACAAACGGGGAACCGAAATCAATGACGCGATTACAGAACAGCAAGACTACATAAAGCCTGAAGAACCAATTCCAGCTTATGTGTGGTGTAGTGGTTAAGAGTGGTGGTTTGGAGCATTGGACTCTGATCTAGAGAGCCAGGTTTGATTCCCCTCTCCTCCACATGAGCAGCGGACACTAATCTGGTGAATCAGGTTGGTTTCCCCACTCCTCCACATGAAGCCAGCTGGGTGACCTTGGGCTAGTCACAGCTCTCTTACAGCTCTCTCAGCCTCACCTACCTTACAAGGTGTCTGTTGTGGGGAGGGGAAGGGAAGGTGATTGTAAGCCAGTTTATTTCTTCCTTAAGTGGTAGAGAAAGTTGGCATATAAAAACCCAACTCTTCTTCTTCTTACAGTTAAGCACCTCACCATTAAATGACCATGTCCATAAGCTACACCAAATGACACAACAACAGTAGAATCATGGCGTAAAAGCTAAAATTTGTTATCACCCCCTTCACACTTGCTTATTTGAAAGGCATTATGGTTTCCAACATCCAGAGGTGTACTTCACCAGGTCAGCAAGTATCATGAAACCTCAAGCCAGATTTTAAAATCCAGAAGACAGCTACAAATGATAAGTCTCCGCGCTCAACAAACACGAAAATTCCAAGGTTGTGTAAAATGACTACTGAAGATTAGCCAAATCCCATAATCAAAGCTTCGAATGATGCTCCACTGTATTAAAACAGCAGCAGTACATTTCATTAAGGGACAAAAGTTCATCTTCTGTTCTGTTCCACAAAAACATTTTGTTCCCAACCCCATGGGTAGACACACAGCCATTGCTTTTTTAATAATAGCCCTGTTACTGCAGGATCTGAATCAATACACTTATGCATTCGAATCAGAACGGTTTACATAGCATGCATAGTGATTATACACTAAAAACAGTATTTTTGAAGCGTTAACTGTAGTAGCCCAGTCTGGCTTCTCCATCAACCGTTGGTCAAAAACTCTCCCACACAAGCCTCTCCCCAATTCTCTCCCTTCCACAGCACAGATCTTCATATCTTAAAGTACCTTTTGACACCACAGGTTCCCAGCTTCTGACCTTTACCTATCCTACTTGATCACATCCTGGCAATTTGTGGAACTTTGTAGTGCTATAAGGCAACGAAGCTAGACATTTTCCCCAAAACCATCACCATTATTTGTCAGAAAAGCACAGCACTCTATGAAAACATACATTAAAGAGCAAACTGTATTGCCCTTCTGAAGTTTCAAGAGCTTTTAAAGTAACCAGATTTATATTTTACTTGCTCGCCCATAATGCCTAACATCAACCCACAACGGCTCAAGTCTTCTACATGGAGGACTACATTAACATGGTAAAATTGCCTTCCTTCAAATCTTGTTCTAGAAGACATTCAGTGTAATTTCTATACACACACACAAACATTTAAGGCAACAATACAGAATACCCATCAAGGGGCCAGAGGCTCCTTGTGAACTGGTTGTCAGGTAAAAGAACTATAACAGAACATTATATCCCACATGCAATCCAGGAGCAAAGATATTATTTCACTGGCAGAAAATGGAAATAAATAAAATGCCAGGAAACCACTTTGCTACAATCACCAATTTGACTTTGAAGGTGCAGAGTCCTTTACGGTCCTTAATGTGGCTTATCCTCACAACAATTTTCTAAGGGTAAGTCACCTTAATAAGAGAACTGGGGTTGAGAGAGGTAAACAGATTAAGTTTTACAGTGCAGCAGCATCTAGGTCATATTGTACCACACACTAGATTATGTTGCAAGTGGCCGCTTCTAAATTTCCATTCTGTTCATGCACAAAGCTCTCTCCCATCAGCAGAGCAGGTCCCATTAGTTCCCAAGATCTTAATGGGCTAAGAGAAAGGCTGGCACGCTCAAACCTACCCCCCAACAACATCAGGGCTGATTCAAGGACTAGGGGAAGAGATGCAACATCGACCCCAAAATAAACAGGGGGGGGGAAGAAGAAGAGTTGGTTTATATATGCCGACTTTCTCTACCACTTAAGAGAGACTCAAATCGGCTTACAATAACCTTCCCTTCCCCTCCCCACAACAGACACCCTGTGAGGTAGGTGGGGCTGAGAGAGCTCTAACAGAACTGTAACTTGCCCAAGGTCACCCAGCTGGCTTCATGTGTAGGAGTGAGGAAACAAATCCAGTTCACCAAATTAGCCTCCGCCACTCATGTGGAGGAGAGGGGAATCAAACCCGGTTCTCCAGATCAGACTCCACTGCTTCCAAACCACCGTTCTTAACCACTACACCACGCTGGCTCCCAAAACCAAAATACTCAAGGTGGCTAAGTAATCGTACTGCCACCTGAATCTCAGGCATACATGTGCAAATAAGAAGGGGCTGGCCCTAAACCCTGGAAGGATCTGAAGGCTAAGCAAGAATTGTAATTATTTCTTCTCTGGAAGGTTTCCCCAGCATTGTGTTTGTGCAGCTGCGCTCCCATTCCATACTCGGTAACGTAATCTTCCATATTTAATGACAGTGGCCATGCATGTAGTAAACAAAGCTCGACAGGCCTAGGGCCCTGATGGAACACCACCTGACTGAAACTGGAGACTGGAACGAGACACAGAGCCGGGTACTTTGTAGACACCGGTATTGGGATTCGCCACGCAGCAGCTAAAATTCATACCACACAGCTACGACCGTTCTGTTCATTCCCGTGATTTCGGAGGGCCTCTTTTTTTTAAACAGTTCTGACATTTTGTGTTTACAAACATTTAAAGCAATACTGCAATTTCTGGAAAAAGCTGTCATAACAGTTTGCAGGAAGGCTCTGAAACGGACTTATTGAAATTCCACAATTCCACCCCCCAGCCTTTCTTTTGGCTGAGTATCCAACTACCCATCCCCTTATTTCAGAAGTGTTGGTTCTTTGTTTGGAATCTGAAATAGGGAAAAAAAGAGAGAGGAGGGGGCAAGGTGTGTGGAAATTATTTTCTTCTCTTATCTCTGGAGCAGAAGGTTCAAGGTCGAAGGGCCTTTGCCCCCAACTGGACGGCTGAGTAGCCCTGAAGATTGTTTGACTTGATTGGGATGGACTTGGTCTCTCCACAATCACTGTTAATGTACACTGAAATCCTCACATTTCCCTCCCCTAGGGGAAGCGCCTTAAAATAAATCAAGGACACATTTGAAATTACAGAGCATACCGCAGAGAAATGCAGAGGGGTGGTGGAAGGCTACAGAAGTAGCAGCCCCCCTGACCATGAACAGGCATGGAAAATAACCTCCAAACTTCGGCAGATCAGTACTGCAAAGTTCTACTTAGGAGAACAAAGTATCAAGTCAAAGAGGTTGTTAGTACAGAATAAATTTAGGGTTCAAAAAGCCGGTCATAACACCAAAAAAGATTTTTTAAAAAGATTTATTCTTCTCATACAAAACCATATCTACCCCAAATTGTAATGTTTAAATTTTATTTCAAAAGATCTTTCTTCATTCCTCCCTGTCCAACCCTCTTCAAGAATCCACCATGATGAAATATCCCTTTAAAATCTCAACTACAATAAGGACATATAAGCACATAAGAACATAAGAAAGGCCCTGCTGGATCAAACCAAGGCCCATCAAGTCCAGCAGTCTGTTCACACAGTGGCCAACCAGGTGCCTCTAGGAAGCCACTAACAAGACGAGTGCAGCAGCACTATCCTGCCTGCGTTCCACTGCACCCAAGATAATAGGCATGCTCCTCTGATACTCGATAGAATAGGTATGCAGCATGACTAGTATCCATTCTAATTAACAGCCATGAATACACCTCTCCTCCATGAATATGTCCACTCCCCTCTTAAAGCCCTCCAAGCTGGCAGTCATCACCACTTCCTGGGACAGGGAGTTCCACAATTTAACTATGCGTTGTGTGAAAAAATACTTCCTTTTATCTGTTTTGAATCTCTCGCCCTCCAGCTTTAGCAGATGACCCCGTGTTCTGGTATTATGGGAGAGGGAGAAAAAACTTCTCCCTGTCCACTCTCTCCAAACCATGCATAATTTTATAGACCTCTATCATGTCTCCCCTCAGCCGCCTTCTTTCCAAGCTAAACAGCCCTAAGTGTCTTAACCGCTCCCCATAGGACAGTTGCTCTAGTTCCCTAATCATTTTGGCTGCTCTTTTCTGCACCTTCTCAAGCTCTGCAATATCCTTTTTTAGGTGTGGTGACCAGAACTGTACACAGTATTCCAAGTGCGGTCTCACCATAGATTTGTACAAGGGCAGTATGATATCAGCAGTTTTATTCTCTATTCCTTGTCTAATTATAGCCAGCATGGAATTTGCCTTTTTTACATCAGCCGCACACTGGATTGACATCTTCATTGACATCTTCTTTCTTGGTCTGTCGCTGCCAGCACAGATCCCATCAGTGTATATGTGAAGTTGGGATTTTTTGCCCCAATATTCATCACTTTACACTTACTCGCATTGAATCTCATTTGCCATTTTAATACCCATTCTTCCAGTATGCAGAAATCCTTCTGGAGCTCTTCACAGTCCGATTTTGTTTTAACCACCCTAAATAATTTAGTGTCATCTGCAAACTTGGCTACTTCACTGTTTAACCCCAACTCCAGGTCATTGATGAACAGGTTGAAAAGCACCGGTCCCAACACAGATCCCTGAGGCACCCCACTGCTCAAATCCCGCCATTGTGAGAACTGACCATTGATTCCTACTCTCTGCTTCCTATTTTTCAGCCAGCTCTCAATCCATAAGAGGACTTGTCCTCTTATCCCGTGACTATGAAGTTTGCTTAGCAGTCTTTGGTGGGGGACTGTCAAAAGCTTTTTGGAAATCCATATACACAATATCCACAGGCTCATTCCTGTCCACATGCTTACTGACGCTTTCAAAAAACTCTAATAGGTTAGTAAGACAGGACCTACCCTTACAGAAGCCATGTTGGGTTTTGCCCAGCAGACCTTGCCCTTCTATATGCTTGACAATTCTATCTTTAATAATGCTTTCCACTAATTTACCTGGAACAGACGTTAAGCTAACTGGCCTGTAATTTCCTGGGTCCCCCCTGGAACCTTTTTTATAAATGGGTGTTACATTGGCCATTCTCCAGTCCTCTGGTACAGAGGCTGATAGAAGGGACATATTACATATCTTTGTTAGAAGTTCAGCAATTTTCCATTTGAGTTCTTGAAGAACTCTAGGATGAATACCGTCTGGTCCCTGTGACTTGTTAGTTTGCAGTTTGTCTAGACCACTGGTTCCCAACCTGTGGGTTGCAACCCCCAAGGGGGTCGCAACGTGTTTTCTGGGGGGTCGCCGCCAGAATCAACGGGCGGGCTGGGGGAAGGCGCCGGGGCCATTCCGAAGAGCCGGAGTTGGCCCCGCCCACTTTATTCAATGGATGGGGGGGGGAGCAGCGCACGGCGGGGAGCGTATATAAACTGCGTGCGTCGACGGCGGCTCCTGCAGTGCCGAAGTGTGGCTGGCTGGAGGGCGGGCTCTGAAGGGAGGGGGGAAAGGAAGAGAAGCGGCTCGAGCACGCCATTCGCCGCTGCTGCTGCTATGGGGCGGCGGCCCCGAGTTTGCAGCGGCCCCTGCTGACTTGGCCGAGTGCATGGCGACGCACCAGCCTCCCTGGGAGCAGCGAGGCGCTGGCAAGGCGGGCTAGAAGAGCGGCGCCCTGAGTCACCCCACTGGCTTTATGCACGAATAAGAACCGGACCAAAAAAAGGAAAATTCCAGAAGGGAGGAGGAGAAACGAGAGAAGCCAATCTGTCAGCGGGGGAGCGACAGGCTGAGAACTGAAGCGGCTGGGTGGCAGTAGAAGGCAGCTTCATGTGTGTTCCTCCCCTCTGACGTCCCAAACTACGAGTTCTACTGAATCAGACCCTTGGTCTATCAAAGTCAGTATTGCCTACTCAGACCGGCAGCAGCTCTCCAGGGTCTCAGGCAGAGGTCTTTTCACATCACCTACTTGCCCAGTCCCCAGGGCCAGCCTTCTTTGCGCCCTAGGCAAGGCTAACTACTTGTGCCCCCCCAATTGCTAACCAATTTTCAACAACAGATTTCTTGTAGAAAAAAATACAAGCCTGATGCATTCCTACAAAAAAAATTTATAAGGCGTTATAATTAATTCTATTCCATCGCACCATTGTTGCACTTATCTTAAAATAAAAAAAATATATAAGTTGTCAGCTGCATCTTTTCAAGAAACTAATCTGTTGAAAACGGTGCCCCTCAGGTCAGATCTGCGCCCCTCTGAGGTCTGCGCACTATGCGGTCGCCTAGTTCGCCTGGTAGCACCGGCCCTGCCTGGTCCCTTAAAGTTTAACTGGAGATGCCAGGGACTGAACCTGGGGCCTCCTGCATGCCAACCAGATGCTCCCCCCCCCATGGCTTTATGCAAATGTGGCAGGGGTCGCAGGTTACTTGGCAATTGTAAAAGGGGGTCGCGACTTGAAAAAGGCTGGGAACCACTGGTCTAGACGTTCTAGGACTTCCTGCCTTGTTACCACTATTTGCCTCAGTTCCTCATTTTCCCCTCTCCAAAATCTCTGTTCAGGAGAAGGAATCTGCCCTGTATCTTCAACAGTGAAGACAGATGAGAAGAATTCATTTAGTTTTTCAGCAATCACTTTATCCTCCCTTAGAGTTCCTTTACTCCCATTGTCATCCAATGGTCCAACCGCTTCCCTAGCTGGTTTCCTACTCCTGATATACTTAAAGAATTTCTTATTGTTTGTTTTGATGTGTTTAGCAATATGCCTCGCAAAATCCTTTTTTGCAACTCTAATTATCTGCTTGCAATTCCTTTGTGCAAGTTTGTGTTTGCTTCTGTTCGCCTCGTTTGGGCAACCCTTCCAGTCTCTGAAGGAAGACTTTTTTTTCTCTAATTGCTTCCTTCACCTTACCCGTTAGCCATGGTGGTGACCTCTTGGACTTATTACTACCTTTCCTGACCTGCGGTATACAAGCTAGCTGAGCCTCTAGTAATGTGGACTTGAGTAACCCCCAAGCCTTTTCAAGAGATCTGACCCTCCTAACTGTTCCTTTCAACTTCCTCTTTACCAGTTTTCTCATTTTAGAGAAGTTCCCTCTTTTAAACTCAAAGGTAATTATGTGAGATTTCCCAATCACTTTCCCACTTGCATATAAATTAAATTTGATGCCATTGTGATCACTATTGCCAACTGGCTCAACTACATCCACATCCCGCATTAAATCACTGGCAGCACCACAGAGTATTAAATCCAGGATCGCCTCCCCTCTGGTTGGGTCTATGACCAACTGTTCGAGGGCACAGTCATTTAGGATGTCTAAAAATTTTATCTCTTTGGCTTGACTGGAGCATACATTTATCCAATCAATATGAGGGAAGTTGAAGTCTCCCATTATTACTACTTCATTACCTTTACATGCTTCCCTAATTTCATTCTCCATCTCAATGTATTCCAGCGTGGTCCATGTGGCAAAAACTTTGTGTGGTGGGTTTTTTTCTTGCTAGAATTGTATGCTGCAGGCTTCCATTTTAATTATTACATTGGTTGGATTGTGTTTTTATAATATTGCAAGCCACTTGAATAACTTTGGTTCGGAGTACCAGACATACAATTTGAAATTAATCAATTGAAGAGGCAGGTGGATCATTCAACTTTTACCAATGAAGATCTCTGTAACGTGGGAAAACATTTTTAAAGGATCTCGTCATCACACCTTAGAGGAAGTCCAACAACAAGAACATAACAATAATCCAAATGAGGAAAAACAATGACCGTGGCTCAGTGGTAGAGCATCTGCTTGGCATGCAGAAGGTCCCAGGTTCAATCCCTGGCATCTCCAGTTAAAGGGACTAGGCAGGTAGATGATGTGAAAGACCTCTGCCTGAGACCCTGTAGAGCCGCTTCCAGTCTGAGTAGACAATACTGACTTTGGTGCTATTTACACAGCCCAAATAATGCACTTTCACTGCACCTTGACAATTGTTTGCAAGTGGATTTTGCCAGTTCACACAGTAAAATCCACCTTCAAAGTGCATTGAAAGTGGACTGAAAGTGCATTATATGGACTGTGTAAATAGCACCTTAGATGGACCAAGGGTCTGATTCAATATAAGGCAGCTTCACGTGTTCATGTGACCCAAAAGTGTCGAAAGAAGTAATCTTAATATTTAAAATGGGACCTTCAGTACCATCCTAAACATTTTTTTCAGTCTTCTAAGGATTGCACTATGAGTTACTGGTGGAATTGGAGAAAAACAGAGAACTAGCAAAACATTACCAAGGCCTTTAAGTTGAAATAAAATCTGCCATAGATAACAAAAACAGAGAAAATGGGGGGGGGGGAATACAGAGGAAAGATAAGAAATGCTGCCTTTGAAAACATAACTGAACAGCAGGCTGCTGAAAGAAAGCAGCAGGACAAGATGAGAGATTAGCAGTGAAAGAAGGAAGACTAGAAGCAGAAAATAACTGGGTATCACCAGCACAGATAAGATAAATTGATAGCAAATGATTGCAGATAAAGAGAACAGCATTCTCATTCTTCAGGACCAGGATTAATAGGTTCATGCCAAGACTTCAGTAAAGTAAATCTTCAGTAAATTCACTGTCTTTCCTTCATGAACCATTCAAGGCCGCGCAGGTTTTATGTGACTAAGAAGCTCTACCTTCAGAGAAATCCAAGGGTATGCTCCTCAGTGATGTCTGTATGAGCTGGGGATAGGGTTGCCAACCTCCAAGTAAGGCCTGGAGATCTCCCATTATTACAATTTATTTCCAGAGGACAAAGATCAGTTCCCCTGGAGAAAATGGCTGCTTTGGAGGGTGGGCCCCATGGGACTTTACCCTGATTAGGTCTCTCCCCTCTCCAAACCTCTCTCCCCCCAAGCACCACCTCCAAAATCTCCAGGTATTTCCCAGCCCAGAGCTGGCAACTAGCTGGGGCGGGGGAGTCCCAGCTAATGGCTCCGAAATCAACAGCAGCCACTTATTTACTGAAAATACCGAGGCCCTGCTTTTCCAGTTTAAGTTCAAAGCTACTCACAAAGTTTAAAATATACAACCAAACAACAAGATTCAAGTAAATGTGCAGTGAAAGAGTTTCAAAACAACAGATAAAAATCACAGCCCAAAAAAAAAAATCACAACAGTAAAGTAACAACAGCCACAGATAATGACAGCTTAACCCTCCAAAAACAAGAACTGAAACCAAAACCAGATTAAAAACACGGATGCTGCAAACTTTGCAGGGAACATGGCCAGCACGGAAACATGCCCTTTGACAACGACTATCACTTGTCAACCAACCCCCTCTGGTCCTTTCGCCTAGCTGCCATCTGTTCAATAGGATTGCCAACCTCCAGGTACTATGTGGAGATCTCCTGCTATTACAACTAATCTCCAGCTGATAGAGATCAGTGCACCTGGAGAAAATGTCAGCTTTGGCAATTGGAGTCTATGGCATTGAAGTCCCTCCCCTCCCCAAACCCCGCCCTCTTCAGGATCTGCCCAAAAAACCTCCCACCGGTGGTGAAGAGGGACCTGGCAACCCTACTGTTCAAGCAGCTGCTAAATAGATTTGAGCCTGCTCAGTAGCTATAGCAGCTCAGTCTTTTTTAAATTTCCGGGCCCAATTCATTACCTTTAAGGCCATGAACAGCTTGGGATGAAGTAAGGTTGCCAGGTCCCTCTTCGCCACCAGCAGGAGATTTTTGGGGCAGAGCCTGAGGGTGGGGTTTGGGGAGGGGAGGGACTTCAATGTCATAGAGTCCAATTGCCAAAGTGGCCATTTTCTCCAGGGGAACTGAATTCTATAGGCTGGAGATCAGATATAATAGCAGGATATCTCCTGCTACTACCTGGAGGTTGGCAACCCTAAAATGAAAATAGGTAAAGATGGTGCTTTATTTTTTATTTTGTAAAAAGAAAAGAAAGAGGATCCAGTACACATATAGAAGGTTGGGCTGTTCTGCCCTCCCTGTGTAGATCCCTACTTGGCTATTTCTAAAGGTCCATGCTCTCTTTCTCTGGCTGAGTGTGGTGGGCCAGCGCACCAGCATCAGGACTTGGGAGAGCACGAAAAAAGGTGCTGGTACTCAATACTGGTGAGTAACATCACACAAAAAAGCCCTGTGTAAAGGACGATCTTCTTCTGTATGTTTCTGCCCTTGCTCTGAGACAGTCATCCAAGGCCCTGGTCAACCCTCCACCTGTCTCAGAGGCAAGGCATGTAACAGCCAGGAGCAAGGCCTTTTCAGTCATGGCACCCCATTTGTGGAATGTTTTCATTAGTTAAACATATGTAAAACGATTTAGGAACTTACAAGAAACACCTAAAAGATGTTAATATTAACAACAGTAACCACTACTTTGAGTTTAATAAGCATCTTCATTTGATCTCAAGAATTTAGTCAGATTACTATGTATAAAATTTGATTTTGAATTATCACTTTTCTATGAAATACTGTTTAAACTTCCCAACATAAACATAGTACCCATCAATAAAAGTAAACTTTGTAGAAGCTAAAGTTGGCACAATTGGTTTGCTAAACCAGCTAACAATATTAACTGGCTGTGTAGCTTACTGTTAACAGGAATTGATTTTTTTCCTAGACATGATTTTACAACATAATGAAATTAGATTTGCCAAAGCAGTTAATGGATGGATCCCACCACAATCCAGACTTTGAAATGGACTATATAGTATGAAATCTGGTCGTTTTGATTCCCACAGCCTGATTTCCAATGAAGACTATGTACGCATATTTATTTAAGAAATACATCTATTGTTTCTATAATCAGTCTGCCGTTGCCACTACAGCTGAACTTGCATAACAGTCTGGGACATTTAAGCCATATGGTAACTTGAGTCTTCAGTTTCCCAACAGGTAATAGAGAAAAAATACCTTCAGGGTGTGTATACACAAGGAAAGTAATCTAGATTAAGTAGGGATTTGGAACGAAACCATATTAAATCTCTGAATGGGCGCTCAGTTTAGAGCTGAATCAATTTTGCTCCACCTAATTTAACTCGGACAGAAGGACAAGGCTGCCCAAAATTAAGTCTGAATTAACTGGATAATATTTTGTTATTTTAAGTGTGCATTGCTTAACAGTTCACTTGCTTTACATTATCTCTGTTCCTCGACTCCTGCATCAAAATACACATTTCCCCCCTCTGTGTTTGCCTGGAACATTACACTAAAGCAACTGAAGTGGTCCACATGATGAATTTACTTAGCTGTTAGACTCCCCTCCTCACAACAGACATTCTTGTGCAATTCTATAAATGAAACTGCATAATCAAATATTAAGACAAGGGAAAAGGCATTATAATGAGCCATTGGGGGGGAAACGATGGCTGAGAAGAGGAATTTTTTTGTACATTAGTTAACAGGTAGGGCCCTCCTATATAGAACGGAACCTTGGCTTACCTGTGAAGGTTCCTTCTACACTGAGGGAGGAGTACATCTTCATCAGCAGGTTGATGTACATCTTCATCAGGCAGGATCCAAAAAACCTTTGCTTCCTGTCACATGTGCTAGGACCGCCCTCTGATATCCAGTTCGAGGACTTCCATAGCAGAATTTTTAAAAACAGACAGATGTGCACCCAAAAGAACAAGGAGCAGCCACTGCAAAAAACACAGCTTAAAACCAAGAATTAGTAACAAGTAGAACATGAAAAAAGAGCCCCGTGGAACAGAGTGGTAAAGCTGCAGTACTGCAGTCCAAACTCTGCTCACGACCTGAGTTCGATCCCGACGGAAGTTGGTTTCAGGTAGCCGGCTCAAGGTTGACTCAGCCTTCCATCCTTCCGGGGTCGGTAAAATGAGGACCCAGCTTGCTGGGGGTAAAGGGAAGATGACTGGGGAAGGCACCGGCAAACCACGCCGTAAACAAAGTCTGCCTAGAAAACGTCGGGATGTGACATCACCCCATGGGTCAGGAATGACCCGGTGCTTGCACAGGGGACCTTTACCTTTTTAGAACATGAAAATACTTTATTCTAATTCCCCTTACTTATTATTTCTATATATAACGTATTGTTTTCCCATTTTTAATTTTTTTTTAATTCAGCTTTATCTGGACACTTGACATTTTTCATCTTGATCCATTCTTCACCCTGGGCGGGCAAGCTGTACTCCTCCCTCAGTGTAGAAGGAACCTTCACAGGTAAGCCAAGGTTCCGTTCTCCCACTGAGTTCGGAGTACATCTTCATCAGCGGGATCTTCAAAAGCTGATGTTCACTGGGAGGGAGTCTTCATTGATCATTTGATACAACATTCTGGAGGACTCTCTTGCCGAATGCCACATCGGATGAAGAATAGGCATTTATCTTGTAGTGTCTTATGAATGTAGAAGGGCTTGACCAGGTCGCAGCCTTACAGATTTCTTCCACGGATGCATGGCCATCAAATGCTGCTGAAGTAGAGGCACTGCAGACTGAGTGAACGGTAATTCCTAACGGCACTGGTATGTTGCTAAGTTGATAGCACAGCTGGATACACCGTTTGATGCACTTGCTGATAGCTGCCTTTGACATTTTGCCACCTTTATTGGGTGATGAAATAGAAACAAATAAAGACTCCGAGCGCTGGAAAAGTTCCGTCCTTCTCAAAAAGATGCATAAAGCTCTTTTCACGTCCAGAGTGTGCCAGTTCTTCTCCTTTGGATGAGAAGGGTGAGGGCAAAAGGATGGAAGGAGTTCCTGTTGTCTATGGAACTTAGAATTTACCTTCAGGATAAAGGCCGGATCTGGATGTAGTACTACTTTATCCGCGTGGAAGACGCAGAGGCTTTTTCTAGATGACAAAGCCGCCAGTTCCGACACCCTTCTAGCTGATGTAACAGCCATGAGGAAGAGAACTTTCATCCTAAGGTGACCCAGGGAAGCCTCCCATAAGGGTTCAAATGGGTGTCGAGACAGAGCCTGGAGTACCACGTGAAGTCTCCAAGTCGGAAATCTATGAAATGTTGGAGGAGAGATGGCCGAGGCTCCTCTCAAGAAAGTGACTATGTGGGGATGCCTTGACGTTGGGTAGCCATCCAGTTGGGGAACAACCGTCGCGATCGCCATCACCTGTCGTTTGAGAGTAGATGCCTTCAGCCCTTGAGCTAATCCCTCCTGGAGAAAGTCAAGCAAGTTGCCAGTGGAAATGGTCACTGGTTCAGTATGTTTTCTCCCGCGCCATCTCGCGAGGGCCTTCCAGGAAAAATCGTAAATGCGCCTGGTGGATTGTTTCCTGGCTTCCAACATGGTGTCGACGACCTCTGAGGTATAGCGTCTCTAGCAACCTTGACCTTTCAAGAGCCAGGCGGTCAGCTTTAACCAGGCTGGATCTGCGTGTACTAAGGGGCCCTGTTGGAGAAGGTCCTGGACTGGAGGTAGGGACCATGGCTCCTGGATCAATAGCTCTCTCAGTGTCGCGAACCAAGGTCGTTGGGGCCATCGAGGGGCTATGAAGATGACCAGGGCCCTCTCTTGTCTGATTTTTCATAGAGCTTTGGAGATCACTGGTAATTAAATTTATCAGACTTAAGTTGCCCTCCCCCCTTCCGCAATTAAAAAATGAACATTTTCAACATTACCCGGGGTAGTCTCAGTCGCATGAACTCCAGAGGAGCCGGCATCACTGGGATCAAGTTCGCCCTCGTAACCTCTAGAGGCCGAACGGGGAGTTGTGGTGGCCATCTTGTCCGTGCACGTCTTTTTCGCGCCATTTTGAACGTCTCCCAACTGGAGGCTCCGTTTTTGTGCCGCCGCCTGCAAATCGGGCCAATTTGCCCCTTTTTCCCCTTCACGGCTCTTGGACGCCGCTAGGGAAAGCTGTCGGGGGGGGGAGGAGTCCTTCAACTTGCTCCTCGTCTCCTGACATTAATTCCTCTGAAGCCCTATCTCCACTCTCAGACATATTGTAAACGAAGGAGGGGGGATGGGAGGGGGAGACAGAGGCAAAGACGAGAGAAAACAGTAGATACAAGAGGAAAAGGCTGCTGGGTGCACACAGACCAAGATTAGGACTAAGAAAAAACACAGAAATAAAGTTAGACAGGAATAATTATTTAAGTACAAAGGCTAGGAAAGAAGGTTTGCTTCAGAGCTAACCACAAATGGTGCTTCTCCCTCTAAGGCAGGAAGAGAACTGGATATTAGAGGGCGGTCCTAGCACATGTGACAGGAAGCAAAGGTTTTTTTGGATCCTGCCTCCCTGAGAATAGGAACGACAAAACCCGCTGATGAAGATATACTCCGAACTCAGTGGGAGAAGCACAAATCCACAACTCCTAGGGTTGGGGGCATCATTCCTTTCTCCAGCCACACAACAAAAAAGCTCTATAATATGCATATATCCAGTTGGCTGTCACCACAGTTAATGCTGTAAAACAGTGATTTCAAATTTTCAACCTTTTCCAGCAACATATACTGAGGGAAGCCATGAATGCCTGCTACAGAATCCCATGTAGAAGATTTGGGGACATGCTCACGGTGCACTGACAAAGGACGGCTGGCTCCACTGTCAATGTGTGTAAAGTGAGAGAGCGCTAAAAAATGCACCCAACACACTTCCCCGCAGTTGGAGAAGATTGTTAATTCTCTACAACCTGTATTTCAGAAAGGTTTGTCTGCCAAAAGTTAAGGAAACTAAAGCCTTCCTGGAACACTGTCTGAAAACCACTTTTATGAGAAGATGAGACTCACTAGAACAGACAATAACGCTGGGAAAAGTTGAGGGCACCAGGAAAAGAGGAAGACCCAACATGAGTTGGATTGACTCCATAAAGTAAGCCACAGCCCTCAGTCTGCAAGACCTAAGCAAGGCTCCTAATGATAGGATGTTTTGAAGGACATTAATTCACAGGGTCAACATAAGTCAGAAGTGACTTCACAGCACTTAACACACAAACTGAAGCAGTATAGCTTATTATCTGGTACTCTTTCAAACACAGTAGTAACTCAGAGTAATCAGATTTGTCTCTGGAAAGTCAGCAAATCTATCAGAAAGCCCCTCAGAGAAGTTTGGAAATTTAACTGATCTAACTGCCATTACAGACAAGTCATTCTCATTCCTGGACTTCAATTTTTTAGGAAGGAGGGCAGGTGAACTGTGCAGGTTATCACAGGACAACTGTGCAGTAAATCCACAAAATTAAAACCAGTAGCAAAGCATCCCCTGATGCTGCCTATTTAGAGGTCTGCTGCCTCTGTATATGGAGGTTCCCTTTAGTCTTCATTGCCAGTTTTCATTGATGGACGTCTCCCTCCAAGTTTTCATTTCCAAGTTAATGTATAAAACAGTTCATACTTCTAACTATGATGCAGAAAGCTGCATTAATGAAACCAATAAACTTCATTAGAAGTTTAGAATTAGAATTCAGGCTTTGATTTAAAATTCTCTCTAGCTGGCATCACTTAAAGGGCTTACTGGCTCTGCATGCTGGTTTCATGCATCTGAAATCAACGTCAATTCAAAATGTATCAATTACAGAGTTGTTTGGACCAATGCACCGTGTGGGTTATCACTGTTCAACACCTTCTCTGGGACAGATGTCTGAGATGTCCAGTGGCCAACCTACAGGGCGTTTCTTCCCAATTGTAGCAGAAAAACTTGCACAGATATCTAGCAGAGATAAACATAAAACCACACAGTCTTATCAAAACTGACAAGCTGGCTTCACCATCTCTACTTCCTGCAAGCCTACGTACGTAGACCAAGGATGTGAACACTTATTATGATGACCTAGATAAAATAAAATATAGATAAAAGACTGTTCACTGTTCTTTAAAATAATTGAGACATTTAGTTTGGTCATAATACAAGATATTACACTACTGCTGTTTTTGTGTGTTTTTTCCTGTTGGACCAGCATGGCTTCCAGCAGTTTTTGTGAAACAGAAGCGCACATACGGCAATTATAGGTCTTTAAATCATGAAGCAATTGTTGGCAAGATTACAGGGATGCTAAAAAGGTTGCAAGAGGAGAAAGGCATCATGAAGACAAAGATACAATCAAGATATAATAAATATAATGAAGATAATTACATTCAGGATGGGGAAAGGTTGCATCCATGCTTGTAAATGCTATTTCCAAGCCGCCTTGAGCCTCACCTTGGTTGAGAAAGGCACAAGAGAAATAATAATAATAATAATAATAATAATAATAATAATACTTTCTACAGCACAACACATTTACTCCAGATCATCTAAATACTAATGGGACTATAGCATGGTAAGACATTGTACAGTCTGTAAATTGCATGAACAAGGCCGTGCAAGAAAGAGTTGTTCATGCATCAGTACAATAAAATTAGTGTTATTCCCTCTGGGCATTTTGTTAAGGGTGGGAACAAGAGGCACAATAACCTTGAGATCAGTGACAGTACGAAAGCTAATTTAAGGTGTGCAATCTGTCAGAAGCTATCATCTCAAGACAATTATTAAGCTTCTGTGCCCCTAACCACAGGAAACATGCTGAGCAATGCCACTGCTATCACAATAAGAGCCTTGTTCTCAGGACACAACTCCCATCCAATAGGACACCTTGCCCTCAACCAAGAGAAGTGTCCTATGTTAATAAGACAAGCACTGATAGTTCTTACCACCTAAAACCATTGCATTGTTCCTGCCACTTTCACTGAAGAAATGCAGCTTAAAAAAAAAGCAGTCAACAATCTTGCACCCACAAGATGAGCCATCAATTATTTTGCTTTCCACTCCCTAAATTAATAGATGCAGTACTAAGATTTATATCCTATCCGAGAAAACTTTACTGTCTCCTAAACCTATTACCACCTAAGAGCCCTGTGGCACAGAGTGGTAAGCTGCAGTATTGCAGTCAAAAGCTCTGCTCATAACCTGAGTTCGAGCCCCACGGAAGTCAGTTGCAGGTAGAAGGCTCAAGGCTGACTTAGCCTTCCATCCTTTCAAGATTGGTAAAATGAGTACCCAGCTTGCCGGGGGTAAAGTGTAGGTGACTGGGGAAGGCAATGGCAAACCACCCCTAAATGACCTGATGCTTGCATAGGAGACTACCTTTACCTTTAAAACCTATTATCATCTCAATACCAGCATGAAATGTGGGTGTGGGTGTTTTACTTTGGTTTTGCCATCAAGTCACATCAGACTTATGGCAACCCCTGGTGGGGTTTTCAAGGCAAGAGACTACCAAAGGTGGTTTGCCATTGCCTGCCTCTGAGTTATGACCCTGGTATGCCTTGGATGCCCCCAATCCAAATACTTGCCCTGCTTAGCCTCTGAGATCTGACGAGATCAGGCTAGCCTATGCTAACCAAGTGGGAATGGTAGACGGCAAGAAAATCTGTGATCATAAGAACATAAGAAAGGCCATGCTGGATCAGACCAAGGCCCATCAAGTTCAGCAATCTGTTTACACAGTGGCCAACCAGGTGCCTCTAGGAAGCCTACAAACAAGACGACTGCAGCAGCATTGTCCTGCCTGTATTCCAATGCACATAATCTATTAGGCATGCTCCTCTGACCCGGAGAGAATAGGTATGCATCATGACTAGTAGCCATGTTTACTAGTAGCCATGAATAGCCCTTTCCTCCATGAACATGTCCACTTCCCTCTTAAAGGCTTCCAAGTTGGCAGCCATCAGCACATCCGAGGGCAGGGAGTTCCACAATTAATCTAATACAAGAATTGCCAAAATGTGGATCACAATGTATACGTAACTCAGGCCTGTCCTGATTCTTGGGCACACATACCTACTTATACAAAAACGCTTCTTGTGGCATCTCAAAGACTTACAGTGCATTCCTGAAGGGGGGATGAACCGTGGCGGCCATGACACCGCAGCTAAGCCTCCTCAGAGGCTTCCCGGCCACCGCGGAGGGGGGAAAAGCCTTTTTTCCAAAATAAAACCAGGAAAAAAAGATTTTCCCCAAAAGGGGAAAGTGGGCATGTGCCACATAAAACGGTGTTGCAGGACCGCCGCCATCCTGGGTGGCATTCCTGGGGAGAAAGGGGTTTGGAAGATGCCTAACAGAAGCTCCGCCCCCACAAACACCCCAGGAACACCTCCCGGGACACCAGCATGGGGACTTGCGCCAGGAGGCCCCTCCAGCACTCGACCCCCGTACTGCTGCCGCAGTCTAGAGGGGCCAGCGTAAGTGGCACTACACTGGTGTCCGTTCCAGTTTGCACGGCGCAAGTGGCATGGACGCAGGCGGAGGGGTCACACCGGCTCCTAAGAGCATTCCCCCTCCCCAGGAATTCACTGTCGATGCAACATCCTTGGGAGTTGCATAGCTACCCACAAGTGTACCACAGCAAATCTGTCAATCTTTACCATACCAAATACTCCTTTTTGTTGTTCTTGCAACAAAACAACAAGGTTAACCCCCCCCACACGCACACACACACACACACATGCCCATCCTGGGAAGAAGAAGAGTTGGTTTATATATGTCGATTTTCTCAGTTTTTTAAAAAGGAGAATCAAACCAGCTCACAATCTCCTTCCCTTCCTCTTCTCACAATAGACACCTTGTGAGGTAGGTGAGGCTAAGAGAGCTCTGACAGAATTGTGTCTAGCCCAAGGTCACCCAGCTGGCATGTGTAGGAGTGGAGAAACCAACCCGGTTCACCAGATGAGAGTCCACCGCTCTTAACCACTACACCACACTGGCTCTCATTCCCTACTCAAATAGACCATCAAACGTTGCCTCAAAGGGAACTTCTGAGAAAATCATGTGTTTTCAGACAAAGCCATTCCATGATTTTTTCAGGAGGGTAGCCTTGTTGGTCTGCAGTAGAAGAAGATTTAAGTCCAGAAGCACCTTAGAGATCAACAAGATTTAGGGGGTATAAGCTTTTTAGAGTCAAAGCTCCCTTCATCAGACAGGGGTATTTGCTTATATTTTCGGCTTGTCAATTGTTTTGCACACCCCTAGACAGGGCAGTCAATAACATGGTTACCCCCTGGCTGCAATTTACAAATTATCATAAGCCACAATGCAGAAAGTTACAAATATAGCAATACACAAGTGAATAATTTCTATCCATTTCAAATGCATGACTGTCTTTGTTCCTCCCTTGAATTACCAAAGAGTCGTAAGGATGGGAATTTACAAGGAAACACCATGGGAACCATTGATCAGAAGACCACAAACTGTGTTCTACTCAACACTCCCAGTGAATGCGCTTTTATGTACAAGAATGCACTGGGCTCATGCGTGCCAGTACAAACTGCATTGCGCCGTTCCAGGTCATTAGACAGACTAATTATAAACAGAAGCAAAGACCATAGTTCCTTGCAACGTTCACTGACAAGTTGTACAGAAGGAGAACACAAGTTGTACAGGAGGAGATATATGTTCAGGAAACTAGCTTTCCTTAAAAGGACTAGTCTCCAAACGACTTTCATCATACTTATCTGAAAACGAGACTACACAGAGTAGAATCACCAGGGTTGGAGCATTATTATTTTTATTTGAAAAATACAATAGGGTGAAAATTAGAAAAAATTAGTCCAGGGAAAACTTCTCATTGAGGGATCAACAATCTGCTTATGATCCTTTTCTTCAAAAGCAGCATTTGGCACCTGTTTAGCTGGATCAATTAACATTCCAGACCCAGGGATTCTTTGCAAATGAATTTCATGTGAGAGGAATTCTGGAGTAACTTAACAGAAACTTCAAACCTTTCTTTGTTGCACATTGGTGGCACAGATGGCAGGCTTATTCACAAGTATATCTCATTCGGCTTAAAGAAACCACTGACTTCAACGTTCACGTGTATGGAACTGCTCTGGAATCATGACCAGAATAATAACCCCCCCAAAAAACCCTACTAGATACTAGGCTCTGTGTGTTCTCAACATGAATGGGTTTGCTGGAGCACCATCAGAGACTTGATGCCAACTAACTCTCTCTCACAGAAGCAGAGAATGGAGCCTTGTTTACTCACCGTGACGGCTCCTTCTGTTCTGGGTTGAAGGGCATCTTGTCAATCGCTGGTATTACCATCACGTGCCCAGGGAGGCAGGACTAAATATTTTTTCTTCAATTTCCTGTCTCCCTGGGTGGGAAACCCAGTTTTCGGACTCGCCGAGCTAAGGAGACAGGTAAGTACACGCAAACAACAAGTAACACCAAGCACTTATACAAACTATGAACTCCTGAGAAAGACATTAATACATAAATAAGGAGCAGTAAAGGCTCCATAGTTAACTGTGGAAAAAAACAAGATGGCGGACATAGGGAGAAACCTGTCGCACCGGTACATGAGATAGTCCCCAAATGACTAATTAGCCTGATCAATAGATAACATTAAGTCTTGGAAAATAAATGGGCGGGCAAGATGCCCTTCAACCCAGAACAGAAGGAGCCGTCACGGTGAGTAAACAAGGCTCCGTTCTCAGTTCTGGGTGGAAGGGCATCTTGTCAATCGCGGGATATCCAAGAGCTATAACGCTGGGTGGGATTAAGACTCATCCAAGACCTGCTGCAGAACCCTCCTACCGAAGGCTGCGTCAGCAGAGGCGATGGAGTCAATTTTATAATGTTTAATGAATGTAGAGACCATCGACCAGGTGGCCACCCTACATATCTCATCTAGGGATGCTTGCCTCTCAAAGGCGGCCGAAGTGGACGCGCTACGCACAGAGAGTGCAGTGATTCCCGTTGGAGGAGAAATCTTACATGCCTTATAGGCTTCGGTAATGCACTGTCTAACCACTGTGTTGATAGCAGAGTTGAACATTTTCCCCCCTTTAGATGGACTGGTTAATGATATAAACAGCGCTTCTGATTTTCTAATGGGGGCAGTGCGCTTAAGGTACACTTTTAGGACCCTTCTCAGATCCAGAGTGTGCCATTCCCTTTCTTTGGGATGGGAGGGATCCGGGCAAAACTACGGAAGATGAATCTCTTGAGAACGATGGAACAGAGAATTCACTTTGGGGATGAAGGATGGGTCCGGTCTGAGGACCACTTTGTCTCTGTGAAACACACAGAGGCCATCCCTCATGGAAAGTGCCCTCAACTCGGAGACTCTACAGGCAGATGTCACCGCAATCAGAAAAATGGTCTTCATTCTCAACATCCTTAGCGGAATTTCCCTAAGTGGCTCGAATGGGGGGCATGTCAAGGCATTGAGAACTACATTGAGACGCCATGTAGGGAAGCGATGGACCACAGGTGGACTAGTTTGAATCACCCCTTTCAGAAAGATTATAATGTGTGGGTGTCTAGACAGTGGTATTTCGCCAATGAGAATACGGTGGACAGGGCCGCCACCTGTCTGCGAACGGTGGAGGCCTTGAGGTCCATTGCTACACCTTTGTGTAGGAAATCAAGGATTACTGGTATCCCTGGAGAAAGTGGGTCGAAGTGTTTGCGCCTACACCACAGCACGAAGGCTTTCCAGGAGGTATTATAGATCCTCCTGGTGGAAGGCCTTCTGGCCTCTATCATGGTGTCCACTACTGCTGTAGAATAATCTTCCTCTTAGAGGGACTTCCTCTCAATTTCCACACGGTTACGCGCAGCCATTGAGGGTCTGGGTGAAATAGAGGACCCTGATGCAGTAGATCCGGCGTGACCGGGAGTTCCCATGGTGTTTGGATTGACAATTCCCGCAGGCTGGGGAACCAGCCCCTTCCCTCCTTATCTTTCTTATGACCCTCGGAAGAATGGGAATTGGTGGAAATGCAAAAAGAGTCTCTTTGGGCCAGGGAGACATGAGAGCGTACATGCTCTCCGCTTCCGGGTGGAAGTAACGAGTCAGGAACCTTGGGAGGAGGTGATTGCTCCCTGAGGCGAACAGATCTATTTTGGGTTGTCCGAACCTCTGCACTATCTGTTTGAAGACTAACCTGTTGAGGGACCATTCTCCCTCGTCCAGGACTTGTCGACTCAGCCAGTCGGCCTGGAGGTTGAGAATCCCGGAGACATGTTCCGCTGCTAGAGACAGCAGGTTCGATTCGGCCCAAGATAGAATGGACACCACTTCCTGGTGTAAATTGGAAGACCTCGACCCTCCCTGCTTGTTGATGTAGGCCAGGGGTGGGGAACCTTTTTCCTGCCAAGGGCCATTTGCACATTTATAACATCATTCGGGGGCCATTCCAGTTGTAGATCTCCTGGTGGGGGGAGAAAGGCTAGGGTTGCCAGGTCTCCGGCCATCACCTGGAGGTTGGTAACCCCAGGGGAGGCCATACAGAGAAGGCCTGGAGGGCGCCCCTGCTCCCCCGGTCCTCCCCTCTCCCAGACGAGAGGGCAGCCAGCAGTGGGCCCAAGCAAACGAGGCGCAGCCCGCGGTCAATTGGCAAGGGAGGAAGGGAGGAAAACAGAGAAAGAGGAAAAGGGAGAGAGGGAGAAAGAAATGGAAAAAGGGGGAGAAAGAAAAGGATGGAGGGAGACAGACAAAGAGACAGAAAGAGAGGGAGAGAGAAAAGCCTTTCCCCACACACACACACACCTGCACACAACCTGGCCCCAGGCTCCATGCCCCCCCCCCAGAGTCCACAAAAGGCCCCCTGAAGCCCAATCGGCTCCTGTGCGCATGCTCTGTTGCCGGGAGCTGTGGGCCTCTTTCTCCCCCTCCCTTTCGCTGCTCAACAGCCGACAGGCAGCGAGAGGGGCTTACAATATGCCCCGGCGTTCCTGCCCGCTGAGGCTATATGGGGCAGCCTTGGGGGAAGCGTCCCTCCCCCTCCTCTCGCCGACCAACAGCTGTCAGTCGGCGAGAGGAGGTCCAAAGAGTGCCGCAATGCCCCTGCAAGCCGTGGCCCCAGGAACACCCTCAGGGAGGGCCGCTCTGCGCCACGCCTCCGCGGCAGGGCCCCGGAGCTCCTGAGGGCCACAAAAAATGGGACTGAGGCTCCCCATCCCTGATGTAGGCCTTTGCTGATATGTTGTCCGTTCGGACTAGGACATGTTTGTGATGTATGATGTGTTTGAAGTGTTTTAGGGCAAATCGGATTGCCCAGAGTTCCAATAAATGTATGTGTAATTTTCTTTCGCCCACGGTCCAGAGCCCCTGAGTTACGAGGTTTTGGCAAGTGGCTCCCCACCCCTCTAGACTGGCATCTGTGTAGATTTGTATCTGGTTTTCCACTACAAAGTGCATCCCCTTGTTCAGATTGGTACTCCGGCACCACCAGAGGAGTGACTGTCGGAATGTCCAGGGAATTGGGATTGATTTGTCCCTGCTTTGAGTGATGAGGGCTTGATGAGGTTGTAAAAGTCTCTGGCGAGGTCTGGAGTAAAATCTGGCCTATGGTACCAAGCTGAGGCAGGCTACCATTTTCCCCAATAACTTGGCCAGGTTCATGAGCCTGCCTTGACTGGAGCTGATTGTGGCTTGGACCATGGATCGGATCTTGACCACTTTGTCCTGGGGCAGGATCACTAGATTCCTGTGGGTGTCCAGGATGACTCCCAGGTGTTCTAATCTTTGTGTTGGGACAAGATAGCTCTTCTCTGTGTTTTTGAGAAAGCCATGGTGAGAGAGAACCTGAATCACTCTGGATGTGTGAGTCGAGGCTTGATCTCTGGTTGTCGAGCAAATTAGTATGTCGTCTAGGTAAGGAAAAACAGTTATTCCCGCCTGTCGAAGCAACGCCACCAGCATCACTAGAATCTTGGTGGATACGCGAGGGGCGGATGCCAGGCCGAACGGGAGGGCTCTGAACTGGTAATGCTTGTTGGAATAGCAAAACCTGAGATACATCCTTGATTTTGGTGTATTGGGACATGTAGGTATGCCTCTTTCAGGTCTAACGAGGTCATGAAATGGTCTATTTGTAGGGCTTCCAGAATTGATCGAACAGTTTCCATGCGAAACTTTCTGTATCTGATCCTCCTGTTTAAATATTTGAGGTCTAAAATAGCCCTCCAATTCCCATTTTTCTTGGCGACTGTAAAGAAAATCGAATAAAAACCCCTTTGCCCAGATCCGCTAGGGGAACAGGTTCTATGGCCTGAATGCTCTGGAGGTGTAAAATAGCCTCCAGGGTTCTCTGGTGCTTTTCTTTTTGTACTGACCTTGGTGAATTTACAAATTTTTCGATTGGGAGACTCGTGAATTCTATCAGGTATTCTGTGGATAAGACCTGAGAAACCCAGGCATCCGTGTAGGACCTTTCCCACCTTGTGTGGAACTGCAGGAGCCTGCCCCCTACGTCCGGGAACCTGGCGTCACTGTTTAATGTTCTTGGAGAATTTGTCTCCTCTGTTATTGGAAAATTGCTGGTGTCCCTGGAGGGGACAAAAATTTCTGCCACCCCCTCCGAAAGGAGTTCCTGTTGCTGTTACTCCAGGAGCCCCTACGATTGTCCGGTCTAAAGGGTGCCAAGGTGTGAGAAGATCTGAAGTTGGGAAATGATGACAAAGGTTTCCCATCTTTCTTGAAAGACTTTGGGAGAACCTTCTTCTTGTCTTTATTTTCGACTAGAATCTTTTCTAGTCTGTCCCCCAAAAGTTTTCCCCCTGTAAAAGGATAAGACATGGTCAGTGTTTTAGTCTTGATTTCGTTTTGCCACGGTCGGATCCACAAAGCTCTTCTAGTTGCAATGTTGGATGAGGTGGCTCTGGCCGCAAATGACATGGCGTCTAATGAAGCATCCGCCATGAAGGCAGAAGCCTTGAGAAGTCTGGTAAGACCTTCTGACAGTTTACGATTATCACCGGTATACAGCTGTATTATTTTTCTGAGCCACACAATAGAGGCTCTAGCCATAATGGAGGTGGCTGCGGAGGCTTAAATTGCCAAGGTGGATGACTCATGTACTTTCTTGGAAAGAGCATCTGCTTTCCTGTCTATCGGGTCTCTTATTGTCCCCATCCCATCCTCTGAGGGAAGGTCCGGAGAATGAACAGCTGCTACGGGAACATCAATAAGGGGGAGTTGGAATAGGACCACAGCCTGAGGTACCATGGTGTAGAGTTTCTTGATATTGGCCGAGAACTGCCTATTGGCCAGTGGCTTGTCAAACTCGGCCTGCACCTGGTTCTCGAAGAACTCAGGGAAAGGAATTTCCCAGATGCGGGGTTTGGTGCTAGGAAAGAATTCCTTAGTTCCCTTCTTTCTAGATTTTGGTTTGGACTCAGCGATGGGGTCTGGGTCCTCATTGAGATCTAATGTTATCAAGGCCTTGTTTAATAGACCCTGAAAATCCTCTGCTAGAAAAAGGTGAGGATGTTGTTCTTCTAACAGAATGGGGTTGTCCTCATCAGAATCCACTTCGCCATCCTCTTTGCTCTCCGGATCAGAGACTACAGAGGAGAAATCCTCCATAGATTGAAGAGGTTGGGGACCAGACTGTGCCTTTAAAGCCGCTTTGGTGCGCCAACGTGAGAATTGTCCTTCCTGACTGCCCTGACCCTGTTGAAGGGGGGTGGGAGTAGGGTGGGAAGGACCTTGATTGTTACCCTGAATGATTGGGGCAATAGACTCTCTGAGAGCGTTCATCATTTGTGCCTGTCTGTCTAACACGCCATTAAACAAATCCAAAATTTCCCTCCTTGTAACGGGAGCATCGTGCTCTGATTGAAATACATTACCCCCCTGCTGCCCGTCTGTTAAAGGCGAAGGTCCTTCCATCAGTGGGCTTCCCGGGGCCGTCGAAGCTCCTGGCACCTTTTCGCGAACTTCGCCACCATACGCGCCATTTTGAGGCGGCTCATCCGAGCACGCCTTCTTTGGAGCCGCCGGACCCTCGGAGCCGCGTGCGGTGGAACCGCTGTTCGGGCCGCCGACAATCTCTCTGCGCCGTCGCCCTGTCAAGGCGACGAGGGCTAGGTCATGATCCTCCTCTGATAGAAGATGCGAGTCAGAGTCCCGCCTGCCGTCCGCCATCTTGCTCAGCAGAGCGAAGTGGGGGGGGGGCGGAGAAGAAGTTGAGGAGATCGGGCAAGATGGGAGGAGGAGGGGGCGATCGCGTTCACGATCAGTAGCAGTAACAAGAGAAGGACAAATAAGTACACAAGAGGAATGGAGGACAAACGCAAAGGGCTAACACACAAAAAGATTCTTTCAAGTAATGCGGAGTTCACTAACGAAGCTGCCACCCTAACCGAGGCAGGACGGAAACTGGGTTTCCCACCCAGGGAGACAGGAAATTGAAGAAAAAATATTTAGTCCTGCCTCCCTGGGCACGTGATGGTAATACCCGCGATTGACAAGATGCCCTTCCACCCAGAACTGAGAATGGAAGGACAGACATGGAGAGATGGCTGTGGAGTGCGTGTTTTAGAGCCTGTGTCAATGTAAAGCAGCGGTTCCCAAACCTTTCGGGCCACCGCCCCCTTGGTTCCACAAACTCAACCCCAGCGCCCCTACCCTACCCTATAAAAAGCAATATTCAAAATAGGGGTTTGTATGATGCACTAAAGAAGATAATAACAATAAAATTTTAAAACTGTAACAATTGCACATCTATTCAAAATCAAATTAAAACTTTTTTAGTTGAAATTTATTAAACCAAACTGATAAATCTGATCCAGTGGTACCAGCTCTTCACAGTCTGGAAAAAAAATTCTGATAGTTTCCACCAAATTTGCCAGTATGTTGGCATAACTTGATCTACTGTCAATTAGTGAACAACACAGTAGAAGGGGCCCACCTCTAGCACCCCCTGCTGCCCCCTTGCCTCTTAGTGCCCCCCTAGGTAATCCCACCGCCCTCCAGGGGATGGTACTGCCCACTTTGGGAACCACTGAGAAAGCCAGCTATACATTATAGCTACTTGGTAGACTTCTTTCTTTCTGGCCATGAGAGACAGAGAAGCTTTGGAAAGAAAGAACACAAGCCTACATTTAATCTCCAGTGCACTGCTAAGGAGGATATACAGTGAGGGGGAAAAGTATTTGATCCCCTGCTGAATTTGCCCGTTTGCCCTCTGACAAAGAAATGACCAGTCCATAATTTTAATGGTAGGTTTATTGTAGCTGTAAGAGACAGAATAACAACAGGAAAACCCCCAGAAACCCAGAAGACAAAAGTCAGAGACTGATGTGCATTATAATGAGTGAAATAAGTATTTGATCCCTTTGCAAAAGATGACTTACCGTATATACTGGCGTATAAGCCAAGTTTTTCAGCCCCAAAAAAGGGCTGAAAAAGCCAAACTCGGCTTATACGCGGGTCAATACGGTAGGGTAGGGGGGAAGAGGGAGGAGGGAGGAGGGAAGTTACTGCCGCCGCCGCTGGGCCCACGCTGCTTCCTGCTGCCAAGAGCGGCCTGGGGCGGCCTCCTGCAGCTGCAGGGAGGCTGCCCCGGCCCTCGCCCGGCCGCACCACCGCTGCTTGCGGCCGAGGGCGGCCTGGGGCGGCTGCCCCGGCCCTCGCCCGGCCACGCCGCCGCTGCTCGTGGCCGAGGGCGGTCTGGGGCGGCTGCCCCGGCCCTCGCCCGGCCGCGCCGCCGCTGCTCGCGGCCGAGGGCGTCCTGGGGCGGCTGCCCCGGCTCTCGCCCAGCCGCGCTGACGCTGCTCGTGGCCAAGGGCAGCCTGGGGTGGCTGCCCCGGCCCTCGCCCGGCAGTGCCGCCGCTGCTCGCGGCCGAGAGCGGCCTGGGGCGGCCTTCTGCAGCTGCAGGGAGGCTGCCCCAGCCCTCGCCTGGTTGTGCCGCCGCCAGGCCCGCACCGCTTGCTGCCGGGAGCCCAAGTAAGCCTGCGGGGGGGGGGGAGGGGTTATAAGCCGACCCTCGGCTTATACACGGGTGCCTAATTTTTCCCCATTTTGGGGGAGAAATTAGGCACCTCGGCTTATAAGCGGGTCGGCTTATACACGGGTATATACGGTAGTACTTGGTGACAAAACCCTTGTTGGCAATTACAGAGGTCAGACGTTTCTTGTAGGTGGCCACCAGGTTTGCACACATCTCAGGAGGTATTTTGTCCCACTCCTCTTTGCAGATCCTCTCCAAGTCAGTAAGATTTCGAGGCTGATGTGTAGCTACTCGAACCTTCAGCTCCCTCCATAGATTTTCAATGGGATTAAGGTCTGGAGACTGGCTAGGCCACTCCAGGACCTTAATGTGCTTCTTCTTGAGCCACTCCTTTGTTGCCTTGGTCGTGTGTTCTGGGTCATTGTCATGCTGGAACACCCATCCTCGACCCATTTTCAATGCCCTGGCTGAGGGAAGGAGGTGCTCACCCAAGATTTGATGATACATGGTCCCGTCCATTGTCCCTTTGATGCGGTGAAGGTGTCCTGTCCCCTTAGCCGAAAAACACCCCCAAAGCATAATATGTCCCCCTCCATGTTTGACGGTGGGGATGGTGTTCTTTGGGTCGTAGGCAGCATTCCTCCTCCTCAAAACACGGCGAGTTGAGTTGATGCCAAAGAGCTCGATTTTGGTCTCATCTGACCACAACACTTTCACCCAATTCTCCTCTGGGTCATTCAGATGTGCATTGGCAAACTGCAGACGGGCCTGTACACGTGCTGTCTTGAGCAAGGGGACCTTGTGGGCTCTGCAAGATCAGTCCTTCACGGCGTAGTGTGTTACCAACAGTTTTCATGGTGACTATGGTCCCAGCTGCCCTGAGATCATTGACAAGTTCCCCCCATGCAGTTCTGGGCTGCTTCATCACTGTTCTCATGATCATTGCAACTCCACGAGATGAGATCTTGCATGGAGCCCCAGACCGAGGGAGGTTGACAGTTAGGGTTAGGGTTGTCACCTTCTCACCAAGCTCCTTGGCAATAGTCTTGTAGATTGTGCAGGTCTACAATCTTGTCCCTGACATCCTTGGACAGCTCTTTGGTCTTGGTCATGGTGGCTAGTTTGGAATCTGATGGATTGCTTCTGTCGACAGCAGAACCCTAACCCTAACCCTAATCTGGCTGGTTGATAGGGGATCAAATACTTATTTCACTCATTATAATGCACATCAATCTCTGACTTTTGTCTTCTGGGTTTCTGGGGTTTTTCCTGTTGTTATTCTGTCTCTCACAGCTACAATAAACATACCATTAAACTTATGGACTGGTCATTTCTTCGTCAGAGGGCAAACAGGCAAGTTTAGCAGGGGATCAAATACTTTTTTCCCTCAGTGTACAATGGTTCATGCAACCTTTCCCCTTCAGGGCTTACAATCCACAGACAGAAAATGCAACATGGAGCTCATGGGGGTGGTCTTTCGCTGCTTCCTCCCTAAATTCTCAGCATGTATGGGAGACTAAAGAAAAGTGAAGTGTGGATCAGAAACGGTGGCTGGCAGAAAACTGCCCTACAACATTCTCATATACAAACCCAATTCCCAGACTAACAAATTTGTGCTTCTTCAGTATCCAATCAGTGGCAATGATCCAGCAGATACCAAGTAGAAGCAAGGTGACTCGCAGTGCTGATGTGCCCTTAGTCAAAACTGAGGCCAAAGTTGTCCACAGAAACAAAAATCAAAGTACAGGGATAGAAACTAAGACTTTGGGGGCACTAAAATATCAACATAGTTTAAAATCGGTAACTGACGTATCAGGAGCCCCGTGGCATAGAGTGATAAGCTGCAGTACTGCAGTCCAAGCTCTGCTCACGACCTGAGTTCGATCCCAATGGAAGTCAGTTTCAGGTAGCCGGCTCAAGGTTGACTCAGCCTTCCATCCTTCTGAGGTCGGTAAAATGAAAACCCAGCTTGCTGGGGGGAAAGGGAAGATGACTGGGGAAGGCCCTGGCAAACCACCCCGTAAACCAAGTCTGCCTAGTAAACGTCGGGATGTGACGTCACCCCATGGGTCAGGAATGACCCGGTGCTTGCACAGGGGACCTTTACCTTACCTTTTTAACTGATGTATCACTCATAATGCTATAAATGATAGTCAATTACCATTTTTAAAAAAATCTCAAAATGTCTCTAGTGGGGTGGGGAGGGAAGTTGGCAACTGCATGGGACTGAGGCAAGGAAAATGGCACTGACATGACCAGGACATGCAGAAATGCACTTTCCTGATCACACAACATGAATTGATAAATGTCACAGTAAGGGCAGCAAGATGCTCAGGACAACATAATGCTGTATACCACATCAGGAAGACTGCCCCCAAATAAGCAAAGCATAGAAAACATGTAAGTGGACAGGTCTTTGGGCAAGCAAGGGAAAATGTTGCTATTCCTTCCCAGGAACAAAAGCACAACACACACATACACACAATCTTACCTTCTACACATTTTTAAAAAAAATAGCTAAAGAAATTGCTTGTACTATGTAAACCATTTTAAGGCGAAGTTTTGCTGTATACTACTATTTTGATGCCTTGCTGTCACTTTCCAAGATGGTGCAATTCATTACAGCTATTCAAAATAGGTGAAAATAAAATTAGACCCATTGCACAATATGCTCACTGAACTTACTGTGCTAAATGTGGCAAACAAACTCTTTCACCTATCTGCCTTTCAATTTTTAACCTGCACTTCCTTTACAGAAGCCCAAAATCATCCAGTGAGCTTGACAGTTGAACGGGTGCATACATTAGAATCTAACAGACTTATTTTAATGAAGAACAGAAGTGAACAAATCAGTCTTTGAAAGCACAGCTTTAAAAACACAGCCAATAAGGTGTAGGTTGAGGGGAGTCTGAAATGAATGTAGTATTTGAGTGTGATATAATTTTTAGAGAGCCACCCTGGTACACCTAGATTCGTTCATAAACGCCAGCAAGATTGTCAAGGTATGAGATTTTGAGAGTCAAAGCACCCTCCATCAGACTCTCATAAGCTCACCCCCCCCCAATCTTGTTGGTCTATAAAGGTGCTACTGGACTCGAATCTAGCTGTTCTACTGCATACCAACAAAGCTACCCTTTGAAACTATTATTAATATCATTATTTTGACGGCACTTTACACACACACACACACACACCAATGGAGATAGAGATAGTTTATTGCCATCTTAGCTTGCTACCATGTGGGAGGTTCCCCCCCCCCCTTTAGATGGCAGGGTAATTAGATTACATTTTATGGTGCCATCAAGATACAGAATAGGGTATGTGTTTTAGTTCAGTTTACTTTATGGTTTTAAATCGTATATTATAAAACTTTACATATGTTATTTGTATGCTTTTAGCCGCCCTGAGCCCAGCTTGCCAGGAAAGGGCGGGGTACAAATAGAATAAAATAATTATTCTTATGGCGACCCCTTTTGGGGGTTTTTCATGGCAAGAGGCTAACAGAGGAGGTTTGCCAGTGCCTTCCTCTGCACAGCAGCCCTGCTATTCCTTGGTGGTCTCCCATCCAAATACTAACCAGGGCTGACCCTACTTAGCTTCTGAGATCTGAAGAGATTAGGCTAGCCTGGGCCATCCAGGTCAGGGCGTCTCCATTGGCACCCATATCCAAAAGATTAGTTGAATGATCAGTATGACAAAATCAGAATTAGGTGGAGCCACATCCCACTGTGTCCAAAGAGATACACCGGCATAGATGAAACGACAGCATTAACACCTTAAAATGAACTTATTTTTCTTATTTTTGAAGAATGGGCAAAGGTCTGTTGTTCACCCACCCCACACACACCAGTGTTTGTGTCATAACCTATACTGCTACTTGCCCCAGTATCCAGTAGATGGTGGCAGCATATCAGACTCCTTGTTTTTGTTGGAGGGGGGCATCCAGGGGTAGTATTCTTTCTCTTCAATTAATACTGTGGTGAAGGTGAAACAACATTATCAGATAGTATCACCTGAGGCCTCTAGAAAGTACAGCACTAAAACCCTACGTTCCTCCAAGGGTTAAAAAGATGACAAGCCAGGAGACACCTTCGCTCTTGAACACATGAAGCTGCCTTCTACTGAATCAGACCCTTGGCTCATCAAAGTCAGTATTGTCTAAGACCAGCAGCGGCTCTCCAGGGTCTCAGGCAAAGATCTTTCACATCACCTACTTGCCTAGTCCCTTTAACTGGAGATGCCAGGGATTGAACCTGGGACCTTCTGCATGCCAAGAAGATGCTCTACCTCTGAGCCATGGCCCCTCTTATCTTTATATTGAAAACTGCATTTACTTTGTGAGATTAGCACCACCTTGTTCCATAACTGTTAATTTCCCTTTGTATTACAAATCAGGTGGACAAAATTATTATTGTGCTGTGAACCTTTTCCACACAGGTTATTTGACCTGGGTGCGATGATTTGGGGAAGGGGGGTTTCCCCCCTGCTTTCCCACAGCATTGTGGCACTCGAACACCAACCAGGTCTTCCCCAGCTTTTCTCCAATTGTTCCCAAACCCACTTTGCTGCAAAGTTTTGGGACTGCAAAGTTCAGATTCTCCCAGTTCCACCCGCACAACAGCCATTTTCCTTGCCCCAGTCCCCAAAGAAGCCACTCCCCACCCCCAATTACAGGGGTCTTTTTTTGTTTTTTTAATTCACAATCGATTACCATTATATTTTTATAATATTATTACAGTGTGTCTATCAGGTTCTCTGAATTCTCAGTTTTCATTTTTTTAAAAAGCTGTCAGTATGGATGACATTACGGACAGCATATATTTAAAATGGCCTTAGTTTGAAAATACGTTGAGTGTAAATACATTGAATTTCAGTCAACATACTTTTGAAATATTTAAAATACAGTTTAACAGAGTATTCTGTATTTATTTAAATTGCTCAAAATATACATACTTAGCTGTGGCATAATATGCTGGTGCCACTACAGGTTGAGTATCCCTTATCCGGACATCCAATATCCGTACTGATCCGAAAACCGGACCTTTTAAGCCAGCATGCAGGCCTTACTCACAGGTCCTCAGCAGTGCCACTGATGGTTCAATGTACACAAAATTATTAAAAATATTGTTTAAAATATTGTTTCCTGCATGGTGCAGGGGGTTGGACTAGAGGGGTCGGCAAACTCATTAGTCAAAAGAGCCAAATATCAACAGTACAACGATTGAGATTTCTTTTGAGAGCCAAATTTCTTAAACTTAAACTATATAGGTAGGTAGGTAGGTACACTGTTTATTAACTTAATAAACTTTAATTAAAGTTTTAAGTCTTAATTAAACTATAGGTACACTGAATAAGACTTGATATCATACTTAATAGTGATCTTATTTATTGATAAAAATTAAATTGTAAGTCCCTGACATTTCCCCCTCCCCATCTGGAGTCCTCGTCTGGAGGCCTGGTCTACCGCCATAAAAGCCTGTTGGTAGACCTGGCCTCCGGCTGAGTCCCATTGGGAGGCCAGGTCTACCCATTGGCTTTCTTGGCAGTAGACCTGGCTTCCGGAGGCCCATAGAAGCCAATTGGTAGACCTGGCCTCTGAAGGGGGACTTTTTCCCCTCCTCGGAGTCCAGGTCTACCGCCAAGAAAGCCAGTGGGCAGACATGGCCTCCCAATGGGACTCAGCCGGAGGCCAGGTCTACCAAAGGAAGCCCGCTCCGCCCAACAGCTGATAAGCGGGCGGGGGGGGGGAGGAACTGCCGAGCCGCCCGCCCAGCAATCGCGCGGCTGGAGGGGAGGGGAGGCTTTAGCCTCCCAACCATTGAGGGCAAGGGAAAGGGGGACCTGGAGACCCGCACTCAAGGGGCCAAAGAGCCACATGCGGCTCAGGAGTCGCAGTTTGCAGACCCCTGGACTAGATGACCCTGGTGGTCCCTTCCAATTCTATGATTCTATGAAATTACATTCAGGCTATGTTTATAAAGTATATATAAAACATAAATGAATTTTGTGTTTAGACTTGGGTCCCATCCCCAAGATATCTCATTATGTATATGCAAATATTCCAAAATATGGAAAGAACTGAAATACAGACCACTTCTGGGCCCAAGCAGTCTGGATAAGGGATATTCAACCTGTAGGAAGCATTCCTACACAACTTTTTTCTTTTGTGAGCAGGGCATGCCAATACAAATGGTTGAAGCAGTGACATAGTACTGCAGTGAGGTTCTTACTTCTTTAGCAGGATTATAGATAATACTACTGATGATAGTAGTATATTTCTGTTCCACTTTTTAGTTGTAAAGCCCTCAAGAGCAACATACGAAACACAACTTCCCAACGAAAAACAATAAAAAGCACACTAGAGCCAAATACTACAATAGAACCACCAGAGATAAGCACAACAAAAACCAAATTCAATGGTACACCAATACACAGAATATGCAAAACAATAATGTTCAAGATAGCATTTTTAAATAGAGACCAGGACTGCAGTGGGGTGGAACAGCCCAGAAGGGCATCCTTACAATGGCACAGGATTGTAATCCACTGTAATACTGCAGGCATCACCTGCATTTACTGCATTACTTTATACCTTGTAATCCACCTTATGTATTGTTTACAGTACACCTTCCCTTATTGTTTATAGTATACTTTGCCTTAGTTTGCTGTTCACAGTATTCTGTAATACTACTCCTGTTGCACTGTTTACTGGTTGTCTTATGCCGTCTTGTCTGCACTGTTTTATATCCTGTAATCCCTCTTGAGTCTCAGCAGACACAGGTAATAGGGTTGTACTGTAACAAAATGGTCCCAAAAGTTAGCTGAGTACATTTAGGGTGTTGGGGACTGTGGTCTAAATAAATAATTTTACTTGAAGCTAGGGCTAGTATGCCAGGTAAAACAGAAACTGATTATACAGAGTAGATGTTTACAATGAAGGCCAACAAAATTAGGAATCACCCAATTTTACATTTCCACAGATTAAGGAAGTACATTAAGGTGACGTAGCTTCATTGCTACTGCACAGTGTTTTGCGACCTGGGCGGTGATTGGTGAGCTGTCTCCCAGCAGAAACCTTTTGGTCCATTCAACCTCATCACCAGAGCCCATTTCCCTAATCAAAGGGTCCATAATATTGAAGTGGGCTGTCTTGTAGAGAGGACATCTAAAAAATACATGCTCAGTGGTTTCCAGCTCCCCTGAGTTACACGGGCAAAGTCTCTCCACCCTAGGGATCTTCTTAAATCTCCCTTCTAATATGGCATCTGGCCAGTGTATAGGCCCCCCTACGTGTGTTCTTTTTTATGGAGGACTGTGGTCTAAACCACTGTGTACAGCTCATACTACTTGCTGCATTAAGTAAGATCCCACCACATAATTTTTACATTGTTTAATGTGTCGCATTAATATTTCTGCTTTGCTTTAGTTCTTTAGTTTCGGATTTACGGTTGGTTCCAATTTTCTACAGTCCAAGTCGTATTGCACTATTTACTGGATGCCCCATCCTGGTAACTGTATTGACTTACTATGTGTAATCCACCTCGAATCCCAGAGAGAAAGGTAGACAACAACAACAACAACAACAACATAAATAAATAAATGGCGAAAACTGGCTAGTGTTTGGATGGGAGACCTGCAAGGAATACCAGGGTTGTGATGCGGAGGCAGGCAATGGCAAACCACCTCTGAATGTCTCGTCTTGAAAAGGAAGAAAAGGTCCTGTGAAATAATCTTTTATTACATCTCTCCATGCGCTTCTGAACAGGATAATTCGTCTTCACAAAGATTTAGCAGAAGAACAGAGAGAAGCTGATTTCTAGGGGAGATAACTGCATGCAGGAAACTTCACATTCCGCTGAAATTCCTACTTAAAATGGTTTATTTCAACAGGATCATTCCTCATACGCACACACATTCAACCACCTGGGTAAATGCCTCTGACATTAGGGCTCTCGAATTAGCAAGACTGCTGTTTGCTAGCCAAGTAAATATTCCTACATGAAGACAGCAGTTTCTGCATTCCTTAAAAATACACCATTCTCCTCTTCCCCTCTTCAGAAATACTTATGAAGTAGTACATCTGATTCAGATGCCAACAGCAAGGTCTGGGCACCTCCTGGCTGGAGTGGCCATTTACCCTTCTCCTTGGCAGCTTTCTTAAGAGCCTGGTCATTCTGTATATTTGGCATGATTGGTATCACCAGTAACGTAACTCTAAGCTTTTGACCCTGCGTTGCTGCTTCATTCTCAGGTGGCGTGAGTGGCAAGAAGTGCCGATTTCAAGCTTTGCATTGTGAGCCAGCTGCGCCCTGTTCCGGAGAAGAGAGACCTGGCCCCTGTACTATGTGCCCATGGTAACTACTAGTTCGGATTATTGCAAAGCACTGTACCGTAGAGCTGCTTTTGAAGAGTATCCAGGATGTGACAGCTAGATTCATGACCAGTTTTAGCCAGAGGCTGAGCATAATACCTATTGTTAAGGAGATGCAGTGGCTGCTGCTCCGCCCTCGTACCTATCCATTGACCTTTAAATAAATTACCTCAGTCGAAGGCATAACTAAAACATGTCTTACTGTATATGTTGCAGCCTTGTGCCCCAAAGCCTGCAGATGAGATCCTGCTCTGTTACTTAGTTGGAGGAGGTATACCTGGAGTATGGCTCCCTACCTTTGGGAGGGTAAACTTATCTGCTTAATTCACTCTCACCTTTTATTTTAAAAACCTGTTTCACAGGGCCTAGATTCTATTTTATGCATTTATTTAACTTATTTATAGCCCACTTTTCTCACTAAGACGCAAGGCAGACTACCCAATAAAAAGAAAAAAAATATAATCGTATTTTTTCCTGGGGGTCAGCGTGGTATAGTGGTTAAGAGTGGTGGTTTGGAGTGGTGGACTCTGATCTGGAGAACTGGGTTTGATTCCCCACTCCTCCACATGAGCGGCGGAGGCTAATCTGGTGAACTGGATTTGTTTCCCCATTCCTACACATGAAGCCAGCTGGGTGACCTTGGGCTAGTCACACTCTCTCAGCCCCACCTACCTCACAAGGTGTCTGTTGTGGGGAGGGGAAGGGAAAGTGGTTTGATTCTTCCTTAAGTGGTAGAGAAAGTCGGCATACAAAAAAACCCAACAACAATAAGACTTCCAATGCAACAGGACTCTCTCTCTCTCTCTCTCTCTCTCTCTCTGTGTGTGTGTGTGTGTGTGTAAAGGGACGACAAGTCAGTAGGCAACTCAGTAGGGTTTTCAAGGCAAGAAACTAACAGAAATGTTTTGCCATTGCCTTCCTCTGCACAGAGATCCTGGTATTTCTTGGTGGTCTCCCATCCAAATACTAACCAGGGCTGACCCTGCTTAGCTTCTGAAATCTGATGAGATCAGGCTAGCCTGGAATACAAAAATCAAAGACAATACAAACAACAGTGAAAGCCACAAACTGCCTAAAGGCAAAGATATTGTGTGAGAAATGCAGAATGTGGGATTACAAAGTATAAGACAGTAAAAACCAATACTGATAATAATAAATAACAACAGTAATCATTGTGGTGGACTACAGACCTATTCTCAAATGAAAGAGTTCAATCTGGACTGTTCGATCTTAATACAGTTCTAATTCCATTATAAGAGTGTCCTCCTGAACATTACTATTTTTCACAGCATGGATGAATTTTACTGCACTGCATGACTGGTCTGATTTGATTTTAGAATCTATTTGGAAAATTGTTTATATGTTTATTGTTAATTGAAAATACGTTTATGGTAAGCTACTTCAGGAGCTTAGTGTGGGTGATTAAGAATGGAGCAAGATTATTTTTTAAAAAACAGAAATTAAACATAGCATTCATCTGTGGTTTTGTTATGGCCTGTGACAGGAACAAAAAAATGTGATTTACAAAAACACCAAACGTCTCCTACACACAAATCTTCACCAACGTTAATCTCACTGAATTAGCACATTCCAATCAACGGTCACACCCAGCTCAAATTGTCTGTCCATTTGACAAAATGAAAATCCCCACTACCACATAAAACTTATATGCATACATATACTTGATGGCTCTCTTCCTTTCTACTCACATAAAGATTTGTGCATTAAAGTCTCATTCTTTGCATGGAAATACCCATCTTTTTGCACTCCAGGAAACATCTGCTTACAGGATAGCGCCAATGATTTCCCCTAAGGCATATATGTCAACCATACCTTCAACAAATAAGGGAGCTGCAGACATCTATTCCACATTGATATGTTTAACTACAGAGATAGGAGGTCAAACAAAAAGGAATTTAGGCTACCCGTTCTGCTTGAAGAATATATATGTGCATGTAGAAAGAGATGCACAACGGGGCAAAAAATAATAATTCAATATCAACTGACAGGGTCGGAACTGGTGATGAATGAGAGCTCTGGGGGTTGTAATGGACAAATCAATGAAAAATCCACTCAATGCAATGGCAGGCGTGAAAAAGGCAAATTTTATGCTAGGGATTATTAGGAAATCTATTGCAAACAAAACTGTCGGTATTATAATGTCATTGCGTATGGTATGGCCATACAGTATGTACAGTTCTGGTCACCATATGTTAAATAGGATACTGTAACACTGGAAAAAGTGCAGAAAGGGGCAGCCAAAAGGATCAAAGCATTTGGCACACTCGATGAGAAAAGGCTAAGAAATCTGCGGCCTTTTTCAGTTTGGAGAAAAGATGGTGGGAGGCAGAATAGAGATTTATAAAATTTTGTATGAGATGGAGAAAGCGGAGAGTACTTTTTCACCATTTCATAATAATTGAACTTGGGGATACCAAATTAAATATATGGAAGATTGAGGACAGACAAAAGGAAGTGCTTCACTCACCGTGACTGGCTTCTAGAATTCATTGCCAAAGGATGTAGTGGTGGCCACCAATTTAGTTGGCTTCAAAAAGGAACCACACAAATTCACGTTTTAATGCTAGGTTTAGTTATTTAGCAGTACAATCCTAAACAGAGTTAGCCCCTTCTTAGTAATGTCAATGGGCTTAGAAGGGTGCAAACGCTGTTAGCACAGTTAGTCACGTAAGTAGTAGGGTACATACAACTGTCTGTTTAAGTGACCACTTCAAGCACCTAAACAAGAAGGCTGTAACCAATGGAAATAGGCTACAATAAGCTTGATAGGCCTGGAGGGCCCAGACTAGCCTGAACTCGTCTGATTTCAGAAGCTAAGCAGGGTCGACCCTGGTTAGTACTTGGTTGGGAGACCACCAAGCAAGTCCAGGGTTGCAATAAGTTTGATAGGCCTGGAGGGCTCAGACTAGCCCGAACTTAACAGATCTCAAAAGCTAAGCAGGGACAGCCCTGGTTAGTACTTGGATGGGAGACCACAAAGAAAATCCAGGGTTGCAATGCAGAGCCAGGCAATGGCAGACCACCTCTGTACAGCTCTTGCCTCGGAAATCCTATGGGATCACCATAAGTCAGCTACAACTTGATGGCACTTTCCACCACCAAGTTTGATAGTCTTTAAAATGCCACAGGACTTTGTGGCTGTTGCTGCAACAGGTAACATGTCTACCCATCCTGGAACTAATTATTCTCTAATGTATTATAAATATTTTATTTAAGCAGTGGAACTTGCACTATAAAAATATCTTAAGAACAGGATCACTGTTTCTTCAGGCACTTTGACCTGTAAGGGTGAATATGTGCTCTATAGTGATAACAGGGACTTTCCCAACATTTTAGGGTCTCTATGCATACTACCTTAGAACCTTAAGGATCAGAGAGATTTATGCACATTTCACGGAGCTCAGGGAAACAGGGTTCCAATTTCATATAAGAGGTATAGTTCATGGAATACTACAGGAAAAATGAGCTGATGATCTTATAGGATTAAGGGCCACATCCCAACAATGCAAGTAACACTAACTTGCTTTTCGGTGAAAGAAAGAAATCTGGTTTAGCTGCTACAATAAAGAAGATTCCAATCCATGAAGATTGCAAGGGCAAACCAAACGTACAACAGTGATCATTTTGGGGATGCTCTACAAAACATACTACAATGAAGCAAGGAAGAGTGTGGTTTACATAGTCCTTTTCAGCTACAAAGCGTAGTTTTAGCCTCTCTTGTCCTTTCTTCACACAACCCTTTCGAGTGGCTTATTGTTAATTCCATTTAAAACAAGGAAGATCAGACAGAAAGATAAAAGTTTGTTGGAGGCTTCTCATGGGCAGGAGGAGAGCCTCTCCCATGAGGCTGCAAAGTAAAAGAAAGGAAGGCTGGAAGATGGTCACTGCAGTGAAAAAAGGGATTCCAGAGCCAGAAATGTTGTAGTGAGGGTACACCCGGGGAAGGGGAGGGAGCTGGAGTAATCAATGCAGAATAGCCAGAATCTCGATATAGGTACCAGAATGTTTAAAACTGTGTCGTTTTATACAATTTAAAAACAAGTGCCTAATGCTTGACTGCATTCACTGGCCAGAAAACTGGAAGGCAGGAGCATACTGGTTTCTTAGTGTACTAGGTACAATTCTGTCTGCACATTTTCATTTATACCTTTGAAAGAAAAATAGACTAGCAACTTGATTATTTTTGCTTTTTTAAACAAAAGCTAAAATTCAAAGAAAGGGCCTGAAATATCACTAGGAGACCAAGCCACCCCCCACCCAATAGCTTCATGGATCAATGGGAGATTATTTCATCATACCACGGTGCTGCACACAGGTTATGATTTCAAAGGGAAAGGTGTACACGGCTTTTTGAGGTGTCCTTTTGAGCCAATCAAAGAAGCAAACAATAAGCGACACTGTACCAATCTGTAAAGTACTGTGCACCTGCAAGCAGTGGAAAATCAATTCCATGAGGCTACTACAGAGGGTACTGCAGGCACAGGGTGTGGGATGGAGCAAAGCTTTGGGGAAGTTCAAGGAAAACTGCTCAGAAATATTCTGCTGGGGAAGGAAAGGGGCAGAACCATTGAGTTCATTATGTAAGGGGTGCAGAAGAGGGGGAACTACTGGGATAGGGAATTTTGCTATTGGCATGCTATTGACTATAAGGCTGTTAAAGTCAGAGTGGGGGCCATGAAAAAGTCAAAGGCTACTTTTGTTTGCCATAAGCTGACATGGCAACCCCCATAAGGGTTTTCAAGGCAAGAGACGTTCAAAGGTAGTTTGTCATTGCCTGACTCCACGTCACACCTCTGGTATTCCTTGTAGGTCTCCCATCCAAATACTAGCCAGGGTCAGGGCTGAGTCACTGGCCCAAGGTCACCCAGGAAGCTTCCTTGGCACGAGTGGGGATTTGAACCTGGGATTCCCAGGTCCTAGTCTGACATATTAATCACTGCACCACTCTGGCTCTCAAAGGCTACTATGGTTGGGGATAATAACTAGATTTGGGGAGGGAATGAAGAGTACTGCAGAGGGCTGGGCTATGTACCCAAAATGAAAAGGAGAAGCGGAACTGGAAGGTACAGAGAAGCCAACAGGAGGGCAACGAAAAGACCACTGCACTGGGGATAAACATAAACAAGAGGCAAGCAAGTATGGAGCAGGGGAAACCAGAAACAAGAGTATTGAAAGGAAGCCTCATGAATGAGGAAGAATTTGGGTGAGCAAAGAATGGATTATTGAAGAGAAGAACCTCCTAGGGTGACAGGGGGCTGCAACAGACTACAGGGATCAGAGGGGTTCTTAAGTAAGGAACAAAACAGTACTGAAGTAAGATCAGTGGAGAAGACTGAAAACTGTACAGTGAGATGGGAGGTATCAGAAGAGATCCCTCCACCCAAGAAGGGGGGAGCAGTTACTGGGGGACTGAAAGAGGACATAAGAATGGAAGAAAATAATGGAGTAACAGGGAGGAAGTGGATGAGAACACAATGGAGCTTGTTGGGGTGCAGAGACATGTATGGAAGCAGCCATCATGGTAGATTAACAGTGGGAAAGAAAGTAATACTGGGGGGACTGTGGTAGATAACAGAAGGGAGAAACCACTGAGTCGGAAACAATGCTTATGGTGGGTACTATGGAAATGCGGGAGGCAAAGGATGGCGGGAAACTATGAGGACAGGGTTTGAAAGAAAGTGGCACAGAGTAACAAAGAAGGAATAAGGTACCCAGGTGAAAGATGAAACACGTTGTACATGGGGCCTAGAAACAGGAATGGCTGTGGAAGAGTGGGAAGAGTAAGTGAAGCTACTCAGATAGAGGGTGGAATGCAAGCAGGGAAGAGCAGAATATCAAGGGTTGTGGGTAAAACTAGGATAACAGGGGTAAGGAGGAAGAACAGCTGGGAGAGAGGGGAAAGGATGGGGGCAAAAGCAAAGAAGAGTGAGATGTTAGGAGAGGAGGTTGTAGTGAAGCAGGAAAAGGCCTTTAAGTGGGTAGGGATCAATAAGGAAGGGGCTGCTTGAAGAAAGAGGAAGAGAGAGATAAGCTACAGGCCTGGAAAGGAGAAGGAAAACAGTAAGGAGGGGGGAAAACGCTGACTAAACGTGGGAGCTCTGTAGAATGGGAAGAAGCTATCAGATTGGTTTAAACAGAAGGAGGTACAAACTGGTAAGTCATTTTTGTCATCCGTCTTGAGTCTCAGTGAGAAAGGCAGGCTATAATAAATAAAATATTATTGGGGAGGGAAAGTGGTGGGAGGAAAGCAACAGAAACAGAATGGGTGGAAGAGGAAGGTAACCAGCAGGAAAAGACATGATATTAAGGGGGTGCATTGAAAAGAAAGGGGAGACTTTCCTGATGGGGGTCCAAACAGATTCTAGGATGTGGCAGGAGGAAGGAAGAGAAGGTACTGGGGGAGGAATGAACAGAGGAAGGTAACTTATCAGGCCTAGGGAGGGGCTGTGATGGGGAGAGGCCACCCCTCAGGCATTTATATGGAGAGAAGGGGGTATGAATATTTAATTCTGAGTGGAGCATGTGGGACACAGCTAGAAAAAGAGGGAGGGTTGTAGGGCACTGGGGTGGGGGGCATTAGAGACTGCAAGGATGGGTGGGGAGAGAAGCTGGTGGGTCTGGGCCCTGGGGTGGGGGCATTGGAGGCTGCAAGGATGGGTAGGGAGAGAAGCTGGCAGGGCTGGGCCCTGGAGTGGGGGCATTGGAGGCTACAGGGATGGGTGGGGAGAAAAGCTGGCAGGGCTGGGCCCTGGGGTGGGGGCATTGGAGGCTGCAAGCATGGGTAGGGAGAGAAGCTGGCAGGGCTGGGCACTGGGGTGGGGGCACTGGAGGCTGCAAGCATGGTAGGGAGAGAAGCTGGCAGGGCTGGGCACTAGGGTGGGGGCATTGGAGGCTGCAAGGATGGGTAGGGAGAGAAGTTCATGGGTCTGGGCCCTGGGGTGGGGGCATTGCAGGCTGCAAGCATGGGTAGGGAGAGAAGCTGGTGGGTCTGGGCCCTGGGGTGGGGCATTAGAGGCTATAGGGATGGGTAGGGAGAGAAGAGCCCTGACCTGGATGGCCCAGGCTAGCCTGATCTCGTCAGATCTCAGAAGCTAAGCAGGGTCAGCCCTGGTTAGTATTTGGATGGGAGACCACCAAGGAAGTCCAGGGTTGCTGTGCAGAGGAAGGCACTGGCAAATCACCTCTGTTAGTCTCTTGCCATGAAAACCCAAAAAAGGGGTCGCCATAAGTCGGCTGCGACTTGAAGGCACTTCACACACACACACACACAGGGAGAGAAGCTGGTGGGTCTTGGCCCTGGGGTGGGGGCATTAGAGGCTGCAAGGGTGGGTAGGGAGAGAAGCTGGTGGGTCTGGGCCCTGGGGTGGGGGCATTGGAGGCTGTAAGGGTGGGTAGGGAGAGAAGCTGGTGGGTCTGGGCCCTGGGGTGGGGGCATTAGAGGCTGCAAGCATGGGTAGGGAGAGAAGCTGGCAGGGCTGGGCCCTGGGGTGGGGGCATTGGAAGCTGCAAGAATGGGTAGGGAGAGAAGCTGGTGGGTCTGGGCCCTGGGGTGGGGGCATTGGAGGCTGCAAGCATGGGTAGGGAGAGAAGCTGGCCGGGCTGGGCCCTGGAGTGGGGGCATTGGAGGCTACAGGGATGGGTAGGGAGAGAAGCTGGTGGGTCTGGGCCCTGGGGTGGGGGCATTAGAGGCTGCAAGGATGGGTAGGGAGAGAAGCTGGTGGGTCTGGGCCCTGGGGTGGGGGCATTGGAGGCTGCAAGCATGGGTAGGGGGAGAAGCTGGCAGGGCTGGGCCCTGGGGTGAGGGCATTGGAGGCTGCAAGGGTGGGGGGGAGAGTAGCTGGCAGGGCTGGGCACTGGAGACTGCAAGGATGGGTAGGGAGAGAAGCTGGTGGGTCTGGGCCCTGGGGTGGGGGCATTAGAGGCTGCAAGGATGGGTAGGGAGAGAAGCTGGTGGGTCTGGGCCCTGGGGTGGGGGCATTGGAGGCTGCAAGCATGGGTAGGGGGAGAAGCTGGCAGGGCTGGGCCCTGGGGTGAGGGCATTGGAGGCTGCAAGGGTGGGGGGGAGAGTAGCTGGCAGGGCTGGGCACTGGAGACTGCAAGGATGGGTAGGGAGAGAAGCTGGTGGGTCTGGGCCCTGGGGTGGGGGCATTAGAGGCTGCAAGCATGGGTAGGAAGCTGGCAGGGCTGGGCACTGGGGTGGGGGCATTGGAGGCTATAGGGATGGGTAGGGAGAGAAGCTGGTGGGTCTTGGCCCTGGGGTGGGGGCATTAGAGGCTGCAGGAATGGGTAGGGAGCTGGCAGGGCTGGGCCCTGGGGTGGGGGCATTAGAGGCTATAGGGATGGGTAGGGAGAGAAGCTGGTGGGTCTTGGCCCTGGGGTGGGGGCATTAGAGGCTGCAAGAATGGGTAGGAAGCTGGCAGGGCTGGGGGCATTAGAGGCTATAGGGATGGGTAGGGAGAGAAGCTGGTGGGTCTTGGCCTTGGGGTGGGGGCATTAGAGGCTGCAAGAATGGGTAGGAAGCTGGCAGGGCTGGGCCCTGGGGTGGGGGCATTAGAGGCTATAGGGATGGGTAGGGAGAGAAGCTGGTGGGTCTTGGCCCTGGGGTGGGGGCATTAGAGGCTGCAAGAATGGGTAGGAAGCTGGCAGGGCTGGGGGCATTAGAGGCTATAGGGATGGGTAGGGAGAGAAGCTGGTGGGTCTGGCCCCTGGGGTGGGGGCATTGGAGGCTGCAAGGATGGGTGGGGAGAGAAGCTGTCGGGGTGGGAGGCGGACGCTTGCGGAAGCGAACCCTGCCGTGGGGTACAGAGGAAAGGGGGCGAGACCATTGTGGTGGGTGGCGGGGGGGGGCCTCGGAAGAGACAACCAGGGCGGGTCTGCGGGGGAGCGAAGAGGGAGTCCCCTCCCACCCCTTTCAGGCCGACTACCCCCCCCTGCCTCGTACTCCCGCCCGCCCGCCGGCTCCGCGAGGCCTCGTCCCCCGCCCGCCTCACCGCCTGCAGATTCGGACGCCCCGACGGAGGCGGCGGCCGCAGCAGCAGCAGCCCCCTCGGGCTGGGCCATGGCGGAGCCGGCTGGTCGCCGTCACGCCGAGGCCGGGTCCGCTACGTCAGAAGCCGGAGCGGAGAAGGCGGCGGCGGCGGCGGAGCCTCAGCAGACGCCTCCACCGGCCCTGGGCCGCCTCATCCTGACAGGCAAAGGGGCGGGCGGGCGGGCGATGGGGGGCGGGGGAGGGAGAGAGAAAGGGAGCCCTGCGCATGCGCGCTGGTCGGAGCGAGCCGGGGCTGGAGGGGAGCTGGGCTGGGGGTGCGGGGGGAAGTCGCCTCTTCCCGTCTTACTTGGCGCGAAATTGAAACTCAGGCGTAATAAAGTCGTGCGCCACAAATAACAATTATACATGCATACACACACACACGTTATGTATATAATATACACACATACATACATATATAATATACACATGCATACATATATACATAATATAATACACACACACACATATATATACACATACATATATACATGCAGGGGGTTGGACTTGATGACCCTGGTGGTCCCTTCCAATTAAAATTGTGTGTGTGTGTATATACATATATACATATACAATTATATAATTGTGTGTGTGTATATATACACACACAATATATATATACACACACACACACACACTATTGTATATATAGTGTGTGTGTGTGTATATATATATATATATATATATATACAGACACACACATATATATACACACACACTATATATATATATATACACATATACACACACATATATACATATACAATTATATAATTGTGTGTGTGTGTGTATACACACAATATACACACACACACACAATTGTATATATATTGTATATGTATATACACACACACACACACACACACTATATATATATATATATATATATATATATATATATATATATATATATATATATATAAAACACACACACAATTGTGTGTGTGTGTATATAGATATATATAGACACACACAGATATATATATACAGTGTGTGTGTGTGTGTTGAATGGGTGTGAAAGCTGGACATTGAAGAAAGCTGATAGGAAGAAAGTAAATTCCTCTGAAATGTGGTGTTGGAGGAGAGGGTTACGGATTCCGTGGTCTGCCAAAAAAACAAATCAGTGGGTTTTGGATCAAATCAAGCCTGAACTGACCCTAGAAGTTAAATGACTAAACTGAGACTGTCGTATTTTGGTCACATTATGAGAAGACAAGAGTCACTAGAAAAGACAGTCGTGCTGGGAAAAGTTGAGGGCGGCAGGAAAAGAGGAAGACCCAACAAGAGACAGATGGACTCTATAAAGGAAGCCACGGCCCTCAGTTTGCAAGACCTGAGCAAGGCTGTCAAAGATAGGACATTTTGGAGGACATTGATTCATAGGGTCGCCATGAGTCGGAAGCGACCCACTCAACACACACACTAATGTACAGGCTGTGCCCTGAAGTGGTTAGAGTTGTGGACTTGACGGCACTAAACACACACATTATAAAAGAGGAGCACTTCACATATTACAGGAGCACCGTTACAACAAAAACACTCACACATCCAATCAGAAAAAGTGAGCTGCGGCTCAGGAAAGCTCATACCCTGCCAGAAGTGTTTAAGTCTTTAAGCCTTAAAGTTTAAGGTGCTGCTGGACTCTTTAAGGTGATGCTGGACTCTTGTACTTTAACTATCATTTGCAAGTGGATTTTGCCCATTCACAAAGTAAAATCCAGCTTCAAAGTGCACTGAAAGTGGATTGAAAGTGCATTATTTGGCATGTGTGAAAGTCTAATGGGGGCCCCTTAAAGACTAACATTTACAGAGCCATCATAAGCAGGTCTACTCAGACTCCTACTCAGGTCTGTCAAGGGGGGCTTACTCCCAGGAAAGTGCTTTTAGGATTGCACTGTAATTCCAACACAAACCTTTTGTGATACCTGAAGTGGAGCTTTGAGTCAGAAAAGCTCATACTGAAGTACATGTTGTTAATCTTTGAAGTGCCACCGCTAGACTTCCGTTTAGGTTGGCTACAAAAGACTAATACACCCTCTTGGGGATCTGGGAGACTTCTGTTCAAATCCCCCCACCCTCCAATAAAAGCTGGTTGGGTGACTTCGGGCTGAAGAAACAGAACACAAACCACATAAAACCTTTTATTAGGACCGACCCAACAACACATACCAGAGTGCAAGCTTGCAGGTTCACCAGAACTCTTATTTAGGCTGGAGGAGGAAGAGGAAGAAGAAGAGTTGGTTTTTATATGCCGACTTTCTCTACCTTTTAAGGAGAATCAAACCGGCTTGCAATCACCTTCCCTTCCTCTCCCCACAGTGGACACCTTGTGAGGTAGGTGGGGCTGAGAGAGTTCAGAGGAAACTGTGACTAGGCCAAGGTCATCCAGCAGGCTTCATGTGTAGGAGTGGAGAAAACCAACCTGGTTCACCAGAATAGAGTCCGCTGCTCATGTGGAGGCCTGGGGAATCAAACCCTGTTTGCCAGATTAGAGTCTGCCACTCTTAACCACTACACCATCAAAAGTTACAATAGATCACGCCACTTCAGACTGCAGGGAGATCTCATTTTGAAATGTTTCTCTATGTTAAAAACGCCCTGCAAATTGAAAACTGGCAAAACAAGCAAAGAATTTTTTCCCATTCTGTGCTAGTTTAAAAAAAAATACAATTTTTATTTATCTATTTGTTGCATTTTACCTTGCTTTGCAGCCAGAGTTTGGTTCCTTAAATGACACACAGCAATTTAAAATACAGATATTAATGAGAAATATAATAAAAGATGCTAAGGGGAGGTGTTTTTAGTGCAGGGACGATTGAAGGGCTGCTGTTTCTTCTCTGTCTCTGGTCTCACTGAAAGCAATAGTAAGTGGAAGATAGACAGTAAAAGTGGGGAGAACGGCACAAAAGATTGCACAAAGCCTGAGTTCCCTTTCTTGGATACACCAAAGGTGAAATTGCAAAAACCAACAACAATGAAAACCCCAGCCTTGTGCATTTGAATAGCACCTGCTCTGATCGTGGGTGTATATGACACAATAATTATTACGGTGACTCTTCTGTTTTAGCAGCAACGAGATTAATGCCTTTGGCATGGTACCTAGCATACAGACTCATTTTATTGTTTATAGCAACAGTTTGGTGCTCTGGCAAGAAAGGCAGAGGCGCTCCTGAGGAATATCCTACATGCAGCCTGGGAGGTACAGCAGGCAGCTCCCCTCCCCAATGGTCCCTCCAGGTGTGTCCAATTGTTGCATAAAGTTCAAACAGGACTCTTGCATCCCTTAATATTTTTAAGACTGCGTATAGACCTTGAGCGGGGAGCTGGCAGCAGAGCCGCAGTCACACCTTTCTTAGGGCTGATTCACATGTTACAAAGTCTACATGGTGGCATGAGGTCACCGTGAGGACTTTGAATCAGGCAAACATCTGGAGTTCTGCACTGGGAACCGCTTTTCCAGGCAAGCGGGAGCCCAATTTGTGTCAGGACTCCAGTGGATAGGTGGAGGGGTGTTCATCTTTCTACTCACTGCTGCTTTCCTGACCTGAAATGCCCCCCGAGATCCACGATTTGCCATGTTGGGGAAGCTTAAAATTAGCTTTCCAATACCTGTAAGTTTCTCCATCAGACACGTAGCAGCTCTCCAGCCCTGTTTTAGATCAGGGAAATGGTGCAAGGAAGACTGACACCTTTCTCCTCACACGCCACAGTCCTGATCCGAATCAGGCCCCCATGCACCTAGTAATTAAGTTCCCAGAATGCCTTTATATAAAGTCCGTGTGAAAGGGACACATAGACTTTGTAACAGGTGTGAATTGGCCCTTAAGACCGACATACGAATACCTAAAGTGAATTGAGTTTGGAATCAACTGGTTTTTCCAATTTCCAAGAGGCATTGGCTATCCAGAGTGCTAACTGGCTGGCTCTTGTGGCTGTCATAATGCCACTTCCCTCCCACCTCCCCATATAGCTGTTCAGAGCACCGATGGGATCAGATCTCCCTTTAGCTCTCCCTTTAGAACCTGCCCAACCTATTTACCAGCGGCAAAAGATGGATGAGCATCAACACAGAAACCGTGTTCCCTCTTTCAAGCTGCTTCCAGCACTCTCAGATACCAGTCTTCTCTCTCCTGACAAAAGTTTGTTTGCTAAGGTTTACTCTAGACTCCCCCTCCCTGCACAAGGAGCCAGTGCAGCTTGCATGCACACATACACATGCTCACACCTATGCACACCCAACTGCAACCACGTACATCGGAACTTTTCCTAAGCCCAAAGGAAAAAAAGGAGTGAAAGGGGAATGACACAGGAAGCAACATGACTAAGAAAAATAAAATAGGCAACATGAATGGTTGAGAAAGAAAATGAGAAGAAAAAACAAAGAAGAAAAAAGTCATGGAGGAAAAATGAATTACAGTGCAATCCTAAGAAGAAAGGTATATTACATTTATTTGTTTGTTTCATTTTATACTCCGGCCTCACTCCCCGGCTGCAACCGCGCTCAGGGCGTGTCATAACATAATAACTACAATAGTACAATAAAATCACATAAAATCAACAATAAAATATATCAATAATTTCCAGCCCCATAAAACAGCCATAAAATTGTAAATTGACAGATGGTGCTCATTTTGAAGTATATGGGCCACTCTAAGTGCATTGAAGTCAACGGGCTTAGAAGGGTGTAACTCTGTTTAAGATTGCACTGTGAATGAATGAATGAATTACAGAAATGGAAGGGGGAGAGGGAAAACGAGACGGGAAAATGACAATGAAAAAAAGGGGAAATGATTCCAAAAGCGAGACGGGAAGGAACATAGAAAAACAAGAAAAATTACAGAAATAAAGAAAAGGGAGGGAGGGAGAGGAAATGACTCAGGGAATCATTAATATTTCTTTATCATTCATTCTTTATGTTTTTTGACCTATTTTTAAGAAGCACCCGAGCTCCTTAGTAAACACTACATGCCCACCTATGCAAAGACTTAGTTCCTGCTGCATAATTCCCCCCACCCACTGTACAAAATACACTCAGCTGTACAACAGAATAAGTCAAGCCTCTTTTGAAATTTGAGTATGTTGATGCAGAAAGGCTCTTTTTCCTGGTGCACACAACAGAGACATCCAGCTCTAGGCCAACATGATGGTACCTGATCAGGACTCCTTGGGAAGGGTTGTAAGCAGAGCTCACAGGAAAAGATGAAAGAACGCAAGAGCAGCAATTCATTCAAGATATATCAGGTGCGAATGTTGCGAGTTAATTTCATCTAGCACAAAAATAAAATTGCAAGGTGGTGTAATCCTTTCCAGTTGAATGCTGTTCTATTCAAAAGTACCTCATTGTACAACCAGATGCGCAAGTTCTGCCACAACCCACTGATATCCATGAAACTACACGTACCTAAATTTGTGCTGGATTGTGGCCAGTGTTTTAACACTGGCTCATGTCACCAACACTGTGGCAACTGTATACCCCACAGATTGCCCTAATGAAATCTTTGGTAGCATACATTGGAGTCTGATTGATGTACAAGCATCCTGCAAAGATGGGTCCTCGGCTCTTTCTTATTAATGTTGCTTTCGTATGAGAATGTAAGCGAACCTCCAGCTTCTCGTGAGGGAGGAATTCAAACTGTCTCAAACCTCCAGCAATGGTCCCAGCTAAAAGTTTACACCAGATTTGGGATTTTACCTTGAAACCACCAGGTTGCATGCAACAGCAGAGTTTCCACTCTTTGGATATTTTATCCAGTTGAAAAATCTTCGTTGAGAAACATTGAAAAATAATGTTCTTTCTCTCCTCTTGTTTAAAAGGTTCCGTGTGTCACATTGCTTTGAATAGATGGAAAGCAGATGAGGCCCCCAAAAATGGGGAGGGGGGGGGAGACTGGCAGGCAATACACAAATACACATGCCTCCTTGGCTACAAGTTGAAATAGACACATACTCATGATCTCATTTGAATGCTTCTTATATTAAGTTTCTTAAAGCTCTTTTAAATATTCCCATGGGACATGTTTGCTGAAGACTGCTATATTATGAAGCTAAACAACTGTTCTCGCTGCAAAAATATTGACAGAATCTGAAATTCATTATGGACAAAGCATGGCGTTCATACCTTGAACATGCCACGTAAAAGGAGCATTTCTGGGGAGATTCTAATTGCAAAACAAAAAGGCTTACGTATATGTCTGCATCTGGAGCTTCTTCTCTTGCAGGAATACTTAGACTCTGCAGTTGGGGAGAGAACAATCTGCCACAACAAAACAAAAAAAAACCCCAAGGTTTTTGTAACTAAGGTTACAGTAGGTTACCTACTACAACTCTGCATGAATGAATGAATACTCCAATCAGTGAATATTCCTGCCATGTCGTTAGACAATTCAACCACGCCATAAAACAACCTGTTTTCAGAAGAGACTGCCCATTGCATCTCTTCATGAGTTCCTGCTTTTGACTCGCCTCCTTCCAATCAAGAAGGACATCCAGACCAGCAACTCATGAATACATATGACCAAAGCACGGTTCATTGTGCTCCAAATGCCCTCCTGAACAATTCTGTTTTTACAGACTCGCCAGAAACTTACAAGGTATGTATCAAGACCTTGGTGGATGGGAGGGTGTGCCATAGAACACTAGGCTGTGACATGCTTGGTTCTTTGGAAACCAAGCTTGAATTGTGCGTAAAATTTCTGCCCCGTTTTGAGGCTTCCAGCACATTCCTGAAGGGTGGGTGCATAGGCGCCTGGGAGTTTAGAGGGGCATTCCTGGGCCGAAAGGGGCCTGAAAGCTGACTATCATCAGCGCAAGTATCCCTGTGCCAGCGTCTGTGCCACTTTATCATAGTGCAAAGTGGCACGGATGCCGGCGCAGGGTTACTCTGGCTCCTATGGCGCTTCAGCCCCCCTCCCTTCAGGATTGCACGGTTCAAGATACATCAAAAGCAATCAACCATGCTTCAAATGGAGGAGACAAGAACAATGTAAACCACTTGGGTGTCCCCATTCAGGAGAAACGGGTGCGAATGAAGTCAATACATTCATTCTGCAAAATAGGCAGAGTTATTTATTTACTTCTGCAGCACCTTTCAACCACAAAAGGTACCCAAATTGGCTCAGAAAACTTAAGATCAGATTTAAAACATTTAAAGTCTCTAAACTGCTTAAAATGTATCAGGATGCAATAAGGCTTGTTGTTGTCTTGTCATCAATCTTTCAGAGGCCTTTTCGAACAGAAACGTTTTTCAAAAACTTCTAAATGGCTCTGCAGAAATGGTGCAAGCCTCACTTCCTGGGAGGAGGGAATTCCAATGTAGGGGGCACCGAAACGGCTCTCCTGTGGATTCCTCTCTGATCTTTCTTAAGACAAGCAGGCTCCTGTAGGAAGGCCTCAACCTCAGATACGGTTGATAATAGAAGAAGGTGATTCTTCAGGTACTTTGGACCTAAGGCATTCAGGCTTTAAAGGTCAAAACCAGCACCTTGATTTGGGCTTGGAAGCAAACTGGAAGACAGCGCAATTGATATAGCATTATTCTTATACATTCGTTGCAGCAGTTTCCCGTCCAAATACAAACAGCCGTATTGTGTACTAGCTGAAGCCTCTGCTCCATTGCCAAGGATAGCTCCACAAAGAACATGTTACAGTAATCTAACTTTGGGTGTTAACAAGGCCACTGCTCCCACAATTGCTGAGAGGACCACGTATGCCTCTCTGAGGTTCTCAGAGGAAGAGCGGGGTAAAAAATGTTCCCTAGACAGCTGAGAGGGCCTTGCTGAGGGCTGCCTAGCAAATACGTACCAGAGGCAAGATTCGAACCAGGGACTCTTAGACCAAAATCATATGGATACTCAAGCCCATGAATGCCAAGATCGTCGGTCTAAAAGCCTGACTTAAGCACACCGAAAACTGCTTCTATTTCATGTGTGCAGCGGCATCATGAAAGGAGTTGAAAGGAGTTCATTGTCATGTGGGACTTAGTTGATACACTGCCCTAGGTCATGGCTGATGAGCAGATAGTTCTACGCTGGCTAGAACACCAGTTCCATGTTCCTCATTTGGAACACTCGAGACGGAATGTATGACACAACACCTTAAAAAACTGATGACACTAGAATTTCTGGCCTTGTGTTGTTAAAATTAACAGTGCTCTCCTATGGAGAGCTACTCCAGTCTAAGCCCATTCATTTCAATGGGCTTAGACTGGAGTAACTCTCCTTAGGGATGCACTGTAAGTCTTGCTGTATCTGCACTAAATTTAAGATCTCTCTCTTTTCTAGGAAACAACCCCTCCCCACAACATTTCTTCACTTTACCAGTAAAAGACATTAGTCTTGTGTGTGTTTTGCCAAGCTCAATAAAAAATGCTTCACTTGGGGTCTCCTTACGGGATAGCAAGCAAGGTATGGAGGGTGTGTTACACCTTAACTGAGTCATATCTTGGAGGCATTTTATGATGACTGTTGCATTTCATTAAAGTCGCAAGAAAGCAGACTTCTCCCCCCCCCAATTAAAAAGAACCCCAGATGATGCAGTGTTTTTCCTTTCTCTTTTTACCTGGGCCTGAGGAACGTTCTGCAAAAAAAGAACTATGCAGGAGAGATCTCATCTCAGTTCCAATTGGCCATCAGAGCTGAAGAAATGCATGAGAGAGAAACTAGCTGTGAATGAATAGCATCAGATAAGGGATCAGGAAAGTGTTTGGGGGAGGGAAAACTAGGAGATGAAAAATACTGCCATAACCACCACTGAAAAGACTTGGGAGCAAAAGAACCTTGACAGATTTGAGATGTAATCGGAACACATCCAGGATGATTATACAGGAAATTAATGGAAGCTAGGTATCAATAGCTAATCATCATCATAGGTGAATGGAACCCCCCTTTAAAAAAAAGAGTAGCCCCAGTGAATATCAGTTGCCAGGGAGCAGACATGGGGAAGCCATTACTTACAAACCCAGTTTCTGAGATTTTTGGGTGCATCTGGCTGGCAGCTGGATGGACCCTTAGTCTGACCCAGCAGAGCTCTTCTTATGTTCCGAGGATGTTACCCCTCCAAATTGAAGGAGGGGAAAGAGAAGTGGGCTATTCTCAATTCCTTTCAGACATCAGCAGAATTTACAGCTCAGTCTTCTGTGCATTTACTCAGAATTTAGCCTCACTGAGTTAAGTGAGGCATGCCCAAAGTCAAATTATACCTCGACTTAAAAGTCCATCAGCATCCTCAGTGCAAGTACGGTAGCTAAATTGACCTCTAACATCAAATGTGGGGTGCAGCTCGTTTCCTAGGCTGCTGTCATTTACTGTGCTTTTTATTTCTATGTCCTAGTCTCCCCCCCCCCCCAATTAATGGTTGAGCAGCAGAGTACCTGCATCACAATCAGAAGGTCCCAGATTGAGTTCCTAAGAACATAAAAGAGAGACCTGCTGGATTAGATCAATGGACCATCTAGGCCAGCATCCTGTTTCACACAGTGGCCCACTAAAGCCTTCCCTCCTGATGTTGCCTCCTAGCACTGGGTTTATTGCCTCTAAATGTGAAGGTTCCCTTTAGCTACCATGGCTAGTAGCCACTGATGGACCTCTGTCCCCCATCAATCTGTCTAAGCCCCTGTCAAAGCCATCTGTGCTCATGGCCATCAATTCCTCCACCATCGATGAATTCCACGCTCGTTTGTTTGTCCTGTATCTACTGCTCATTAACTACATTGGGTGCTCCCGAGTTCAAGTATTATGGGAGAGGGAGAAAAAGTTCTTTCTACCCCACTCTCCACCCCATGCACCTTCTCCAGGTAATGGGCAGCAGAAGCTGAGAAAGGCTTTTCTCTTCCAGAGACTTGGGAAAGCTGCTGCCCTGCTCAGAGCAGTCAGTACTGAGCAAGATTATCTAACTCAGAAGAAGGCGGCTTCATAAATTCATATATGTATCCAGGAGACAAAGTCATGTGTGAATTAGGACCAGATAAAAAGCAAGGTGAGGCAAAACCCATAACGTAAGCAGAAGTTAGAAGCAGGCAGATGGAAGAGGTTGAATTTGACTTTTAATTTGGTTTCTTCAAAGAATTCGGCCCTTCACAGCATGGAGGCCACGGTCCATAGAGTGACTGCCTTGTGCTCTTACCCAGAGCTCAGCGCACTGAATGCTACATACCCTCTTATTGCCAAATCATTTTCATTAGTTGTGCAACGCAAAAAATAATGTCTGTAATGTTGAGCGTTCACGAAGAGCTCACAGTAGTTTTATTCCCCATTCATTTCAGTCTTCTTTTTTAAAATTGGAGTTCTCTCCCCTCTTCTCTCTTTTTCGGATGGTTATTTTCTGTCCCACGAAAAACGTCTCTGCCTTTCACATGATAATCAGCATCTCTTCCTTGTCCCGGTTCTCGTTCACCAAGTTGATAATGCTCTTAAGATATTTCACAAATTCCATCCGGACGTCCTCAGGCTCTTCTTCAAGACTGGAGTGTATCAGAGGCAACCTGCTCAGGGGTGAAGCTGAGACGTTTGAAAGGAAAACAGTTAGAAGATGGAGAAAGGCGAAAACTTAACATACGATGCTGTCTTATGTGTTGCCAGACCACACGTCTTCCATGGTCAGTGTTGTCTTTCCTGACTGGAAGCGGTTTCCTGAGGTCTCAGCCAGAGAAAACTCTTTTCGAACTCTACTACCCAAAGGCCAAACCATTTTTATGCAGTTATCGGGCATGTGGGGCCCTAATTCTGACTGGGCCTGTGCTGTAAGGGGTGGAGAGGTTAAGCCTTAGGCTCCCCCGCACTATTTTCTTGACCTGGCAGGGCACTATTTGCCCAGTTTGGGAAACATACAGGCACTAATATGGGTAAAGGTAAAGGTCCCCTGTGCAAGCACCAGGTCATTCCTGACCAATGGAGTGACGTCATATCCCGACGTTTACTAGGCAGACTTTGTTTGCGGGGTGGTTTGCCAGTGGCTCCCCCAGTCGTCTTCCCCTTACCCCCAGCAAGCTGGGTCCTCATTTTACTGACCTTGGAAGGATGAGTCAACCTTGAGCCGGCTAGCTGAAACCAACTTCCATCAGGATCAAACTCAGGTCATGAGCAGAGCTTTGGACTGCTGTACTGCAGCTTACTCCTCTGCGCCACAGGGAGTACCTGTATATTTACCCCCAACAGGGCAAGCAGCAGCTTCCTGGGACCATTTTGGAACAGGGAACCTCCTCCCTCATGCCATGGCCCCAATCAGAAATGGGGCTTGCGTGTTTTTTTAAAAAGCTGGGAGCTCCCATCATGAAACTGACAGAGTCTTGTCTGGTTTGGCCCCAACACCCTTTAATTGTAGATGCTGAGACTGAACCTGGGACCTTCTGGAGGCGAAGAATCTGCTCTACCACTGAGCCACGGCCCTTCTGAAATGAAGGGAGGGCCTGTGGCTCAGTGGCAGAGCCTCTGCTTTGCATGCAGAAGGTCATAAGGACATAAGAAAGGCCCTGCTGGATCAGACCAAGGCCCAGCAAGTCCAGCTGTTCACACAGTGGCCAGCCAGGTGCCTCTAGGAAGCCACAAACAAGACAACTGCAGCAGCACCATCCTGCCTGTGTTCCACAGCACCTAATATAATAGGCATGCTCCTCTGATACTAGAGAGAATAGGTATGCAGCATGACTAATATCCATTCTAACTAATAGCCATGAATACCCCTTTCCTCCATGAATATGTCCACTCCCCTCTTAAAGCCCTCCAAGCTGGCAGCCATCACCACATCCTGGGGCAGGGAGTTCCACAATTTAACTATGCGTTGTGTGAAAAAATACTTCCTTTTATCTGTTTTGAATCTCCCACCCTCCAGCTTCAGCAGATGACCCCACGTTCTAGTATTATAGGAGGGAGAAAAACGTCTCCCTGTCCACTCTCTCCAAACCATGCATACGTTTATAGACCTCTATCATGTCTCCCCTTAGCCGCCTTCTTTCCACACTAAACAGCCCTAAGCGTCTTAACCGCTCCCCATAGGACAGTTGCTGCAGTCCCCAGGTCCCAGGTTCAATCCCTAGCATCTCCAGTTAAAGGGACTAGGCAAGTAGGTGATGTGAAAGACTTCTGCCTGAGTCTCTGGCGATCCGCTGCCAGTCTGAGTAGACAATACTGACTTTGATGGACCTTGATGGTCTGATTCAGTAAAGGCAGCTTCATGTGTTCAACATATGAACGTGCCTTATACAAGGACAGACCAGTCCATCTACCCTTCCAGGTCAAACACCTGCTCCTGAAGACCCTTCAAACTGAAGATGCCAAAGACCTAAATGCAAGCCATTAGCCGTGGCCCCTTCTCACAAATAAAAACATCCTTTTAGTTAAGTGCTAGAAAATCAAGGTTGCAGTCTTACGCAAGATGAGGCTCTCTGTGTCTCCTCCACTGCCTGGCTTGTGGTGTGCAATGAGCAGACACTGACTCTCGAGCAGCTGCTGCTGCTGCACAAAGCAGGAATACCACATCTCAATTTCCTTCAGGTGACTGGGCAAGTCTGGGTTGAAGACTATGACGACGCCATGAGAGTCCTTCATCAGAGCTGGCCAGCAGGTCTCAAACCTGGCAGGGTAACAGGGAAACAGCACAGTGGATAGCCCATTATTTTTTTAAGATATGTCACTAGACAGATTTTACAAGAAGAAGAGTTGGTTTTTATATGCTGACTTTCTCTACCACTTAAGGGAGAATCAAACCGGCTTACCATCACCTGCCCTTCCCCTCCCCACAACAGACACCCTGTGAGGTGGGTGGGACTGAGAGAATGTGACTTGCCCAAGGTCACCCAGCTGGCTTCATGTGGAGGAGTGGGGAAACAAATCCAGTTCACCAGATTAGCCTCCGCCGCTCCAAGCCACTGCTCTTAACCACTATACCATGCTGGCAATTTTAGCACCACTTTGCAGATTTATACATACAGGTTAGAATCACAGAATCATAGAGTTGGAAGGAACCTCCAAGGTCATCTAGCCCAACCCCCTGCACCACGCAGGAAATTCACAACTACCCCCCACACACACACACACACAGTGACTCCTGCTGCATGCCCAAAAGACGGCAAAAAACCCTCCAGGATCCTTGTCCAAACTGGCCTGGAGGAAAATTGCTTCCTGATCCCAAAGTGGCGATCGGTTGTTCATTAGCACAACTCTGCATTAACGTACTGGATGCCGGGTCACAGCAGGAAAACCACATAGCTCTTCTGCGAAACCCCCAAAGCCACCAAAACTGTGCCTTGCCAGGCATTTCATTTTCAGAAAATCAATTCATTGCCTGTTAGGCAATCTGAACTCAAGAAAAATAACCAATGTGGAAACACCTGAAGAAAGCCAAACACAGGAGCATGAGTAGACACCAATTTCTGACAGCCTACGAAATTAAATACGGCTTTTAAGAAATCCACTGGATCAAAGACTCCAGGAGTGAGTCAACTAATACCAGATTCAAAGGTGTCTGATGGCCAAATTCTCTAGCCATGACAACACCCATGATTTTTCACCCCCAGGTGGTCAATATATACTTAATACCTTGCTGGCCAGCTCTGGAATATACAGTAACAAATATGTCTGTGTTTAGAGTCAGCAACCCATATAAGAGAGATCTACTTACTTTTGGTCACCTCCACAATCCCACAATTCAAACCGATACTCTGTGGCTTTGCTGTTTTCATTGATATTGGGCTTCTCATATTCCAGGATTCTACAATAAAATACAAATACACAACCAGACACAACATGCTGTAAGTTTAGTTATATTCCTGACTACTACTAAAAACACACACACTTCCCCAAACCAAGGACAGCTACATAATTGGAAAAGATAAGCTCCCATGCACATGGGGTTCATTCCATATCAGAAGTACGTTCCTGGATGCTACAGCGAATACCTCTCCCTCCAATCTGCAGCAAAACTCACAATGCTCGATATTGCATTCCACCTGTGCATTGGCTTGCATTGTACTGGAACTGCAAGCCAATTACGATGCACATTTCAAGCCGCATGTTACAAGGGTGACAGGAAATCATTCCCCTCTAAATTTGTTGGACTACATGTATACCAAATATCTATAATCCATGTCTTGGGGAAGCGCCCCAACAATTTTAACAACCTCAACAGTAAGCAAATCTGTTAAATTAGTCAATAAGGCTCCAATGGTTTTATGAACCGCCAACACCTTTTCTGGTGCCCACCAAATGTTTTTAGGAAGTGGGTGGGGCCAGGCAGGGCTGTTACCCAGCAAGGCTTCTGATCGGCTGTGCAGATTTTTTAAAATGTTGCTTTGGCAGCAATTGCCACCACAGCACAAGGATCTGCACTGTGGTACTGAAGTTAAATTGAGGCCAAGATCGCCTGGTTTTATAGCCTCACAGGAATCCAAGCATTTGATGAGGGCAGCCCCATATCTGACGATATTGGAGGTGAATAAATTTAGAAGAGCTTTCACGTTAGCCAGGTGTGGAGCTTTGCCATCGGCTGTCATAGAAGGCAGATATAGGAAAATCCCCTCCTCCGAAAGAACTTGCCCGTGTAATGGTGAAGAAATTGAGACCCGTGAGCATGCCTTACTGTATTTCCATCATGAGATAAGAATCAAGACTATCCAGGAAATTTTAAAAAATATGGGTCTGTCTGATGAAATTTGTAATCAATGACTTTTGGAAGAGAGTAACCCATTAATCTCGAGATGTGTGGCTGAACTTTGTGCTGCTATATATAAGGCATGAAAAGACGTAAGTCATAAATAGTAAATGCTATTAGTTAAACCTTTTAGAAGTTAGAATATGGTCCATTTCAGAAATGGGATATTATTGGGATCATGTTGATAATTTTATCTATGGATTTGTTGAGGAATTAATATTGTTTTATGGTGATCGTATGTTATTTTAATTTGGTCAAATGACTGTAAATTAAACATTGATTGATTGAAATTGAGGCAATCATTTTGTGGCTGGCTCCACCTCCTGCTGCAGCCATTTTGTGGCAGCCGCTTTGTTGCCTCGCCCACCATGCCATATTAGAATTCCAAATGTGCCAGCAGGCTCGAAAAGGTTGAGGATCCCTGACTTAAAGGAACAAGTTCAGATGTTTTCATCGTACTGCGTTGGAAGAGAAGAGCAGACGGCTTGGTTATGTACACATGAAGCTGCCTTCTACTGAATCAGACCATTGGTCCATCCAAGTCAGTATTGTCTACTCAGACTGGCAGCGGCTCTCCAGGGTCTCAGGCAGAGGTCTTTCACATCACCTACTTGCCTAGTCCCTTTAACTGGAGATGCCGAGGATTGAACCTGGGACTTTCTGCATGCCAAGCAGATGCTCTACAAACTGAGCCACAGCTCTTTCCACCCTTGGCACTCACCTCACCCCTTGTGTAGGGATATAGCTGCCGATGCCTTCTGTGCTCTCTGACAAGAAGTTTGCCAAAACAGATTTTCCAGACTGTTACAAATGAGTGCAAAAGTTAGACTGTCATTAATAATACTACTTTCCCAAGACAAAATGCAGTGCAGTTTCAATGCAACTCGTGACTTATACTCATCGTGGGAAATTCAAAAACAAATCACCATTCTCAGTATTCTTTGAAGTCCAACACATACTTGTACCCCACTATTTGTGTATGTGTCTCAGTGTTACAGCATTCCAGAAATTAACACATTTATGCTCACATGCTCAAGGTTGACTTAGCCTTCCATCCTTGCGAGGTCGGTCAAATGAGTACCCAGCTTGCTGGGGGTCAAGGGAAGATGACTGGGGAAGGCACTGGCAAACCACCCCGTAAACAAAGTCTACTTAGGAAACGTTGGGATGTGACGTCACCCCATGGGTCAGGAATTTGCACCCCATGGCTCAGGTGTTTGCTTGCACAGGGGACCTTTACCTTTTACCTTTTTAACAAAGTTGAAGCTATCAAACGTATCATCATGGAACGTCCTATACTTAATGAGCCGAGGGCCAGTTTAATTACTCCTTTATTTTAAAATCTGGAAATGTCCAATGACGGTACGAGGGGACAGGTGACATGGCTATTATCAGATGTAAATGATTCTGTTACTCTGTCCTGTGTAAACAATGGATGGTTTGATCAGGAACGTAAGACTAAAAAAAAAAACCTTATACAATAAAACCTGTAGATTTCTATTTTGAAAAAAAAAATAGGTTGAAGCTTTCTTTGTCTTATCTTTTCAGTCCCCCCCCCCACCTTTGGCAAGCAGGTGGTTTAAAGTTAAAAAGCCATTTAACAGTTATTGGAGGATACATGAAAGCGACTCGACCCCCCCCCTTGGTCGCTACTTTTTAATTATATATATATATATAATTTTATATATATATAATTTTATATATATATATATATAAAAAATTTTTTTATTAATTTTTATAACATAAAACAAACAAATACAATAATAAAAAATTAAAATTAAAAAGTACAAAACAGTATCTCTCTCTCTCTCTCTCTCTCTCTCTCTCTCTCTCTATATATATATATATATATATACACTATTTGATACATTCATGATTACAAAATTATTAAATCCCCCAAAAAAACTTATACAATAAAACCTGTAGATTTCTATTTTGAAAAGGAAAAAAAAGGTTGAAGCTTTCTTTTTCTTATCTTTTCAGTCCCCCCCCCCCCGGCCACCTTTGGCAAGCAGGTGGTTTAAAGTTAAAAATAGTCAAAAAGGGCAAGAGTCCAGTAGCACCTTAAAGACTAACAAAAATATTTTGGACTGGACTCTTGCCCTTTTTGACTACTGCAAACAGACTAACACGGCTACCCACTGTAAAGTTAAAAAGCCATTTTAACCGTTATTGGAGGCTACACGAAAGCGACAAGTCCCCAAACCCCCTCCTCGGTCGCTACTTTGAACTTGGCGCCCCCAACCCCCAACCCCGCCAGAGGACTCACGCCTACCTCGCTGGGGCCAACGAAGAGGATCTTTACTTTCAGCATGCCTTCCGAATAGGCCCCGCAGCCTCGGCCTCGCGTAGGAAGCCTACCCGCGCACAGGAGGGCAAGCGGCTCCAGCCGACTCCGCCCCGCTCGACGACGCGGCGTTGCTAGGGACGGTTGCTACGGGCTGTAAATGTAGCCCCGCCCACTCGGCTGGTAAAGGACGGCCCCCCTCTGCGAGTGTTTACTTGAAGGAAAACCCACCGCATTCTATTTGAGGCTTATTCCCACGTGGCTGAACAGGCATGAGGATTGTTGCTTTATTTCCTAGTAACGCTATTTCATTCATGCCATTTCCATGGCAGAGGTTCCAGATAAAAAGGACTGGATTTTAAAAATGTTAGACTTAGCTGAAATGGCTAAACTTACCGCGTTGATAAATCAAAAGGAGAATGAGGAGTTTGTGGGAGAATGGAAGGCATGGAAATTATATTGTGAACGTGAAATAAATATAGGGGGATGTAAAGGTTTATACATTGATCTAACCCAGCAGATGAAGTTAATTGTATTATAACGGAATTTCTATTTTTTTAAATTAGATGAAAATATATTTGGATTACTATAACAATAAATATTGTATAAATGAAAGTAAGGAAAGTAAGGAAGGTTAAAATATAGTAATCCAAAAATATAAGTGGTTGGATTAGAAACTGTAATACAAAAGGGAGTAATGATCTTTAATACCGGATGGAGGAGGGTGGAGGGGGAGTTTAAAAATGTTATTTACAAATTAATAGAAGGATGATTTTATTGTAACAAGATGTATTTGAAAAAAAATAAAAAAATTTTTTTCCTAGTAACACTTACAGCGCCTCCATCCCACTGATCCGGTGTGCTTTTAAAAGATGCAATTAAACAGTGGAAACAGTTCTCCCACCTCTGCTCCATGCTGGAAGCGCTTCACCTGTTGAATTACTTACCTGTAATAATGTAAATAGGAGCCCCGTGGCACAGAGTGTTAAGCTGCAGTACTGCAGACAAAAGCTCTGCTCACGACCTGAGTTCGATCCCAACAGAAGTCGGTTTCAGGTAGCCGGCTCAAGGTTGACTCAGCCTTCCATCCTTCCGAGGTCAGTAAAATGAGGAGCCAGCTTGCTGGGGGTAAAGGGAAGATGACTGGGGAAGGCACTGGCAAACCACCCCGCAAACAAAGTCTGCCTTGGAAACGTCGGGATGTGACGTCACCCCATGGGTCAGGAATGACCCGGTGCTTGCTCAGGGGACCTTTACCTTTAATACGGTAATGTAAATATTAAAGAGTCCTACCAGGAAAAGACAAATGGATATCTGGAGGAGAACAGCAACTGTCCCTATTTTCTGGTCCTTCTGGGACCGCCTTGGTCTTGTTCTCTCTATATTTTGGAGCTATCTTAAACGGTTCGGCAACTTTTTATCATTAAAGAGCCAAAAACGGTGTCCAAATTCAGCGCAAAAGATCAGCAAGGAGCCAGCGTAACAGAAACGATGCAATTTAACATTACTGATAACGGATATGTTTAATAATCCATGAAGCATCCACAGCCTCAACACTGGTTGCTGTTGTGAGTCATTTATCAGGAAGTGGCACACGGGAGGTCTCACGATAAATAACAGACATGCCCAGGAACTCCTAGCCATGACTACTAATGAGGCAAACCTATTCTCTCCAGGATCAGAGGAGCATGCCGAGTCATTGTTGCACACTGGATGCTTGAGGGTTGCCAGCCTTCAGGTGGGGAATTACAACTGATCTCCAGAGGACAGGGATTATTTCCTCTTCAAGAAACTGCTACCTTTGGAGGGCGGACTGTGTGGCATTTTACCCCACCGAGGTCTCTCCCCTCCCCAAACTGTGCCTCCCCAGGGTCCAACCCCAGATCTCTAGGAATTTCCTAGCCCAAACTTGGCAACCCTTCGGACGAAACAGACAATACTTCCAAATGTGTAGGGCTCTAATTATGTTACCCTAGGTAGTAGTTTTTCCTCCTACAAAGCAATTACCAATTCCATGGAGCAACAGTAGCACCTAGTGGCTGAATCTCCCGCAATTCAATGCCTCCTGCTCTCTTTTCCTTAACCTGCAATGACAGTTGCTTGCTTGAGAGGCTGGCTTGTATCCTCTCCCGGGACCGGCCACTTTCGCCTCCAGCCTCCTGCCGTGTTCTGTTTTCTGTTTAAGAAAGACGCTGAAATCCAAAACTACGTTTTCTCCCCTCTCCGTTGCATTTCCTGGCTTGCACACAGGACGCCGGATTTCTTGCCCGCCCTGTTCTGCGAGTGGGTGGGCCCCACGTTTCCTGCTCTGTGACTCCCAGACTTTCAACGCACCCTCCTTCTCTCTCAAGAAGGATCAAGTAGCCTGTCCAGCGAAGGGGCGTGTGAGCTCGTTGCATTTGATAACCTGGCATAACTTGCCCCCGGGGCAAAGCAAAGCAACTCGATAGGGCCCGAGAAATATTGTAATGTTTGGCTACAAGGCGGTCTGCGTAGTTATTTGCTTCTGGGACAGCTCATTCATCAAGCCCGACTCCCTTGACAAACTAACATTTGAGACTGTCGATGGGATGTGGGGGGGGGGAGTGGAGGAGAGACCTCCCTCGACTCGTCTTTCGCTCACCCCAAAATTGGTTCTGCTTTGCAGCCTGTATTTCTTCCTTGCCAGGTTTTATTTTCTGTAGGAGCAAACAAAGCCTACAAGCTTAAGTACATTTCTAGCTGCTATAGGAAACTCCTATCCCCCTAGCAGTGGCTCTCCAAAGTCTTAGACAGAGGCCTTTCCCTCCTCTATGATTCTTTCCCCCATTGGACCCAGAACCCTCTGCATTTATTGAGAAAAGAAAACACTTTGGATACAGATGACCTGGCATTTATGTACCCCAATAGGCAGAGTCTTGAGTTCTGCTTGAGTTCTCTGTCTGGCTTGTATGCACAGTAGAAGCTGAGAGTCAGATGGCGCATGTGCCATCTGACCAAACCAGCCTTACAAAATGACTTCTCAATGGACTACATCTTCATCTGGTAGGCTTGCCAACCTCCAGATGGGGCCTGGCAATCTCCTGGAATTATAACTGATATCCAGACGACGGAGATTAGTCCCCCTGGAGGAAAAGGCTGGTTTGGAGTCTGGACTCTATGGCATTATACCATGCTTAGGTCCCTCCCCTCCCCAAACCTCACCATCCCTAGGCTCCTCCTCCAAATCTCCAGGAATTTCCCATCCTGGAGTTGGCAGCCCTATTCACCGGGTGGTGTGGTATGCACCTTTGACCTCATGGCATGTGCGTGTGTGTGTGGGTGTGTGCCATTAAGTTGCTTCTGACCCATGGCGACCCTGTGAATTAATGTCCTTCAAAATGTCCTATTATTAATAGCCTTGTTCAGGTATTGCAGACTGAGGGCTTCCTTTATAGAGTCAATCCATCTCCTGTTGGGTCTTCCTCCTTTCTTGCTGCCTTCCACTTTTCCTGGCGTTATTGTCTTTTCCAGTGACTCTTAGAACAGCTGTCTACTTGCACATATTCAGCCTCTGTTAAAGGAACATTTTTCTCCAGGCCTGTTGGCAACTTTACTTGGTTTGTTAAATTCTGGCACATCAGCAACTTTCATCCCAGCTCCTCATTTTGCTGCTGGGTTGTCTCTGTTATCTTTGCCTGTGGTCTAGGGGCGCCCTGTAGAGCATGAGAACATGTTGGGCCTGAGACAAGTGATCGTTTTGAAGCTCCAGCTGCCTGTGAAAAACGTCAGCTGCCCCTTGCCACACATTAAGCCTCTATTATAATGCAGTTGTGGGTACTAGTATATTTATTTATACTCAGCTTTTCTCCCAAACGAAGACCCCAAACAACTTATATCACCCTTCCCCATTTTACTCGCATAGCAGCAACCTTGTGAGGTTGGCAAGGCTGAGAGCTTAATTGGCCCAAGGTTACCCAGTGATCTTTCATGGCACAGTGGGGATTCAAACTTGGGTCTCCTGGATCTTTGTCTGGTACTCTAACCACTACACCACACTGGCTCTCAAAGACTGAAGCACAGATTGAAAGTCTGGAAAAAAATATTCCCATATATACAGCAAAAGGTTTGAAGAATATATAACAGAAAGAGTAATGTTAGCTATGTACAATACCAGATTGTATTACCAGAGAAACAGGAATCTGAAGAGGTGGAAGTTACATTCTTGAGGATGGTAGGAGGATCGCCTCTGGACACCTCAGAATGGTACCTTTAGTGTGAATGGCTTGGGATGGGCAGAAAATAAACCCCTGGGCAGAAGAATAATACCAGGGTTTCCTGCTGTAAAGCAATAGGAAGAACGAGCAAATTGGGCATCATGTTTTATTTGCAAAACAGATCTCCCTGCAGCTTAGGAGAGATGCCTCTTTAAAATGGTGACGAGGATTAATCAAATGGATTTGGACAAGCCCATGGAAACAAGAAGAGCCCTTCATTTTGGGAATTAGAAGCCATGTGAATGAAATGCAGAAAGGGCTGGTGTGGGGGGGGAGGGAGAGAGAGAGAGTCTGATCTGGCAAACCTCTTTCAGCCTCCATGTGGAATAAGTTACCGGAGGGGGGTCCTGAGATTCAAGCCAAGCTGGATGCCTGGAATGAAGTGATGGCAGATGGGCGCGGGGGGGGGGGGAGAGTGACGGCTGCAGTATGGAATTGCTGCGGGGAACGGCGTTTACAGTAAAGGTGGCTGAGGCAGCGACTCAAGTCCAGTGGCGAAAGAGATGAAGTTGGAGCCAGCGTCTGCCTTGTGGGGTCTCGGGCAGGTAGCAATCTCACCACTCTAGGGACACATTAAGCCATGCTGAGGGCTTCAGCTATGTAAAGTTTAAGAGGACCCATAACATTACCGAAAACAACAACAACCCACTATTGTAGGATGAGATGACAAGGCTCACTGGAAAATGCAACAATGCTGGAGAAAGTTGAAGTCAGTAGGAAAAGAGGAAGAACCAACATGAGATGGAGCAACTCGAAGGAAGCCGTGGCCTTCAGTTTTACGAGACCCGAGCAAGGCTGTTAATGATAGAGTGTTTTGGAGGGTGTTAATTCATAGGGTCACCATAAGTCAGAAGCAACTGGAAGGCACATAACACACATTATTTTTTTTAGTAATCCATTTGTATTTAGAGGCCCCTCCAAATCTGAAGCCCTGAGGTGTTTCTTACTTAGCCTGCGTGTAGATCTGGATTTGCACAACCCCATTCTTCATTCCCGTTTGTCCGCAAAGTGTATTGAGTGACCCTAAGTTGCCAGCTCAGGGTTGGGAAATACCTGGAGATTTTTGGGGGTGGAGCCTGAGGAGGACAGAGGACAGGGGAGGGGAGAGACTTCAATGCCATAGAGTCCAATTGCCAAAGTGGCCATTTTCTCCAGGTGAACAGATCTCTATCACCTGGGGATCAGTTGTAATAGCAGGAGATCTCCAGCTAGTACCTGGAGGTTGGCAACCCTAAGTGACCCTGGGCCACTCAGCCTAACCTACTTCACAGGGTTGTGGTAAGGATAACCTGGACGGGAGGCAGGCGGACTCATGCTTCAGGGAGGAAAGGGAGGATAAAAACGCCATAAAACCATTGATATCAATCTCACTATTCCTCTAAAGAGCTTAGAGCAGTGCATACTCTCTGTCCTCACAGCAATCCTGTGAGTTAGGCCCGATTGGGAGTGACTCACTGGTCCGAGGTCACCCAGTGAATTTCATAGTGGAGTGGAGATTTAAACCAGTGTCTCGTAGTCTGACTCTCTAAACTGCTGATAGTCTGTTGCAATCATTCTGCCCTTGTGCAAATCTATGATGAGGCCACACTTGGAATACTGTGTACGGTTCTGGTCACCACACCTAAAAAAGGATATTGCAGAGCTTGAGAAGGAGGAAAGGGCAACCAAAGAGCAACCCAAATTATCAGGGGGCTAGAGCAAACTACCCAATGAGGAGTGGTCGAAACGGTTATGTCTGTTTGGTTTGGAAAGAAGGCAGTTAAGGGGAGATATGATAGAGGTCTATAAAATTATGCATGTTATGGAGAGAGTGGACAGGGAGACTCTTTTTCTCCCTCTCTCATAATACTAGAATGCGGGGTTATCTGCTGAAGCCGGAGGGTGAGAGATTCAAAACAATAAAAGTAAGTATTTCTTCACACAACGCATAGTTAAATTGTGGAACTCCCTGCCCCAAAATGTGGTGATGGCTGCCAGCTTGGAAGGCTTTAAGAGGGAAGTGGACATGTTCATGGAGGAGAGGGCTATCCATGGCTACTAGTCACAATGAATACTAGTCATGATGCACCCCTATTCTCTCCAGGATCAAAGGAGCATGCCTATTATCTTAGGTGCTGTGGAACACAGGCAGGATGGTGCTGCTGCAGTCGTCTTGTTTGGGGGCTTCCTAGAGGCCCCTGGTTGGCCACTGTGTGAACAGACTGATGGATTTGATGGGCCTTGATCTGATCCAGCAGCGCCTTTCTTATGTTCTTAAGTTCTTAAGTACCATAACACACTGGTTTCTGTCAAAAACGGGGGGAAAGTGACCTCACACAGCATCCTTGTGAGGGTTTCCTTCAGTTTCTATTTTAAACTGTAAGCCCCTTGGGAGCAAGGCCTGTCTATGTTACCTAAGCAACTCTATCTGGCCCCACATGCACTGGAAGTGAACAACAGCAACGCCAGAGTGATCTTCTGATAGGGTTGCCAGGTCCCTCTTCGACACCGGCGGGAGATTTTTGGGGTGGGGCCTGAGGAGGGAGGGGTTTGGGGAGGGGAGGGACTTCAATGCCATAGAGTCCAATTGCCAAAGTGGCTATATTCTCCAGATGAAGTATTCTATATTGGCTGGAGATCAGTTGATATAGCAGGAGGTCTCCAGCTACTACCTGGAGGTTGGCAACCCTATCTTCCGACAACTTAAACTCACATATCGCATGGCCAGAACCATTTGTTCAATCCCGGATCTTCTATGGTCACTTATAAAGCAAGGATAGAAGCGTTAATTCTTGGTGTCCAACGGAGAGTCGGGAAGTGCAGTTTAATCTCCAGCTTTCATTTTAAATTTTTTTTGTCTGAATCAGTTCCTTGTTTTTCTAAGTCAGTTACATGGTCCTGGTTTCCCAGGCTAATAATGAATCAATATCTCTCTTCTTCTTCTTTTTTAAAAGCCAGTTTTAGAAATCTCTATTACAGTAATAAGATGTCTGGTTTATAAGGTCTGGCCCGTTCCTATTTCTGGGTTGCTCTTCTTCTGAATGAAACCTTCCTGATAAATGAGCTAAATGGATATTTTCTTTGGCTGCTTCTGCCTCCAAATTGCACTGGTTCCAATTTATCAGCATAGTTTTGAGAAATTCTGCTGATAGGGCAGCTCTGATAGGCACCTTGGGGGGAAAAGACAGTCTATTTATTACTGTTAATGCGGGCAATTACATGACAAATCTCCAGAAGAACTTCTAATGAACCATCGTCTTTCACTGGCCCCTTCCTGCAGAAGAAGTTGCTGTCTTCTCTCTCCTTTCCAAATTCTCTCTAGACTCTGGTGACCTTGATAAAGGGAAATCACCATACATTTTTAAGGTAATGGAAGGTTGAGCGCAGAGTTGGGCTTCAAGGTACATCAAGGGGACACATTTTGCACAGTGGTGAAACGTGCGCAGTGGGAGCTAAGCTTCCGTATCATCAGTAGGGTTGCCAACCTCCAGGTGGTGGCTGGATAGGGGAGGGGCAATGGCTTAGTGATATATTATCTGCTTGGCATGCAGAAGGTCCCAGGTTCAATCCCCAGCATCTCCAGTTAAAGGGACTAGGCAAGTAGGTGATGCGAAAGACCTCTGCCTGAGACCCTGGAGAGCTGCTGCCGGTCTGAGTAGACAATACTGACAGTGATGGACCAAGGGTCGGATTCAGTATAAGGCAGCTTCATGTGTTCATGTGGTATGGCATTGAGCTATAGAACTTAATTTTGGGGAGGGACTGTGGTTCAGTGGTAGAGCCCCTGCTTGGAAGGTCCCTGATTCAATCCCTGGCATCTCCAGTTAAAGGGACCTCCGCCTGAGACCTTGGAGAGCTGCTGCCGGTCTGAGTAGACAATACTGACTTTGATGGACCAAGGGTCTGATTCAGTATAAGGCAGCTCTGTGTGTTCCTGTGAGATCTCCTGGGATTACAACTGATCTCCAGGGGACAGAGATCTGTCCTCCTGGAGCAAATGGCCACTTTGGAAGGTGGACTCCATGGCATTATATCCCTACTGAGGTCCCTCCCCTTCTCAAACCCTGCCCTCCTCAGGCTCCACCTCCAAAATCTGCAGGTATTTCCCAACCTGAAACTGGCAACCCTAGTCGTCAGGCATGTGGGGCTTAATCAGGAACTGGGTTGCTTCTGAACTATGAACAGATGAGAAAAAAAGAAGAAAGGAAGAAGAAATTAAGATGCATATGGTCTTTCTTGCTCTGTCATTTCCCTCCTTTTCTACCTTTCCTCCCTTCCTCTTTTCTCTTCTGTGCCATTTCCCCTTCCTTTTCTGTGCCAGAGAACGAAACCTTTGCCAGTCCAACATTTGAAAAAGGCCTGGTATCGAAAAACTTCTACGTGATTTCCCTGCTTGTGGAAAGTTAGCATGGAAAAGACCAGGCCAACTTCCTTGGCTCTCTAATCTGCTCTGAAGGCTAATTCAAACATGGATTCAAGCTATGCCATCACTTCACATCAGGAGGCACCCAAGCAACATCTGGCAGGGCTTCTGCTCTTGCCCTAGGGTGACGCTAACCCTATTCTCAACCAGGGTTGTCAACCTCCAGGTGGTGGCTGGAGGACTCCTGGGATTACAACGGATCTCCAGGTGACAGAGATTAGTTCACCTGGAGAAAATGGCTGATTTGAAAGGTAGACTCTATGGCATTATACCCCCCACTGAAGTCCCTCCCCAAATCCTTCTCAGGTTTCTCCCCAAAAATATCCAGGCATATCCCAATCTGGAGCTGGCAACCCTCATTCTCAGCCCCATCTGATGGGGCCATCTGATGACTCTGAAATCCAATTCAGACTTTAAAAAATAACTGGGCTCATATGCTTTCAGAGCAGAGGCAAGGTATCACATGACTGAATGTCTCTTTCACGGTGTCAAAAAGTCATAAGAACGTAAGAAAGGCCATGCTGGATCAGACCCAGGCCCATCAAGTCCAGCAGTCTGTTCCCACAGTGGCCAACCAGGTGCTTCTAGGAAGCCCCCAAGCAAGATGACTGTAGCAGCATTATCCTGCCTGTGTTCCACAGCACCTAATATAATAGGCATGCTCCTCTGATCCTGGAGAGAATAGGTATGCATCATGACTAGTAGCCATTTTGACTAGTAGCCATGAATAGCCCTCTCCTCCGTGAACATGTCCGCGCTTAAGGAAAGTTAGCCAAAAAATGGAGAAAACTTCGTGCCAATGTATAAATTTTCTTTTTTTAAAAAAGGTAAAGGTCCCCTGTGCAAGCACCGGGTCATTCCAGACCCATGGGGTGATGTCACATCCCGACGTTTTCTAGGCTAAAATTGTCCCCTACTCCACTGTTACAGCACTTTTCCCGTCTTCCTTTACCCCCATCTCTTTTTTTTATAATTGCATTGACACCTTTGATAAATATGCGCTGTGCTGTGACACCCCCTTTCAGAAGGAAGACGCTAAGCAGAGCTTTCAGTTTCTGTCGGCACTTCGATTCAGTGAAACGAGGAGGCAAGAATTCTCACCAAATCCATGTCAAAGCTCGTATCCTCCGGCATAATGAATCTCACCGCTAATTAGAAACAGAGGTCTATGTGTTGGTAACATTTAGTAGTACTGGCACGTTACTGTGAAAATATATTTTCCCATAAAGTTATCTGCAGAGCATGAGAATAGTGGGATGAGCAGGGGCTTGTGCCACTCTGGGCCGCACAGTCCAGTATCCTGTCAACCAGAAGTGGCCAGCGTGCAATGTTTCAGACAGGAGTGCAAAATGTATGCACACAGATTCAGAAAGCATCTTTAACTATGACAGAAGTGTTGGCTCCTATTAGAACATGCTATTGTTTAGCGCTACCTGAATATCTGTCTGTTAGAGAGCTAAATAAGCAAAGGAGAGCCCTAACCCTGGCTAGAGGGTCGGCCTTGCCTTCAGCAATCCTGGAGGGAAAGTATAGGAAGTTACCAAGATCTGAGTGGGGATGCCCTTGCGGGTCAGGTGAAATGGAAAGTACAAGCCATGTTCTATTTGTGTGTGTGTAAAGTGCCGTCAAGTCGCAGCCGACTTATGGCGACCCCTTTTTTGGGGTTTTCATGGCAAGAGACTAACAGAGATGGTTTGCCAGTGCCTTCCTCTGCACAGCAACCCTGGTATTTAGGTGTATCTATTATGAAGGAATCAGTCAGAAGCTAATTCTTCCTCTTATTAACACAATGGGGTCCAGTTCGGAGGAAGAGAAAATTAAATTCCTCTTATGTGAGGGAGACTCTCAATGTTATTTGCAGGTAGCCAAGTATTGCTCTGCAGCAAAATCTGCTTGGAAAAGGTTATTAGTGTTAATAAGGTGAATTTTAATTGATATAATTTTATCTGTATTTTGTACAAAGAGATTTTTTATCATGTAATCGGATTCCGTGGACTGTCAAAAAAACAAATCAGTGGGTTATAGAGCAAATCAAGCCTGAACTGACCCTAGAAGCTAAAACGACTAAACTGAGGCTGTCGTATTTTGGTCACATCATGAGACGACAAGAGTCACTGGAAAAGACAGTCATGCTAGGAAAAGTTGAGTGCAGCAGGAAGAGAGGAAGACCCAACAAGAGGTGGATTGACTCAATAAAGGAAGCCACAGCCTTCAATTTGCAAGATCTGAGCAAGGCTGTCAAAGATAGGACATTTTGGAGGACTTTCATTCATAGGGTCGCCATGAGTCAGAAGCGACTTGACGGCACTTAACACACACACACACACACAATCGGTTTTATTGACAAGGTTTGTATTTTTTCTGGCTAATGCTGTAATAATAATCTATCTATCTATGACAGAAGTGTGGAGGAAACAGAAATGCCTCTAACTTTCTGCACTTTTTATTAAACTTAATTTACACCCCACCTTTCTCCCCAATGGGGATCAAAGTAGCTCACCTCATTCTCCTCTTCTCCATTTGATCGTCACTACAACCCTTTGGCAGCAGCCTAAATAACCCAGGCTAGCCTGAGCTCATCCAATTTTAGGAGCTAAACAGGCCTGGCCACGGTCAGGGTAGGGTTGCCAGCTTGGGAAATAGCTGGAGATATTTTAGGCGGAGTCTGAGGAGGGCGTGTGAAGGGTTATTGCACTCATAAACATGGGGACATACGAAGTTCCCTTCTACTGCCCTTGGTCCATCAACCTCAGTGTTGTCTACTCAGTCGGGCAGCGGCCCTCCAGGGTCTCAGGTGAAGGTAGTTCGCATCACCCTCTTGGATGTCCAGAGGGGCAGAGAGCTGGTGGGAGCGTTGTGGTGAGAGTGTTGGACTAGGACCTGGGACAGCTGGGTTCAAATCCCCACTCCGCCACCATTGGCTGACCCTGGGCAAATCACAGTGTCTCAGCCTAACCTACCTTACAAGGTTGCTGTTGTAATGATATGGCAGAGCAGGGGAGAGAGATGTGATAAATCACTTTGGGTCCTGATTTGTGCTTTGATCACAGGTGAGATAATGCTGCTGCAGTCATCATCTTGTTTGTGGGCTTCCTAGAAGCACCTGGTTGGCCACTGTGTGAACAGACTGCTGGACTTGATGGGCCTTGGTCTGATCCAGCATGGATTTTCTTATGTCCTTATGAATACTAGCCACCATGCATACCTATTCTCTCCAGGATCAGAGGAGCATGCCTATTATATTAGGTGCTGGGGAACACAGGCAGGACAATGCTGTTGCAGTTGTCTTCTTTGTGGGCTTCCTAGAGGCACCTGGTTGGCCATTGTGTGAACATTATGTGAATATAATGCCTATTATATTAGGTGCTGGGGAACATAGGCAGGACGATGCTGTTGCAGTTGTCTTCTTTGTGGGCTTCCTAGAGGCACCTGGTTGGCCACTGTGTGAACAGACTGCTGGACTTGATGGGCCTTGGTCAGATCCAGCATGGTCTTTCTTATGTTCTTATGATTTGGGGGGAAAGCAGGAAGAGGCCTGGGCCAACTTTTGAGATCCCTGGCCATAATAAAAATGATGAGAGTGTGTCACAGATTTTGGTATTATAAGAATGTGCTTTAAAATAAGTGTCCAAATTCAAGGCCACCTTTGGGCTTGAGAGGCCCAAAAGAACTTTCTGCCTCCCCTTCTGAATGCCCCCCCGGGGGGGGGGGGCTCTAGCCAGAAAAGTTTATACCACCATAAATTGGTTAGTCCTGAAGGGGCAACAAGACTCTTTTGTTATTTTGCTGTCAAAGACTACCAGGGCAAAACCTCTGGAATTCCTGCGCCGGCACATGTGGATTGTAGAATCCGGCAACCCCCAGACTAGGGCGCTCCTTCTTGTCACATGAACACATGAAGCTGCCTTATACTGAATCAGACCATCGGGGTCCATCAAAGTCAGTATTGTCTACTCAGACCGGCAGCGGCTCTCCAGGGTCTCAGGCTGAGGTCTTTCACATCACCTACTTGCCTGGTCTCTTTAACTGGAGATGCTGGGGATTGAACCTCCGACCTTCTGCCAAACAGATGCTCTGCCACTGAGCCACAGCCCCACACCAGTCCTAAGAAAAAAAGGAAACATAGGGACAGGCCTGCAATGGATCCAAGCAGATATGTGTGAAACCTGTAGGGATTTTTTAACCTGTCCCCCAGCCAGTGTGGTGTAGTGGTTAAAGAGTGGTGGTTTGTGTTGGAATATCTGTCCTGGAAGTTTCCCTGACAATACAGCCTCTAAACATCAAAGGGGCAGGAAATGAGGGCAAGGTGTAACTAGAGATGACCTCCCCCTGTCCTGTCTATCTATCCGACTTTGTGGTCAGTTCCCCCTCTCAATGTGCAGGCAAGTGACACCGTCCTTGAAGGGCAGATTTTCCAGCAGTTTGGAGGGGTGCTGGAGAAACGTGTTTGATTCCCCATTCCTCCACATGAGCGGTGGAGGCTACTCTGGTGAACTGGGTTTGTTTCCCCACTCCTCTACATGAAGCCAGCTGGGTGACCTTGGGCAAGTTGCAGCTCTATTAGAGCTCTCTTAGCCCTACCTACCTCACAGAGGGTGTCTGTTGTGGGGAGGGGGAGGTGACTGCAAGCTGGTTTGAGCCTCCCTTAAGCGGTAGAGAAAGTCGGCACATAAAAACCAACTCTTCTTCTGTTCCACTGAACTCTGCGGTGGAATTTCGGGTACAACCGCAGCCCTTTCTCTCCGCAACCCGATCTGACAGAGGAAGAAGGGGTTGGGGGGTGGGGGGTTGGAGAAGCAGTTACAGCTTCCCCATCCTTTCCTGCGAGATCCCAGCCTGGCTGTTAAAACCTCGCTTCTCGCCGCCGGTTCCAAGCGACGCCCGGGAAGGGGTTAACCCGGCACCCCCCACCCACCCCCCTACCCACCCATCCCCCGCCCCCTTTCGGAGGGGAGCCGCCGCACCGACCCAGCTCCGATTTGAAAAGGCACCCGCAAGCCGCCTGTGCGCCCAGGGCGCACGGAGGCAGCGCCGGCCGTCGGGTGCCTTTGGGCAGAGAGTCCTGGCCGCCTCCCCGTGAGCAACCCAGAGTCCAGGTGGGGTGTTTCTCCTGCCTCGGACCCCCAACCCCAACCCCAACCCTTCTGGGGTCTTCCTCGGCCCGGAGATGCGTCGGTGAGCGGCCGGTTTTTGGAGAGGTCCCCGTCGAAGTCGCGCGTCCGGCTCGCCGCGTCCCGACGCGCCTCTCCAAAGGCTCCCCCAAGATGTACCTGGCCCTCTTCCTCTCCTGGTGCTGCTGCTGCGGCGGCTTTTGGGGGCGCGCCTTCGGGACGGGCTTCCTCTACCCGTTCCCCGCCTCGGCCCTGCCCCACAACTACCCCGAGGCGAGCTCCGGCGGGCCCTCCGGCAACGGCTTCACGAATCGGCGGTGAGTCCCAAACCTTCCCCGATGGGCAGGGGCTGGCGGGTTCACGACGCGCGGGGACGCCGCCAGCAACTCTCTGGCCATTTGTGTGTGTGTGTGTGTGTGTGTGTGTGTGTGTAAAGTGCCGTCAAGTCGCAGCCGACCGATGGCGACCACTTTTTGGGGTTTTCATGGCAAGAGACTAAGGCCATTGACGCACGGGAGGTTTCGCCTTGGATTTGCTGCTCTGTAGGTGCACATTTTCCCCATCTGAATTCTTTTTGGGGTTTTCATGGCAAGAGACTAAGGCCACTTACGCACGGGAGGTTTTGCCTTGGATTTGCTGCTCTGTAGGTGCACATTTTCCCCATCTGAATTCTTTTTGGGGTTTTCATGGCAAGAGACTAAGGCCATTGACGCATGGGAGGTTTTGCCTTGCATTTGCTGCTCTGTAGGTGCACATTTTCCCCATCTGAATTCTTTTTGGGGTTTTCATGGCAAGAGACTAAGGCCATTGATGCACGGGAGGTTTCGCCTTGGATTTGCTGCTCTGTAGGTGCACATTTTCCCCATCTGAATTCTTTTTGGGGTTTTCATGGCAAGAGACTAAGGCCATTGATGCACGGGAGGTTTTGCCTTGGATTTGCTGCTCTGTAGGTGCACATTTTCCCCATCTGAATTCTCAAAGCTCTGCATGGGGGCTTATTGTTGAGTTCTGAGATTTTGGATGGGGAAAACGTGCATCCAGAGAGTGGCAAATCCAAGGCAAAACCTCCCATGAATAAATGGCCTTACAGAGGTGGTTTGCCAGTGCCTTCCTCTGCACAGCAACCCTGGTGTTCCTTGGTGGTCTCCCATCCAAATACTAACCAGGGCTGACCCTGCTTAGCTTCCGAGATCTGATGAGATCAGGCTCGCCTGGGCCATCCAGGTCAGGGCTCTGGACATTTACGCAGGGTCAATTTTGAAGCTCGCTCAAAGCTCTTTTTTTTTTTAATTGCCACCTTTAAAACGACTGTTCGGGGTCCCAACGCAGAAGGAGAATTCTACCCCCCCCCACTCGCCTGCTTCTTGTTTGCAGAGCCTTTAGCAATCGCCGGTTGCCTGGCTAACGCGCAGCTGTGATTTTGCACATTTCCTTGAGGGGATTCTTCGTCACGAGGGCGGAACAAGCGCCAAAGGTCTCGTTAAAGGGGCTCTCAAGGGCCATTTGTGCAGGGGAGGTTTTGCCTTGGATTTGCCGCTCTCTAGATGCACATTTCCCCCATCCAAATTCTCAAAACGCAACAGTAAGCCCCCATGCAGAGTTTTGAGAATTCAGATGGGGGAAATGTGCATCTAGGGAGCGGCAAATCCAAGGCAAAACCTCCCATGCATAAATGGCCAAGTAATAGGAAGCAGGCATGTGCCGGCTTCACAGTCGCTTCCTGAGAAGGTTCACCGTGAAAAACTAAAAAAAAAAAAATACGCGGGGCAATTCAGCCTGGAACGCGATGCTAATTACCAAGCATAAATGGCCCCTCTCTCTCGTTCTCCCTTTGTGTTCACAGCCCAAGGGGTCGTTTATTAAGTAAGTCTCCAGGCTTCATCCTTGTGGACGTTTGCCTTACATGGAGTCAGACCACTGGTCCACCTTGTGCAAGATTGTCAGCTCCACCTAGTAGCCAGCGTGGTGTAGGGGTTAGTAGCGCTGGACTCTAATCTGGTGAACCGGGTTGGTTTCCCCACTCCTCCACATGAAGCCAGCTGGGTGATCTTGGGCTAGTCACAGCTCCTAGAGCTCTCTCAGCCCCACCTACCTCACCTCAGGGTGTCTGTTGTGGGGAGGGGAAGGGAAGGTGATCATTAAGCCAGTTTGATTATCCCTTATGTGGTAGAGAAAGTCGGCATATAAAAACCAACTCTTCTTCATCGTCGTCTTAGTCTTCTTCAGGAGGATCTTTTGCATGCACAGCATGAGTTCACCAGTGAGTTATGGGCTGGCCAGATGATGTGCTGAATTAGCAGCATCTTGAGTGTACAAAGGTACTATATATTGAGCCGGCTCATTCATCTGTCTAACTCACAATTGTCCGCTCTGTGATAAATCTCAGTGCAAGAAAGAGGTCCTTTAGATGGAGTTGCCGGGGACCGTCTGCGTGCAACTCATGCACTCTACCACTGAGCCACGTCCCCTCCCTGCCAGGAAGTGGCACTGTCTGAGCTAGAAGCCTTCTTCTGTCCAAGATACATGGGAGCCAGCTGTGGTTATTCAGTAGAGGTCAAAGGCACACGGTTTGAACTGATTCAGGCATGTTGAATGACTGCAACATCCAGTGGGGACTTGCTTGCGTCGGTGGACGATTGTAGGTCTCAAAACCATAAGACAGACGAGCACCTGATATGACTGGAACATAATGCTGTCTGGTGGGCTTGGGTTGTCCTCAGCTTTTCTTGGGCTCTTTTATGTGCTGGGGTTCTCTTATGTGAGTATCCTTTGAAACCATAGGTCATGAACCACCGATGGCAACCATGCCATCGAAAAGCAGTGAAGAAGTATTTTAAATGATTTTACAACAACGGTGCATAGCCCTTCTCAGACAGTGCCTTGGTTCACATATTTCCCAGCTGAGTTGGAATGGTAAGTGGGAGGAACGGAGTGAGCCCGCTGCACAGATAATCTTCCTTGGGACCTGGGCGTTTCATGTAAATATCTGACCGCATGGAGGTTTGGTGCATATGACTCTTCCCCTTATAAAAGAAAAGGAGGAAGGGAAGATCATGTGAATCAGGCCTCTCTTCAATCGGGGTGGGGGAGAATGGCTTATGCTAAATTCCCCCCACCCAATGAGTGTATGGATCAGGGCAAAAGGGCTTCAGTTGAACTGGTTTGCATGGGTTTCCCTGATGTGTGATGTTTAAAAGGGCTTACGGTCAAATAAAAGCATTGGTAAAACAATAAAAGGAATTAGAAAGAAAGAAAGATGAAAATAGGGATTATAAAACGCCACACAATAATAAAACACAGTAGATCATAGCTACAGGGGGAAAAACTGTGCCAAAAAATGATTTATCACCCTACAGAGAGTTTTTCCAGCAATGGCCACAGCAACATGCTAACAGGAAACCCAGGTGAATGATGATGTTGTCATCTGACAGATGGTAGACTTGGCCCCAGGTGAAGTCAGTGATGAGAGCATTCCACCTGACCAATGAAAACAGGGGATATAAAACATCACACAATAATAAAATGCAGTAGATCATAGCTACAGGGGGGGAGAAACAGTGCTATCAAAATTATTTCTTAGCCCAGGTGAATGATGACCTTGTCACCTGACAGATGGTAGACTTGGCCCCAGGTGAAGTCAGTGATGAGAGCATTCCACCTGACCGGGTGCCATCACTGAAAAGGCTCTTTCTCTGCTCCCTACCCCCCATGCCTCAGAAGTAGGGTATAATGTGCTGATCTTAATTTGTGGGCAGGTGGAAGTGGGAGGAGGCGGTCCTTCAGGTCCCCTTGTCCTAGGCTGTTTAGGTCCACACTTTGAACCTCTGGAGCCACCCATGCCAAGATAAAAGGGAAGAAGGAAGAATGTTGTATAAACCCCCTTGATTCCTCTGTCGAGGAAAAAAGTGACATAGAAATAAAGTGACATAATATGCAATAAAAATAAGCAATAGATTGATGTACATGCATGTGTGACGCTACCCTCAGAGACCTTCAAATGTGACGAATTCCTTAGCTAGCATTTCTGTATGAAAACTGTATGTGGATCACAGTTGACTATTTCACATTTATTGCGCTGTAGTGTGCGCCTATTTAGAAAGCAGCAACCATAATTGTCCCATGTGAGATGCATGTTTCACAGTTTTCCTTTCAAAGTATTTTCCATGTTGGGAAAGCATCATGTGTCAACAAACCCATGTACAGCTACAGGGAATCCCCCCTTTCTATGTTTGTCCCTGCCCTGAGAAATGATTAGAGTTCTCTACCTTGGAAAAGTCTTTCAGATTTGGGAGTGGAGCCTGGGGTGGGTGGAGTTTGGTGAGGGGAGGGAGCTCAGCGGGAATGTGATGTCAGTCTCTAAAGCTTCCACCATCTCTCCTAGACTCCATAAAAAAGGTAAAGGAGGAGAGTGTTACGGATACCCTGGACCGCCAAAATAACAAATCAGTGGGTTTTAGATCAAATCAAGCCCGAACTGACCCTAGATTAAAATGACTAAACTGAGGCTGTCGTACTTTGGACATATTATGAGAAGACAGGAGTCACTGGAAGGGACAATCATGCTGGGAGAAGTGGAAGGCAGCAGGAAAAGAGGAAGACCCAACAAGAGATGGATTGACTCTATAAAGGAAGCCACGGCCCTCAATTTGCAAGATCTGAGCAAGGCTGTTAAGGATAGGACACTTTGGAGGACATTGATCAGAGGGTCGCCATGAGTTGGAAGCGACTTGACGGCACTTCACACACACACACACACACACACACACGCACACACACACACACACACACACAGGTCCCCTGTGCAAGCACCAGGTCATTCCTGACCCATGGGGTGACGTCACATTCTGATGTTTACTAGGCAGACTCTGTTTACGGGGTGGTTTGCCAGTGCCTTCCCCAGTCATCTTCCCTTTACCCCCAGCAAGCCGGGTATTCATTTGACCAACCTCAGAAGGATGGAAGGCTGAGTCAACCTTGAGCCCAACTTCCGTTGGGATCAAACTCAGGTCGTGAGCAGAGTTTGGACTGCAGTACTGCAGCTTACCACTCTGCGCCACAAAATCTGCCCTCTGAAGCTGCCATTTACTACAAGGGAACTGATCTCTGTAGTATGGAGATCCGTTGTAATTCCAGAAGGCCAGGCCCTGCCTGGAGGCTGCTGGCAACCCTCGAAATGGTGCTTGGCCCCGGTGCTTGTGAACCACTCAGTGGTATTCATACTACAGTTTTTCTGATACCTCTTGAACTATGATCCAGTGCAGTCGCTAGGGCTTGCTCTTGCACAAATGTATTCCTGAAGTCTGATTTCTTTTTACATAATGGGCGAAAACGCATGGTCGTTTTATCCTCCTTTAATCCCTGTTTCAGCCAGGATTCAGCCAGGCTCGAACACATGCGTTTCGCCTAATGTGCATTCACTCCTGGCTAAAACAGGGATTAAAGGAGGATAAAGCGACCATGCGTTTTCACCCAATGTTTCACTTATTCAGTCAAGGAGCCCTGTGGCGCAGAGTGGTAAGCTGCAGTACTGCAGTCGAAGCTCCGCTCACGACCGGAGTTCGATCCCGACAGAAGTCGGTTTCAGGTACCCAGCTCAAGGTTGACTCAGCCTTCCATCCTTCTGAGGTCGGTAAAATAAGTACCCAGCTTGCTGGGGGTAAAGTGTAGTCGACTGGGGAAGGCAATGGCAAATCACCCTGTAAAACTTAGTCTGCCAAGTAAACATTGTGATGTGACGTCACCCCGTAGGTCAGGAATGACCCGATGCTTGCCCAGAGGACAACCGTTGCCTTTTATTACAATTATTCTGGTTAGCTGCTTTGATTGATTTTGCTCCACCTCTGGACTAGCCAGTAGGTGGCATTTCAGATCAGGGGAAAGGAGAAAGGAAAAAAGCAAAGAAGTAATTCTGCTATCAGGACTATCTTGCAGCAGAGGTGTGCTAAGAGTGGGACAGAAGTCCTCCCAAGTTACTCTCCCGAAGCCAGTTTCTCGTGCTATGTTTTAGTGTAACCAGAAGACAACGTACATAGGAAGTGCATTCGCGGAGAAGGGCGGAGGGGCATTGAAATGAAAAAATCCATCTACTAAAGCTTCAGTAGCCCTGAGCTGGATCTCAGAAGCTAACCAGGGTTTATCCCGGTTAGTACTTGGATGAGAGGCCAGCAGAGAAGTCCAGGGTTGCTCTGCAGAGGTCGGCAATGGCAAACCACCTGTGAGCATCACTTGCCTTGAAAATCTTACAGGGTCAGCTGCAACGACAGCACTTTGCACACAAAGCTTTAGTCATTGTTAACCCTTGGAGGGGTTTAGTTAAAGGCAGACTTTAGAGCCAGCGTGGCGTAGTGGTTATGAACGATGGACTCTTAATCTGGAGAGCCGTGTTTGATTCCCCACTCCTCCACATGGAGCCAGCTGGGTGACCTTGGGCTAGTCACAGTTCTCTTAGAGCTCTCTCTGCCTCACCTGCCTCACAAGGTGTCTGTTGTGGGGAGAGGAAGGGAAGGAGATTGTAAACCGGTTTGATTCTTCCTTAAGAGGTAGAGAAAATTGGCATGAGAGGGCATGATTTGGGGGCTGAGGTTGACCGTGACTGGTGGTAGACTCTGTAGGATTGGCAGTGTGAGAGCTGTCCTGTGTGCTCTACAGCTATGGGCATCTCCAGTTAAAGGGTATCTGTCAGCTAGGGTTGCCAGCCTCCAGGTGGCTGCTGGAGATCTCCTGCTATTACAACTGATCTCCAGCCAATAGAGATCAGTTCCCTAGGAGAAAATGGCCCCTTTGGCCATTGGACTCTATGGCATTGAAGTCCCTCCCCTCTCCAAATCCTACCCTCCTCAGGCTCAACCCCAAAAACCTCCCACTGGTGGTGAAGAGGGACCTGGCAACCCTTCTGTCAGCAGATGTGGGGAAAGACCTTTCTCTGCCTGAGACTCTGCAGAGCCTTGCCTCAAAAATCAGAATTGATTTCTGGAATTGCTATACAATTCTGTTCCTATGGGGGCAGCTGTGGGGCCATGCGCCCTGGAAGCGTCCTAGAACCGTGAGGGCTACCCAGGGCCCGTGCCAGTCTTTTTTGTGCCCTAGGCAAGGCTAACTACTTGTGCCCCCCCATTGCTAACCAATTTTCAAAAAAAGATGTCTTGTAGAAAAAAAAGCCTGATGCATTCCTACAAAATGTTTTATAAGACATTACAATTAATTATTTTCTATAGCACTGTTGTGGATTGTGTGTGTGTTAAGTGCCATCAAGTCGCTTCTGACTCATGGCGACCCTGTGAATGAAAGTCCTCCAAAATGTCCTATCTTTGACAGCCTTGCCCAGGTCTTGCAAATTGAAGGCTGTGACTTCCTTTATTGAGTCCATCCATCTCTTGTTGGGTCTTCCTCTTTTCCTGCTGCCCTCAACTTTTCCTAGCATGACCGTCTTTTCTAGTGACTCTTGCCTTCTCATAATGTGACCAAAATATGACAGCCTCAGTTTAGTCATTTTAGCTTCTAGGGTCAATTCAGGCTTGATTTGATCTATAACCCACTGTTGTGGTACTTACCTTAAAATAAAAAATAAAAAATTGTCTGTTGCATTTCCCCCAAGAAACTAATCTGTTTAACACTGTGCACCTCAGGCCAGTTCTGCGCCCCTCTGAGGTCTGTGCCCTAGGCGACCGCCTGGTTAGCCTCAATGGTAGCCTCGGCCCTGGGGCTTCCTTTTTCTCAGCGGACAAGTCAACGTGGACGTAGAAGCAGAAGATGACTAGAGCGACACACAATGGCGTCTTTGGCACTTCTGGTCGCAAACGGAAAAGTTGAGGGGCCCTGAGGAATCACGGGAAGAGGGAACAACTTGGAAATTCCCCCCTGCCCTCTAAATCTCTCCCCTTAGGCATTCTATGAACTCTCAATAGCTTGCGCTGGCAAACTTCTCCCCTTTAAAGCTGCGCTCCACATTTTATGCCTCCTGGAACACGCTCAGGCCACATTAGGCTGGCTTTTTATCTCTTTTGGCTATTTTATCCTGTCCTATTTCCTCCCCCCCCCCCATCTGGGGAATCATCTGAGTATGTCAGCACCTCAGCCTTGCGTGGGCTCTGCGGGGCTGCTCTATTCAGCTGAACAGGAGGCCCCAGCCGCTTGTGGTTGCTTCCCCCTCCTAACATCCAGCGTAAAGTAGGTAAGGTTTTCACCATCGACACGCCAAGGGTGTTGTCATGATAAGAAAATAAGAAAAGCCATGCTGGATCAGACCGAGGCCCATCAAATCCAGCATTCTGTTCACGCGGTAGCCAGGTGCCTCTAGGAAGCCCGCAAACAAGACAACTGCAGCAGCACCATCCTGCCTGGGTTTCACAGCACTTGATATAATAGGCATGCTCCTCTGTTACTGTAGTGAATAGGTATGCATCATGACCTGTATTCATTTTGACTAGTAGCCATGGATGTGTGTGTGTTAAGTGCCGTCAAGTCGCTTCCAACTCATGGCGACCCTATCAATGAAAGTCCTCCAAAATGTCCTATCTTTGACAGCCTTGTTCAGATCTTGCAAATTGAAGGCTGTGGCTTCCTTTATTGAGTCAATCCATCTCTTGTTGGGTCTTCCTCTTTTCCTGCTGCCCTCAACTTTTCCTAGCATGACGGTCTTTTCCAGTGACTCTTTGTCTTCTCATGACGTGACCAAAATACGATAGCTTCAGTTTAGTCACTTTAGCTTCTAGGGTCAGCCATGGATAGCCCTCTCCTAGTAGCCATGGAGAGCCAGCGTGGTGTGGTGGTTAAGAGCAGTGGTTTGGAATGGTGACGTCTGATCTGGAGAACCGGGTTTGATTCCCCGCTTCTCCACGTGAGCGGCGGAGGCTAATCTGGTGAACTGGATTTCTTTCCCCACTCATACACACAAAGCCAGCTGGGTGACCTTGGGCTAGTCACAGCTCTCTTAGAGCTCTCTCAGCCCCACCTGCCTCACAGGGTGTCTGTTGTGGGGAGGGGAAGGGAAGGTGATTGTAAGCCGGTTTGAGTCTCCATTAAGTGGTAGAGAAAGTCGGCATATAAAAACCAACTCTTCTTCCTCCATGACTATGACCACTCCCCTCTTAAAATCTTCCAATCTGGCAGCCATCCCCACATCCTGGGGCAGGGAGTTCCACCCTTGGAGGGGTGAATTTTATCTTTTAACTTTATGCCACCAGTGTAGGCTGTGTGTCGCTTAAGCCTCTTTCTGTTTCTATGGAAAGGCTTCCCTGGAAAAACTGAAAATGGTAGAGGGATCGAGTGTTAATCATTATTATTATTTTGCCAGTAGAGGGAGCATTTGTGAGATGCCGACCAGGGATCTTCTGCAAGCAAAGCAGATGATCTGTCACAAGAGTTTATAAAACTGATTTGTGGAAGGTCGAGGGGATGTCATGGCAGCCAGAACTGAATAGAGTGCTGAATTTTGAAGCCCCTTCTTCCCGTCACCTCTATTTTGGACTCAGCGGCTTTAAGAAAGTCTCAGCTCCCCTTCTGTAATATGGGGGACGATATTGACCTATTGTGTGTCGTAACATTTATAAACGATAATGTACATGGAGCATGGAGATAATGCTCCATGTACATGGAGATAAGGTACATGTTCACAAGCACTAGATAAAAGTATTCTCTTTTTTAAATAATAAGAAGAAGAGTTGGTTTTTACATGCCGACTTTCTCTCCCGCTTAAGTAAGAATCAAACCGGCTTACAATCTTCTTCCTTTCCTCTCCACACAACAGACACCTTGTGAGGTAGGTGAGGCTGAAAGAGTTCTGAGAGAACTGTGACTAGCCCAAGGTCAACCAGCAGGCGTCGTGGGTAGGAGTGGGGAAACCAACCCAGTTCACCAGATTAGAGTCCGCCGCTCATGTGGAGGAGTGGAGAATCTAACCCGGTCCTCCAGATTAGAGTCCACCGTTCTTAACCACTACCCCATGCTGGAGGTGAAAAAATTGTGCTTGGCCTCAATGGAAACACCTAGAGAGCCAAGCCACTGTTGAAACAAGGTGCAGGCTGTCAGAAATTGTCGACTATGAGGTTCATTAGTTTGCTTTCAGTATTATGCTACCGGTTCTTGGGTGGGGCTTACACAAGCATAGTGTCCCCCCCACTCCCAATTTTGTTTCTTTCAACCCCCCCCCCCCAAATGCCCTTCCAAGACACACCAACTTAAATTTTGCTCATTGATTTCACCGCCGTGGAATCTTTATTAGGCATTTGTTACAAACACTAAGCAGTCTAAAATACCACATCGCCAGTTCAGCACAAATACACACACCAGAAAACACACTGACAAACGGTCATAAACTCAAACAAAACAGAGATAAAATTATTCATGACCATTTACAACCAACCTTTGGATCCTCATTTTAAAAAAAGTTAAAGGTCCCCTGTGCAAGCACCGGGTCATTCCTGACCCATGGGGTGACGTCACGTCCCGACGTTTACTAGGCAGACTTGTTTTACGGGGTGGTTTGCCAGTGCCTTCCCCAGTCATCTTCCCTTTACCCCCAGCAAGCTGGGCACTCATTTTACCAACCTCGGAAGGATGGAAGGCTGAGTCTTCATAGCGGCTAGGAAATCCAGATCAACTTGATTGTATTGTAATGTAGAGAGATTCCAATCTGATAAAAGGTATAAGACCAACCACTCACCTGGGTAACCCTGACACTTGTGTAAGAGGGTGGGTGGCAGTTATGGAATCCGTCAACTCCGTGTAAACGCTACAATATAACAAGACATGCGGTAAGAATTCAGGCCCTACACGGGCAGCATCTTGCCTTGCTCCTTGATTTATTCCAAAGCAAACTGGCCAGGTGATACTGTTTAAAACCAAGAGGGCTAGAAACTTGATACTTTTGAAGGGGGAAAAAAGGGGGAGAGGGGACCTCCAGCTCAATTCAGAGCCTTCATTATATGCTGGTCTAACATTTGCTTGGCTCCTCTTCAGATCTGGCTGTAGAATAAATAAATGTAAAGCTCGCCTCGTTTCCTCCTCTCCATCTGGGCCTGGCAGACTTGAAGGGCTTGCGGGGAGGGGGGGGTGCTGCTTCTTCCCCTCCCTCCCCCCCCGCCCTTTCCTTTTCAGTGCCTTGATGTGGTTGATCCTTCTGGGAGTTGGACTTTTGCATCTGACCCTTCAACAGAAGGCTTGAGTTAGTAGGTCAAGCCGAACACGGCAGAGGATGGGGAGGGGAGCAAGGAAAGGGGAAGGCGGGGCAGGGTGAGCATTGGAAAAGGCTTTGTCTGAAGGGATGGCTGCGACGGCCGAAGAAGACCGGCCTCTCTTACAAAAGGGGATTGTGTGATCATTTGTGTGAAGTTGAAGCAGAAAAAGGGTGGACGTAGGGTTGCCAACCTCCAGGTACTAGCTGAAGATCTCCTGCTATTACAACTGATCTCCAGCCAATAGAGATCAGTTCACCTGGAGAAAATGGCCACTTTAGCCATTGGACTCTATGGCATTGAAGTCCCTCTCCTCCCAAACCCCGCCCTGCACAGGCTTTGCCCCCCAAATCTCTCACCGATGGTGGAGAGGGACCTGGCAATCCTAGGTGGACGACTGTTTGACCCTGAAAACCTGGTGCATTGCTTTCCCAGCTTACTCCTAAGCATGCTTGCCACTCATGAGCCAGCATGGTGTGGTGGTTAAGAGTGGTGGTTTGTAGAGGTGGACTCTGGGGAAATCTGGGGAACCGGGTTTGATTCCCCACTCCTCCACAGGAGTGGCGGAGGCTAATCTGGTGAACTGGATTGGTTTCCCCACTCCTACACACGAAGCCAGCTGGGTGATCTTGGACTAGTCACAGTTCTTTCCGAACTCTCTCAGCCTCACCTACCTCACAGGGAGTCTGTTGTGGGAAGGGAAGGAGATTGTCCTTTCCTTTCCTTTTATCCCTTAGAAGCTCCTTGATCAATTGATCTTGAGCAGCATATATCTAGTGTTGGAGGGATATAAGGACTGAAACAAATCTTGCCACTGACAATGTAGCCTTGGGGTCCCTATCACTTAGTAAAAAAGGCATTATGTCAGTCACAGAGGCATTGGATTTGTATATTAAAAGGTTGAAAATATAGTGCGATCGAAGTTCCTCGTAAAAGCGGCATTCCAAAAGGGCATGGGCTAATGTGTCAATAGAGCCAGAAGAGCAAGGGCAGATCCTGTCTGAGTATGGTATATTCAGAATTCTGCCCTGCATTACCATAGAAGGGTTAGCATTCAATCTAGCCAAGCAAAAAGCTCTACAGAGACGAGGAGTTGTCAGATAATATGTATAGGCAGGCAGACCACGTGGAGGGGGTATTCCGAAGAACTGGGATGAACAGACACGACGAGGAAGGAGATTGTAAACTGGTTTGATTCTTCATTTAAGTGGTAGAAAAAGTCAGCATATAAAAACCAAATCTTTTTCATTTGGATGTATTGATTGTTTATAAACTATTGATTTTTTTAAAAAAGGAATAAGATTTTGAGAAGTGTTTTCCCTCTTGCTTAATTGTTAGCCGGCATGGTGTAGTGGTTAAGAGCGGTGGATGGATTCTAATCTGGAGGACCGGGTTTAATTCCCCACTCCTCCACATGAAGCCAGCTGGGTGATCTTGGGCCAGTCACAGTTCTCTCAGAGCTCTCTCAGCCTCACCTACATCACAGGGTGTCTGTTGTGGAGAGGGGAAGGTGATTGTAAGCCGGTTTGATTCTTCCTTAAGTGGTAGAGAAATTCAGCATATAAAAACCAACTCTTCTTCTCCTTCTCCTCTTCCTCCTCTGCCTGCTGGCACAGAATTGCAGCATATAAGAGTTTTGGTTTCCCAAACAAAACACTGTTTTTTAAAATGAGTGTTTTCCTAAATTGCAAACCAAAAAAGTACTTCCAACTGACTAAAAGATACCCCCGGGGCTCAGGGCTTGCTCTACAGTAAGGCAAGGCAGTAGCCTTGACTGGTAAGGTTGCCAACCTCCAGGTGGTGGCTGGAGATCTCCTGGGATTACAACTGATCTTCAGACTCCAGGTGACAGGTACCGAGGCTGTATGTGCGTGGTAAATACACACATTGCCCATGTTTACAACACATGACTGTGCATATTGATAATGGCCACAAACCCGGATGGCTGTAAACCGGTGCCAGTATTCATATATATAGTTGCACCAATTTCCACCGATTCCCCTCTCCCTGTGCAAATCCTCACTAGGCTGTTCCAGAGGGCCCACTCTCTCATTTTCTGGCTAAGTAGGGTGGGCCGGCACAGGAAGATCAGGATTTGGGAGAATCCCCAAAACAATGCCAGGACTCAGCACTGACACCAAAAACTGCCCTGGCTTTAGAAGAGGATTAACCAGATTCATGGAGGAGAGAGGTCCCTCAGTGGCTACTAGCCCTAGTGACTAAAGGGTACCTCCATATTGAGACGCAGTCAACCTCTGAATACCGGTTCTGGGGGGCAACATCAGGGGACAGCCTTGGCTTCCCTGCCCTGTTGGCTCGCTAGAGCTACTGGTTGGCCGCTAGCGTTGCCAACCACCAGACGTCTTACCCAGCCGTCCATACATAGTAGGAAGGTACACTCCTTGTCTTCATGAATGAATCCTTTGGCATACGGAAGGACTAGAAGCTTGAAAAAATTCTTTATGAAATGGGATTTTACTGGAAGCCCATTGCGCAGTGTCTCTTCTCCGTTGCTTTATTGTATTAATTTCTTTGTATGGACTTTTAAGACTTTGAGCGCTTCGCTCCTTGTTCTACTTCAGTGTAATGCCTTGCGCGTTTTTGTACTTTGTTAATATCAGACCGGTTGGTCTTTCCTCGTCAATTGCGGTTGTCATTTGTGAAGTTTAGCCTCTCAATATATTTTTCTAAATAGCAATATCGTGTTTCATTAGCCTGATTTTGGGCTTGTTTTTTTTCCTTGTGCTTTATCTTTGAATTCTGAACTCCTGTTTAGCACTTGTAGCCTTTGTTTGACTACCAACCACCAGGTACTAGCTGGAGATCTCCTGCTATTACAACTGATCTCCAGCCAATGGAGATCAGTTCACCTGGAGAAAATGGCCACTTTGGCCATTGGACTCTATGGCATTGAAACCCCTCCCTCCCCAAACCTTGCCCTCTTCAGGCTTCGCCCCCAAAACCTCCTGCCGGTGGCGAAGAGAGACCTGGCAACCCTATTGGCTGCTTTGTGAAACGGGATGTTGGAGTAGGCGGACCATTGGTCTGATCTGGCGGGGCTCTTCTTAGGTTCTGATCTTCTACAAATGGTGCCCCCCCATCACCATAGACTGGTGCGGCCAAATGGTCACGTTCAGGCCAGTTGGAAAGCCACACAGCATGCCGAACTGGGAAATCTTGCTACTTGGCAGCGTCCAAGCTGGAAGTATTTGGAAGTTTGCAGGCTGCCCTTCTGCTAATTTGCTTTTGGCCCTGCTTGAGCAACTGATCCATTTAACTTGGCACAGCTCCCCTTCCAAGTGTGCTTCCATACAGGTTGTTCCCCCCCACCCCTTTTTTTCCAGCCCATGGTTTTGAAGCAAGTGCCGTATCTCTTCAAATAATCACCACTCTCTCACTTTTCATTATCGTTCTGGCCAGCCTCAGATGAATGCTGTTCAAAATACACGCTCTGCACTATGTAGCGAATGCATTTTGAAGCATTTTTGAAGGAGCGCTTAAAGCTGACAGGCAAGTAAGAGCAGCTTATCTCCGTAAATGGAAACGAGAAGCCCTGGTTTGTGTAAACCACGTAAACCACTTTCAAACACTGGCTTTTCTCCTTTTGAGTCATTAGGTGACTAGTTCACAAGTTCATGGTATCTCTGAAGCTGTATTCATAATTTTTTTAAACTTCTCTTATAAACATGTATTATGTTGCAAAAAAAAAATCTATTCTGGCTTCCTGCACAGAGATAGCTCTGTGCTTTAAAAAAGCGCTATAAAATACCAGTAATAAATCACTACAATACAGATTGCAGCCATTCAATAATACACGTTTATGAAATTTGTCTGCTGCTTTTCAATGTTTGCTTTGTTGATGTCAAACGCTGGCTTTTTTTACCACCTGCAATCTGCGTGGTTTTAAAATTCCAACTCTCTTTAAAAACAAGGGGTAGCAATCTTCTGCTTCAGATGTCAAAACAGGAGTCCATAAACAGAGCTCAAAAATGCCGGGTGAACACAAGGATGTTTGTCAGTTTGTTCTCTAAAAGAGGCAATTCCCAAGGTCAAGCACACTTCCTGAGTAGTGCTCCACGGAACTGGGGCAGGCATTGAAAAGGCCCTGGTCCTAGGGTTGCCTTTGTATGGCTTCTGTCGTACAAAGAATCACTGCTTCACTCTAGTCCTATACTGATCAACAAGCCAAGAAATTGCTGGTTCTTTTAGTCAAAGATATAGCAAAAAACTGTAGAACTGACCCTGGAAGCTAAAATGACTAAACTGAGGCTATCATATTTTGGTCACGTCATGAGACGACAAGAGTCACTGGAAAAGACAGTCATGCTAGGAAAAGTTGAGGGCAGCAGGAAAAGAGGAAGACCCAACAAGAGATGGATTGACTCAATAAAGGAAGCCACAGCCTTCAATTTGCAAGATCTGAGCAAGGCTGTCAAAGATAGGACATTTTGGAGGACTTTCATTCATAGGGTCGCCATGAGTCGGAAGCGACTTGACGGCACTTAACACAGACACACACATAGCAGAAAAACTAACTGTCCAGTAAATAGTTCCTGAAACTTCATGGGATCTTTGTGTTCACATGTGTGCATTTGTACAATGAGATGTTTCTGTTCCCTACGCAGATTTAACTTTAGAGCTGATCAGTCTTAAAGGAAGTCAGGGCTCGCATCTTCCATTAAAATAATTCAAAAGGCATCTGTAACAGCAAAACTAGGGAGGATGATTGACCAATAGGGTTACCCACCTCCAGGTGGTGACTGGAGATCTCCCGCTTTTACAGCTGATCTCCAGGGGATAGAGATCAGTTTCCCTGGAGAAAATGGCCGCTTTGGCAATTGGACTCTATGACATTGAAGTCCCCCCCTCCCCAAACCCCGCCCCCACACAGGGTCCACTCCCAAAATCTCCAGGTATTTCCCAAACCAGAGCTGGCAACCCTATTGACTAGGGACAGGTACCAGTATATAGGGACTGCCTCTGGTAAACAGGGACTGTTGGAGTATATTGGACAGGAATATATTGTACTGGAGAAGACCGCTAATTGCTATTAAAAGTATAGAAAGGCTAGAGGATGATGCTAATGCCAGGCCAACTTGAGCAGCTTTTCTGCTGTTTGTAAGAGCTATTTCATGGCTCCTACTGACTTTTTCTTTGACATTATGGCTTGCTGATTTTTGAGAATTTGTTTCTCTGTTTCGGTGCAATGTTATCCCCATGTGCAGGAGCACATGTGTGCATCAACAAAAGAGGAAAAAAACGAATCTGATGCAGTCATACATCCCATCTCGATTTGGAGTGCCTTCTCAATGCTCATGTGGTTTGAGTAAAAATGGGGAGAAATGCATATGTCAGGAAGGGAGTGCAGCAAACTGCATGTGCTTTCTATAAATTATTATTTTTTAAATCTCCTAACTAAACTGGAATCCACTGCAAAGAGGAATTCCAGAACACAAAGAAATGTTAGGGGGGACTGCTTAGGGAGATATCTAGGGTTGCCAGGTCCCTCTTCACAACCGGCGGGAGGTTTTTGGGGCGGAGCCTGAGGAGGGTGGGGTTTGGGGAGTGGAGGGACTTCAATGCCATAGAGTCCAATTGCAAAAACGACCATTTTCTCCAGGGGAACTGATCTCTATCTGCTGGAGATCAGTTGTAATAGCAGGAGATCACCAGCTAATACCTGGAGGTTAGCAATCAAACAAATATCGAGTGCTCAATATATAGTTACACAAACACAGTAGCACTACTGGCAAAGAACTAAAAAAACTCGTGCAATATATGCCAAGTGAGTATATTTCAATAGTAACAACAAAAGCATTCCGTTGGTTGTCACATGTGCAAATTAAATATATAACATAAATTCAATCCACTGTTAGTTCCTATGTCTCATTTGATGCAAAAAAGTGCAAAGTTCATAGTTGCCAATGTAATGGGCTTCCGGTATGTTCTCCCATTTCGCAGCAGCTTCTTCAATATAGGCAATTCTATGACAATATTTCATGGAACATATGTTCCACTCAAAGGTGTATAACCTCCTATGTAATGGATGGCCTTAATGGATGAGGTGACTCACTCAGCAACTCTGCATGGGAGCTTATTGTTGAGTTTTGAGAATTTGGATGGGGAAAATGTGGATTTAGAGAGCGACAAATCCAAGGCAAAACCTCCCATGCGTTTTTGCCCATTTCCCCTTCCTTATGGAATGATCAGTATTTCTGTGACAACAGATATTACACCAATCTCCATCCTCCTCTCAGAGCTATTTGCATGTCAAGCAACTTTATACTCAAGGAAGGGACAAAAACTGTCCTGTGTAAGATGACAAAGGGCCAAAAAAGAATGACTGTGGGCATTCAGCAATGACCATTCCGACTATCTGGCATGCATTTTGCTAGCTGGCTATAATGTAAAAAAAAAGCAAAAGTTCATATGGTTTTTACTGAACGAGATCAGCCCCCTTTCCCACTAAGTAAGTGACCTCTGAGGGTTTTTTTTAATTGAAATTCCTCTGAGGGTTTTTTTTTTAATTGAAATTCCTCTCCCATCTCTAGGATCTCTCTGTAATGAAACTATAAGGAGAATTGGGCGGTGGAAAGGGTCTCCCTGAAGCAAAACAGGTCTATGGTTATCCAGGCCCTAAACTGATCTGCATTAAGTATAACACAGAGACCTTTATCCTTATGCAAACAAGGAGATAATTCAATGCAGTTGTCTTCACAGATAATAGCTTTTAAGGTAAAACACAGCCCAGAGAAGTAATTTCAGCCCCGCAGAGCAGCAAATCAATATGTCTCTAAGCCTGCTCTTAACAGCCTACCATGCGGTAAGGTGACCGAAATGTAGAACTGAGGGTGGGCTATGTAAATGAGCAGGCAGGGCTGTGAAGATAGGAGGAGGATTACTTCTCAGTGCCTGGGGGCATAGAGCTTGCTTACTGCCCTGATTTTAAATTGCCCCCCAAGAGACTAATTTAAATCAGCTTTCCTGTTTTGTTGGTCATGCATTTCCTGAACAAGAAGAGTGCATGCGAATTGGTTGCTATAATATGAAAATATACTGGTTTGAGATTAAATATTGCCTTAGGACTGGTGTTGAGAAAGGAGTGCAAGGCTGAACCTGTGGCTCACGAAAGCTCATACCCTGCCAGAAATGTTCTTAGTCTTTAAGGTGCTTCTGGACTTTTGCTCTTTTCTACTGCTATTGATTGCTTGGCATGCAGAAGGTCCCAGGTTCAATCCCTGGCATCTCCAGGTAAAGGGACTAGGCAAGTAGGTGATGTGAAAGACCTCTGCCTGAGATCCTAAAGAGCTGCTGCCGGTCTGAGTAGACAATACTGACTTTGATGGACCAAGAGTCTGATTCAGTATAAGGCAGCTTCATGTGTTTACCAGCCAAGATGTCTGTTGTGGGGTGGAGAAGGGAAGGTGATTGTAAGCCGCTTTGTCTTAAAGGTAGAGAAAAGTGGGGTTTAAAAACAACGCTTTTTCTTCTTCTGGGATTTTCAGCTTGTCACTGAGCCCCAATATGCACGAGACAGGTGGTGGTCAGAGCCATCCTTTGGGAACCAGTAACATTTCCACGGAAGATGCCTTCTCTCTGCACTGCCTTCTACCCCGCCTTCCTTGCTTTTTTGTCTCTGCCAAGTTCAGGGTCTTTGACTGATGGCTTGGCGCAGTGCCCCATTTGTCTTGGTGTTTATTTCCTTTGTGGGGGGAAGTACAAAATCCTGGGATGAAATTCCCATTGAGCTGGCTTGACCCCAAGATAAACCATCTATCTACCTTCTGGGATTGTCATTCTTCAGAAAACAGAGAGAGGGAGCAACAGTTTGTGGAAACCTCACGGTTATTTTTTCCCAAATGCTTTACATCCTCTTCACTGGCTCTTGTACCTACAAGGATGCCTGTGAGGAAATAAAATAAGAGTTTGAGGCTTTTGGGTTTTTTTGGGGGGGGGGAGAGATGGGGGAATGTAGCATTGCCAACCTCCGGGTACTAGCTGGAGATCTCTTGCTATTACAACTCATCTCCAGCTGGTAGAGATCAGATCACCTGGAGAAAATGGCCGCTTTGGCAATTGGACTCTATGGCATTGAAGTCCCTCTCCTCCCCAAACCCCACCCTCCTCAGGCTCTGCCCCAAAAACCTCCCACCGGGGGCAAAGAGGGGCCTGGCAACCCTAGGGGAATGTGATAGAGGTTTATAAAATGATACATGGTGCGAAAAAAGTGCAGAGGGAGATGCTCACTGATGGGTTGTAGCATCAGGACAGACAAATGGAAATACCTACAATGAATGATTGGGAGGGAAGATAGCATAGTATAGCCTGATCTCGTCAGATCTTAGAACAGGGTCCCCAATAGGCTTGCCAGGTCCCGCAGCTCCACCGGCGGGAGCTTTGCGGGGCCGTGGCGTTAGCGCGCATGATGTGCCCATGTCACTTCCAGTTTAACCTGAAAGTGACGGGGACGCTCTAGCGATCCCGCCCGAAACTCTATGGTTTCCATAGAGTTTTAGCCGAGGGTGCTAGAGCGTCCGCGTCACTTTCGGGTTTACCCCAAAGTGATGCGTGCGCCGCGTCTGTGCGCCCGTGCCCACTGGCCCTCAGCTGGCCGGCAGGCAGCCCGGTGGATGGGCGGTAGTTTATCCGCCACCACCGGTTAATTGGCAACCCTAGTCCCCAACCTTTTTGAGCCTGCGGTCACATTTGGAATCCTGACACGGCTTAGTGGGTGCTGCAACAAAATGGAGTAGGGTTGCCAGCTCCAGGTTGGGAAATATCTGGAGATTTTGGGGGTGGAGCCTGAGGACGGTGGGAATTGGGGAGGGGAGAGACTTCAATGGGGTATAATGCCATTGAGTCCACCGTCCAAAGGAGCCATTTTCCTATCTCTGTCACCTGGAGGTCAGATGTTACAGCAGGAGATCTCCAGCCACTACCCTACTGGCATTGCATCCCTGCTCGGCTCCTTCTCCACCCCACCCTCCACCCTCCCAAGGTTCCACCCCCAAAATCTCCAGGTATTTCCCAACCTGGAGCTGGCAACCCTACTCCATTTTGTTGCAGCAGAGGGAGAGCGAGGTGACCTCTGACGGTGGGAAATGGCATGCATTATCAAAACAAAGACCCGAAACGTCGCAGCGGGTGACCGCAAGGGAAACAGCAAAGCATAAAAGGCCTGTGACATTTTGGTAAATCTCACAATATTTCACACTTTTTCATAGAATCATAGGATCATAGAATCATAGAGTTGGAAGGGACCACCAGGGTCATCTAGTCCAAACCCCTGCACAATACAGAAAATTAACAACTACCCCCCCTCCACACCCCCAGTGACCCCTGACCATGCCCAGAAGATGCCCAAGATGCCTCCCTCTCGTGATCTGCCTAAGGTCATAGAATCAGCATTGCTGACAGATGGCCATCTAGCCTCTGCTTAAAAACCACCAGGGAAGGAGAGCTTACCACCTCCCAAGGAAGCCTGTTCCACTGAGGAACCACTGTAACTGTTGGAAAATAGCATTACAGTATTATTACTATTCATTATTATTACAGTACATTTTTTGGGGACATAATGCTATTGCACACTTAATAGACTACAGTATAGTATAAACATAACTTTTATATGCACTGGAAAACCCGAAAAATTCGTGTGACTCGTTTTATTGGGATCTTCGCTTTATTGTGGTGGCCTGGAACCGAACCCGCAATATGTCGGAGACATGCTTGTACTGTTGAGCCTATAGAGGCAATGATTTATGGGAATTTAGGGTCCATCCTTGACAATCAAGGGCAGTTGGAGAACACGGAATCTTGTGCGCCAACTCCTTCTTCCTGCCCATCTCTGTTTGAGCCGCCCCTCCTTGTGTGATGGGCCCTTTGTTCTGCGCCTCCCCACCGCCGACTTCAAAGGCCGTCCCCCTCCCCATTCCACTCCGGCTTTTAAAATTACAGCACCATGTGGTCGCAGCCATGTCACTCCTGTAAAGATTAGAGGGCGCATCCGACAGAAATGGGAAAGCCTTTAATAATGTTTTATTGCTAGGAAATCCTTGATCCTGGAAGTCCGAGTTTAACTGCATAGGGTAATGTAAACAAAGCTTGGTTTACCCCCCCCCCCAGTTTTAAATATCTTCTCTAGAATTTAGTCCTGCTTAGCCTGTTTCCCACCTCGTCTTCCTTTCTCAAGGTTTCCTGGCATGAAAATGACAGCTGCTTCCACCCCCCCTCCCCGGATTCGGGGTGTGTGTATTTCAAAGACAGAGCTTTCTTGTCTGGGTCAAAAAGAGATGGGGGATCTGTGAATGGATCTTCTCAGCTTAGTTTCAAACACAACTACAGCTATACGGGCACCTGATTTAGAATGAGCTACTACATGGGGACTCCAGCGTGGAGAGCCAGGGTGGTGTAGTGGTTAAGAGCAGTGGTTTGGAGCGGTGGACTCTAATCTGGAAAACCGGGTTTGATTCCCCACTCCTCCACATGAGCGGCGGACGCTAATCTGGTGAACCTGGTTGGTTTCCCCGCTCCTACACATGAAGCCAGCTGGGTGTCCTTGGGCCAGTCTCTGTTCTCTTAGAGCTCTCTCAGCCCCACCTACCTCACAGGGTGTCTGTTGTGGGGAGGGGAAGGGGAGGCGATTGTAAGCTGGTTTGATTCTTAAGTGGTAGAGAAAGTCGGCATATAAAAACCCATTCACATTATTAAATATTCTGAGGGAAAGTATAAAGCTGCAGTGTGGTGTAGTGGTTACAGTGTTGGATAGGGTTGCCAGCTCTGTGTTGGGAAATACTTGGAGATTTTAGGGGTAGAGCCTGAGGAGGGTGGGGTTTGGAGAGGGGAGGGACTTCTATGGGGTTTAATGCCATAGAATCCATTTTCCAAAGCTGCCATTTTTTCCAGTGGAACTGATTTCTGTTGCCTGGACATCAGTTGTAATAGCTGGAGATATCCAGCTACCACCTGGAGGTTGGCAACCCTAGTGCCAGATTAGGATGTGAGACATTCAGATGTGAATCCCTTCAGGCTTCCATGGCTGACTGACTTCAGGACAGTCATTTCCTCTCTGCCTAACCTAACTCAAAGGGACATTGCCAGGATAAAATGGAGGAGGGGAGACCGGGGTTATAAGCTGTGTTGGGTCCCCATAAGGGAGAAAAGTGGGGGTATAAATTTTAAAAAGATGTAAAATGGAGGAAAATACGGGACTTGACAAGGAGAGGGGCCATACCTCAGTGGTAAGGGAAAACAGAAAGTCTCAGGATCAATCCCCTGGCGTGACCAGCCGATGGATCTCTGGCAGTGTGTGTGGCAAAAAACCTCTGGAGAGCCTCTGCCAGTCAGATCAGAGAAGACTGAACATTAGATGGACCAATGGTCTGACTCGGCTTAAGGTCATTTACTACGTTCATCAAAGTTTGGGATAATGTATGTCCAGGCTACAATATAGTCACTAGGGCTGTTGATTCGGTTCGGCCCGAACTGAAAAACAGCCGAATTTCCCCTGATTCGGTGGTTTTTAGTTCGGAAGGAACCAAACTCAAAAATGGCGGGCAACCGGGGGGGCCGAATTCAGCGAGTTCGGGAGTTCACGAATAAATCCGGCAAATTTGGCCGTCAGTAAGCAGCATTCTCCTCCCCCGGCCAATCGGTGGCCAAGCTGGGTCTTCTTCTGGCCAATCAGTCAGGATTGAGTACTGGAGGAATCAGCTGATGTGTGGCCCTGCTGAGGAGAGAGAGAGGGAAATCTTCGTGTGTGTGTGTGGGTGCTTGTGCACATTCGCTCCTTTCTGTGGCTGCAGGGAGCATATTTTTTGGGGTACAGACACAAAACTTTCAGCAGAGATTCAGACAAGCCTTCTTAAGAGACCACCCAAGTTTTGTAAACATTGTGTCAGGGGTCCCGAGATATGGGCTCCCCCCTTTTTTCTTTCCATGGTTGCAGGGGGCACATTTTTGGGGGTACAGACCCCAAACTTTCAGTGGAGCTTCAGATGAGCCTTCTTAAGATACCCCCCAAGTTTTGTAAACATTGGGTCAGGGGGTCTCGAGATATGGGCTCCACCCCTTTTCCCTCCCCCCTTTTCCATTTCCGTGGCTGCAGGGGGCGCTTTTTTGGGGATACAGCCCCCAAACTTTCAGCATAACTTAAGACAATCCTTCTTAAGATACCACCCAAGTTTTGTAAAGATGGGTTCAGTGGGGGCAGAAATATCGGCTCCCCCCTTTTCTCTTTCCGTGGCTGCAGGGGGCGCATTTTTGGGGGTGCTGATCCCAAACTTTGAGCAGAGCTTCAGACAAGCCTTCTTAAGAGACCACCCAAGTTTTGTATACATTGGGTCAGAGGGTCCCGAGATATGGGCTTTCCCCTTTCCCCTTTCCCCTATTGGGATGAATGGATCAGCTGATCCTGTGCATCTCCAGAGCAAAACGTCCCTAATTGGAATCGTCTTGGATTACAAGTCCTCCCCAGCCCCTCCTGATGGAACAGAAGACAGCCACAGTAAGACCCCTTTGGGGGCTTTAATCTATAATTTTTCTCCTGTGTGTGTGTGTGTGGGGGGGAAGCAGAGTCTGTGTGTGTGTGGGGAGGAAGCAGTTTCTGTGGGTGGGGGGAAGCCAAAGGGGGCTTTTGCCGGTTCTGCCTGGGGGTGTGTTCCCCCTTGAGTCTCTCTCTCCCTGGTTTGAGGGGGGGTTTCAGTTGTGTGTCTTCAGGTTTTCCCTCACTCATAAGAGCGGTTAGGTCTATTTGGATTCTTGCTCAAAACTTGTTTTCAAATGGTGACTTAAAGAATGCATTTGGAGTCCCATGCAAAAGGGGAAATTCCACCCCTGCTCATTATGCATAGCTAGCTGCCTCTGTCTCTTTCCATGGTTTGCAAACTCCCAGGTGTCAGGTGTTGCTTTGCACAGTTGCAAAGGTGTTGCTTACAAGGTTGTGTTGCTTTTGCAGTCGTGTTGCTTGCAGTTGTGTTGCAATGCTTTGCAAACTTCTCAGCTGTTTGTCGGGGCTGGGAGCTTTGTGCGTGGGTGGCAAGCTCTGCTCAGAGATGCACATTAAGGGTGGGGGGACCCCTTTCGGGGCCCATATCTCAGCCCCCCCTGACCCAATCTTTACAAAACTTGGGGGGTCTTTCAAGAAGTGTCCTTTGAAGCTCCGCTCAAAGTTTGGGACCTCTACCCCCACAAATGCCCTCCCAGAGCCGCGGAAAGGCGCGGTTGTGTTTTTAATGGCTTTATTCTGCCGAATTTTTTCCCCGAACTTTGAATTCCTGCCGAATTGCACGGACCCGAAGTGGGGGAGTTTGGACTTCGGCATATCCCAAATCTAAACGGGCCGAATTCAGCCGAATCCGAACTATACCGAATTTTTTTTAATTCAACAGCCCTAATAGTCACTTAACTTTGTGGTTAGGACTGTTGATTTGTGGTGTTTGTATGCATTTATATCTGAATTTCAAGAGAGCCAGCGTGGTGTAGTGGTTAAGAGCGGTGGTTTGGAGCGGTGGACTCTAATCTGGAGATCTGGGGTTTGGAGCGGTGGACTCTAATCTGGGGTTTGATTCCCCGCTCCTCCACATGAACGGCGGAGGCTAATCGGGTGAACCGGGTTGGTTTCCCCACTCCTACACATGAAGCCAGCTGGGTGACCTTGGGCTTGTCACAGCTGTTAGAGCTGTCTCAGCCCCACCAACCTCACAGGGTGTCTGTTGTGGGGAGGGGAAGGGAAGGTGATTTAAGCTGGTTTGATTCTCCTTAAGAGGTAGAGAAAATTGGCATATAAAAACCAAGTCTTCTTCCTCTTCTTCTTCTTCAGCATGGTGTAGTGGTTTGGAACGGTGGACTCTGATCTGGAGAACCGGGTTTTCCCCCACTCCTACACATGAAGCCAGCTGGGTGACCTTGGGCTAGCCACACACTCTCAGCCCCACCAACCTCACAGGGTGTCTGTTGTGGGGAGGGGAAGGGGGTTTGTAAACTGGTTTGATTCTGCCTTAAGTGGTAGAGAAAGTCAGCATATAAAAGCCAACTCTTCTTCTTCTTCTTTGTACAGGTTTATGAGTTTTTCTGTCCATCTTCCAAATAAATGCCTTTGCTGTGACAAACCGTTCCACTTTTGCCGACCCTCTTCTCTTCCCCTCCGCAGGCACTGGTGTCACTACACCGTCACCCGGACAGTTTCCTGCCAGGTGCAGAACGGCTCGGAGACAGTGATCCAGAGGGTTTATCAAAGCTGCCGGTGGCCAGGACCGTGCGCCAACTTAGTGAGGTAAAAGCCCCCTTGACCATTTAGCCTGACTTAATCCAGCTGGGGAGCGGGCGGTTCTCTCCAGGGGATAGACAGAAGAGAGGAATCCGTACCGTGGCTCTCCAGGGGACTGGGGAAACATTCCGGATGTGGCCAATTGAAAGCAGGCTCTGGCATTTGGCAGAGTTCCCAATCCATCTTTCTCACAACTCTCTCCTCAAGCGACCAACAGGGAGGAGGGATTAAGGATTTCACAGAGTGTGTTCAGGCCCCGGTGTGTTGGATCATCATTTGGTTGTTGTTGGTTGAATTGGGGATATTAGCACTGCCAGCTTTTTAAACTGCTCCTCTTAGCCAGAGAGAGGCCGTGGCTCAGTGGCAGAGCACCTGCTTTGCATCCAGAAGGTCCCAGGTCCAACCTCCAGGATCTCCAGTTAAAAGGATCAGGAAGGAGGTGATGGGAAAGACATCAGCCTGAGACATTGGAGAGCTGCTGCTGGTCAGAGCAGACAATACTCTCTTTGATAGAGCAAACATCTGACTCAGGATATGGCAGCTTCATAGCTGCCATATACTGAGTCAGATCTTTCGTCTTAGATCTGCAGAGCGTCGATCTGCAACACATGAACACACATGAAGCTGCCTTGTACTGAATCAGACCCTCGGTCCATCAAAGTCAGTATTGTTGAAAATGGTTGGCTCTGCCTAGGGTTGCCAACCTCCAGGTAGTACAGAAATAGGCTGATAACAATGCATAATAACAATGGTGTATTGGATATAACAACGTGCTACCAAGCAAATATACAACAAAAAGTCTTTTAGTCCAGGTACAGTAACAATCAATCCGAGGACGATGTCTTCAAATGAAGAAAAGTAGAAAGGGATACGATCATTTCAATTCTTCCTCAGTCCTGTTGAAATATTGATGTCAGATATGTGCTCATTTCAATATAAGCTTCTGTAGCTTCAATGATTTCCATAAACTTTTAACTTTTATACATTACCCTTTTAGGGATCAAATAGCAACCAAATATATATTTTTAGTTTCTCTATTTCAACATCAGGTTATCCATTAAAACAAGGTTGCACAGACAGCTTCACAGTTACCACGTTCCCAAATGGGATACAAGCTGTAGCGATTGGACTCTATGGCATTGGAGTCCCTCTCCTCCCCAAACCCCGCCCTCCTCAGGCTCCACCCCAAAAACCTCCCGCTGGTGGTGAAGAGGGACCTGGCAACCCTAGCTCCGCCTCCTGGGGCAGCCATTTTGTAGTTGTGCCCCCCACCCTGTGCCAACATTCCCAAGGTGCCCACAGGCTTAAAAATGCTGGGGACCCTGTTCTTTTTTTTATATATAATTTTTTTTTATTTTTATAATAACAATAAAAAAGAAAAAAAAGAAAAAATATAAGAATTATAAAAAAGATAAACATAAAAGAAAATACAAAAAGAGCACTTATACAATAGTCAAAGTTACATCTTATCATGAAAATTAAAAAATACACAGTGCTCTAATACCCTGTTCTGACCTATACACAGACTGCTTCCCCACAGTTCGAAATATTTCAGAGTTTGGCTTCTCAGTATGTGGCACAATACAAATATACAACAGAAGCCCTTTAAAAAATTATCATACATTGCAATGGGGGGAAAGCTCTCAGTTTACAATTAGGAGCCTCCCCCTTCCCAGTCTGCCTATAAACATGTCTCAGTTAATCATCTGAATGCACTTTTAAATCTTCTCTGCGTCTGGTGAGAAAGGCAAAACATTATATAGAGAAGCACGGCTGAGCCAAACTCTTTACTTGGCCAACCTAACTCTGCAATATGCATCTCTGTTTCCTTTCAAACTCTCCAAATGTGGGTTGGGATTTGGTATCCTTCTCTTTACACAGTGTGAGATTCGTCTTTAGACTTATCAGAGCAAAATTTGGCTTTCAAACTTTTTTTTTAAAGTCAGGTTATTTCTTTCACGTATCTTTTGAAACATTTCCCACCCAAAGAAAACCCCATCTCCCTGATTTGCTAGCTTTCCATATGCAAAGAATTTTTTAGTGTGGAGGAACAGTCAGTTATTGGAGTTCACACCTGAAATATAAAAACAGTAAAATATTGGCACACACTGTGTTAGTTTTGAAGATCTTCGTTTTGTGTAGATATTGCAGAGGTGTGCCATTGTGCTTCTGCGGAATAAGTAAAATGTTTTCAGGAATGGTGATTATTTAATTCGTGCAAACCCACAAGTCTCAAAGGAAGAAACTTCTGCTTGGGTGAACACATGAAGCTGCCTTATACTGAATCAGACCCTCGGTCCATCAAAGTTAGTATTGGTCTACTCAGACCGGCAGCGGCTCCAGGGTCTCAGGTAGAGATCTTTCACATCACCTACTTGCCTAGTCCCTTTAACTGGAGATGCCCGGGATTGAACCTGGGACCTTTTGCAAGCCAAGCAGAGGGTCTACCACTGAGCCACGGCCCCTGAGCTAAAGCCATTAATTGTTAAAATCTATATATAAATATCTAACACATGAAGCTGCCTTATACTGAATCACACCACTGGCCCATCAGGACCAGTATTGTCTACTCAGACTGGCAGCGGCTCTCTAGCGTGTTAGGCAGAGGTCTTTCACATCACCTACTACCCAATCTTTTAACTGGAGATGCGAAGGATTGAACCTGGGACCTTCTGCATGCCAAGCAAACGCTCTACCACTGAGCCATGGCCCCTCCCAAATGTAATGTCCTGTAAACTTTCCAAACGTTGGCTTGGAACTCAGGGCTTCAGGACAGAGGTGGGAGCAGCTTTCTCACACTGGAGTTCAGTAGGGTTGCCAACCTCAAGGTGGTGGCTGGGGATCTCCAGCTATTACAACTGATCTCTAGGCGACAGAGATCGGTTCACCTAGAGAAAATGGCTGCTTTGGAGGGTGGACTCTATGCATTATACCCTGCTGAAGTCTCTCCCCTCCCCAAACCCCACCTTCCTCAGGCTCCACCCCCAAAATCTCTAGGTATTTCCCAACCAGGAGCTGGCAACCCTACTCCAGGTACTGGCCTGGTGGTGGGAAGTGCTGACATGTTGCAGCTGATTTATGGAGACCCTGGAGGGTTTTCAAGGCAAGAGACGTCTGGAGGTGGTTTGCCATTGCCTGCCTCCCCGTGGGCTGAGAGAGTTCTGAGAAAACTGTGACTGGCCCAAGGTCACTCCGCAGTAGGATCGCCAGGTGCCCGGTGGTGGCTGGCAACCCCCCGCCAATCCACTCCCCTGCCTGTCGACCAGCTGAGGGTCAGCGGGCATATGTGCACACGTGCCTACACACCACGGCGCGGCACTTCCAGTTTATACCCGGAAGTGCCTCATTGCGAGGGGCCTTATACCACTCAAACTGTGAATTTGAGTGGTAAAGGGCTCCTTGTGATGCGGCACTTCCGGATGTAAACCGGAAGTGATGCGCATACTTGTTGGCGCGGCTGTGTGCACGCGCGTTTTCCGCAGCCTCAGCCCCAAAAGCCTCCCGCCGGAGGAGAGGGGGGACCTGGCAACCCTACCCAGCGGGCTTCATGTGGAGGAGTTGGGACTCGAACCTGGTTCTCCAGATTAGGGTCTGCCGCTCTTAACCACTACACCACGCCGGCTGGCCTAGAGGCACACAATACCGCACTCCGGCTGAAGCAAAGCAGATCTTTGTGGGGTTAATGCCTGAGTGAACTTCCCCTCTCTTGTACAAGGCCTTGGATTCAGCACTAGATTGGATATCAATGCAGTACATACATGTAATTAGGGAACGGAGGGAAACCACTGTTCCTAATTTCTAACTCTCCTTCTCCATAAATGGAATTGGAAGTGCCCTGGCGGATTCTCTGGAGGGTTCTGTTGGCGAAACAAACCAGATGGGAGAGGACGATAAACAGCAGACGTCTTATCTTGCGGAATGGAAGCAACTTTGATCCCAATCTGACACACGGTTGCGTGTGCAAAAGGCTCCCCTTGCAAAAATTCTAAACACTGCAGGGAAAATATCTTAAACGTGCAGGAAAGAGACAACTTCCTGTGCGGTCTCGCTGGGTGACCGTTCTCCACTTTTCCTTGACCTGATCCAAACTTGGTCTCCGCAATTATTTCCTTGTCTTCCTGACCTGCTTCTGCTCTTGAAAGTTCTCGCTTTATGAAATGAAACTTCAGTGCAAAGTGTAGCTTTTTTTTGGTTATGTATTCAAAGCGATGCATGTCAGAAGCGCTCTTTTAAAAATGCATGCATAAATACATATATACATACTTCCACATCATGAAATGGAACACTGTATGCGACTTGTTTTAACCCCCTTAAGCAATTTCTGACAGAGCATAGATTCCCACCACCACCCGATAATACTAGCGCTCTGGACCAGTCACAGTGGTCTTTTATGGATGGGAGTTTTATGTGGGGTTCGCTGCTCACTCCACTTTTCTGTTGCAGATTCTTAAAATGCTATGCACAGCAAAATCACCACCTCAAATCCGGAAGCGTCTGAGTCCCCGCCCCTCGAAAACACTGCTTTGTAATTGGCTGTAGCTTTTATCAAATCAAATTTATTTCACACAGTCCAAGACCAATAAAAAATGGAGTGTTTACTGTGAGAAAAATGTCCAGTTTCCCCTCTCCCCCCGGAGGAAACCCAAGTGCTGTTTTAAAAAACGATTCCCCAAAATGGAGGTCTTTAAAAGGAATTGGGGGTGGGGTGGGGAGAAACCCAAGCGTCGTTTTAAAACCCATTATTATGTGAGGCAAATGTCTGCTCAGAAAGAACTCCAGGTGGGAGACAAAAACCAGGAAGCATTTGAGTTCCCGCCCCTTGAAACGCTGGCCTGATCACTAGAATGGCCCGATCACTAGAAGTAACCTTCCCCATTACCCTCATAGCACGTTGGTTTACCTGTTCTTTTTTTTTCCTTCTAGAAAACTGCCAGCTAGCCCATGTCCTTCCATGATATGGGTTTTGAAGCAGGGAACTTGGTCTTATTGGGTTTGGCTTTGTCCTGAGCGCTTATCCGTATTTAAATCTTTCACTTTTTGTATCTGGTTAAATTTGAAAGGGGGAGATTTTCACCTGGAAAAAAAAAACCCTGAAAGGGGAACGAAGGCACAGCTTTTAACGTTGCAGAGCTGTTCAAGTTGGGTCCACCTGATGTTTTGCTTGTGTTAGTTACAGGACCCTCATCAGACCCACGTACAAGATCTCCTACAGAACGGTGACTGCCCTCGAATGGCGCTGCTGTCCCGGCTTCACCGGAAGCAGCTGTGAGGAAGGTAGGTCCCTTGTGGTTCATCTGCATGCCCAGGGTTGCTGTGACGTTGTGGACTTGGTGGATCCTTCAGCTAGTATGAACAGGGTCTATTTCCCAGAGTGTAGAGCCAGTTCATACAGCTTCTTCTCCTATTTCATGGATATTCAGGTTTCGTGTTTGCGGTTGGACCCAGCACTGGTCCTAGATGTTCAAGCTTTAGGTGGTTGACTGTTGTGGCTCAATTGCTGTCATTATTTGGAATCCTGCTTGCCTGTAAAAGGTGTACCTGTGTTCCTTTGTCAGATACGCAGCTTATCAGGTTGTTGAAGTGACACAAACTCTGTCCTCCAGCTTCTTCATAAAAGGTGAAGGCTCCGGTGGCAATGGAACTGAAACATGATTTGTAGCGTCATTGGTGGCTGTAGACCAGTCGAACTCAGTTGTTATGAGGGCCGGATGTGACATATGTGACCCACGGGCCGTGGGTACCATAAACTTTAATGCCAGGTACCGGAGATGCAAACTTTGTAAAGGCACAGGCAAAGGCAATTAATGATATTATTTTTTTACTTTATGTGATCATTTCTGGGTGCTGTATACAGAAATGACTTAACAGTACATCACCTTGTGCATATAGGCATAGTTAAAAAAAAAATCCACTGACACAACAATAACATTCTCAAATCTCTGCCTGTTCATAACCTTTACAGTGCTATCTTATGCAGCGTTACTCCAATCTAAGCCAACTGATTTCAATGCCCTTAGACTGGAGTAACTCTGAATAGAATCACTTTGTTATTCCCTAAGGACGAACAAACACTCTCTGTTCTTTTTATATGTTTGTTTAAATCGTTTGCCAGTTTGCCAGTGTTTACTTTTTGCTGTTTGGTGGATTAGTTTGGATCTTTACTCACTTTATAGGGTATTTCTAGGAACAACCTAATGTCACTTATAGGTATGTTACACACGTAAAGCATATGGCTACTGATGCAAGTGTATGTTGATGAGAAGAAGTCGGCATCCGGAAACAGAAAACAGGACCACAATAAACAACCATGGGTTAAATTGACAGGGTGAAACCAAAACGGAGTTTTTGCAGGTCAAAACCGCACCGGTGAGAGATCTCAAGTCATCCTTGTAACCCACAGTGGTGAAGAGACGGCTTTCACATCAGGAATGGAAAATCATGGATATTCACAGCACCATTAGCATTGGGTCCCAGGAGCCTGAGGAGCAACAAAACAAGAACCAGCACGGTGACCGAGTTGCAATTAGCTATGTAATGAAAATCTCATAATATGCAAGTAATATACAAAATTACAAAAATCCACAAGGTGGATAATTTGCAAAATCTATAAGAAAGTAGTGTAGCAAACTGTGAATCTACAAATTGCATGGAGTGCTATATAGCCAAACAAGTCTAGCATACAATATACATTATAACATCCCATTTAGCACACATTGTGGTAATGGAAAAGTTACACAATAAATAAACAATAATCCATCCACTGTGCTATATGTATTCAAAGTCCAACTGGTGAAATGAGCGCAAAAAGGAGCGGCCGGTCAGTTACAATGACACGGATGAAATGGACATGAGCTCCTATCAAACACTTTCCTATGGAGCCTAAGTCTCAAAGCACTCAATGCTTAAAGCTGAAGAAAACATGTGATGATGTATAATAACCATATTAGGAGCCTGAGGAGGGCGGGGTTTGGGAAGGGGAGGGACTTCAATGCCATAGAGTCCAATGGCCAAAGTGGCCTTTTCTCCAGGTAAACTGATCTCTATTGGCTGGAGTCTGTATGTGCGTGATTCCGAGCGATCTCTCAGAATCTGAGGAAGGGAGCTTTGGCTCTCGAAAGCTTACACCCTGGAAATCTTAAGGTGCCGCTGGACTAGGGTTGCCAACCACCAGGTACTAGCTGGAGATCTCCTGCTATTACAACTGATCTCCAGCTGATAGAGATCAGTTCACCTGGAGAAAATGGCCACTTTGGCAATTGAACTGTATGGCATTGAAGTCCCTCCCCTCCCCAAACCCCACGCTCCTCAGGCTCCGCCTTCAAAACCTCCCGCTGGTGGCATAGAAGGACCTGACAACCCTACACTGGACTCAAACCTAGTCCTTCTACGGCAAATCAAATATGGCTACCCACCTGAAACTGAGCAATCTCTGCTATCTAGGAAGTCGTTCCGGAGCTGGCTTTTATTTGACCCCTCCCTTTTTTTAAAAGTTGTGGGATTTTATTTGAAGCAGCTGAGGTTGCTCTTTAGGGGCTGGGATTAGATTCTCTAGTGTTGGTTTCCCAGACGTCTTCTTTTCTTTCAAAGAAGCAATCTGTCTCCCCTGTTTGCTGGCAACCCTTTGCATTCTGATAGAGCGAACTGTTGTCGAAACGAGCTCGGGAGTATTACCAAATGCCTTGACCCTTCGCTAATAGGTTCAGGTTTTGGGAGAAAAGTAACCACTTAACCATCACCAGCTGGTGGGCACTTCTTTAAGGCCCAGGGCTACAGATTGTTTAGATTATAATTATCTAAGGAATTTTAACTCTTCGTCAGGCAGCCGACAAAGAAGGACCCCAGCTTGCAGAGGAAGTCTGGCGGGTAGTCCGCTCAGATCGGCCGTGTCAGGCGCGGGCTTTAGACCTCCTCTGTAGATTTCCTCCCTCCTCGTCGGAAAACTGCCGATCTTCATCATGGGTCTGCCTTCCTTCCGAAGATATGTGCCACGGCTGTGTTTACTCAGGTCGTTTTTGCAGAGTATGTGCTCAAGTTTCTCACAGTGGGAGCCACTGTTGGGTTCCTAAACTTCCCTGAGGCTTAACTCGTCGCAAGTTCCCATGGACACTTGTAACCCATTTGCAATCCCATGGTTCATTGCTAAACTGAAGTAATCTTAGCAGAGATGACTGAGCCGTGCCCAATGGAGGCATGTGCACCAAAGATACAGGGTTGGCCAATCTACTCTCTATGGATCTAAGTGCCGTTAAGCGATTTGTGGCAATCCCAGTAAGGGACTTTCTAGGCAAGTGAGAAGCAGAGATGGGTCACCATTGCCTTCCTCTGCAGAGTCTCCCTTGGTCGTCTCCCATCCAAGTACCGACTCTGCTTAGCTTCTGACATCTGGCGAGATCGGGCTAGACTATGTTGCTAGGGTTGTCAGGTCCCTCCGCCATCGGTGGGAGGTTTTTGAGGCGGAACCTGAGGAGGGTGGGGTTTGGGGAGGGGAGGGACTGCAATGCCATAGAGTCCAATAGCCAAAGCAGCCATTTTCTCTAGGTGAACTGATCTCAGTCAACTGGAGATCAGTTGTAATAGCAGGAGATGTCCAGCTAGTACCTGGAGGTTGGCAACCCTACATGTTGCCTTCCCTACCTGATCTGTCTAAAGCCCCACAGTTTCGGGCTAGGATCTGGAAGCACCAGGTCTAGATCTCTGTTCTGCCATGGAAGCTTGGTGGATGGCCTATGGCCAGCTTCTCTCTCTCTGTCTGCCTAAGCCCCCCACCCCCAGATGGTAGTTATGAGGATAAAATGGAGGAGGGGAGAATGGAATTGTAAGTCCCTTTGAGTCTCTATTGGGGAGAAAAGCAGAGTATCAATAAACTGGGGGAAAAGCACTGTTTGTCATGGCTATTCGGTAGGGTTGCCAATCTCCAGATAGTAGCTGGCGATCTCCTGCTATTACAACTGATCTCCAGCTGATAGAGATCAGTTCCTCTGGAGAAAACGGTTGCTTTGGCAATTGGACTCTATGGCATTGAAGTCCCTCCCCTCCCCAAACCCTGCCCTCCTCAGGCTCCACCCCAAAAACCTCCCGGTGAAGAGGGACCTGGCAACCCTACCATTCAGGGACATCTGTGTCTCACATAGGTTTGTCCAAAGCCTTTTGCAGTGGTTTTATACTTTGAAACCTGCCTTCTGGCTCCCCGTCTGTTATGCAAACTGCCCCAGGAGGAGACCCGTTGTCTCTTTACCAGCAGTTGATCATATGCTAACCTAGACCCTTCTGGTAATGAAACTTTTAATTATTTCCTAATTATCCTAGTGGCTCTAAAACATCTCTGCCGATAGGTCGGGGGGGGGGGGGATCTGAAAAGCCTGGAGAATAATTAGGTCAAATGTATTGAATGCAGCCGCTCATATTTCCTAGCTCTGCAAGGGCCCCTTGCGCAGTTAGAGTTTGCTGATTCCAAGCAGCCGGCTCTTCATCGGTTGTGTACCCATTGACTGTATTCGTATTATCCCACCTTCCCTCCCAAGAATTAGCGCAGCATACACAGTTCTCCTGTCTTCCAGTTTGCCTCTAAAACTACCCTGTATTGTGTGTGTTGAGTGCCGTCAAGTCGCTTCCGCCTCATGGCGACCCTGTGAATCAGTGTCCTCTAAAATGTCCTATCTTTGACAGCCTTGTTCAGATCTTGCAGACTGAGGGCTATGGCTTCCTTTATTGAGTCAATCCACCTTTTGTTGTATTAGGTTGTGAGAAGGTGACCGGCACACACTCACCCATAGAGTTTCACTAGATGTGAGGATTTGAAAATGGCTCTCCCATAGGGTTGTCATCCTCTAGGCTCTCCCGTAGGGTGGCCATCCCGCTATTACAACTGATCTCCAGGCAACAGAGATCAGTTCCCCTGGAGAAAATGGCTGCTTTGGCAATTGGACTCTATGGCATTGAAATCCCTCCCCAAACCCTGCCCTCCTCAGGCTCTGCCCCAAAAACCTTCCGCCAGTGGCAAAGAGGGACCTGGCAACCCTAGCAGTGAAGTTCACAGGCCAGTCTCTCTTTTCTTTTGGGTTGCCAACCTCCAGACAGGGGCTAGAGATCTCCCAGAATTACATCTGATCGCCAGACTATATAGATTGCTCATTCATTCATTCATTTAAAAAAGTTTATTCCACTTTTCCTGGAGAACTTTCCTGCTTTGGAAGGTGGACTGTGTAGCACTATACCCTATCAAAGTCCGTCCCCTCCCTAAACCCCACCCTCCAGACTCTACCCTCAAATCTTCAGATATTTCCAAAGCTGGAGTTGGCAACCCTGCTTTTCTTCCACCTAACTTACCTCATGGGGTTGCTGTGAGGAGAATTGTGTGTGTCAGCCTGAACTCTGTAGAGGAAGACTAGGATCAAAATGTGATTGCTTTCTGCCAGGTCACCCCTGTGCCCTGAGCTGCGCAGGAGTTGGGTCCGAATGGCGTCTTTGAAGGGGTTTGATGAATATGAGAGAACATTATCTGCAGCAGCTAAAAAGGCAAATGTGATCTTGGGCTGTATCAATAGAAGTATCGTGTCCAGATCATGCGAAGTGATGCTATCGCTTTACTCTGCTCTGGTTAGATCTCACCTAAAGTACTGTGTTCAGTTTTGGGCACTGCAATTTAAGAAAGATGCAGACAAGCTGGAACGTTTCCAGAGGAGGGCAACAAAGATGGTGAGGGGTCTGGAGACCAAATCCTATGAGGAAAGGTTGAAGGAGCTGGGTATGTTTAGCCTGAAAAGGAGAAGACTGAGAGGTGATATGATAACCATCTTCAAGTACTTGAAGGGCTGTCATATAGAGGAGGGTATGGAGTTGTTTTCTGTTGCCCCAGAAGGTCGGACCAGAACCAACAGGTTGAAATTAAATCAAAAGAGTTTCCGTCTGGACATCAGGAAGAATTTTCTAACAGTTAGAGCGGTTCCTCAATGGAACAGGCTTCCTTGGGAGGTGGTAAGCTCTCCTTCCCTGGCAGTTTTTAAGCATAGGCTAGATGGCCATCTGTCAGAAATGCTCGCCTTAAGCAGATGATGATAGGGAGGGCATCTTGGGCATCTTCTGGGCATGGAGTAGGGGTCACTGGGGATGTGGTGGGGGAGGTAGTTGTGATTTTCCTGCATTGTGCAGGGGGTTGGACTAGATGACCCTGGTGGTCCCTTCCAACTCTATGATTCTATGATTCTGTCGCAGCAAGATTGCTGCAAAAGGGTCGGGAATCCACACCTTTACACTTTTTACCCAAGCAGAGAAAACCCTTCCCTTGGATGGTTACAGAAGAACCATAGAATTGGAAGGAGCCATACAGGTAGGGTTGCCAGCTCTTGGGCATGGCTGATGTTTGGTTAATACCGGGCTTAATGCCTCTCGCTCGGGGCCCTCCCAAATCTAGAACATGCTCTGATCTCTGTCGCTTTGCTGTTTCATCCCCAAGGCGACGAGCCTTGCATCGAGAAATTACTTGGGCACGGCTGGTGTTTGGTTAATCCCAGGTTTACTTGGGCTGATCTGGGTATCTGAGCAAAGCTGATAAGATAATGAAACCGACTGGCGTTGTTGCTTCAGCTTTGAAGCGACTTGGCTCCTCCAGTTCTGCCGGATCATAAGCTTGACTCGGTTTCTCCCCCCCCCTCTCTTTTGTGGAGCTGGAGGGATTTAGCGGCAACAGGAAATGAGCGTTCTGAGCCACCCAGTCTGCCGAAGCTTGATATAAAGACCATATGGAAGAGGGCAGCGCAGAGGTGAGGTGGACTAGTTATTGCAACCGTGCATCAATTTGATTGATTAGCATCCGAGATGAGGCCGAACCCTTTCCCCCTCCCCGTACACTTGGAAGTTCAAAGCTCAGGCACCATCTCTTAGGAGGCAAAAAAATGTCCTCGGTCAACTCTGGAATTGCGGCGCCGATTTGACATTGGCTAGCTAAGGACGGCCGTGTTTGACTTTGCTAATATCTGAGTATCTCCTCCTCCTAGATGTTTTTGGAAAAAATTATTCTGTAATGAAGTAATGCAAATTCAGCATGACTGAAACTCAACCACTTGTTCCGAGTGGCCGGTACAGGCAGGGTGGGTTGTTGGCCGTGAGAGTGCAGAATGCGGTGTTAGGTGCAGAATTCGGCTGGCTAAGAGAGCTGGCATGGTGTGGTGGTTAAGAGCGGTGGTTTGAAGCGGTGGACTCTGATCTGGAGAACCGGGTTTGATTCCCCACTCCTCCACGTGAGCGGCGGAGGCTAATCTGGTGAACTGGATTTGTTTCCCCACTCCTACACACGAAGCCAGCTGGGTGACCTTGGGCTAGTCACAGCTGCCTTAGAGCTCTCTCAGCCCCACCTACCTCACAGGGTGTCGTTGTGGAGAGTGGAGGGGAAGGTGATTGTAAGCCGGTTTGAGTCTCCCTTAAATGGTAGAGAAAGTCGGCATATAAAAACCAACTCTTCTTCTTCTTCTTCTTCTTCTTCTTCTTCTTCTTCTTCTTCTTCTTCTTCTTCTTCTTCTCCTCCTCCTCCTCCTCCTCCTCCTCCTCCTCCTCCTCCTCCTCCTCCTCAGGCAGCTGTCCTCTTTGCAAGTTTCTAGTCCTCAAGGTGGCAAAGATACACTCGAAAGGAAAGGCCTGACAAAGCATGAAAAGCGAGAGGCGTGAAAAGAGTTTCCTCCGGGAGAGCTATGGTTCATTCACGCGCTCCGTGCGAGTGACAGGCTTTTGAATTGGACACTGAATTGTACGTTCACCAGCTGTTTGGTCCACTGCAGATTAACAAGCAATCGTTTTCCCCTCCGTGTGCCTCCTGCTGATTCCTTTATATCAAACTCTCATTAAAGAGTCAAGAGCAGGTTAAGACAGTTCTTGCTAGCAGTTTAGCCGTGTCAGCATCATATAAGCAATGGATACACTGTGCCTTTTTTGTAATCCTGTTCCTCCCTCTTGAATGCCTTAATCTTGATATCCTTCGTCTCCTTAAAGAGTCTGTCAATGTCATTCTCCATTGACTTAACTTTAGAATCCAATGAGTTGCTATCAATAGAAGTGCCTAGCTTCCCAAAAACATCTTTGATATGGGAAACTAACTGCTGAGTTTCTTTTTTGATTCTTTCTATCAAAAGTAACATCAAATCCATAGAGCATTTATTGAGAATAGAAATCAAGTTCAACTTAAACTCCTCATCATCACTGAACATACCACACGGTTTCTTAATATGTAATCCCCCAGGGATACAATCATTATGATAATACTCTGTAAGGGAGGACGCAAGCAAGTCATATTTCATTCGTTTTTTACTCACAGTTTTTCCTGACAGTTCCTGGTCAGTTGGCAACCTCTCCTTAGGCTTAGAAAGGAGATTGTTTATGCCAGCCAGTCAAAAATTACAAAAATGATGGAAAAATGTGCTCAAGTTTATATACCTTTGTACAAATTTACCAAATCCAGTTTTCCTCATTGAGGAACTGGTGAACATGGCACAGGAATTTTTTTACAGCCACAAAGAAGCTCTGTCTAGGGGTCGCTAATGATTTTTCTCATGCCACTTGTAACCCGGTGGCAATCTATTGTCTTGGCATAACGGTTTGCAATTCTAGAAAACTGGTTTGGAGAAGCAAAAGGTTGACTCAGGCCAGGCAGGGATTTAGCAATGCACTTTAAATCCATGCTTTTAAGAATGTCTTGATGCAGCGACATTTGCTTGAGTATTTAAAAGCCACGTTCTTCTTCTGCATAGAAACAGGGGTGAGACCCTCTTGGGAAATGTCTATAATCTTCCAGTTTTGGCTGCCAAGATGGATTTCTTTTTCCTGTCTCAGGCTGTGTGGCCAGGACTGTTGATAAGTAGGGTTGCCAGCTCTGGGTTGGGAAATACCTGGAGATTTTGTGAGTGAGGCGTCAGGAGGGCGGAGTTTGGTGAGGGGAGGGACTACAATGGGGAATAATACCGTAGAGTCCACCTTCCAAAGTGGCCCTTTTCTCCAGGGGAACTGATCTCTGTCGCCTGGAGATCAGTTGTAATTAGGGTTGCCAACCTCCAGGTAGTAGCTGGAGATCTCCTGCTATTACAACTGATCTCCAGCCGATAGAGATCAGTTCACCCGGAGAAAATGGCTGCTTTGGCAATTGGACTCTATGGCATTGAAGTCCCTCCTCTTCCACAACCCTGCCCTCCTCAGGCTCCACCCCAAAAACCTCCCACCGGTGGTGAAGAGGTACCTGGCAACCCTAGTAGGACAAGGACCTAAGTGGGGTACAATACCATAGTCCATCCTCCAAAGCATCCATTTTCTCTAAAGAACATAAGAAAGGCCCTGCTGGACCAGACCAAGGCCCATCAAGTCCAGCAGTCTGTTCACACAGTGGCCAACCAGGTGCCTCCAGGAAGCCACAAACAAGACCACCGCAGCAGCACCATCCTGCCTGACTTCCACAGCACCTAATATAATAGGCATGCTCCTCTGATACTAGAGAGAATAGGTATGCAGCATGACCAATATCCATTCTAACTAATAGCCATGAATACCCCTCTCCTCCATGAATATGTCCACTCCCTGTGTGTGTGTGTGAGTGTGAAGTGCCGTCAAGTTGCAGCCGACTTATGGCGACCCCTTTTGGGGTTTTCATGGCAAGAGACTAACAGAGGTGGTTTGCCAGTGCCTTCCTCTGCACAGCGACCCTGGTATTCCTTGGTGGTCTCCCATCCAAATACTAACCAGGGCTGACCCTGCTTAGCTTCTGAGATCTGACGAGATCAGGCTCGCCTGGAACTAAGTTGCAGTTAAATGAGCTGCGACTCACAAAAGCTCATACCCTGCCAGAAATTTTGTTAGTCTTTAAGGTGCTATGGGAGTCTTGCTCGTTTCTACTGCTACAGACAAACACGGCTACCCATTGTGATCGACACCTGGATGTGGTTAGCTTTCACAAAGTTGCTGTACTGGGACAGCCAGGGCGGACATGACTCAGCATGTTCGTTATCAGTGGGAAAGTATTTTTCTTCCTGGCTTAAAATTGGAAACTCATTTTGATTTTGCACTAAAAAAAGCACACAAACTCCCAAAGATACCCCGTGCCAATCTTGATAGCATGGTAGGTACACTCCATTCAAGATTTTTTTGGGGTGGCATTTTATCAATGAGTACACGTGCTTCAGTAGTGTTATGGTGGTGGGAACAGACACAAACGAACTGAAAGAACTGGAAGTCGCGGCGGCCTGACCATGGATAGCATTCTGTACAAAGTCAGAAGCCACAAACAAAGCTGTGGAGGTTTCCTGATGGACCTGTTCCATTTTGAAAGGCTAAAATTCAAGTTGAAGTTTGGATGAGGAGAATTTTAGGGCAATGGCTGTCAAAGTCACAGTTTCGGTAATTTGTGAGTTAACCCCCCCAAAAAAGCCGCTTCCTTACACAACAGTCACCTTGACAGCTGTAATTTGATTTGCATGTTTTCTCCGATGCCCTTGAACAACGGCAACAAACGTTCTTTGTGTTGTATGTTTTGCAATCTTCTCGAACGGAGTCCTGCCGCTGTCCCTGTTTGGATCGAGATTTGACTGTGTTTTTAATTCCTTGCCTACCAAATGTTCTCAGCCCAACTCAGCGGTGTTATCATACAGAAATCTGATTCGCGTTCTCCCAGTTGCATCCAGCCACCCGGAAAAGAAATCCATCGACCCATTTGGCAATCCGAGGCAAGCTGTTTGGCACAGTTTCCCTTTGCGTTCGTGCTTGGCTGTTTCCGTTTGCCCATCAAACAACGGGCATCAAGCTAAGGTTGCCAGGTCCCTCTTCACCACCGACGAGAGGTTTTTGGGGCGGAGCCTGAGGAAGGCGGGGTTTGGGGAGGGACTTCAGTGCCATAGATTCCAATGGCCAAAGTGGCCATTTTCTCCAGGTGAACTGATCTCTATTGGCTGGAGATCAGTTGTAATAGCGGGAGATCTCCAACTAGTACCTGGAGGTTGGCAACCCTACATCAAGGTCTTGCATTGGGCTGTATCCAATGTTGGTGAGCGGCATGAGTGAGTTGCACCCTACTTTCCTTTTGGCCCCCCTCAACCTCACTTCCAGTGCCTCTGGCCATACACACAAAGACAAGGAACAAGAAGAGACGTGCCAAGTTCTGTAATTCAGCAGCCTTGTGCTATGGTGGTGGGGGATTTCCCAAATGTTTTCCCCTCCCACAGACCTCTGATACTTTATAATACCCCTACCCCCAAGCAATTTATTTTGGTTACATATAAGAGTGAGGGTGGTGTAGCAGAGTGTCAGACTAGGATCGGAGACTCAGGTTCGAATCCCTGTGCTGCCATGGAAACTTGCTGAACGCCCTGGTCCACCCACTCTCTCTCAGCCAAATCTACCTTGCAGGGTGGTTGTCAGGATGAAATGGACGAGGGGAGAATAATGATTCAGCCACTTTGGGTCATCATTGGGGAGAAAAGCAGAGTATACAATATCTAAATAAATACATACCAGTTTGTGGTGTTGTTTTGCATGCATTTAATTTTATTTCGCCAGAAAAAGGATGCTGCTGGAAACATTGTGGAATTCCACATGAATCTTTAATGGGAGCAACGTGCAGAATCCATCAACCTTTTCCGCCCATCTTTTCAAAGACAAGGGAGTTGTAAAGGAAAAAGGACACATCACATTTTGGCTCTGCTGGAGAGCTTCTTTGTTGTTGTTCTTGCCTTAAGTCTTAGATGTTTTTTCTTGCTGGTCTCCGTTTCCCTTCGCCCCGAAGTAGTCTGCCAGTTTCTCGACAGCTTCCACACACACACTGGGGTACATGCCCTGGATAGCGACCAAGATGTAGGACCAAGATGAAGGATTTTGGCTTCACGGCTACCAGCCCATTATCTTTGCCTTTTGCGTAGATACCGCCATTGTCAGCCCAGATGCAGTTATAATTCTTATAATATAGGTAAAGGCCATTTTCAAAGACAAGAGCATCGTAAAGGAAACAGCACACGTCGTCTTTTGGCTCTGCTGGAGATCTAGTTTTTCTTTTTGTTGCCTTAAGTCTTAGATGTTTTTTCTTGCTGGCCTCAATTTCCCTTCGCCCGGAAGTAGTCCGCCAGTTTCTCGACAGCTTCCACACACACGCTGGGGTACATGCCCTGGGTGTAGGTAGCAACCAAGATGAAGGATTTCGTCTTCACGGCCACCAGCCCGTTATCTTTGCCTTTTCCGTAGATAGCGATGTCGTCGGCCCGGACGCAGGTGTAATGCTGGGCTTTAAAGTAAAGGCCGTTTTTCCTCACCTGGTGCAAGTTCTTGTAGAAAGCGTCGATGAGGAATTTGGTTTGCGAGTGGATTTTGAAGCTGGGAGTGGACGCCAAGACCTTTCCATCGCTGATTTTGATCAGGGCCGCGTTGGCCACGTGGTTGGTTCGGGTGAGCCCGTTGATCAGCATGCACTGGGCTTGGTTCATCTTTCCCTTTGGTGCTTTCCAGGGAAGGACTCCGCGTCTTTTCTGGTTGCCAGGCTGCTTGGCTGTCTCAACGGCCAAAGAGTCTCCCAAAGGCTTCTGGGAGGTGTAGTTCCTGGACAGTCCTGGGCATTCTCCGTTGGAGAGTCTTGCAGTTAGTCTCCTGGAGGGAGAGAACAACGGTTTAAAAAGCATCCCATGTTGACATTTCCGTTGTCTGGAGACAGGACTTCCTGGTTACTCCTGATGTCATCTTTTCTGTAAAGGAAAAAAAGTGACAGCTGCCCAGAAGAAACGAAAAAGAAATTGAGGACTTTAAGGCAGCTGCGATTGGAAGTCTCATGTTTCTTATACCACCCACCCCCCAGTAAAAGATAGACGCAATAAAGGACTTCAAGCTCTTTTGATTTTTTTAAACTGTTGAAAACATTTCAACGTATCTCAGGTTACCGAAAAGGGAACTGAATAATTGTGACGCCACCCCATGGGTCAGTAATGACCCCATGCTTGCACAGTGGACTATCATTACCCAATTATTAAAGTGATTAATGCTCAGCAGTTAATAACGGTAGCATTTTTATGGTGCTTTTGGTGCCTAAAGTCCTTCAGCGTAATTAATTAAATTAACAATTTGATGTTTGATGATTGATTGACGAACAGTAAGTTAACCACTACCCTTGGCGTTTGCCATGTTTACTCGAGTACAAGATTAAAAAAAACCTTTTCATTGTTTTAAGGGACGGGCGTGTCTTAAATTCAGATACAAATTTATACAAGTACTCTGTGTCAAAGTTCCCTTGTCTCACAAGAAGGCTTTGGGTGAAGGTTAAGAGAAAACGCAAAATACTGGGGAGTGAATCCTCCCTGCCCAGGGTAATGAGCCACCAGCAGCCCCCTAAGCTGACCCTTCAGCTGAGAGCCTGAGGGAGCAAGGGCGAAAACGCCCCGTCGCTTTAGCCTCCTTTATTCCCTGTTTCAGCCAGGATTCAGCCAGGATCGAACGCACGTTTGGCAAAACGCATGCGTTCGATCCTGGCTGAATCCTGGCTGAAACAGGGAATAAAGGAGGCTAAAGCGACCATGCGTTTTCGCCCCATGTTTCCATCCCTACAAGGTGCTAATCAAAAAGTCCACCCTGCAAGGTATACCCTGTAAGGTAGGACACTTGCAAGTTGACTTACACCAACAATTACTTGGTAGCTGTAGCCAAAATAGGCCATGGTACTGAGTTTACCTAGGGTTGCCAGCTCTGGGTGGGGAAATACCTGGAGATTTAGGGGATGAAGCCTGGGGAAGGCAGGGTGTGGGGAGGGGAGGGACCTCAGCAAGGTACAGCGCTATAGAGTCCACCCTCCAAAGCAGCCATTTTCTCCAGGGGAACCGATCTTGGTCATCTGGAAATCAATTGTAATAGCAGGGGATCTCCAGGTGCCACCTGGAGGTTGGTAACCCTAGTTTACATTGAAGCCCCCAAAGCGGACGTGGTTCTCTTCTCTCCATTTCATCCTCGCAACGACCCTGCGTGATGTAAGTCCGACAGAGCATGCCTGGGCCAAGGCCACCCAGAGAGCCCAGTGTCTGAACAGGGATTTGAACCCGGCTCTCGCTAGCCCAGGGCTCTAACCACTACACTTTACCCATGCTCAACGTGATTAGCCAAGGTCTTTCCACTGTCGCTGTCAATCTCGTCTGCATCAATATGGGTAGATCTCCTCCTCCTCCGTGGCTTTCCCTTCCCATGCATTCCTTCATGACTTTAATAGGAACCATACCTTGCGAAATCTCCTGCGAATATGAGATTATCTGTGGTATTTGTCACTCTGCCCCCCTTTCCAAGGTTTTTTTTTTCTAAAAAATGTAGATTCTAGCAAACAAGAGACTGTAAAAAACGATTCTCCAGAACAGCTGCTTAGAGAGAGGAGTTTTTGATATTTTTCTCCCTCCCCCTCTTTAATCACCCCTTTTGCTGACCTGAACCCGGGCAATTATAGATCCTGGCTATTGTAAACTTACCACAAAACACAAGGCATACCTTAAAATGATGTCATGTCTAGACGTGCCATTCAGGTATAAATTATCGAGAAAAAGTAGCTCATTCGGTGGTTAAAACCATAAAAAAAAAATTAACAAGATCTTTTTGTGTCTCTCTTGTGTTCATTTGCTCTCTTGGACGGCCTGCGGTGGCTCGAAGCAGCAGAATTCTCATTTGTCTCATGTTTTTTGACGGTGGGTTGGGAACTGGAATCCCCCCTCCTTCCCACCCCACCCCAGCTGTTTCATTTCCTACGACGACCGCGCAGGGGTGTGGAAGGGCCTGCGAGGAGGTCTAAAAATTTCACTTGGGCTTTGCAAACTAACAGCTATGGCTTTGGACTCTGCCAAAATGTGACTTTTGCAAACCTCACGGGAATTGCTGCTCCAGAATAGTGGGGTGGGGAGAGTACCTGGTTATGAAGGGTGTGTTTTCCACAGGGTGGGGATGAAGTATGGTTGCCAATAGGGTTGCCAACCTTCAGGTACTAGCTGTATATCTCCCACTATTACAACTGATCTCCAGCCGATAGAGATCAGTTCACCAGGAGAAAATGGCCACTTTGGCAATTGGATTCTATGGCATTGAAGTCCCTCCCCTCCCCAAACTCTGCCCTCCTCAGGCTCTGCCCCCAAAACCTCCCGCCAATGGTGAAGAGGGACCTGGCAACCCTAGTTGCCAACCTTCAGGTGGGGCCTGGAGATAAGGTTGCCAGCTCCAGGTTTGGAATTACCTGGAGATTTTGGGGGTGGAGCCTGAGGAGGGCGGGGTTTGGAGAGGGGAGGGACTTCAGTGCCATAGAGTCCAGTGGCCAAAGTGGCCATTTTCTCTAGGGGAGGTGATTTCTATACCCTGAAGATCAGTTGTCATAGCAGGAGATCTCCAGCCACCACCGGTGGGAGGTTTTGGGGGCGGAGCCTGTGGAGGGCGGGGTTTGGGGAGTGGAGGGACTTCAATGCCATAGAGTCCAGTTGCCAAAGCGGCCATTTCCTCCAGGGGAACTGATCTCTATTGGCTGGAGATCAGTTGTAATAGCAGGAGATCTCCAGCTAGTACCTGGAGGTTGGCAACCCTACCCACCATTCCAAAACTGAGGAAACAGTGGCCGGAAAATCGCCTCCATAGTGATGCACTCAAGTTTCCCCCATGTGTCTTTGACCTGGAAGTGGCATCATAGGACATGACATCACAACGTAGGATTGGGACTTCAATCCCTTCAACGTAGGGAGGGACTTCAATGCCATAGAGTCCAATTGCCAAAGCGGCCGTTTCCTGCAGATGAACTGATCTCTATCAGCTGGAGATGAGTTGTAATAGTGGGAGATCTCCAGCTGCTACCTGGAAGTTGGCAACCCTAACACAACATGACATCACGTTATTGCAGATCTCAGCCTTTCTTGAGTTCCACCCTCCCCAAGCACCACCTTCAAAATCCCTAGATGTTTCCTGAGCCAGTGTTGCACCGCAATGCTTGGGGAGGGGGGGGGAGCAGGGAAAAAAACCATTCTTCCCCACAGCATCGAACTCAGAGCAAGTAATGTGTGTGGAAGGGACCCTTCCCCTGTTTCCCCTTAAACTGGCATTTAGCGGCTCTCAACGTTGCGTCCCTCGTGGAGCATGCTCAGTCCTCATCGGGCTGTTTGGGGAGGGAGGGGGGTTCCCTCCACCTTTTTATTTTGATTAATTTGGAAAAGTTATATTTTCCCGCATACCTAGGAATCCCCTGAGCAGATAGGAGCCCTGACTTTGTTCATGGGTGGCCTGGCTTTGCTGCTCTCCTAGCTGGCGCAGGGCCCGGTTCCTTTACGGTTTGACAGACCGATGAGAATGCGGCACTATACTCAGGTTCTACATAGTTATTTTAAGAGCTCCCAGAGGTTTGAGGCATGCCCAGCGGAGAGTTTACATTTTCCTTTGAATGGTCGATCCCATACTAGAAACTGCTTCTGAAAACCCCCTCCGATTCAATAACGGTTTATTCCTCAGCATTGGAGGCGACTGTTTGAGGAACGCAACGCCATCCCTCCTTCTAGGGTGTACAGAACTAGTAGTATTGCGCGAAATAAATATACCGCTCCCTGGATAAAACAACTAAAGACGCTTTCTGAGAAGCGGAGACTGCGTTATCTGCTGTCAAATAGGCCAGCCGATTGCTTGAGAGAAGTGGCAACGTGTCTCTTTATAGTGTCAAGGAAAAATTAAATTTCATTTCCCCTGTAAAGTGGCTGTTAAATCTAGGGAAAGGAAAGAACCAGTAGGGTTGCCGGGTCCCTCTTTGCCACCGGCAGGAGCTTTTTGGGGGCAGAGCCTGAGGAGGGCGGGGTTTGGGGAGGAGAGGCTCTTCAATGCCATAGAGTCCAATGGTCAAAGCGGGCCATTTTCTCCAGGGGAACTGATCTCTATCAGCTGGGGGTCAGTTCTAATAGCAGGAGATCTCCAGCTAGTACCTGGAGGTTGGCAACCCTAAGAACTAGTAATGCTATTCTTTAGATGCCATCCCTTATGAATGCCGATGTCCCCACAATGTGGACAGGGGCCCTGGCAGCCCTAATTATGGGGTTTTGAGTGTTCCACATTACTTACATATATACTGGTTGAACCGAGGGCATGAAGAAGAAGAAAAAGAAGAATTGGTTTTTATACCCTGATTTTCCTCTACATTTTAAGGAGTCTCAAAGCGGCTTACAACTGCCTTCTCTGCCACCCACCCACCCCAACAACAGGCACCTTGTGAGGGGCTAAGAGAGTTTGGAGAGAACTGTGACTGGCCCAAGGTCGCCCAGCTGGCTGCATGTGGAGGAGTGGGGAAACAAACCCTGTTCACCAGATTAGAGTTCATCGCTCATGTGAAAGAGTGGGGAATCAAACCTGGTTCTCCAGATTAGAGTCCCCCACTCTTAACCACTACACCACGCTGGCTCTCCATGCAGTCAGGGACTAACAGGGTTAGGGTTTGGGTTAGGTTGTTGAAGAGCAGCTATCTGCCTGCCAGGCAGCCAGTCTTGCACCAGGAGGACAAATAAACCAGTTGCATAAAACAGCATCCCTCTTTAAAGACCGTCCAGTCCCTGCAGCCCAGCCTTCTGCCTGCTCCAAAATCATAAGACTGCATCCTCTCTTTGCCACTCATACTTTGGCAGTGTGAGTTTGTATAAGCTTACTAGAGAAGGGAGCCAGGTATTTTTTTCTCTTTCATGTCTCCCCAACCAGCACCTTCGTTGCTGTCTGCAGATATCTGTGTTGGAAAGACAGGAAATGAAAAAAGGATCGGATTGCAAGATACATCAGGAGCTCCCAAAAAGGAACATAATACCTTCCTCACTCTTTTTTTTAAAGGTCTTGAGTTCCAGGGACCAATATTTCTCTTTCCAGGTGCACTGGAAGAAGAAGAAGAGTTGGTTTTTGTACCCCGCTTTTCTCTACTTTTAGGAGTTTCCAAGTGGCTCACACTCGCCTTCCCTTCTCCTCCTCACAACAGACACCTTGTGAGGTAGGTGGGGCTGAGAGAGTTCAGAGAGAACCGTGACTAGCTTAAGGTCACCCAGCAGGCTCCATATGGAGGAGTGGGGAGTCAAACCCGGTTCTCCAGATTAGAGTCCGCTGCTCTTAACCTCTGTGCCCTTTTGTTGGTCCTCCTGAGTAACTGTGAGACAGGATGCTGGACTAGATGGACCATAGGTCTGATCCGGCAGGGCTCTTCTTACATCCTTAAGACCTATCTGTGGCAGCAGGGCTACCAGGCATGCAAAACGGTCATGCTTTTCTTCTCCCAGGTGCCTTTCTTAACTTGGCATGTGTGATTGTCCCACAGACCCCTGGGCTTGTGCATTGGCTAGGGGGGGCAACCTCCTATTTCTGGAGGATCGGCCTCTTTGCCTGGCCATGGGCCTCCACAACTGTTGTCTTGAAGTTGAAACTTGGAAGAAGGGCTGAACATCAATGTTGTGGACTGCTTGAGACACTTCCCTGTTATATAGGAAAGAGATCCTCCAGCATGTGTCAGATGCGTGTCAGGACATGTTTGCAACAACCTAATTCTCATACCATGGTAAGCCCTTTCTAGATTTGAGGTCCACGCATACTGGGAGTGCATGCATGCTACCCATGATGTGTGGTCGCCGTGTTGTCTGCATAGAATCAAGATACATATTTTTCATGTGCATTCACCTTTGGTATGTGCCATTTGGAACCCTAGAAACTCTAGCGGTTGGTTTGAATGTATGGAAGCGACACACACATGTAAAATACATGCATTCAGAAAATAGTGCAACCATGTGTATTGGGAGGATCTTCACATGGTCGCCAGTGCCTGTGGTACATGTGTAGGGTTGCCAACCTCCAGGTACTGGTACAATAAGGGAAAACACCTGTGCCAGAGTTAAATAATTTCAGGGCATTGGCGGCACGAGGGCTCAAAAATACAAACCAATGGGTAAAACTTAAGCATGTGATTTATATAGGCATTAACATCATGCCATACACATTAATAATACAAAAATAATCAAACATCATGAACCAAATCAATAATCAAGCAAAACTATAATATGGAAACATCACTGATAAGGGCAACTGCCTTTGAAACACACTATTCAGTATGCAGATCTCAATACTAAAATGTCCCGCCCGGGAGTGTCGGGAAAAATCCTGCCCGGGAGTATCGGGAGAACTTAAAGTCCAAGACGATAATCCAATGGATCCAAGTCGGGTCCGAGGTGAGGTAGAAAAGAAAGATGAGGAGAACGTGTGGCTAGTCTTGCGTCCACGTTTCGGAAGGCTTCTTCAGCTCGAAAAACAATAATGGAGCAACTGTAGCAAATGAGCATGTATTGTGTAGAACATTGCCAAGTTGTCACAAAGACCGTCGTGCTGTGAAATTGACAAACGCATACATTGCATCCAATAAACTATACAAAAATAATAATACAAAAAATAATACATATCTAGACATTCAAATCAGGCGTTTGCTTACCTAGAATTCATGCGACTGTTACAAATTGTGTGTGCGCATTATGTCTTCCTGAGAGCTGTAAGGTGTTGGTGTTCGGTGATAGCTATAAATTGCTATCTACCAATAAGAAAGAGGGGGCGTGGGATCAGCTCAGCTGTGCAGACAGCTGCTAGCAAGTCTGAAGCTTAAAGGGACAGGAACATCTGTCAAGCTATAGTAATGTGAAAAAGAGGAAATTAAATGAAACATGTACGGTCAAGTTCGTTATTAAGTCCTTTAGGTATGAGGGTTTGGAAGGCATGGATCAGACGAGACTCTTGTTGTAGCAGAATTTTCTTGCTGTCTTGGATGTGAAAAGGTTTGAACTTGAACTGGCAAGAAGGACAAAGAATAAAATATCTGTGTCCAAATGATGAAAATTGATATAGTGTTGCACAAGAGGCGCTTCTAAGAATGAACTTGATCTTACCCACAACAGACACCCTGTGAGGTAGGTGAGGCTGAGAGTGACTAGTCCAAGGTCACCCAGTTGGCTTCCTGTGGAGGAGTGGGGAAACAAATCCAGTTCACCAGATTAGCATCCGCCGCTCATGTGGAGGAATGGGGAATCAAACCCAGTTCTCCGGATCAGAGTCCACCGCCCCAAGCCACCGCTGTTAACCACTACACCATGCTGGCTCTCAAGCTTCTCCTGACTCATCTACGTATGTAAAATCCAAGAGGGTGTTGGTTTCTTTGAATAAAGGTATGTTTTGGCCTATGTAATTGTCCTCCAGTGCCTGATCAATGGGTCAGAGCCATGCCTCAGCTGCTGCAATTTGTGAAGGAGCAGGCCAGTGGAACACCTCTCTAGCTGTTGCCTACCTTGCAACACCCACGTTCCTTTACTATTTGTGCCTTCCCATGTAGACCAAATGGGTGACGTAGCTGGGACGGCAGCGTTGGGGGTTGACAGATTGCCTTTCTCCTAATTTCTCCCCGGGACCCCCCTTGCAGTTAATGAACCAACTAAGAGTCCTGCAAGAAAACCCGGCTCACTGTCAGAAAGTTTGCAGAAATTAATGGGGTAGCGGCTGATTCCAACCCCCCCCCCCCGGCATAAATTACGTCCTGGAACCCATTATGTCTTGCTCCCTTCGACAGGAGGAAACACGGTCTACATCGTGAAATAAAAGACATCCTGGAACTTATTATGCTCTTGGAGAAAAAGACAAAAGGAGCCCAAGGAAGGACGTTATAGGATCGGCGGGTCTAATAAATGATGTGTTGGCATCATTCTTCCACCAAGAGGTGGATTAACAACAGATGTATTACACTAATGTCTATTTATATGTTAATCTAAAACAACTGCATTGCTGTTGCGGACAGGAATTCGGTAAATGCAACTCCCTTCCCGGCCCCCCGGCCCCCAGCTCGGTTCCCATTCCAGGAGGCTGCCAAGCCTGGGAAAGTGAAGCTAGATGAGAGCAAAGGGAAGCCTGACAGCAGTGTGAGATCTTCATGGTGGGGAGGGGAGTAATTCCTTCTTTGCGTGCCAGCTGCGCATGACTCGTGGGCATGTGAGAGACAGGGCTTTCTCTGGAGTGGCCCCAGGCTTTGGAATTTCCACCCTCCCAAGGCCTATCACTGATAGGTAGGGTTGCCAGGTCCCTCTTCGCCACTGGTGGGAGGTTTTTGGGGGTGAAGCCTGAGGAGGATGGAGTTTGGGGAGGGGAGGGACTTCAATGTCATAGAGTCCAATTGCCAAAGTGGCTATTTTCTCTAGGAGAACTGATCCCTATCGGCTGGAGATCAGTTGTAATAGCAGGAGATCTCCAGCTACTACCTGCTAATACCTCCCGCCGGTTGCGAAGAGGGACCTGGCAACCCTAGTCATACTATGTGTGTGTTTGTGTTTGTGTGTGTGTGTATGGTGGTGGAAATATATATGTATTTATGGATAAGGATATTGATTGCACGTGCGTATGTATGCACATGGATGTATACATGTGCACCCATGTATGTATAAGAAAAAGAAGTTTATCTCTGTGCAGATCTATATAGCCAGAGTTGTTCTCCTGTCCCAAATGTTGCCATCTATATTGTTCTTCTTCTTCTTCTTTTTTTTTTGCTGTTTCTGGCTTTCATTTCAAAGGGAATTTTGGGAGTGGGGGCGAGGTGAAACTTCTTTTACTTCATGCTGTTTTTCAAAAAACCTCCCCTGCTGTGTGCATTGTAGGCTATTGAGTGCGTGGGTGGGAAGCCGATGAGCAAATAGCCTTGCAAGGAAAGCCCGTCCCCCTCCCTTTTGGATTTTTATTGGCTAATCAAATATTAAAGTCTTAACCTTCTCCTCCCTTTTGAAAAGTCAGGACTTCAGCAGCCGCACACACCAAAAACCTTTTTTTTAAAAAAAACATTTGATCTCTCCATGGAGTTCACGAACTGGTTGCTAATAGTAACTGTGAGGGTTAAGCGTTTGGGAATATTGCTAATCAAATAAACTGCTGACTCAGAGAGGCTGGAGAAACCCAGACTGGTGAATTATTAGGTTTGACATCATGTTTTATTTATTTTTTCCTTGTGTTCAGCTGTCTCCGGCAAGGAGATTCTGTCTGGCGAAGGAGTAGGGTTTCTAGCTGAAACAGATGCCATATTCCTGACACTCGGAGCTGCTTCTCAAAGAACGTGTGCTCATCTGGCTGGCTTTCCTGACGTCTTGCCAGGTGGGGAAAGCTGCAGGGGCTTCAGCTATTACTACTAGACATATATTTGTATCTGCAGCATTGACACTAGGTTGGATCCACTGGAGGATTTCTGTGGATGGAAAGGGGGATGATTCAGTTTCTCCTTCCCCTGGCAAACCTTTCACTCTCCCCCCCAATACTGTTCCTCAAGATCCTATATCCCCTAGGAGCCTCCCCATGGGGGGGGGGCTTTGGGGGCTGTAGTAGGGGGAGGAGGTAAGAAAGTTGCACTGTGCTGATGGAAATCCCATCCGTCAGTGGAAACCTCTGGTGGATCTGCACCAACGTGCTAGGTACTGGACGGAATTTGGAAGCAATCCAAGGTCAGGTCCAGGTTTTGGATGATTAGGGTTGCCAGCTCCAGGTTGGGAAATACCTGGATATTTTAGGGGTGGAGCCTGAGAAGGGCAGGGTTTCAGGAGGGGAGGGACTTCAATAGGTTATAATGCCATACACTCCACCTTTCAAAGTGGCCATCTTCTCCAGGTGAACTGATCTCTGTCACCTGAAGATCAGTTGTAATAGTGGGAGTCCTTCAGCCACCACCTGGAGGTTGGCAACCCTATCGATGATGTCCAGTGGGAAACCCACCCCCTAGGTACGGCCAGGATAGAAGTAAAAGGGTGGAGGCTAATCTGGTGAACTGGATTTGTTTCCCTGCTCCTCCACATGAAGCCAGCTGGGTGACCTTGGGCTAGTCACAGCTCTCTCAGCCCCACCTACCCCACAAAGTGTCTCTTGTGGAGGAGGGGAGGGAAGGTGATTGTGAGCTGTTTTGATTCTCCCTTAAGTGGTAGAGAAAGTCAACATATAAAAACCAACTCTTCTTCGTCTGCTAACTCAGACGCTAACTTTGTGCTTTTAGAAAATGGGTGGAGCTAGGTGGGGCTTTTGCTCAGCAGGGCTTCTGACTGGCTGTGAATCCTGTTTATGTAGGGTTGCCAGGTCCCTCTTCGCCACTCGTGGGAGGTTTTTGGGGTGGAGCCTGAGGAGGGCGGGGTTTGGGGAGGGGAGGGACTTCAATGCCATAGGGTCCAATTGCCAAAGTGGCCATTTTCTCCAGGGGAACTGATCTCTGTTGGTGGAGATCCGTTGTAACAGCAACCCTATTAATTAGATGACTGGCTAGTTTAATTTCTTGTGATGAACGTGCATGGAATCTGGTGCTATTTTCATCTTTATGTTGGACAGTGCTGCTTCTGTCATTGTGTCTTTGCACCTTTCGTGTGGAATATTTTAATTATATCTATGCAGTGGGTGGGAATTACACTCCTAGAGAGCAGCTAGGGAACGATGTAGTGTGGCATAATAGAGTCTATGACTAGAAGACCTAGGTTCAATAGCCACCCAGCACCACGACGTTCACAGGGGGTGGGGAGTGAGGCTAGTCAAGTCTTACATATTTTCTAGGGTTGCAAGGTACCGTTTTCACTTCAGGGGGAGCAACAACCAGGGGAGAAGCTATGTCACCTTTGATTAGGGTTGCCAACCTCCAGGTACTAGCTGGAGATCTGTTATAACTGATCTCCAGCCGACAGAGATCCGTTCACTTGGAGAAAACGGCCGCTTTAGCAATTGGAATCCATGGCATTGAAGTCTCTACCCTGCCCTCCTCAGGCTCTGCCCCCAAAATCTCCAGGTATTTCCCAGCCCAGAGCTGGTACCCTACCTCTGATTGTACCTGTAAGTGATGTAATGACGCTCAAGGAATTCTCCAGTCTCTCTGGTAAAAAAACCGGCAAACTTTCTCAACAAGCAGTCTTTATGGAGGGGATTGGGAGGTTAAAATGAAGAAGAGCTACAGATGTTGTCCCAAGCTCCTTGGAAGAAGGATAGGGTTGCCAGCTCTGCTTTGGGAAACAGCTGGAGATTTTGAGGGGGGAGCCTGGGGAGGGGCGGGACTTCAGTGGGGTATAATGCCATAGAGTCCACCTTCCAAACTGGCCATTTTCTCCAGATGAGCTGATCTCTATTACCTGGAGGTCAATTGTAATCCCAGGAGATCTCCAGCCACTCTCTGGAGGTTAGGTAAAGGTAAAGGCCCCCTGTGCAAGCACTGGGTCAATCCTGACCCATGGGCTGACGTCACATCCCGATGTTTACTAGGCAGACTTGTTTTACGGGGTGGTTTGCCAGTGCCTTCCCCAGTCATCTTCCCTTTACCCCCAGCAAGCTGGGTACTCATTTTACCGACCTCGGAAGGATGGAGGTTACCAATATATAAAAAGGGGAAATGTACCTAAACATAAACCAATAGAAACCAATACCAATACCTGGTTTTCATCTACCATTAGGTGAAGATTTTTCTGTTTACCTGGCATTCTCCACTGACCCTCCTTCCTCTTTGTGTTTGGTGTAATTGTTGTTTTGAATTAATTCTTATATGTGCCCTTTTAAAGTCGGTTTTAAAGTTTCTGATCTCTGCCTCGGGGGACACTAAGTTGGATGGAAAGGTGTCATAAAAATGGCTTAAATAAAAACAACACATTTAGAACAAAATAAAAATGTTTTAAGTAAAACACAAAATGTTGCGAGCATTCTCATCCCGCCCATGTTTCTTAGCCAGTGTTCCCATATCAGCCATTTATTTTATGGCATTTTAAACGAATGCTTCATTTTTATGGCATATTACTGAGCCCCTTAGCTATGGGTGGGGCATCCAGAAGCAGTGCCCCACCTAAAACTCCCCCAATAGCATCATTGTTGCTGCCCCCATCTTATCCTGCTACTGCTGTGCTTTCCTTCTTTGCTAGGGTTGCCAACCTCCAGGTACTAGCTGGATTTCTCCTGCTATTACAACTGATCTCCAGCCAATAGAGATCAGTTCACCTGGAGAAAATGTCCGCCTTGACAATTGGACTCTATGGCATAGAAGCCCCTCCCCTCCCCAAACCCCACCCTTCTCAGGCTCCACCCCCAAAACCTCCTGCCGGTGATGAAGAGGGACCTGGCAACCCTTTTCTTTGCAGGGCTCCCTGGCTTCGGGTTACCCCCTCCAGATTGGGAAATTACTGGAGATTTGAGTGATGGACCTGGGAAAGGGAAGGGTTTGGGAAGGAGGGGATCTCAGCTGATTATAATACCGTAGAGTCCACCCTCCAAAGCAGCCATTTTCTCCAAGGGAACTGATCTGTGTCGGTGGGAGATCAGTTGTAATTCTGAGGACCACCAGGCCCCACCTGGAGTTTGGCAATCCTACCCTGGTTGCCTCTTAGACTTCCCCATCTAGCCTTTGTTCAGAGAGATGCAGGAGGCTTGGAACCCTTGCTCTGTCTGCAGGAGATCCAAAACTAAGCAGGGGAAAAATAGCAGCTCTATAGGAGCTCTGGACCCAGCAGGTGGGGTTCCATGACTAGGGTTGACAGTTCTGGGTTGGGAAATACCTGGAGATTTTGGGGGTGGAGCCTGAGGAGTGCGGGGTTTGGAGAGGGGAGGGACTGCAATGCCATAGAGCCCAATAGCCAAAGTGGACATTTTCTCCTGGTGAACTGATCTCTATTGGTTGGAGATCAGTTGTAATAGCGGGAGATCTCCAGCTACCATCTGGAGGTTGTTGACCCTAGACAGAACAGAGGGGAAACTGACCCAACCTCAAAACAAAGTTGGGTACTCAAAAAGTTGAGTGAAATAAAATCCAATTAAACAACGAATATATTTATTACAAAGGGCACATGCATAAACAAGTCCTTATGGCAGTAAATACAGGGTTGATGATCTATGGGTTCTCCACCCAATCCATAACTCTTGTGAGGGTCCTGACCCATAGGTGGGAGACCATTAATCTAAAACACAACCGGCTTTTCTTAATGTTAATAATTTCAGGGGAAGGCTTAAGCCCTTACTCTCCATGTGTTATGACCTCAATCTGAATTGGTCCCTCTCATGTCCGACAGTTGAGTTTCTAGCACAGAACTCCAGGAACACGTCCGAATCCAAAGATTTAGTGGAGACCACAAGTCTCTGTTGTGTGTCCGTGATGGAAACTGGCCCTCAGAAATTTAACTGCTTGAGAAATGGTGACAATCTGCCTTAAGCAGAGGAGTGCTGTCGCCTGGAGATCAGTTGTAATCCCGGGAGATCTCCAGCCACCACCTGGAGGTTGGCAACCCTGGTAGCAGCAGAGGTAAAACAGGCCAAAATGGATTTAAGAGAAGAAATGAGTTTGAGGCATGGGACAGAACTGGAAGCGGAGAAGCCTCCTCTCCATAAAGAGGCTAAATGTCTTTTATTGGCTATTCAGCTTTCACTTCTATCTGGTGGAAGGGTCCTTGGGAAAGTAGGCTATGAAACGCCTCTTCCTTCAAATGTAAATTCCACTCATTTTGTTGTGTTTCTTTTTTTTTAATCTCAAAAAGCGCAAACAGCTTTAATAAGCTCTCCAGCAAGCCTCATTGGTAATTTAAGCATTCCTAGGGACTCATTCAGTGTATAGTTTAATCATTGTTAAAACAGTAGATTAAATGGTCATTGGGAAAACACAAAAATACTTGCAATGCCATAGCAACCACCCCATGGCTTGGTATGCAGGCCTGGCGGCCCCCTCCTTACTTTCCAAACGACCCTTTTGGCCCCATGGATTCATGGAGGCTTGGCGGCAGCTGTGCGAAACCGTCAGTAGGAACGGTAGCCACACTACTGAGCAGACCTGCCCTTCACTAGGATATAAATATATAGGTAGGTAATTGGCCCAGGCTAGCCCAATCTAGTCAGATCTCAGAAGCTAAGAAGGGTCAGCCCTGGCTAGTGTTTGGATGGGAGACCACCAAGGAATACCTGAGTTGCTATGCAGAGGAAGGCACTGGCAAACCACCTCTGTTAGTCTCTTGCCTTGAGAACCTCATAAGTGGTCGCCATTCAGTCGGCTTCAACTTGATGGCACTTTACAAACACGTTAATTATGGGACTCCATCTGTCACACCACTGCATATGAAAACAAGCTTTCATCCAGTTTTTCTGATACTTCTCCCTTAACAGACAAAAACCAGCCACCTGTTTGTAGCATCATGGTAAAGGTAAAGGTCCCCTGTGCAAGCACCGGGTCATTCCTGACCCATGGGGTGATGTTGCATCCCGACATTTACTAGGCAGACTTTGTTTACAAGGTGGTTTGCCAGTGCCTTCCCCAGTCATCTTCCCTTTACCCCCAGCAAGCTGGGTACTCGTTTTACCGACCTCAGAAGGATGGAAGGCTGAGTCAACCTTGAGCCGGCTACCTGAAACCGACTTCCGTTGGGATTGAACTTAGGTCGTGAGCAGAGCTTGGACTGCAGTACTGCAGCTTACCAGTCTGCGCCACGGGGCTCTGTAGCATCATGACTGCCCCTTTAAACCAGGGGTGTCAAACTCAATTGTTACGAGGGCCAGATATGACATAAATATCACTTGGTTGGGCTGGGCCATGTCTCGCCTGCCTAGATCGAGAGTGGTGGTGGCGGCTGCCTCGGCTGGCTCCCGGGCCGGATAAGAGCTCTCAAGGGGCCTGATCCGGCCCCCGGGCCTTCTCTTTGACACCCCTGCTTTAAACGTCCATGGTACCCTTGGAGTTCCTTGTCCTCTCGATGTGTACTTCTCTACCAGACTAGCATTTTGAACTAGTTTGCCCTCTTTGGAAAGAAGCTATCAATAATTGCACCGAAGAAGGCACCAGTTTGCCCAACATTTGTGTGTGAGGGGGACAGAACAGTTAAAAAGAGTTTAAACAGATCTTGAACTGTCATTACACAACGTCTTCATCCTGGTGGGTGAGGGGAGATTAATATCGTCAGGCTTCACCATAGAGTTTTCTGTGATTCCTAGCGCTACCCTATAGGTAAACCGGTCGCATTGGGCTCCCTGGAAACATTTAGCTGGTCACAGATCTGGAACAGACGTCAGTTTGGCAGAGTTCTTGTGCTCTTATTAACGGTGACTTTTTAGAAAGTGAATCTCTGCGTACAGAGGCAGTGTGCCTCTGAGTACCAAATGATGGGGACAAGCAACACGTTGCCTTCATGCCTTGCTTGTGAGCTTCTTGGAAGCATCCGGTGGCCACTGTTGGAGAGGGATGAAGGATTAGCTGAACCGACCCCGCAAGAATGCCCTTATGTGTTCTTAACATGTGGTTCCACCCCTAGTCAGCTGCAAAGTGATACGTGATCTGAACCTGGGAACTCTGACGCGAGCCAATAGAGACTGGTAACCCCTTCAGAATTCCCCTCCCATGCTCTCTCACACACACGAAATATTCTTTTTAAAGACAAAGACACTCTTGTGCAACACGAGGTGTCGGCTTTGAGCTCATTGGAACCGAAAAGCAAATCCCGGGTCAGCCCCCATGCCCGAGGAACTGAGCGCGTTTCCTTTTGGCCACAGGCTGGCTGATTCATGGGGTGTTTCCCTCGCAATTTGCGCCGCCAGCTCATGAATTATTGAAAGCCAAAATAATAAAAACCCATCGCAGCGGATCCATTTTATGACTCTGGTAATGTGGGCGAGGTGTGAGAAGAGGGCGTGCCCGCCTCGCCACCTCGCCTTCTGGAAGTGGGCAGCCAGCCTTTTCTCCCTGCGGCGCCAAGCAGAGCTTTGGCAACGCAGAAAGAGCCCCGCTGGATCAGCCCGAAGGTCCCTCAGCATCCTCTTTGCTACACTGGCCAACAAGATGCCTCCAGGAATCCCCACCAGCAGGGTGTGATAGGCATACTAGCAGCACAGTGTAGTGGTTAAGAGCGGTGGTTTGGAGCGGTGGACTCTGATCTGGAGAACCAGGTTTGATTCCCCACTCCTCCACATGAGTGGCCGACGCTAATCTAGTGAACTGGATTTGTTTCCCCACTCCTCCACACGAAGCCAGCTGGGTGACCTTGGGCAAGTTATAGCTCTGTTAGAGCTCTCTCAGCCCCACCTACCTTACAGGGTGTCTGTTGTGGGGAGGGGAAGGGAAGGTGATTGTAAGCCGGTTTGAGTCTCCCTTAAGTGGTAGAGAAAGTTGGCACATAAAAATCAACTCCTCCTCCTCCTCCTCCTCGTCGTCGTCGTCGTCGTCGTCGTTGTTGTTGTTGTTGTTGTTGTTGTTGTTGTTCTTCTTCTTCTTCTTCTTCTTCTTCTTCTTCTTCTTCTTCTTCTTCTTCTTCTTCTTCTTCTTCTTCTTCTTGAAACCTACTCCATTCCAACTGCCCATGTAACCCCTCCATCTGATGTTCTTAGGGACCCTGATGTTAATGGGATGGAACATGACGATAATGACCCAGTGCCCCTCGAACAAGAGATTGTAGTTAGAAATCCCAGTGGTTGCATTGTACAGAATGTAGATGCAATCTTGCCAGCAACTCAGGATTGACCCTCACCTACTTCTGTTAAAATCCTTTCACGGAACGTGGCAGGTAGGCCTTCCAAGATTGGGTCATCAGATATGGTTGAGTTTCTAAATCAATTTCCAGTAATATTATTACAAGAGACCTTGGTATTAGAGGATGTGTATCTTCCAGGGTATACATCCTTCACGGGGAAAGCATCAAGAGAGGGAAATGGAGGTCATCCTAAAGCCAGTATATCATGCCTGATCTCAAATACTCTACAATATGACAGAGTAGAGCTCTTTGAATCTTCTCCTTCCATGCTGTTTACCTGGAGTTTAAAGCATGTTCCCTTATTCTGGTGACAGTTTATAGCCCCCCTATTTTGAATGAAACACTCTTAAACCAGGTATACGGCTTTTGTACTTGGAGGTTCCATTGCTTGCCATCATAGCTAAGAAGAGACTTGCTGAATCAGGCCAGAGGTCCATCGTTGTGTTTCCTATGGTGCTATTAAAAAAAAAAAAAAAACCCTCAGTGGCTACTAGCCATGAAACAGTATTCCTCCAATTACCAAATTCTGGAAATCAGTAATGGGAGGGGGCTTTTCTCGCTTCTCAAGGGCATCTGGTATGCCACTGTTGTGTATCCAGAGTGCTGACTTTGATGGGCCCTTTGTTTAACTCAATAAAGGTGTAGTAAAAGTTGGCTGCCACAAGCAACCCCAGGATATCCCTAGCTCAGGTCACTTTAAAAGGTGAGTAGACAAATCAATGACTGTATTCCACATTTGAAATTGTGGAAGACTTTCTATTCCTTGGCTCCATCATCGACCAAAAGGGAGACTGCAGCCAAAAATTCAGAAGGAGATTGAAACTGGGAAGGGCAGCCATGAAGGAGCTAGAAAAGATTCTGAAGTGTAAGGATGTGTCACTGGCCACCAAGATTAAGTTAATTGATGCCATTGTATTCCCTATTACTATGTATGGGTGTGAAAGTTGGACATTGAAGAAAGCTGATAGGAAGAAGATAGATTCGTTTGAAATGTGGTGTTGGAGGAGAGTGTTATGGCTACTGTGGACTGCCAAAAAAAACAAATCAGTGGGTTATAGATCAAATGAAGCCTGAACTAACCCTAGAAGCTAAAATGACTAAACTGAGGCCATTGTATTTTGGTCACATTATGAGAAGACAAGAGTCACTAGAAAAGACAGTCGTGCTAGGAAAAGTGGAGGGAAAGAGGAAGACCAACAAGAGATGGATTGACTCAACAAAGAAAGCCACAGCCCTCAATTTGCAAGACCTGAGCAAGGCTGTCAAGATAGGACATTTTGGAGGACATTGATTCATAGGGTCGCCATGAGTCGGAAGTAGGGCTGTTGAAAAAAAAAATGGTAAAATTCGGATCCGGCAAAATCCAGCCCGTTCTGATCCAGGAAATGCCAAAGTCCGAACTCCCCTGCTTCGGTTCCGTGAATTTGAGTTCGGGGAAAAATTCGGCCGAATAAAGCCATTAAAAACACATTTTCACCTTTCCACGGCTCTGGGGGGGGGCATTTTTTGAGCTAGACGTTCCAAACTTTCATCGTAGCTTCAGGGGGCCCTTCTTGCAAGACCCCCCAAGTTTTGTTAATATTGGATTGGGGGGGCGAGATATGGGGTCCGGAAGGCTCCCCTCCTTAATGTGCATCTTTATTACATTTTACAGCACACTTGTGCCTTTCCACGGCTCTGGAGGGGCCATTTTTTGAGCTAGACGTCCCAAACTTTCATCATAGCTTCAGGGGGCCCTTCTTGCAAGACCCCCCACATTGTGTGAAGATTGGATCGGGGGGGCAAGATATGGGGCCTGGAAGGACCCCCCTCCTTAATGTGCATCTTTATTACATTTTACAGCACACTCATGCCTTTCCACGGCTCGGGGGGGGCATTTTTTGAGCTAGATGTCCCAAACTTTCAGCATAGCTTCAGAGGGCCCTTCTTGCAAGACCCCCCACGTTTTGTGAAGATTGGATCGGGGGGGGGCGAGATATGCGGTCCCCCCCCCAATCCATCCACTGTAACGAATCGGGGGAAATTCAGCTGTTTTTTCGGTTCGGATGAACCGAATCGACAGCCCTAGTCGGAAGTGACTTGACAGCACTTAACACACAACACACATTTGCCACAGTGGTTCAATGGAGCTTCCATGTGCAAAAGCAGTGTACCAGTAAACAACAGTTGCTGGGGAGAACAAGAAGGGGAGGGCAATTGTTTTCTGACTGCTTCCTGGAAGTACCTGCTTTACCACTGCATGAAACAGGATGCTGGATTAGATGAACTTTGCTTGGATCCAGCTCTCATGAGCAGGAGAAGAAGAAGAGTTGGTTCTTATATGCCAACTATCTCTACCACTTAAGGAAGAATCAAACCGGCTTACAATTGCCTTCCCTTCCCCTCCCTGCAACAGGCATCCTGTGAGGTAGGTGAGGCTGAGAGAGCTCTAAGAGACCTGTGACTAGCCCAAGGTCACCCAGCTGGCTTCATGTGTAGGAGTGGGGAAACCAACCCAGTTCACCAGATTAGGGTCCACCGCTCATGTGGAGGAGTGGGGAATCAAACCCGGTTCTCCAGATTAGAGTCCACTGCTCCAAACCACCACTCTTAACCCCTACACCATGCTGGCTCTCTATGCATGCGAGTTTCCTAAACCCTTGCTGAGTACAGTATACTAGAGTAAATGGGATTTTTTGTACAACCCAGCAAATGTCGTTTGCATGTTCTTTTTCTGGCCTTACTAAACTTCCCCCTGTCAAAAAGCGAGTTCTTAAATCCTGCCTATTTCGTGCCTCTCCCACGGATCAGGTGCCATGACTGACATCACCCATAACTCTGGTGTGCTGTGCCTCCTTTTTTGGTCTGTTTTTTCCCCCCAGTTTGCAATGGGCACAGTATATTTTTGAAGCCTAAAATATTACAAACATATTGAAAGCATATGCTCTTGGCAGAGGGGAGTTGGGGCGGGGGGGGGGGAAGCATCTCTATAAACTTAGCGATGGGGGGGAATCACTTTTCCTAATGGTTTCGGGGTGGTTATTTTTCTTCAAGACAAAGCATTCAAAAAGGGCAAATTGGCTGCAGGTTGGAAAGTTGGCATACTCTTGAGATATAAGCTGTTACCCCCTCCAACCCCTCTGAAGCTGTGAAATGTGTATAGCACCATGCAAGGGGTTAGAGAAGACAAGGGAAAGTTTGCCAGCTCAGATAAACGGAGAATCTAACTAGGGTCTGCATTGAATATGTATTTTCCACTCCATGGGGTGGCTTGATTGTCATAGAACAACTCCCCATATCCGTGGGCACCGTTACCCTTTGGGAGTCGAGTCAGCAGCTGTCCCGGGTCTCCTCCTGATGGCACGTGGTCCACCCGACCCCTTGAGGGGTGCTTCGCTTCTCTCTGGGTAGCTACTCTGCCACCTGCTTGTCACTTAGAATAGCACTTCCTAAACTTTTCGAGTCCTGGAGCACTTTTCAGGAGAGAAATTAGTCATGGAGCACTGATTTTCACCTAGCACCTATATACTAAACCGAATGACAGTGGTATTTTTCTTTCCAATCTCTTTGCAGAGCACTAGATGTTTCGCGGAGCACCAAGTGCTCCATGGAGCCCAGTTTGGGAACCGCTGATTTAGAGTATCTAAATGTCACTGTTTACAGGCTCCACCTAGTGCCCGTGTCTCCCACTCACTCCAGTTTGGGAGGGGCTGTGGCTCAGTGGTAGAGCATCTGCTTGGCATGCAGAAGGTCCCAGGTTCAATCCCCGGCATCTCCAATTAAAAGGGATTGGGCAGGTAGGTGATGTGAAAGATCCTGCCTGAGACAGGGAAAGCTGTTGCCCGTCTGAGTAGATAATACTGACTTTGATGGACCAAGGATCTGATTCTGTATAAGGCAGCTTCATGTGTTCATGTGTTCAATTCGCTACCACAGGGATGGCTTACCATACTTGTGCACACCAGGGATGAAGTGGTCCGTTGACCAGCTGCCACCCTTTCCCTAGTGTTTTTAGTAACAAGTTTGAGGTTTAACGTGGTTACAGAGAACAAACTTTCTACATTCAACGTAATCAAACATTTATTAAAAAGAAAACATCCGCACACATACTTTGCACAGCAATGGATCAAGCAAAGATTCAAAATAAAAATGCATACACAGTCTTCTGTCCCAGCTCTAGACATGCCCAGCCTGTTGTTATTCTATGGTTGGCTATTTAAAGTTACAGCATTCTGTCAGTCATCCATTACCTCATGTCTTGGTGCAGGCTGCCTGCCCTTTGTTGGCTCCACATAGTAATGGCAGCCATCAAGATGGAGCCCAGGTTCGAGAGCTCCTTCCTGCAAGTTATCCCCAGACGGAATCAGCCAAAATGGACCTTGTTCACCTCATGTCAAGGGAATTTATATCTCTTCAGTTTGCCCACCCCCCTGTCAGACCTTCTCTTCATATTATTCCCAGGAAGAGATACAGTCTAACAATTTGTCATCCCACTGTCTCTGACCCCCTCTTAGGTGTCACATTCCTGCCAAGGTGTGAGATGGCCCCTTGATTGTTCTGTGCTGGTTAGAAGCATTTGCATAACCAAACATTAAACACTGGGTATTTGTGAGAACCATAGATGGGATGAGGAATGCTTGAGAGCAATTGACCTCTCTCCTGCTTCCTGTTCTTTTACTGATAAACTTCTTGGAATTAATGTGGGGGTTTTGTAGCTTGCTGGGGGTAAAGTGTAGATGACTGGGGAAGGCAATGGCAAACCACCCCCTAAACATAGTCTGCCTAGTAAACATCGGGATGTAATGTCACCCCATGGGTCAGGAATGACCTGGTGCTTGCACCTTTACCTTTTTTTTTGTAGCCTCAAAACTCCCAACAGTGTGATTGTCCACACAGTCCTTTCCTTTGATTATTTTATTATTAAGCTCGCATGCCCAAAGAAATGGCTGCACCTGGTCATCAGCTTAAGCTGCTGAAAAGCACTCCTAGCCCCTCTGTTGTCCACCTGTCTAGATCGGGGTTTTCAGGTCGAGGAAGCTGTGGGCACTTTTGGAATTTTGGGAAAGATTCAGCAGGTATCTCCACCACAAAATGGAGTGTGGTTAGGACCAATCACAAAATGGCTGTCTTGAGGGCTGGGTTCGATTGCAAGGTAGTTGGAATGCCCACAGAGTGTTAGGAGCTTCCAAGGCAAGCAATGCTTCTGTGATGGAGACAGCTGCTTCTGAATGGGTGCTGTCCCTGCAGACACCAAACTGGTGCCTCCTGGGATCTTCTGAACCACCTCCTGTTTCAGTGGAGTGGACAGAAGCCATGCTTAGCTCTCTGCTTTGGGGAAGAAACACGTGGACTCCAGAAAACACATTGGGGGGGGGTGCCGTAGTACCTAAAGGCACCACATTGGGAGATCACCGGTCTGGGGACAGAGAGGAGTCTAGGATAGCGTTGACAGGCCCCTCTTTGCCACCAGGGGAGGTTTTTGGGACGGAGCCTGAGGAGGGCAGGGTTTGGGGAGGGACTTCAATGCCATAGAGTCCAATTGTCAAAGTGGCCGCTTTCTCCAGGTGAACTGATCTCTATCGGCTGGAGATCGGTTGTAATAGCAGGAGATCTCCAGCTAGTACCTGGAGGTTGGCAACCCTCGTCTAGGAACACTCCTAAACTGCAGAGCTTGTTCTTTCAAAAGAAGTGCAACCATACTCCTTAAAAAAAACAAAAACATTTTTTGTACTTCTGCAGTTACTCAAAGGAGAGAGAATCAGATCCAGATGAAGGCATAAATAAGGACTAATCAGGCTTGGATGAGCCCCCCAAAGCCCTTCCAGCATCTCCAAATAAAGAGTCTTGATTTAGGGAGGAAGGTGGTCCATTAAAACTGCAGAGTCCACATTCATTGCCTTGATTTAAGGCATTTGTTTGTTTTCTTAGCGGGTTGTGCCAGGGCAGAGTGCTGAAAAGCTGACCCCCATTTAAATAGAGATCTTTAAACAATTCAGAACCTGGGGGAGTGGCGGAGGAAAGGAAAGTTGCTCACAAATGGCTATAGATTGGGAGGGCAGCCAAACATGGTGTCGGTGCGCCGATGGTTTGCCATGAAGAGAAATCCCAAATAGTAAGTAGAGAAGATATCTGGAAGTCCTCGTCTCATTTAGAATCTTTAATTTAAAGAAGGATCTTCTGTCTTCAAACCTTCCTAATAGGTGTTGCTGTGCTGGTTCCAGGCATCTGGCTCTTTAAAATATGATAGATGCCCTCCCCATAGTGTGCCCATTGTATTCTTGGGCGTGGGTTTTCCTGGTCACCGCTGCACTGGATCATTTTCACTAGCTGTCGCCTCACTGTTTGTGGAACTGTAACAACTGGTTGGTGGGGGGGAACCAGCTCTTAGTTCAGGTAGGTAAAGTTAGGTAAGAAATTTAATGTGTGAGGCCAAAGTCCATAACAATGTAACAAAAACAACTGGCCAGGCAGTAATAATTAACAATAAAAGAAAACTCAGCAGAATGGGAGGGGCTGTGGCTCAGTGGTAGAGCATCTGCTTGGCATGCAGAAGGTCCCAGGTTCAATCCCCGGCATCTCCAGTTAAAGGGACTAGGCAAGTAGATGATGTGAAAGCCCTGAGCCTGAGACCCTGGAGAGCCACTGCCGGTCTGAGTAGACAATACTGACTTTGATGGACCGAGGGTCTGATTCAGTAGAAGGCAGCTTCATTTGGGGAGGGGCTGTGGCTCAGTGGTAGAGCATCTGCTTGGCATGCAGAAAGTCCCAGGTTCAATCCCCGGCATTTCCAGTTAAAAGGACCAGGCAAGTAGGTGATGTGAAAGACCTCTGCCTGAGACCTTGGCGATCCGTTGCCAGTCTGAGTAGACAATACTGACTTTGATGGACCAAGGGTCTGATTCAATATAAGGCAGCTTCATGTGTTCATGTGTTCAGAATCAAAAACAATATTAAAATTGTCAGAACCATTGCATCACGCAAATGGAGCATGTTAAACATCAGTCCGAGAGATCAGCATGGATCTTCATGGCTGCCAATGCATAAAGTGACATCATATATGTGACATAAAAGTTCATTTTATCTGCCAGTGAATGCAGGGCTAGCCTGGCGAGAATGGCTGCAAGAAACCTGGCCCTGGGAACTGCGTAAAGGTCACAGGACAGGACATAATGGGGGAGGTCCTCCAGTTCCAGGTCTTCACAGATACATACTCGTCGGGCAACTGGTGTATGCTAGCAATGGCCCACTAATATGGCAGTTGTCATTGTTTGAAATCTGAGAGCTGTGAAGGCTTCTCTAAGTTTATGGAAGATGATGCTGGACAAAGAAGCTGTGGTGTGATCTCATTTTAGCAGTTTAAACCATGGGGGAAATCTGGAACTAAGGACGATACCCCTATCTAAGGTGGCATCTATATTATATATCTGATCCCGAATTTTAAACCCATCCAGAGGAAAGCCCTGGGTGTCAACAGGTATTGCATAATGAAGAAGAAGAAGAGTTGGTTTTTATATGCCAACTTTCTCTATCACTTAAGGAAGAATCAAACCAGCTTACGATCACCTTCCCTTCCTACAACAGACACCTTGTGAGGTAGGTGAGGTTGAGAGAGCTCGAAGAGAGATGTGACTAGCCCAAGGTCACCCAGCTGGCTTCATGTGGAGGAGTGGGGAATCAAACTCGGTTCTCCAGATCAGAGTCCACCACTCCAAACCACTGCTCTTAACCACTATACCACTCTGGCTGTAATGGCAGAAGAGCCTGTGATAACTGGCTCTTTCTGGAACCTTCCTCAGGCTCTGCCCCAAAAACCTCCCGCCGGTGGCGAAGAGGGACCCGGCAACCCTAACTCCAGGCCCCACCTAGAGGCTGGTAACCGTGGTCTGTATTGGCTAGGGTTGCCGGGTCCCACTTCGCCACTGGCGGGAGGTTTTTGGGGCGGAGCCTGAGGAGGGCGTGGTTTGGGGAGGAGAGGGACTTCAATGCCATAGAGTCCAATTGCCAAAGTGGCCATTTTCTCTGCTCTCTGTCGGCTGGAGATCAGTTGCAGTAGCAGGAGATCTCCAGCTAGTACCTGGAGGTTGGCAACCCTAGTATTGGCTCAAAGGAGCCCCTGAAGTAGTCATGTGGAAGAGCCAGTCCAAAACACTAAATGGATAGAGTTCAGACCCCTCCCCTCTGAGGCTTCGGCTTCGGTATCAAATACCCTTGGAGAACATCCAGCTGCCTCTTCATGTTTTTTCTCACATTGTTGCTGGTTGGAGTCAGGCCTCCTCTCTGATTCCCTTGCCTCTTTCTCCTCTTTATGAAGCTGCCATTCCCTCCGGACCGCTCTTGACGGGCCTCCAGACTGCATAGCCCGGGATCCAGGTGTCTGAAATGAATACAAACTTTGTATAAGTCCTGCTTTGTGGGGAGGGGGGTCCGTAATGCTTTCAAGACAAGGAAATCCCAGATAGATGTCTGGACAGTATATCACCCCTGGTTCATATTTGACACTGACTCAGCGAGTTTGAGATGAATCCTTGACCTTTGTCTGGAGCAGGAGGAGAAGCAATAACTTCATGGTTGCGTTTTCTTGGGGGGGGGGCGAGGAGGGAGCCTTTCTGAATAGCTGTCGCAGCTGTGTGTGAGGATCCAGCTGCACCTGCACCCCTCTGTTGCGGGTCTTTGGGTTTTTGCTTTTGTCTTCTTTCTTCATCATGCGCTCTAACTGTGCCTGTTTCCTGCACTGGAGAAAAGTAGGGTTGCCAACCTCCAGGTACTAGTTGGAGATCTCCTGCCATTACTGCTGATTTCCAGTTGATAGAGATCAGTTCACCTGGAGAAAATGGCCGTTTTGGCAATTGGACTCTATGGCATTGAAGTCCCTCCCCTCTCCAAACCCTGCCCTCCTTAGGCTCTGCCCCAAAGACCTCCTGCCGGTGGCAAAGAGGGACCTGGCAACCCTAGAGAAAAGTATGTGGTGGGTTTCCACTGTCCCTGTTGACTGGGGACAACCGGTCGTGGGCAAACGCCCCTCTGTTGTTCGAAGAAGGATTCGGTTGAGAATTTCAAGCAGCACTCCTCGAATATTCGAGGAAATATGTTCGTTTGACTGTGGCTGCCCCTGCCTGCTGCCCTGTCCACCATCCATCCAACAAAGTTGATGGAAAGCTATTATATTGGAAAAGAGGTGCTTTCTTGGCTTCCTGCATCCTACAAGAATGGTGGGGTTGGTGGGAGAAACCCGTATGGCTTTTCTCTCTGGTCTTCCAACCTGACTCCTGAAATTGCATGTGTTCATTGACTATTCGGAACTGGATCACAAATACTTTGTGAACATAAAAATATAAGAAAAGTCCTGCTGGCCCATCAAGTCCAGCAGTCTGTTCCCACAGTGGCCAACCAGGTGCCTCTAGGAAGCCCCCAAACAAGACGACTGCAGCAGCACCATCCTGCCTGTGTTCCACAGCACCTAAGATAACAGGCACGCTCCTCTGATACTAGAGAGAATAGGTATGCAGCATGACTAGTATCCATTTTAACTAGTAGCCATGAATACCCCTTTCCTCCATGAACATGTCCACTCCCCTCTTAAAGCCCTCCAAGTTGGCAGCCATCACCACATTTTTGGGGCAGGGAGTCCCACAATTTAACTGTGCATTGTGTGAAGAAATACTTTTATCTGTTTCGAATCTCTCACCCTCCAGCTTCAGCAGATGACCCCACGTTCTAGTATTATGGGAGAGGGAGAAAAGCTGAAAGCATTAGGCTGAGAGCTTTCTTATAGACTGTTATGCAGCAAAAGAAATGAAGGCTGAAGAAGCCAATATTGGTGAAAGTGTCTGTTAACTGGAAGAGGTTTCTGTTGTTTGTGCCAGCTTGGTCCGAATCTGAAAATTTTCCAACAACCTTGCTTGCGTCGTTGCAGAGTCTGGTCATTGACACTGACCCAACACAAAAATTTTCCTTCCCTGTACTTTTTACGGACTGGCTCTTACAAGGATTGTTGTATCATATCACGGAAAGTCTCATGGACTCATAGGGAATTTTTGACATAGATTTTGGATATAATTTGGTAATAAATGTTTGTTTATTGTTTATTGTTCCCGCTCTGATGTCTAAGCGCTTTCACTTGTAGATAATGGGCGAAAACGCATGGTCGCTTTATCCTCCTTTAATCCCTGCTTTAGCCAGGATCGAACGCACATTAGGCGAAACGCACGTGTTCAATCCTGGCTGAACCCTGGCTGAAACAGGGATTAAAGGAGGATAAAGTGACCATGCGTTTTCGCCCATTGTTGCACTGTCTTTGGTCTAAGTTGTTTCTCCATTGAATATATGTTTTGCAATAGAGCCGAGTGTAGATAATTTTTATTGCAGCTTTACCTGATCGCACAGTGATTAATTTTGAGCTACCTGGAGGTTGGCAACCTTATCACTGGTCCAGGTTTCCATACCCTTTAGTGCTGCCTTTCGCCTGCCAGGTCTATAAGCAAACTTGGTTAATAAGATCTCCTCCACAGACTTTGCTTCCCCTGCATTCTCATCTCCACCTGACCTTTGCTTAGAAAAGCAGAAATCTAATTATGTATCCTTTCTGTGCTCTCTTGCATAGTTTTTAAAACTATTATAACCATATAAGCACAAGAGACATTTGGCAGAGAGAGAGAGAGAGTATATTTTGTTTGTTTCATGTTAAGAAAAGTAACCCCATTGGTTCCAAAACAGCATCTAATTGTTTCTCAAACGAGCCACAGAAATCTTTGCCTTCGCCATCATAATGTGCTTCGTGGGTTGGGGTGATTTGCTACTTAACTCTCGTCATGTTTATTGCTTTTGGGATGAAAAAGAAGGAAGCTCCCAAAGGCCTGTTTAAAATGTTGCTGTTCCGTAATTTCCAAGTTTCCTTGTTTAGCGGTCAGACTTGGAAATGTTTGTTGGCGTTCTGTGTGTGTCGAATTTGGTGCGTGGCTTGGAGGGGAGGCTGGATTCTTAACCTGGCTAAGGTTGCTCCAAAAATTCTCACCTAAATGGCTCCACCAGTTTTAGAGTTCTGAATTAACTGATCTTATGTCTTAAGATCAGATGCATTAGGAATTGTCCGTTCTTTGTTTTTTAAAATCTCTCTGGCTTTTAAAAGTCTCTTTCATTTTTTAACTTGGTATATAGGGTTGCCGGGGCCCTCTTTGCCACCGGCGGGAGATTTTTGAGGTGGAGCCTGAGGAGGGCGGGGTTTGGGGAGAGGAGGGACTTCAATGCCATATAGACTTCAATTGCCAAAGCGGCCATTTTCTCCAGGTGGACTTATCTCTATCGGCTGGAGATCCGTTGTAAGAGCAGATCTCCAGCTACTACCTGGAGGTTGAAATCCAAAGGAACAGCACAAGACTCAAACATACAACCGATGCAATATTATATTCAAACACGTTATAAATACAATGTACAAACACACCCACGAAGTGAAAACCAACTGTACATTAAGCCTGAAGGAAACAGAGGACTTCTGAAAAACAATTCAAAAATTCACCAAAACAAAGAACAACAACTCAGTCTCTTCAAAGGGACGAGTCCTTCTGTTCATAAGAACATAAGAAAGGCCCTGCTGGATCAGACCAAGGTCCATCTAGTCCAGCAGTATGTTCACACAGTGGCCAACCAGGGGCCTCTAGGAAGCCACAAACAAGACAACTGCAGCAGCACCATCCTGCCTGTGTTCCACAGCACCTAATATAACTGGCATGCTCCTCTGATCCTGGAGAGAATAGGTATGCAGCATGACTAGTATCCATTTTAACTAACAGCCATGAATACCCCTTTCCTCCATGAATATGTCCACTCCCCTCTTAAAGCCCATTCTCCTGATGGGTCTGAAACTGAGAAGGAGGGAGACGCTGTATAGAGACAAGCCCTGAACCAGAAAGGAATGAGAGGGGAGTGGATGGGATCTGAGAGCTGATGTTTTCTTATTTACGATTTTAACTGTTTTATTGCATTTTAGTGTGTTGTTGAGTACCCTGGGAGCCAGGTTGGTGGAAGGGTGGGATGTAGATATTTAAAGAAAATACCATTCTGATGTTAGCCCTAGAAGATCATATTCAGACTTGCTGAGTCATGATGAGGCCAGGTGATTCCCAACCAACTGCTGATTTGTCACTGTTGCTATAAAGCTACAATTTTAGTCCCAGCTCCTTCTCAGGATATTGGACTGTACTTCGATTCTGGATCATGTTATCCAGACTCATAGAATCATAGAGTTGGAAGGGGCCATACATGCCATCTAGTCCAACCACCTGCTGAATGCAGGATCATCCCAGGAGGTCTCTGGCTGGAGATCTGGAGGCTGGAGTTCTTCCGCTTTTACAACTGATCCCCAGGTGACAGAGATAAGTTCACCTGGAGAAAATGGCCGCTTTGGCAGTTGGACTCTATGGCATTCTACACCATTGAAGCCCCTCCTCTCCCCAAACCCCACCCTTTTCAGGCTCCACCCCCCAAAATTTCCAGGTATTTCCTAGCCCAGAGCTGGCAAACCCCCCATGTCTTAATTGCCCCCAGGCTATGCAACGAATAGAGCAAATATGGGAAATCACAGTTATGGACTTGGGCCCGTTGCCATACCATTTGCTTATTCTTTGTTTCTGTGTAATGTTTAATTGCTGTGTACACATGCTCCTGTGCATGAGAAAAATGCCATACAAAAATGGCACACCTCAGAGTACACTATAGGCCTGCGGTTTTCTTTCTCTGTATACAGTTAAGAACCCAACCAGATTTTGGAAAGTGAAATGAATTAAGAGATGACATAGTTGCATGAGTTTAGGCTACTACAAAATCTCCCAAAGCCAGACATCAACATGGATGGAAACACGGTTAAGGTTTCCACAGTAACTGCAGGTAACCTAGCCAATAACCTTTCTGCCTTCATTGCTACCTCCAACCCTTGGTCAGAGTCCAAATCAGCTGCCAACCATGACATAATTCAGGAAACTTCATGGCTTAGACCCGTGGAACTTCACTTCTTGCTGCGTTCGTAACAACCTTGAGAAACACTTTTGCTACGGCAACAACAGCTCGCATTTAACTGAGAAACTCTCTAGGGGTACTCTGCAAAACCAGAAGTGACCAAGTTATGAGAAATATGTGGACCACTGGAAATATTTTATTTTTAGATGTGGGGGATAAAATGGGGCATGGATGGGAAAGGGGATTGGAATGAGAGTGGAATAGGGTTGCCAGGTCCCTCTTCGTCACCGGAGGGAGATTTTTGGGGCGGAGCCTGAGGAGGGCGGGGTTTGGGGAGGGGAGGGACTTCAATGCCATAGAGACCAATTGGCAAAGCGGCCATTTTCTCCAGATGAACTGATCTCTATCGGATGGAGATCAGTTGTAACAGCAGGAGATAGTACCTGGAAGTTGGCAACCCTAGAGTGGAAGGATGGAAAAGAAGGGATTGGAGCACTAGTTAGGGTTGCCAACTGCCAGGTAGTAGCAGGAGATCTCCTGCTAATTCAACTGATCTCCAGCCGATAGAGATCAGATCACCTGGAGAAAATGGCCGCTTTGGCAACTGGACTCTATGGCATTGAAGTCCCTCCCCTCCCCAAACCCTGCCCTCTTCAGGCTCTGCCCCCAAAATCTCCCGCCGGTTGAGAAGAGGGACCTGGCAACTCTAGCACTAGTAGATGGGAAACAGTCAACTAGAAGGCACTGAAATGGAGCGATGGAGAGTGGAATAGGAAGTAAAATGGAGAGAAGGGAAGGGTGATTGGGAGGAAATACTTGTTTGCAAGGAGATAAAGTGGAGGGATGTAAAAGGGGACTGGAAATAAAATGGGGACGTGGGGAAGAGCAGACTGGATTGGAAGGAAGTGAAGTGGAGGTAGGGTTGCCAGGTTGCTCTTCGCCACCAGTGGGAGGTTTTTGGGGTGGAGCCTGAGGAGGGTGGGGTTTGGAAGGGGAAGGACTTCAATGCCATAGAGTCCAATTGCCAAAGCAGCCATTTCCTCCAGATCTCTATCAGCTGGAGATCAGTTGTAATAGCAGATCTCCAGCTAGTACCTGGAGGCTGGCAACCCTAAGTGGAGGGACAGATAGTGGTATTGGCAATAAATGGAGAGATAGGAAAGAGGGGATTGGAAGGAAAGCAAAGGAATGGGCATTCATATTTTTTTGGTTTGGAATATGAATAATGGGGTTGGCAGGAATTAAAATAGAGGTTTGGGAAAGGGGATTGAAAGACATTAAAGCAAAGGTGTCAAAGATAAGGCCCACGGGCCAGATCTGACCCACTGAGCATTGTTATCCACCCCGTGAGCCGAAGCAGCCACCCCCCATTCTGCCCTGCTCCCAATTCTGGGCTGCAGGGGCCTTCTGATCCACACCTTTCCCCCGCTGGGACCTCCATATGGAGGTCTGAGCCCTCAGGCAGCAGGGATCAGAAGGTAGGGGCTTCAGCCCAGCATGTAGATTGCCTTTCCCCACCTGACCCTGATCTTCAGCTGGCAAGCCCGCAGCGGATTGCCAGTCAAGGAAGCCACCCACTTCTGCTATTGGCTGGTACACATGGCTGATCTGGGTTGGTACACATGGCCCGGCCCAACCAAATGACATTTCTGTTGTATCTGACCCTCGTAACAAATGAGTTTGACACCCCTGCACTATAGGAATGGCTAAGTGAGTGAGGTCCTTCTTTTCCAGTCCTTTTTTATTTCCAACACTCAGTCAAGTGGAAACATTCACTGTAGAAGTATAAGCCTGACCGGTCTGAATTAGAGATGTTGCTAAAGTTTGTGATTGTTTGGTTTAGAATATGAATATGTGATACTCTGCTTTATTATGAACTCAGCTGCATTTCCCCCAAAAGCAGTTCTATGGGTCAGTATGTAAAACAAGATTCTTTGCATGTGCAGTTAGTAGGCGCATGTGCAGAAGTTTATCACCTTTTACCCTCAGTGTACCTTTAATTGATTGTTCTAAATGATGTGGCCAGACTACTTGACCAAGCAACTTTCCATTTGGTTGGTGTCTTTTCTTTTAATTTTTGCCAGTCTTCCTGTGGCCCTTGCTCCCCAATCCAGATTGAAAAAAAGCTTGTTCTTGGCTATGTTTGTTTGGGGGTGGGAGTGGTGACTGGATTTCAAGTGACTCCTCCATGGATAGTACCAGGAAGTACAAACCCTAGAGCCGTGTTGGTGAACCTATGGCATGCGTGCCAAGTCTGGCACGCGGAGCCCTCTCTGTGGGCACGCAACTCCCCACCGCCCAGCCGGGCGGCAGTGGCTTTGAAGGGCTCCGCACTGCCTGCAGGTAGTGCGGAGCAAGCCCCCCCCCTGGACTCCCCGCCACCCAGCTGGGCGGCAGGGGCTTTGAAGGAAGCCACCCCCCCTGGACTCCCCGCCGCCCAGCTGCGGGGGCTTTGAAGGGCTCCAAGCCCTTCAAAGCTCCCCCCCTTCCCTGGACTCCCCGCGGCCCCTGTTGGCACTTTGCGATAAACAAGTGGGTTTTGGGTTGCAGTCTGGGCACTCGGTCTCTAAAAGGGTCGTCATCACTGCCTAGAGGGTTAAACGATAAAGTGCTTGCATTCGGCACCATCTGCATGGGGCACTCTTGAAAAGCAGGTGAGTTTTCCAGGAATGCTTGCCGAGAAAGCTCATAATTATCGAGCTAATTCCGAAATTGAGCCAAGGGGGAGCTTGCTCGGCCACGAGTCACAGTTAGCCAATTGTACTCATTGTAGCTCAGCAGGGTCGTAATGGAGCAATCATCGACATAAATTATGGGATGTGGTTTAATAAAGCACAGCGATGTTATCAATCGAACGATAGAAATGGCCCCTTTGGCACAGAAGGCCTTAATTCATGGTCTATTTTATTACAGTCTCAGCCAACAAGTGATCTGGTTAGCGTTGCTGGAGAAGATTCCACCCCCACGCTCCCTCCCCCTCCATCTTTCACTTACCTTATGTTTCGAACATATTGCGATAAAAGACGAGGGGCACCCTATGAGACAAAACAGATACAGTCAAACAGTTCATAAGGTCTAGCCGCCATGGCCCAAGATGTAAACATCTGCTTAAAATAATGTTCTACCGTGGAGAGAATAAAAAGGGGATTAAAATTTTACTTCCTCTTCCATGTCTGTATGGTTGTCAGTTGGAAACCTGATACGCCAGGCGAATATCATTCCTGCCATAGCTGGCTGGAATATGATTTTGTGTGTTTGAGAAGGCGGGGGGTGGGAGAAGGGCGAAGGGAGAACAACTGGGATTGTTTTTGTTTCCAGATTTTGAAATGGAAATGTGTTTTAGGTTTTTGAAACCAATCCAGCCAAGCCAAGCACTTTTAAGCACACTCAAACATTTCCACTGAAATCGATAGGACTCCGTTCAAAGCGCTTAACTTTACTGGAATGACGATGGTTGATTTTCTCCTCCTGTGAACAATCATACTCCTTTGTCAAGTTCCTTTGTTTCCTGATGCGCTGCCATTGTAATAAATTAATTAAAGAACGTTTCGCCAAGGACTTTTGAAGTGATTAAAGTGCATGCTGTTCTAAGAGCAAAGATTTTAACATCTGTACTTCCCAAAATAGGACCGTTATAATTTAGATTTTCTGAAGTGCTTTGTAAAGTGCATTCTTTTTTGAGAAGGAGAGCCCCGTGGCGCAGAGAGGTAAGCTGCAGTACTGCAGTCAAAAGCTCTGCTCACAACCTGAGTTCGATCCCGAGGGAAGTCAGTTTCAGGTAGCCGGCTCAAGGTTGACTCAGCCTTCCCATCCTTTCGAGGTCGGTAAAATGAGTACCCAGCAGCTTGCTGGGCATCAAGGGAAGATGACTGGGGAAGGCAATGGCAAACCATCCTGTAAACACAGTCTCCCTACTAAATGTCGGGATGTGACGTCACCCCATGGGTCAGTAGTGACCCAGTGCTTGTACAGGGGACCTTTACCTTTACCTTTTACCTAACCTAGTGTTTAGCATTGAAAAGTGCATGTCTTCTCCATGTATTAACAGAATTAACAATCCTTGAATCCAACTCCCGCTCACTATTTACATACACACTAGGGGTGCTACTCATCCTCTTCATTCCTGCCAATCCTCTCTGGTCCCTGTCTCTGCTCAGATGAGCTATGGGGTAAATGGGGAGGCAAAATTAGCAATGCAGCCAAGTCTTGATGTTGTTTTGGGCCCAAAAATGGAAGTAACAAGGTGACGCTCTAGGAACCCCCCAGATCTCTGTGGTCAAACCATAAAAATCCATGGGGTTATTAGAGTGTCACTGCAATGCAGGGGTGTTACTTTTGGGTTTTTGGCATAGGGATGCTATTGAATTTTGGAAGCCTGTTGATTGGATCTGCATGTCTCTGGTTCAGTATTACTTCTCCTTTGGGCCTGTCTGACCCATAAGGCTGCACTCCTAAGGTCACTTTCTTGGGAGTCAGCCCCATTGACCTGCTTAGGCTTGCTCCTATTTGCTTTCACCTAATTGTCTGTTTCCTTTACACTGTTTGCCCCCATCACATTTTGCATTTCTCATGGTTGTTTGGGTCTCTAAATTAGCATTAGCCACATAAACGATGCCCGTGGTATGGCTCAGTGCCAATAAAATGCGTGCAAAATGAGCCAAGAAATCAACTGATTATCGATACTAGGAATGGACTTGCAAATTAAAGCTGTTGTGATGATAACGCTAAAGAAGAAGGAAAGGAAATATTCGTCCATCCCTATGTTAGAGCCACAAACACAAGCAAGATCATAGCCCCATCTCAACACATCTTTTTCATGGACGATGAGTTGAGAGCTTGCAGGTGAGATGTTTACATTGCTTGCATCAGGAGGTCATTGCTTGCATCAGGAGATCACATCTGTGTGCCCTTTTTTGGGTGGGCACAAGTTGGCTACCTGCGCATAACTGGCACCAAGACGAAATCCTGACCTTCTGATCTTGCAGGAAAGGCAAGTACACTTCACCCCTACTTTTTTTTTTTTTTGCCGTAAAGTCTCAGCCGACTTATGGCAACCCTGTAGGGTTTTCAAGGCAAGAGGCTAACAGAAATGGTTTGCCATTGCCTGTCTCTGTATAGCAACTCTGGACTTCCTTGGTGGTCTCCCATCCAAGAACTAACCAGGGCCGACCCTGCTTAGCTTCTGAGATCTGATGAGATCAGGCTAGCCTCAAATATCGTTCTAAACTCATTTCTAAAATGAAGAGCTCCTGGGCAGAGTTCACATCTAAACAACAGCAATTACCTATGATCTTTAAAATTCAGGTCCTCTCCCATTAGAAGATTCACTAATCTATTGGAAAGACTGGGGTGGGGGTGGGGGAGCCATAGGGAGTTTGGGAAAAAGACAATTTATAGAACCAGCAGAAACATTATTTACTTAAGGCATAATGCACATCTGTTAAACATACCAAATAAAATAGATACATATGAAAATAATCCCTTGCGATCACCTAAATGACATCATAAATATTTTTTACTTTCGTATGTTTGGTCACTGTAGAGTCCAAAAGACAACTGGATGTATTCCAGAGGGGTTGCTGCATTTGTTTGTGGCAGCTGGAATAACCAAGGGTCCTGTGTCACCTTAAAGACAGTCACCTTTTTTTGTCGCAGAAGCTTTTAGTGAGGCAGAGTTCATATGTGTATTTCCATTCCAGTCCTCCTTCACGCAAACCAAAATTTTTCACTTGAATGCAGCCCAGTCCATTCTGCCATTTTGGAATTATGTCATAATACAAATCATAGATATATGAACTCTCCAAGAAACAATTCAGAGATTCAAACAAGTATTTTAAAATGTTCCCTACTCCTTAATAGCCAATAGCCACATACTCTTCAAAGATACATAACTTAACAACCAGTGTGGTTTAGAGTGTCACATGAGGACCAAAGAGGTCTGAGTTCAGATTCCCCAGTCAGCTGTCAATCTCTGACCTATCTCAGAGGGATGTTGTCTCTGACCTATCTTAGAGGGATGTTGTGATAAAATAGGAAATAGGGTGGTGGTGGATAGATCTCTTGAAATTGCAACTGATCTCCAGACTACAAGGATCAGTTACCCAGGAGAAAATGGCTACCTATGTCATTATACCCTGAGGTCCCTCCCCCAATCCTGCCCTCCGCAGGCTCAACCCCCAAATCTTCACGAACTTCCCAAGCTGGAGTTGGCAACCCTGTATGCACCAGAGTTTTAGAAGAAGCCATTGTGTGTTTGCGTGTTAGGTGGCAACTGAGATTTCCACCTACCCCCTCAAGAATGAGTCCTCAAACCTGAGGACCTGTGCCTGAGATCTGGCAACGGTGTCTGTGATGGGAGCAAATGCAAGCCCTAAACCCTTTGTTTCTAGGGTTGCCAGCTCTGGGTGGGGAAATACCTGGAGATTTTGGGGGTGGGGCCTGAGGAGGGTGGGATTTGGAGAGTGGAGGGACTTAAATGCCATAGAGACCAATGGCCAAAGTAGCCATTTTCTCCAGGGGAACTGATCTCTGTCACCTGGATATCAGTTGTAATAGCAGGAGATCTCCAGCTACCACCTGGAGTTGGCAACCCTACTTTTTTCCAAGGTTGGTGTGTCTCTGCCACTTCCTCTTCACCATCTACATTGTAGTAATGCTTTATCAGCTTTTCAAAATGAATAAAAACAATGCAGGGGCTCAACCCGATTGGAAATCCATGCTTGTACCCAGAATTTATCATCTTAATCCCACATGTGTGGGAGTTGATGGTGGTAAGAAAGGGGTGCTTCGCACATGACATCACAATTTCTCATTGAGTGGTGACTCTGTGAACTGCTCTTGTTGTGTGTCTTCCAGCACATCAGCTAGGACTTGGGAGACCTGCGTTCAAATCACCACTCAGTTATGAAGTTGAGAGCCAAACTAGATGTTAGGAGTGACACAATTCGGGGCACAGGTGCCTGACCTGATTCACTGCCACAGGTAATGACTCGTAGAAAGTCAGTTCCCTCACCTGAAAAGCACTCCATTAGTCCATTGGGCTATAAAGGGCTGCGAGGGAAGAGGAGAGGCTTCCCTCCCATGCTGTTTTCACCAGTGGAAATGGCCACCAGGGGAGGTTGTCTGCCCCTTTCTCTGGCTTCATATGTGTAAATCTACTTTATACATGTCATTGCGTGTGACAGTGAGTTGTTGTCCTGACTTTAGGTCTATAATGGAGGCTCTACGCCCAGGGATGTTTATGACGTCAATAGACCTTGCAGAGGCATATCTACATATACCAATACACAAGCACAGAAGGTTTCTTCGGTTTGCATATCACACCGATCACTTTCACTTCCAAGCCCTTCCGTTCGGGCTGTCATTAGCACCCCGAGTTTTCACCAAAATTCTAGTGACATTGGTGGCCAGACTGAGGAGGGATGGAATATAGATCCAACCCCACCTAGATGGCCATTAGGGCTGTCAGCTCCAGGTTGGGAAATACCTGGAGATTTTTGGGGTAGAGCCTGAGGAGGGCGGGGTTTGGGGAAGGGAGGGACGTCAATGCCATAGAGTCCAATTGCCAAACTGGACGGGAGGTTTCTTCGGTTTATGGACTCTCTAGGCTCCTGGACTGGAGGTTTCCACCTCGGTGGCTTTATTTTGGACTATAGTTTTCTCCCGGGCGGGAGTTGCCTCATTGGGTGTTTTGGCTTCTTTTTATAGTGATTGGGATTCCGTGACTGTATATTGGCTTATGTTTGTGTAATTGTATATTTTTATATGGGCATGAGGTTAATGCCTGTATACCTTTATACTAAATTGCTTTATTCAACATTGTTGTTTTCTTTGAGCCCTCGTGCCGCCAGTACCTGGAGGTTGGCAACCCTGCCGGCAATGTCTAGTACAGCATTCAATGGCAATCCTATGCAGGGCTACTTCAATCACAGCCCCTCACTGTTGGTCACCTTAGGGTGCTCGATCACTCATGTCTTCGCCCCCCTCACTGAGGGTGCTGCCCTGAGCTCTTGCAGAGGGGCAACATAAGCAGGAATCAATCGAAACATGTGAACATTTGGCACAGGGCAATCCTCTGCACGTTTCCCAAAAGGCAACTCCCCTTCCTTGCAAATTTTAAGTTTCCCCCAGGGATTTGTAGCAAAGTTTTAATTATCTTGGATTTTGTTAGACCAACCTGTGGTTTGCTTTAAAGCTTTGCTTCAGCTACCAATTTCCCTTCCCAGTGCCTGTGATTTTTTTAATGGCTATGCTAGAATTATTTCAAGTGCTTTGCACTCAACGGTGTCATTGAAAGACCCCTGTGATTTTTAGCCCCAAGTATACACTTCCAAACTCTCTCAGGATGTGTTTGCACTTTGCCAGGATTTTTTTTTTTTAAAAAAAGAAGCAACATACCAATGTGGGACATGTACCTCAGGAGATTCTGCAGCAGGCAGTGATGGGGGGTTGGCTCACGTTGAGTGACTAAGATAAATTACAATCTTGATGTTATTGCTGGGCCCTCAAACAGGAAACTCCAAAGTCGGTGAACCCAAGGAAAGAACAACACAAGCAAGATGTGCTTTCTAATTGACTCTGGATGCAACTCCTCCTCTCCCCCCTTCCCTAGACAATCCTCCCTCCTCCCACATTTCAACACATACTTAACCCAACATGGACTCAGGCACTCAAAGTCTAGAGAAAGATTTTGTTACAATGGTTAAGCCTGCAGCTGCATAGGAGAGAAACCTGATAGGTATCTATCTAGAAGAGCAGCCATGTTACAGTGCTATCTTAAGTGCCACTGAATAGAATTGAGTAGGATTCTGAGTAGACTTGCTTAGGATTGCTCCTTAATGGGTCAAAGCAGAGTTTACACCTTTCTAAGCCTATTGACTTGAAGAAAAAGAGTTGCTTTTTATATTTATTTATTTTTCGAATTTATAACCCACCCTCCCCAGCTAAGGCTGACTTTCTCTATCTTTTAAGGAGAATCAAATTGGCTTACAATCTCCTTCCCTTCCTCTCCCCACAACAGGCACCTGGTGAGGTAGGTGGGGCTGAGAGAGTTCTGACTGGCCCAAGGTCACCCAACTAGCTTCATGTGTAGGAGTGGGGAATCCAACCTGGTTCACCAGATTAGAGTCATCCGCTCATGAGGAGTGGGGAATCAAATCTGGTTCTCCATTCTGGAGTCCACCACTCTTAACCACTACACCACGCTTGCTCAATGGACTGAGAAGGGCATAACTCGTTTTAGGATTGCTCTGCAAAACAAAACAGAAGTCTAGTGGCACCTTTAAGACTAACAAACATTGTTCCAGTGTAAGCTTCTGTGGCCCTGACCTAGATGGCACAGGCTAGCCTGATCTCACCAGATCTCAGAAGCAGGGTCAGCCCTGGTCAATATTTGGATGGGAGACCACCAAGGAAGTTCAGGGTTGCTGTGCAGAGGGCAATGGCAAACCACCTCTGAACATGAAAACCCTACAGGGTCACCATAAATCAGCTGCAATGCTCCCCCCCCCCAAGAGCTTCTGTGAGTCAAACCTCACTTCCTCAAATGCATGGTGTTTGTGACTATCTTACAGAAGCCCTCTGCAGTTGTTATGCTGGTGATGTGTTCTCATGGAGTAAGAGTAGGGTTGCCAACCTCCGGATGGTGGCTGGACTCGGAGCTCTCCTGCTATTACAACTGATCTCCAGGCGACAGAGATCAGTTCACCTGGAGAAAATGGCTGCTTTGGCCATTGGACTCTATGGCATTGAAATACCTCCCCTCTGCAAACCCCACCCTCCTCAGGCCTCACCCCCAAAATCTGATAATTTTCAACCCAGAACTGGCAACTCTAAGTAAGGGGCTCACTAGATGCATGTTTCGGGAGCGCAATTAATGTGACGTGTGAATTGAGTGATGTATGGATTTTCCTTTTTTTTAAATTTTTAAACATTTATTAGCCTCCTTTCTTCCTTGTGGAGCTCAAGGTGGCTTACAACATAGATAGAATACATAAAATGAAACACACACACCTTTTTTAAAAATTAAACCACAATTCAGGACTGCTAGTGAACTTAACCAAATGTCATCCTAAATAAAACTGCCTTCAACTGCCTCTTAAAGATCAAAAGGCACAACTCCCTGTGGAGGTTGTTCCATAACTGTGGGGCTGCCCCTGAAAAGGCCCTCTCTTGTGTACCTCCCAGATGACCTTCTTTAATTGGTGGGACAGCCAGGAGGGTCTCTCCCTGTGATCTTAATTCCTGTGCAGAAACATATGGGAGAAGATGGGCCTTCAGATACTTTGGTCCCAAGCCATGTAGGGCTTAAAGGGCTTTAAAGGGCAAAACCAACACCTTGAATTGAGCTCAGGAGCAGTGCTGGATTTACGTATAAGCTAAACAAGCTATAGCTTAGGGCCCCACTCTCTTGGGCCCCCCAAATTTTTTTAAAGAAAATAATAATTATTGCCGAAGGCTTTCACTGTCAGAGTTCATTGGTTCTTGTAGGTTATCCGGGCTATGTGACCGTGGTCTTGGTATTTTCTTTCCTGATGTTTCGCCAGCAGCTGTGGCCGGCATCTTCAGAGGAGTAACACTGAAGGACAGTGTCTCTCAGTGTCAAATGTGTAGGAAGAGTAATATATAGTCAGAAAGGGGTTGGGTTTGAGCTGAATCATTGTCCTGCAAAAAGTATCAAAGGTAATGTGCTAATCGTTGTCCTGTAAGTATCTTGTTCCAAATTCGCTTCTATTAATAGCTGATAAATTCTTCCTATCAATCCTTTGTTTCCCTTATTTAATATAGTTTCAAATTTGGATTTGAAGCCACGGGGCTCCTTAGATGTCACTTAGAGCCGCTCAAATCAATGCTTTCTGGATGAGTAATGTGAGTGATCCCGGCCTATCAGGGATCACAGAGTAAAGGGGTTATTGCCACAGCTAGTCATATTATGATGAGAGCCAGAATGGTTTAGTAGTCAGTAGCAGCAGAATCTCATCTGGAGAGCCAGGTTTGATTCCCCGTTCCTCCACATGAGCAGCAGACTCTGAGTTGGAGAAGTGGGTTTGATTTGCTGCTCCTCCACATAAGAGGTGGACTCTAATCTGGTGAACCGGGTTTGGCTCCCCATTCCGCCATGTGAAGCCTGCTGGGTGACCTTGGGCCAGTCACAGTTCTCTCCGAACTCTCTCAGCCCCACCTACTTCACAAGGTGTGGGGAGGGGAAGGGAAGGCATTTGTAAACCGCTTTGAGACTCCTTGTGGTAGAGGAAAAGTGGGGTATAAAAACCAACTCTTCTTCTATTTCTTGACCTCACAGTCGGGTAAATGGAGCTGGAAGAGAGAGCATGTGATGGATAGGCAGATATTTTCATACTCAGTGTGGAAAAACCATCCGAAAAAGAGAGGAACATTTATTTTGGATGCTGCTGGAAATACTCCTGAAGAATGACAGGCTATTTTCTAGTCAGCCCTAGATGGGAACGATGTAGCATCAAATGATGATTGAAGATTAACAGCGGGAAACCGAAAACCCGTCCCCGCTAGAGCAGCTGAAGTGACTGAAACTTTCAAAGACAAAACATGTGTAAAGTTAATCTCCCTTCTGTCTTCAATCTTTCCCCCGCTGCATCTGAAAGAGGATCCCTTCTTTCTCCTTCGCCAGCATTCTCCAGTATTCCCAGTGGCTATCCCTGGGAGGTTGGTAATCCCTGAACTGGAGCAAATTGTAACAGATTTCCCCTTGACCAAACTCTCAAAGCCTCGTGTCCTGCAGCCAGACTCTCCCGCTGATCAGTTTTCAAAGAGGGCTGGTTTAGCTCAGCTTCGAAGGTCACTGGGATTGCATCTGCTGATGGCTTGTCTTGTCAAAACCCCATTACCTCCCCCATCTTTTGTTCACTGGGGAAGGTGCTTTTCGGTTCTTCCACAGATTCAAGATGGTGAATGGAAGGTTGCAACCACTGCCTGCTTCCTTTCATCCAGAGAGATCCTATTTCTAAGCTTCACAAATGTGTCGATTGTATCGCAAGACTTCGTATTTAAGAACATAAGAAGAGCCTTGCTGGGGAGGTGCCGTGGCTCAGTGGTAGAGCATTTGCTTGGCATGCAGAAGGTCCCAGGTTCAATCCCTGGCATCTCCAGTTAAAGGGACTAGGCAAGTAGGTGATGTGAAAGACCTCTGGAGAGCCGCTGCTGGTCTGAGTAGACAATACTGACTTTGATGGACCAAGGGTCTGATTCAGTAGAAGGCAGCTTCATGTGTTCATGTGATTAGACCAGTAGGGTTGCCAACCTCCAGGTACTAGCTGGAGATCTCCTGCTATTACAACTGATCTCCAGCCAAGAGAGATCAATTCACCGGGAGAAAATGGCTGCTTTGGCCATTGGACTCTATGGCTAGGGTTGCCAGGTCCCTCTTTGACACCGGCGGGAGGGTTTTTGGGTGGACCCTGAGGAGGGCAGGTTTTGGGGAGGGGAGGGACTTCAATGCCATAGAGTTCAATTGTCAAAGCGGCCGTTTTCTCCAGGGGAACTGATAGCTATCAGCTGGAGATCAGTTGTAATAGCAGGAGATCTCCAGCTAGTACCTGGAGGTTGTCAGGAAAAAAGGGGGGACAGCACGGAAATACAATTCTAAAGAATATGAAAACAATCAATCAGTCAACTCTATATATACTTTATGCACTCTATCAAAGCTACACTAGACCCTTGCTACAGCCAGCGTGCCATAGATAGGGTTGCCAACCTCCAGGTAGTAGCTGGAGATCTCCAGCCGATAGAGATCAGTTCACCTGGAGAAAATGGCCGCTTTGGCAATTGGACTCTATGGCATTGAAGTCCTTCCCCTCCCCAAACTCCGCCCTCCTCTAGCTCCGCCCTAAAAACTTCCCTCTAATGGCAAAGAGGGATCTGGCAACCCTAGTCTAGTTGCTCAAGACCCCCCCCTCCCTCGTTGGAAACCCCAGACACCAGATCACATGCTTTATTGTATTTCCAAATCGTTATGGGAAGGCAGAGGCTCGAGTATGTTACCTTGGGACGTAAACGGCAGGAATTGGCTTTGCAAGCCCAGCAGCTGTTACTCGCCTCCCTGGAGACTCGTGATGATTTTCAGGTAACCTGAGAGTTTTGGCAGGAACATTAGCTGCGGTCAAAGATCACTGGCACATGGGCATTCCTTTGTGAATGATAGCAGCCACCAGAGAATCCCCTTTGGATATTTTCAGAAGACTGTTGCCTAATTTGTAATATTTTTCAGGTAGAGAAGAGAGTAGCGGAGAGGGAGGATAAGGGGGAGAGTAAAGCAGTGGAGAAGGGACTGTACGTGGCACTGTGCAAGCGAAGCGCTGAAGAAGAAGAAGAAGAAGAAGAAGAAGAAGCAGAGTTGGTTTTTATATTCTGACTTTCTCTACCACTTAAGGAAGAATCAAACTGGCTTACAATCACCCAGCTGGCTTCATGTGTAGGAGTAGGGAAACCAACCCAGTTCACCAGATTAGCCTCCGCCGCTCATGTGGAGGAGTGGGGAATCAAACCTGGTTCTCCAGATTAGAGTCCACCACTCCAAACCACCGCTCTTAACCACTACATGAAGCTGGCTCTCTTAATGTTCTAATGTTTCAATGCTGATCAGTTGAGACAGAGGTCCCCAACCTTTTTGAGCCTAACTCCAAGGAACAACTGAGACAGACCGAGGGCAAACATCAGTGAAAGTACCCATGCGTGAACGACTCGTGTATCTAACGAAAGGGGCTTTGACTCTCAAAAGCTTATAGCCCAAAAATCTTGTGGGTCTCTAAGGTGCTACTGGACTGAAATTTAGCTGTTCTACTGCAGACGAACACAGCTACCCACCGAAAATTTTCTAAAGGTAACCGTTCCCCTCCCCAACCTGATTTTTAATCCAACGGTACCATTTTACACTGTTGTAATGTTCTGCTTATGTGTTTTGGCATATGACCAGAACCTGGGGCTGCGTGCACTCATATGGTTTTGATCAAAACCCTGAGCTCAGACAATACGTCTTCTCGAACATGTCTTCCTGTAAGATTGGAGCAGGATAGCAAGCGACTAATATTTTATCGGTAGCAGATTAAGTATCTGGAGCACAGGCTGCCGAGGATGTCGGCTAGCTGGAAAAGCCGTCACAGACACTAGCCTGCCACTTTTCAGACAAACAAAACAAAAAAGGGGTTTATTCCGAGGGATCGGATTTTTTATTCATTTTCATCTTTTGGCCGGGTTATTTTGGAAGAACTGTCTGGCAATGGAAGTTAAAATTCTTTTGTGCCCTTTCGCGTTTTCATTTGTCTTCCCGGGTAGCGCTGATTTTAGCGCACTGGAATGGTTTGGCAAGGCTTTATCTAGCTGCTTTTTTTTTTTTTTTTTGCAAGTTTGTTAGCTCGCTAACGGAGATACAGAATGACAGCGGGATCCAGGCTGGCAACCGTGCAAATGTGAAAAGGAAGGTAAATCAGCTGCCAGAGAGATGGACTTAAGTTTTCTCCAGATAATTAAATTAAAGAAGACGATATGTTCCTCTTGGCTCTGTGATTGCCCGAGTTTCAGTCCAGCCCCAGTAGCACAGTCTTTGGAGCCAGTGTGATGTATTGGCTTGAGTATGGGGGCTTGGAAGGGGGAGATCTCAGTTCAAATCCCAGCTCAACCATGAAACTCATTGGCTGACCTTGGGCAAGTGTGGCTTCTTGGGAGTTCAATTCCATCTTGGCCTTAATTGCAATCTGCTTGCTAAAGTTCGGCTTCCCATCCATTTTGCTTTACTAGGAAAGAAATGAGATACGACATGGGAGACTAGTTATTTGATCCTCGCATTATTTTGTAGGTCGAAACATCTGTGGTGACCCCTACTGGCACTCCCACCACAAAAACTGTTATTTTTGTCCCATGGGTAGGCTTGCCAACCTCCAGGTACTAGCTGGAGATCTCCTGCTATTACAACTGATCTCTAGCCGATAGAGACCAGTTCACCCGGAGAAAATGGCTGCTTTTCCAATTGGACTCTATGGCATTGAAGTCCCTCCCCTTCCCAAACCTGCCCCCCTCAGGTGACATCCCCAAAACCTCCTGCCAATGGCGAAGAGGGACCTGGCAACCCTATCCATGGGGGGAAATAGAAGGATCTATACAGTTTGAGAGGGGAGCCATGTTGGTCTGCCATTGAATAGCTAAATTTGAGTCCAGTAGCCCCTTAGAGACCAGCAAGGTCTTCGGGGTATGAGGTTTCGAGTCTCAAAAGCTGCCCTGAAAATCTTGTTGGTCTTCATGTTGCTCCTGGACTCGAATCTAGGGATCAGTATATTATCTGCATTCCCTCCCTCACATGGGGCAAACAGAAAGTTGGGGGGAGCAATTTGTATTGGGAAAACAGTGTGTGTGTGGGGGTGGTTTGTCACCTTCAGTGCCATATCTCTCTACTTGCCATCTCTCTACTACACCAGTGTGGTGTAGTGGCTAAGAGCGGTGGTTTGGATCGGTGGGCTCTAATCTGGAGAACTGGGTTTGATTCCCCACTCCTCCATGTGAGCGGTGGATTCTAATCTGGTGACCCAGGTTGGTTTCCCCACTCCTACACGTGAAGCCAACTTGGTGACCTTGGGCAAGTCACAGCTCTCTCAGCCCCACCTCCCTCACAGGGTGTCTGTTGTAGGGAGGGGAGGGGAAGGTGATTGTAAGCTGGTTTGATTCTCCCTTAAGTGGTAGAGAAAGTCGGCATATAAAAACCAACTCTTCTTCTTCTTTCAGTAGCAAAAAAGAAAAGAAAAAGTGCTAAGATCCAGTCACATTTGACCCTCCAGGACTGAACGTTGGGGATTTGGACTGGGGAAATCTAGGTTTGAATCCCCGCTCAGCTTGAAACTTACATTGTCTGCTTAGGTTGATCTTTGAGCCAAACTTACCTTACAAGTTTGTTAAAACAGGGGCAAAACACTGTGAATGGTTCCCTGCGCAAGGTACAGAGGAGGGATAAAGCAATGGCCGATGTCTCTGTTTCATAGATTCCCTGGGAGGCGCTCCCTTGAGGGAAGCCCGTACAGTTCCTTCAGTTTAACTGAATTAACTTGCATTAATTGACAGCGAGTATAGTCATGCGCTTGGCTCCCGCAATAATATAAATATAAACTGAAGCTTAAAATAGTAGGCTGCCCCAAGCAGGTGGAAATACTGTTTCCAAGTTAAACGGTATTACTACTTTGGCATCCTTTCCTCGGGACTATCTCATAATCCAGGGTTCTTTTCTTTTTTCTTTCCTTTCTTAAAAAGGGAAATATTTATGAAACATATAACGCATACGGCTTTCTTTCCAACCAGCTTTTTGGCTCACCTGCCAAATGCAGCGGGTGTCAGCCAAGGGAAGCCGGATGTGCAGTTTCAAGGAATCTTGCAGAAATACCGTCTTTATACACTTCTGTGGAATATGTTTCTCCTAGTTGAGCATTGGATGGAATACCTGGAATGGGCACAAGGTCTTTTAAAATATTTTTTAAACGCAAACACCAATTTTTTGGAGGGGGGGGAGGTTATTCCAAGTTTTGCCTCTAGGTAAGGCACCGGACGCTTTTCTCAGCCTTTCTCAGTTAAGGCCGAGGGGGGGAAAAACATTGCAGGGATACAAATATTTGCCTCCCTCTTTCAGAACCCTGGAATTCAGAGGCACCCCTGTGAAGATAAGCAGCAAGACAGAAGAAAAGGAAGCACTTTTAAAAACCATACGCACAGGATTTGCGGAACTCACCGCCGCAGGAGGCAGCGATAGCGGCTCGCCGAGATGGCTTTAAAAAGCGATTAGACAACTTCATGGCACAGAACCTCCATATTTAGTGGCAGTATACCTCTGATTAGCCCTAATTCGGGGACTTCTGCAGTATCTGCTGCATGAGACTCTTTAACGGGCAATGCTGTCAACTGACCTGGGGAAATTTTGTATGCAGTATAGCTGCTGTGTCCCTGAACTGGGGCAAGGGTCTGTCCCAGGGAGATAGTAGCCCCTTCCTCCTGTTCCCCCAGCACCACTATTAGGTATTCAGAGATCTTCTGCCTGTGAAGGTTCAATTTAGCTGATTGTCAGACAATAGATAAACTCCCAGAGGTCCTCAGTTCGCAAGAGCGGTTTGGTGATGCAGATCAACATCCCCGTGCCCTTTGCCACGCTCAGCAAAACCTGTCCTGAAACAGCTGGATAGATCTGCTGACATTAGGGTTGCCAACTGCCAGGCAGTAGCAGGAGATCTTCTGCTAATTCAACTGATCTCCAGCCGATAGAGATCAGATCACCTGGAGAACAATGGCCGCTTTGGCAATTGAACTCTATGGCATTGAAGTCCCTCCCATCCCCAAACCCTACCCTCTTCAGGCTCCGCCCCCAAAATCTCCCGCTGGTTTAGAAGAGGGACCTGGCAACCCTAGTTGACAAGTTTGGGGATGCACTACCACATCCTGGTCTGTTGTAGGGTTGCCAGGTCCCTATTCGCCACCGGCGGGAGGTTTTTGGGGCGGAGTCTGAGGAGGGCAGGGTTTGGGGAGGGGAGGGACTTCAGTGCCATAGAGTCCAGTTGCCAAAGCAGCCAGGTGAACTGATCTCTATCGGCTGGAGATCAGTTGTAATAGCAGGTGATCTCCAGCTAGTACCTGGAGGTTGGCAACTGTAGTCTGTTGGCTTGGATTACATGACGGGTCTAAATGGAGCTGGTCTGGGACAGAGTCTCTGTACCATCAGACTGGTGCAGTGGCAAAGGAGGAAATCATGAGCAGGTCCACTCAGAAGTAAGTTCCATGTCATTCAATAGGGCTTTGTTTGGTGTGCCGTCAGGTCACAGCTGGTTTATGGCAACCCTGTAGGGTTTTCAAGGCAAGAGACTAACAGAGGTAGTTTGCCATTGCCTGGCTCCGTGTCATGACTCCGGTGTTTCTTGGACATTGCCCATCCAAATACTAACCAGGGCTGACCCTGCTTAGCTTCTGAGATCTGGCCAGATCAGGCTAGCCAGGAGCTAACCAGGCCAGGCAATAGGCCTTACTCCTAGGAAAGTGTTCATAAGAACATAAGAAAAGCCATGCTGGATTAGACCAGGGGCCATCAAGTCCAGCAGTCCATTCACACAGTGGCCAACCAGGTGCCTGTTGGAAGGCTGCAAACAAGACGGCTGCAGCAGCATCCTACCTTTGTTCCACAGCACCTAATATTATAGGAATGCTTCTATGATACTAGAGAGAATAGGTATGCATGATGACTAGTATTCATTTTTACTAGAAGCCATGGTTAGCCCTCTCCTCCATGAACATGTCCACTCCCCTCTTAAAGCCTTCCAAGTTGGCAGCCATCACTACATCCTGGAGCAGGGAGTTCTACAATTTAACTATGCATTGTTTGAAGAAATACTTCCTTTTACCTGCTTTGAATCTCTCACCCTCCAGCTACAGCGGTTGATCCCGCGTTCTAGTATTTTGAGAGAGAGAGAAAAGCTTCTCCCTGTCCACTCTCTCCACACCATGCATACTTTTATAGACCTCTATCGTGTCTCCCCTTAACTGCCCTCTTTCAAGCTAAACATCCCTAAGTGTTCTTAGGATTGAAGGTAAAAGACCCCAAAGTGCATTTTCTCATTACTTTTTTTAAAAAAAAGCTCATTCCAATATAAGGTAAACCCAGATCCTCTCAAGTTTCGGCCTGGGCTCCCAACAGGTCTTGTGTTAGAGAGAGAGAGGTGATCGACCATTAGTCCTGTCTAGGGTTGCCAGGTGCCCAGTGGTGGCAGGTAAAATCCCGCCAATCCACCGGCCTGCCCGCTGAGGGCCAGCGGGCACAGCAGGCCTGCATGCGGACGCTCTGGCAACCTTGGCTGTGCTGGGATTGCTAGAGTGTCCGTGTCGCTTCCGGGTAGACCCGAAAGCGACGCAGGCACGTCGCGCTCAGTGCGCGCGTGCCACGCCAGGTGCGCGGGCACACCACGCACGTTCGCCACAGCCCCGCAAAGCTCCCGCTGTTGGAGCTGCGGGGCCTGGGAAGCCTACTGATATCCCTTCAAGGGTTGTCTCCCTTTCCAGCTCCTTTGCCTCATTTTCCCTTTATTATTTTGATAGATTAATGAAAGGATTTGATCGAACGTGCCTGTACCACCCTTTGATCAACCCTCTTTGCATGGATCAGTATTTGAATTGCGATGGTGATTTTTGTGTGTGGTTAATTTGCGCTGCGTGTTTGTTGTGTATCCAATTCATTGTATCGTGTTGAAAAGTGCTGTGGGTCAGACTGACTTTTCAGTGAAAGGATCTCTTTCGCTCTCTTTTTTTTTTTTTTAAAGGAAATTCCCTACGGCAGCCAAAAACGTTATATTTAGCTGTGCTGAGACATGCATTTAAAAGGCCTCCAAGAATGCTAAAAATGGGGCTCCAAGCTGACCTTTCACAGGATGTGTGTGGCTGTCTTTAAAAACCTCCAATACCCAGAAACGTTTTACGACATGATGAGAAAAGATGTGGATGAGCCCTTCTAAAGCCTCATTCTGATTTGGTACAATGGTCATTGCCTCCTTCTGGTGCTCGAACAACTTTTCGCCTTTTTTTTTTTTTTTTAAATAGCTTTTAGGAATGTTTCTCCATCTTGGATCCTGTTCCCAGGACCAAAACAAGACATGGCCAGACTGGAAGAGCCTTGGACTGCTCAATCGCCCTCTCTTGATTCAAAGATTGGTGGTGTTACTTCCCCAAGCTACGCCTACGTGGCACTTAGAGCCGGTTAGCAGCTTCGCACTTGGCAATTTGGAACTGCCCATGTCCTTCTCATGCCTCCTATTAGAGGTGCACTGGAGGTTGCTGCTGGATAAGAGACGATGCCCAGACAGTAGCTGGATTTGTTGCTAGAAGTATGAAGGGACTGATGGCCCAGCAAGGCTTTCTTTCTTTCTTTCTTTCTTTCTTTCTTTCTTTCTTTCTTTCTTTCTTTCTTTCTTTCTTTCTTTCTTTCTTTCTTTCTTTCTTTCTTTCTTTCTTTCTTCCTTCCTTCCTTCCTTCCTTCCTTCCTTCCTTCCTTCCTTCCTTCCTTCCTTCCTTCCTTCCTTCCGGGCTTTGGGGGCAGGTACCTGTAAATCGGCATCACTCTAATGCTGCAAACACAGAAGTGACATCAGTGTGTTGGAGTGAGACTCAGGGTTCTCTCTGAACCTCTATGGTTTTACCATAGAGCCCTGATTCAACAACATCGCTTCCAGGCTCATGCCGGAAGGGACGTTGCAGCATCGGAACGTCTCCAATCTCCCTCATTGCCCTACAGAGCGGCAGCGGAGGACGGGGGCTGCTGGGAGGGAGGTCTCCCACCAGAGTGAGAGACCTAGCATCCCTAGGAGCCCAGCAATGCTGATCCCTTAGTGTTGGCCCCAACCAAACTGATTCCAGTACCTGGAGTGGCTTGCAAGACGGTCACTGAGCATGTTCAGAGTGCCCGCCTCATGCTTTTCTCTCCCATCTCTTAGCCACTATTTTGCACTAGATCTCTACACTAGAATTTTTGTAAAAGTATGAAAGCCACACAATTTTCCTTCTCATACGTAACAGTACTTTCTCCAGATGGGTAACAAGTAATTTCCCCCAATACATTCCTTTATTGTTCTCTGCGGTTTGCTGTGCCCGGCATTCCACTTCTCCTCAGCTCGAATTAAGATAGGAGAATGTCTAAGATTTGTATTATTTGCTGGCTGGGGTTTTTGTATTTTTTTAGGATTTAGCTGCATATGGTAATTATTTGGTCCATCCCCGTTTTTGTCAGAAGGAACGTGGGTGTGTAAGTATTTTAGACAAATTCAATTAATTCTGGAACTGGCGCATGCATTGTGTGTGCATTGACAAAATGCACAAGACATGTGCGCATTGACAAAATGGTGCAAACAATGTTTTTCATACATAAGAATGCATCCGGGTTTTTTTCCTGTGTGGTGTCATACTGATGTTCATGTGCGCTCCTGCATATCGGCAAAACACCAGACAAACAGAATCCTAATAAACCATATATGCAGTCACATCAAGATTGTATTTTTGGCAGTGTTTTCTTAATGCGCATGGGTGCATCGATAACATAGTAGGAGGAGATGTAAACTAATTGAGGAAATTGAATGCTTTGATAAACTGCTGGGTGCAAAATCTAGAAGTAAAAGGTGGCGTCGCAAAGAATTCCAATGCAGGGCTTCACTTTGGAAACCAGACTATATAATCCCAAAGTGTGGTGTAGTAGTTAAGAGCGGTGGTTTGGAGCGGTGGAGTCGGATCTGGAGAACCGGGTTTGATTCCCCTCTCCTCCACATGAGCGACGGAGGCTACTCTGGTGAACTGGATTTGTTTCCCCACTCCTACATATGAAGCTGGGTGACCCTGGGCAAGTTACAGCTCTGTTAGAGCTCTCTCAGCCTCACCTACCTCACAGGATTTCTGTTGTGAGGAGGGGAAGGGAAAGTGATTGTAAGCCGGTTTGAGTCTCCCTTAAGTGGTAGAGAAAGTCGGCATATAAAAACCAACTCTTCTTCTTCTATTCTGGTGAACTGGATTTGTTTCCCCACTCCTCCACAGGAACAGCGGAGGCTAATCTGGTGAACTGGATTTGTTTCCCCACTCTTACACACAAAGCCAGCTGGGTGACCTTGGGCGAGTCACACTCTCACAGCCCCACCTACCTCACAGGGTGTCTGTTGTGGGGAGGAGAAGGAAAGGTGATTGTAAGCCGGTTTGAGAGAAAGTGGCAGAGAAAGTCGGCATATAAAAACCAACTCTTCTTCCTCTTCTTCCTCCTCCTCCTCCTCCTCTTCTTCTCTTCCTCCTCCTCCTTCTTCCTCCTCCTCCTCCTTCTTCTTCTTCTTCCTCCTCCTCCTCCAAAATTTAGGGGGAAAATTTGTTGAGAATTTTGGAAGCGGCCCTGGTAACAGCCGCAATGTGAAATCAATTGGAAAAGCAGGCAGAAGGGAGGGGGGAATCCAAGCTCAGATACGAGGCCATATTTTAGGTCTCCTGCAATGGCTAATGAAGACGCAGAGGGAATTTCTAGGGGGAGGTGGAAGGTTTCCGAGGAAGAGACTTCATATCTCGGTTACCATCTGGAGATTTACTGTAAGTGAAAACTCTGGGAGCCCTGGCACATCTGTTAAGCAGATGAGCTACCCGAAAACACAGAGGGGTTTTGTGAAAGAAAGAAAAAAGAACGGCACATGTGGGGATTGAGAGGCTCAGGTTTGGATGTCTGTCTTTTGCCACCCCTGCAAAAAAAAGAAAAGAAAAAAGAAAGAAAGTGTGGACTCAGCAGAAACCGAATACCGGCTGCAATGCGCCCGCAGCCAATTTACTCCAGAGTAGCCCCAATGGAGTGGATGGCGCTCGCTGAGTTATAGAAACTGAGGTTCCAGGACTAGGGCCACTGGAGAGCGATTTGTGGCCGTGCAGAAGACATGGATCCGTCTCTCACGATCATGCTCTGTAACCAGTGACGGACTGGGTCTAAAAATATTGGTTGCTAGGAGACAAAGGGGGCCCACCCACAACTATGAGGCTATCACTTAATTTTTATAAGAAATAAATAAAATTTTCAAAAAATACAACAGTGGGAAAACGGTACAATTAAAATTCCCAGCTAAGCTTCATTGCGCAGTCGCAATAGTAAAAATCCACGCCTATATAAAGTAGGCGTCGACCTCACATAACCCGATTCAGAATTATTTTTTTCAGTTATTTATTATATTCTTAAATATAAAGTATCGTCGATACTAGTATTATGTTTTTATGCCAATAAAGGAATGATGATGATGAAGAAGAAGTATCCTCGAAAAGTGATTTTATTAATTTTAAAAAAATTAAACTAGTAATACAACGTACATTTTAGTTGCATACGATAATATTGGAACGTCTATTATATTTTCAGGCTACTAAAAGGTTATTAACATTTTAAACATATTGTCTAATGTTTAAGGGGGCCCATTTCATCGGGGCCCACTTGCCATCAGGCAAGCTGACCCCCAGGTCAGTCCACCACTGTCTGTAACCACGGTGACTCCTGAAAGCAGAGACCCCGAGAACTTGTTGGACTCTACGGTGCTATTGGACTCGAATCTATCTGTGCAAAATTAGACACGCAAGGGCCGTATTGAGCAAAGTAACCCCAAGCATCGCCGTTGCGATTGGACCGGCAGACTGAAGCTGAACGGAGTTGTAAATCTTGCAGCTGCTGGAGGAATTCCCTTTGAGAATTCTGTTAAAGGCTTGGGGAATTCCTTTGGTGTCATCGGATCCACAGATCCCTAGCAGTTAGGAAGGGTTGTGGCTTGGTGCTAGGATTGCATTGCAGACAAATGATCTCCGGTTAAGAACCTTTCTGTTCTTACTAAGGGGGATGGTTTGTCAATGCCGCCATCTAGTGTGGTACTATATGCACACCATTGGTTTGGAGAATAGCGGTGAGCAAACCTTTATCGTTAGAGAGAGAAACGATGGGGAAATTCACAGCAAATGCTCTATAATGAGCCAGTAAAAGTGCTAGCAGGGAGGCATCATTGTGAAAGAGGAACCCATAAAGGCCCTCTTCCAAAAGCAACCTTACAGAATCTTCATGCAAGCCAGGTAGCCGGTGCTGAATCATTTCAACTGCATCAATGCTTGTAACCGGACTATGCATTTAAAGGTAGGGTTGCCAGGTTGGCGTTTTTTGATTCCTGGCAGCTGTTAACATCTGTCTTTCCCTTTAATGTAAAGCATCTTTAAGAAGCCCTTTAATCCCGAATAAAAAGCTTTACCTGCCATTCTCTTCACATACTGGTTATTCTAGAATCCCAGGTACCCCGCTAATAAACCTTAACTTAAAGATATTACTTTCTTTTTTTAGAGAACCAGCATGATGTGTGGTTAAGAAGAGCAGCGGACTCTGATCTGGAGAACCGGGTTTGATCCCCCAATCCTCCACACGAGCGGTGGACTCTAATCTGGTGAACTTCTACACGTAAAGCCTGACCTTGGGCTAGTCACTGTTCTCTCAGCCTCACCTACCTCACAAGGTGTCTGTTGTGAGGAGAGGAAGGGAAGGAGATTTGTAAGCCACTTTGAGACTCCTTAAAGATGGAGAAAATTGGGGTAAAAAACCAACTCCTCCTCCTCCTCCTCATTCTTCTGAGCAACATTTGGCTTTAGAGTCACAGGTTACAGACCCCCAGGTTAGAAGCTGGATTTCCTACAATTATCTGGATTAGGCCAAAGAGGAACTTCTTCTAATCCAGCATCCCCCCTATAGTAGATACTCAGATTCTTCTTGAAAGATCACAAGGAGGCCCTGAAGGTGACAAACCAGATCAGAGTCCACCGCTCTCCAGATCAGAGTCCACCGCTCCAAACCACCGCTCTTAACCACTGGCGTGGTGAGGAATAGCTAAAATGACCTAATGAAGATATACCATAGCATGGACCAGGTGGTGTGTACTGTTGAGAGCACAAAAACAAGAGAGATGGGGTTTTAAAATCTTAAAGATAGGAGTGAGTGTGTGTATTTTCTTGTGTGTGAGAGGAAGAGGGAGAAAGAGAGAGAGATTTCCATGCTATTTCTCCCTTTCGCTCTTACCGGTGATTCCTTGCTTGGCCCCAGTTTGAAAATTGTCTCATTCTCTGGTGCAATTACGCTTTTGGAATTTGCTTTTATGCAGTTAGACACTTGAATGTTCTGAACTTGACAATGTATTCTGACTCAGCCCTTGTTTCATAATGTGGTTTGTTGTATCTGTTCATTTATTTTGTAATATCTGCATCCTGACATATGGCTTTGTGGGTCTTCAGGGCTGCTTTAAAGTAAAGAACAAAAATAAGATAAAATAATAACATTTATGCATATGGCTGTTGTTTTCTGTAAAAGAGAGACAATGTCTGGCTTGTGAGGTTATTACACCCATACATCATGTATTGTTTAAGAATATTACAAGCTAGGGAGACATGAGGAATCATGGGGAAAAGAGAAGACTATTTAGAAATTACGCTCAAACATAGAGACAGATCTTCCCCATTTGGATTGTATAAGCTCCTTGGGGCTTTAGCAGACCAATTTCCTTATTACCCTTCTTTTTTAAAAAAAAACAAACTCTCAGCCGCTTCCAACATGCAGTGTCTCCTGGATAGGGTTGCCAACTTCCCTGTGGTTCCTACCACCAGGTACTAGCTGGGGATCTCCTGCTATTACGACTGATCTCCAGCCGATAGAGATCAGTTCGCCTGGAGAAAATGGCCGCTTGGGCAATTGGACTCTATGGCATTGAAGTCCCTCCCCTCCCCAAACCCTGCCCTCTTCAGGCTCCGTCCAAAAAACCTCCTGCCAGTGTTGAAGAGGGACCACCTGGCAACCCCAGTGGTGCCTGGAAATCTCCTGCTGTTAGAATGGATCTCCAGGCGACCAAGGTCAGTTCCCCTGGAGAAAATGGTTGCTTTGGAGGGTCAACTCTAAGTCATTATACTCTGTATACCACCACCACGTGGTTTGCCTGCTTATACATATTATTTGACAACTCCTCGTCTTTCTAGAGCCTTCTGTTTAGCTAGATTGAATGCTAACCCCTCTATGGTTATGCAGGGCAGAATTTTGAATATACCATATCCAGACAGGACCTGTCCTTGCTCTTCTGGCTCTATCGAGTCACTAGCTCATGCCCTTTTGGAGTGCCACTTTTACAAGGAACTTCGATCACATTATGGGGGTTACCGCACTTAGTATTCCCAGCGATGTATTAAGAGTTTGAAAATGTTATAAAAAACATCGCTTTAAAAGGGTTTTTGGATACCACGGCTAATAAATGGTTGGAAGACGTCTACACAGCTAAAAGGGCCAAACAAAGTGCGAACAGTATTTTTTATAACATTTTCAAACTCTTAATACATCGGTGGGAATACATAGAAAGTGCGAACAGTATTTTTTATAACATTTTCAAACTCTTAATGCATCGCAGGGAATACAAGTGCGGTAACCCCCTCTATCTCCCCCCTTTTAACATACAAATCTAATGCCTCTGTGTCTGACATAATGCCTTTTCTACTAAGCGATAGGGATCCCAAGGCTACATTGTCAGTGGCAAGATTTGTTTCGATCCTTATATCCCTCAGACACTAGATATATGCTGCTCAAGATCAATGGATCAAGGAGCTTCTAAGGGATAAAAGGAAAGGAAAGGATTATACTCTGTAGAGGTCCCTCTAGTCCCCAAACTGTGCCCTCCCCAGGCTCCACCCTCAAAATCTCCAGGTATTTCCCAACCCAGAGCTGGAAACCCTGCTCTTGGAGCATTCTTAGTCCTCGTCAAACTGATTCTTGTTCCTTCTGGTTAATTTACAAAGTCATTAATCTTTGTGTACCTCGGATAGGGTTGCCAATTCCGGGCTGAGAAATACCTGGAGATTTTGGTGGAGCCTGAGGAGGGCGGGGTTTGGGGAGGGGAGGGACTTCAATGCCATAGAGTCCAATTGCCAAAGAGGCCGTTTTTCTCCAGGGGAACTGATCTCTATCGGCTGAAGATCAGTTGTGATAGCAGGAGATCTCCAGCTACCACCTGGAGGTTGGGAAGCCTTACCTCGGGAGTCCTCTGGAGTTGTAGTCTATGCATGACCTGATCATTTGTACGATTTTGCCTTTTCAAAAGTGGCTTTCAATGCAATCCTAAAGAGGGTTACACCCTTCTAAGGCCATTGACTTATATGGATTTAGAGTGGTGCAATTCTGCTTAGGAATTCTGTTTTGCTTTTAAAGAGGAGACCCCTGGCTGTTCTGTGCGTGCTGTGCTGGATCCATTTGGTGCCTTGGTTTTTAGGGGGAAGCACCATAAGAGTTACACAGTGCCTTCCTAAGCAACATTGTGTGTGTGTGTGTGTGTGTGTGTAAAATGCCTTCAAGTCGCAGCCGACTTATGGCGACCCCTTTTGGGGTTTTCATGGCAAGAGACGAACAGAGGTGGTTTGCCAGTGCCTTCCTCTGCACAGCAACCCTGGTCTTCCTTGGTGGTCTCCCATCCAAATACTTACCAGGGCTGACCCTGCTAGCCTGGGCCATTACACCTTTGTAAGCCTGTGGATGTGAATGGGCTTGGAAGGGTGTAACTCTCCTTTAAGACTGCACTGTTAGCCAAGGATTTTTTCATTTGTTTATTTATTCGAAACATTTACATCCTGCTTGTTATGAGAGATGCAGCTAACAAAGCACGAAGAACCAGGTCCCTTCTCCAAACTGAAATATAACTCCATAAAATGTCATTCCAAAAAGGCCAGAGGCGAATATCACAGAGGATTCATAAACAATCACACCCACTTAGACCCAGCTGTTCAAGAATTTCTCAGACATTTTAAAAAATAATGTATATTGCGCCAAATCCATTAGGAAGGTTCCTAAGCTTCACTGTGAAATGCTGCTCTTGGAAGGTGGCAAATGTGGAATGAGCAGACCTCTTTGGAAAGCCGGTTCACAAGAAAGGGAGGTCGAGTCTTTTTCACAACGGGTCTAAATGAGCGAGGAGAAAGCGTGAGAACGCACCCTGCCTTCACACCCTTGTAGGATCTCTGCTCCATCTCTGATTTCACCGGCCAGTCATAGAAACATAGAGTTGGAAGGGACCACTCAGGTCATGTAGTCCAACCCCCTGCACAATGCAGGAAATTCACTGGATTAGTTTCAATCTATGAAACTTTGTGTTCAGGTAAAGGTCAACCCCCTTCCTCTCCATCTCTCTCTGACATACCCGGTGGTTAGGGTTGCCAGGTCCCTCTTCGCCACCGGCGGGAGGGTTTTGGGGCAGAGCCTGCGGAGGGAGGGTTTGGGGAGGGGAGGAACTTCAATGCCATAGATAGGATTGCCAACCTCCAGGTTGCTACACTTTGTCTACACTACACTTTGGAGTATCCCTCAGGGAACTAGAAAACCATTTTTGATGATGTACTAGACAGAAAAGAAAATTAACTTGAAAACATAAACTTGAATGGATTTGGGGCTGAAGAAAAGACCTTGAAATGGCTGTCCCCCATCAACTCCCACTAAGTGAATCTTTGGGATTATTAAAATGTGTACCTTATGGACTTTTTAAATCATTATTAGCAACAAGTATATACCAACAAGATTGCATCATTCTGTTGCACAGAGACTGCATCTAACATGTATTGTATATAGTGTATGTATTTGTAAGACATCTTATGTCATTGTTGATTAAGCACAATACAAGCACTTTGATATCTTTGTACATTGGATCTCCAGTGCTGATTTTCAAACCTTTCGGTATAGGCACGGAGGTGCCCCCTTTTTGAAATTGTAACCTCCAGGTAGCAGTTGGAGATCTCCTGCCATTACAACCAATCTCCAGCCGATAGAGATCAGTTCACCTAGAGAAAATGGCCGCCTTGGTAATTGGACTCTATGGCACTGAAGTCCATCCCCTCCCCAAACCCCACCCTCCTCAAGCTCTGCTCCAAAAATCTCCCACCAGTGGCAAAGATGGACCTGGCAACCCAAGCCATAGAGTCCATTTGCCAAAGTGGCCATATTCTCCAAATGAACTGATCTCTATCGGCTGGAGATCAGTTGTAATAGCAGGAGATCTCCAGCTAGTACCTGGAGGTTGGCAACCCTACCCACCATTCCAAAACTGAGGAAACAGTGGCCGGAAAATCGCCTCCATAGTGATGCACTCAAGTTTCCCCCATGTGTCTTTGACCTGGAAGTGGCATCATAGGACATGACATCACAACGTAGGATTGGGACTTCAATCCCTTCAACGTAGGGAGGGACTTCAATGCCATAGAGTCCAATTGCCAAAGTGGCCGTTTCCTGCAGATGAACTGATCTCTATCAGCTGGAGATGAGTTGTAATAGTGGGAGATCTCCAGCTGCTACCTGGAGGTTGGCAACACTGACGGTGGTTCCAATCTGAATCAGAACCCAGAACTTCCCTGCCCCTTTCAAAAACATGAGGAGGATCGAATTGATGGTTAGATCCTAAAGTTCCCCTCTGATCTGATTTTTCTTCTGACAAAATGAGAAAAAAGATTTTTGCTTCTGCTTTTGTGATGTGAGAGACCTTGTTGATGAGGATTCCTGTTTAAATATTATTTTTCCAGACAGTACCAATTCTGTGGTTGTGTGCCAGTCAAGAGAAGGTTCTTTTCTGGATAAGTGATGAAGATTGTGGGCCAAATGCAGAAACAGCAAAACTGGAATGTGTGTGTGTGTGAATGAGAGTGAGAGAATGAGAGCGCAAGGGGTTATTTATTTGTTTTCAAAACTGGAGAATGTAAATGAAAGAATCCAATCTTATCTTATTTTTTCAGCTCGATGTGTAACGTTTTGACAACTTGCCAGTTGTGTTCCTTGGAGTCGATTGCCGCTTATCGCAAAGCGGTGTGTCCATTTTTGTAATGTACGAAATAAAGAATAAAATAGGCAGGATCCAATGCACGCACCCCCAGCTGATTGAAACATGTGGGTGTGGACACAGGGGGAGAAGCGTTCCCAAAAATGATCTTGCCAATTTGGACAAAATGTAGGTGTTTGCTCATTTGCTATCAAGATGGGAACGGTATCACTCATCTTCTTTGACAGCAATCAGTTTTGGGCAGCAATTCCTCTGGCTGCCCTTGGCTCCTAGGGATCGAAGCCCGAGGGAGCAGGCGGGTTTGGCCCGAGTTTGGCCCGAGGGAGCAGGCGGGTTTGTTTGGTCTGTTTTGATGCTGGATTTACACCATATAGAAGGGGAACTTTGTGCTATAAGGCGTGCTTTTGATCTTATTCATTCATTCCAGAAGAGAAGATCAAATGACTTCCCTGTTCCCCAGAGCCAAGCTATGAATAAAATGCTAAAATGGATTAAAACAAATATTTAACACATTATTTGTGGCAACGTCTATTGTCCTGCAGTTTTAATAAAGAGTCTGGCAGCTTTGCGTCTAAACATTTCCCATTGCAGTAAACCCACTAAGACTGTGATCTTTTATGCATGGATACTTTGAATTACTTACTCCGCTGGTCCAACTCAGTTTTTCGTCGGGGTTGTGCATGAGTTTTCCGTCCCTCAGAGATGAGCTTGCGCCCAGCCCGCAAAATCTCCGGATCTTCCTGATCCTGTTGTAATAAGATTCTTCGTTCTCCCCTGAGATTAGCCCGGGTCAAATTGTCCCCATTTCCATGCAAGCCAAAGCATGGGAGAGTGGAGCTTGTTGGGGGGGGGGTTGATGTTTTTCTCACAGTAAGCACTACAGCCAATTACAAAGCAGTGTTTTCAAGAGGCGGGGACTCAGACGCTTCCAGATTTCTGCTGGTGATTCTGCAGTACTCCGGAAACCCCAGGACTTTCTCCAGGGCAAACAGCAACACTCATAGCATTTTTAGGATTCAGAACAGAAAAGTGTGGGACAAGAGGGCCTCGAGCCCCAGTTAAAACTCCCATGCATAAAAGACCTGTGTCTCTTGTTTGGCCATTTAATTTTTTGAAGCAAATAACAGTACTTTAGAGGTGCTGAAATATTTATTCCCCTGAATTTTTTTGTGTGTGTGATGTTTGCTACCTGTTCCTAATTGTTCTTTTCCTAATGTACAGCTGCTTCGGCACCATCTTTTTTTAAGAACAGGGTTGTCTTTGGTTCTTGTAGGTTATCCGGGCTGTGTAACCGTGGTCTTGGTATTTTCTTTCCTGACGTTTCGCCAGCAGCTGTGGCAGGCATCTTCAGAGGAGTAACACTGAAGGACAGTGTCTCTCAGTGTCAAGTGTGTAGGAAGAGTAATATATAGTCAGAAAGGGGTTGGGTTGAGCTGAATCATTGTCCTGCAAAAAGTATCAAAGGTAATGTGCTCATCATTGTCCTGTAAGTATCAAGATAATGTGCTAATGAGGGTGTGTTATGTTAATATGGAACCATTGTATCCTGAAGTGATCTGTTAACTAAGACCACGGTTACACAGCCCGGATAACCTACAAGAACCAATGAACTCTGACCGTGAAAGCCTTCGACAATAAGGGTTGTCTTTCTCCAGAGAATGGCCATCCCAACCAATCAGAGATCACATTGTGGATGTGAGGATATCTAGAATGCTGCATAGCCCGTCTGATTTGTCTCTATGACATTACAAAGTCAATTGAAGGTGGAAGCAATGATTCTTGAATCAATATCACCCTTGAGCTGAATAGGCAAACCTCCAGAATGGGCCTACTTTTAGAGAGACTTCCCCAAACCAAAAAGCCCAAAGAGGAAGGCAGTGTTTTTATGATAAGCATAAATCTTTAAGCAGAGGCTGCTAGGGTTACCCTTGATTTTCTAGTGGTTCTTCCTAAAGTGATACATACAAGGCCTCAACATGTGGATGGACTCATCCAAAGAAAGATTCGTCATGTGAAAATCATTGGGTGAGGGGAGAGAAATGACCTTATTCTAGCTTTACATCAACAAATCTCATGGTATCTGAGGCCATTGCTTTGAAAACCCTATGGGGTTGCCATGAGTCAGGTGTGACTTGACGGCCCTTTCCACCACATCTGAGGCCATAGTTCTGATCTCTCCATACTCAAGGATCAGGTGGCACTAGGGTGGCCAGACACCAGGTAATGGTGGGCACTTGCCCACCAATTAAGGGGGCTGCCCGCCACCCCTCAGCTGGCCGGCTGGTGGAAGTCGACCAGCTGAAGGGGGGAGATTAATGTCCCTTCTGGGGTGAACCCGGAAGTGATGGGGACGCAGCTTACCACTCTGTGCCATGGGGCTCCTCATTACTTATTATTTTGAAAGCATTTAAGTGATAGAACGTTGTTGTTTTTTAAATTATAGACCTCTGATCCTTCAGCTTTGTTTTGATGAAAGCTACCAGGTTTTTGCCTTCACTAAGCGGTCTTTTCTGACTTTTGATGTGCTTTAAAAAAGTTAAAATACAGATAAATACTTTTCTTCTTTCTAGAATGTATGAACTGCACAAGGCTCACGGATATGGCCGAGAGGTTGAGCACACTTGAAGCAAAGGTAAGATCATTTCCTTTAAAAAGAATCATAAATCATTTGTATTGTAGTCGATTTTTAAAAAGAGATTAAACAAATTCATGGAGGTGAAGGTAAAGTTGGTTGGTGACTATTGATGACTAAATGGAACCTCCATGTTCAGAGGCAGTATACGTCTTAATACCACTTGCTGGGAGGACAACAGGAAGAGGAGGCTTTGGCCATTGGATCCCTTGATGCTTCTGGGGCATTTATTTGGACATTGGGAGAAATAGGATGCAGACTAGATGCGCTATTGGCCTGATTTAGCAGGACTGGTCTTACATTCTGTTTAGAAAACTCAGGGGACTGTGTCTGAATCTTCATCCAGATAAGACAGAGGTACCCAAAGTGGGCAATCTGGTGAAATGAGGGGGACATACACACCAATATATTAATTTAGTTAAAACATTATTTTTATTGTGCTCTCCCCGTAAACAGCGCTCAACTCAGTTTGCAGAATAAAATAATAATACAATTATATATATATATATATATATATATATATATATATATATATATATATATATATATATATATATATATATATATGAACATTGTGTAGGGGGGGGAATCATCCATGAGAGGAACTTAAAACAGCAATTTAAAATTCATAATCAAAAGGTATTAGTCTGATACTGAAAAGGGATCAGGTGAAGAGTCAAGGGGGTTGTGTTCCAGAAGTAAGATGCCATGACAGAAAAGAACCTGTTCTTGATGCGAGTCACATTGGCACCCCAGATATGCTCATAATGCCCCTGTGCTTTGAGATCCAAGCCCTTGTTAGATGGTCAAGTAGAATCAGTGTATCACAGTTGTTGGACTGTCAAACCATGACCTGAGAGGTTCCAGTTCTCACTCTGCCATGGAAGCTCACTGGCTGGCCTTGGCCCACTCACTCACTCAACCTAACCTACCTCGTAGAATCATAGTATCATAGAGTTGGAAAGGGCCATACAGGCCATCTAATCCATCCTCCTTCTCAGTGGGGGAACATCCTCAAGCATCCCTGACAAGTGTTCATCCAGCCGCTGCTTGAAGACTGCCAGTGAGGGGCAACTGAGTCCACTGCTGAAGAAGAAAAGAAGAAGGAGAAGACCAAGAAGAAGAGTTGGTTTTTATATGCCGACTTTACCATTTGAAGAAGAATCAAACCGGCTTACAATCACCTTCATTTCCGTGCACGCAACAGACACCCTGTGAGGCAGGTGGGGCTGAGAGAGTGTGACTAGCCCAAGGTCACCCAGCTGGCTTCATGTGTAGGAGTGAGGAAACAAATCCAGTTCACCAGATTAGCCTCCACCATTCATGTGGAGGAGTGGGGGAATCAAACCCAGTTATCCAGATCAGAGTCCACCGCTCCAAACCACCGCTCTTAATCACTCACCATGCTGGCACTATTCTCAGTGTAAAAAATTCTTTCCTAATGTCCAGCTGGTACCTTTCTGCCCGTAATTTATACCCATTATTGTGAGACCTATCCTCTGCTGCTAGCAGGAACAGCTTCCTACCCTCCTCTAAGTGACAGCCTTTCAAATACTTAAAGAGAGTAATCATGTCTCCCCTCAACCTCCTCTTCTCCAGACTGAACATTCCCAAGTCCCTCAACCGTTCCTCATAGGGCTTGGTCTCCAGGCCCCTGATCATCCTCACAGGGTTGCTGTGAGGACAAGTTGAGAGGAGGAGGACCACATATATCCATCTGGGCTTCTTGGAGGAAAGGTGGGACAAAAATGTACAGATAGATCAAAGCAATGATCTAGAGCCCTAGTAACCTCCTTCCTGAACTACTGTAATATGCTGTACATGGGGCTACTCTTATAGACAGTTCAGGAGCTCTGGTTGGTTCCAAATGTGACATCCTGATTAATTGTTGAAGTTCTCTGTGGAGAACACATTTAAATCATTCTGCCATGAGTTGTACTGGTTGCCAGTAGACACATCTGGGCTAAGTCAGTAGGTGACCCAACACGAGATGGATTGATTCAACAAAGGAAGCCATGGCCCTCAGTCTGCAAGACCTGAGCAAGGCTGGTGGTAACAATAGGACATTTTGGAGGTCAGTAATTCATAGGGTCACCATAAGTCGGAAGTGACTTGATAGCACTTAACTCATGCAATCCATGATATCTGAGGCACAAATTACACGGGGTGGCAGAAATTTTGTCTTGAAATCAATTTTTCGCAATCATGTAGAATGATGGGGTGGTTGATTCCAAGACCACAAGGGGTCATCTATAGGTGGGAGAAGTACAGAGCCCTCCCTCTCCTTCTAGTTTACCTTTCAGAGACTTTCAATCAATATCACTTTCCCTCAAGCCAGGCTCCATTACCAAAAGTGAGTCTGGATTCATGAAAAACAACTAGAGAAGAGTCTGTGGGTAGGTAAACTAGTGGGCGAGAGGACATTTAGCACTCTGCTATCCTTTGAGATTGGAACCATCAACTATTTTATGTTAGGGATGAGTGAATTTGCCCTTCCTGCTCCCAGGAACAAGCTGCCCTGACTGAGGTCTTTCACACAGTTAAGAGTCTTTTTATTTATTTATTTTTTTTTGGCCATCAAGTCACAGCTGACTTCTGGCGACCTCGTAGGTTTTCATGGTGGTTTGCCATTCAGAGGTGGTTTGCCATTGCCTGCCCCCACAACATACCCCTGGCATTCCTTGGAGGTCTCCCATCCAAATACTTGTCAGGGTCAAGGCTGAGAGTGCGTGACTGGCCCAAGGTCATCCAGCAAGTTTCCATGGCAGAGTGGGGATTCGAACCTGGGTTTCCCAGGTCCTAGTCCGACACCTTAACTACTGCACCACGCTGGCCTTGAGAGTCTTTATACTTGTTGATGATACCAGATTGGCCGTTCCTTGACCTCCCAGATAAGGAGGTTTCTGCAAATCTCCCAGCTGGAATTACTGGCAGCTCCATTACCCTCTAGCCCGCAACACTATCCTTGCGGAGCTCTTGGGTTGCTCTCGGCCTGCCAAGGGAACTGTGTTTCTGTTCGGCATTTGAGATGATTTTGGGTGCCCTTGGGGTGGTTTCTGTATTTCAGCGAAAGATCAAAGAATGGACAACATGGAGTGAACACAGCTCCCCAGAGCATGTGCTGTAACAAGACGCTATACCAGTAATAAAGTTAAGCTAATTGCCTGCTTGCCTCTCACAGAGGATGTATGCAAGATGAGGTCTTAACATCATGGCCTGAAAGATCTGCTTTCCTCCCTTCTGTCTTTGTACAATATGTGTAACGTCCTGCCTGATGAAGAATTCTGGTGGGCTCACACAATGTTTTGTGTCCATTTGGTTGGTCCTAATAAGAACAGATCTCATTCTTGCTTTTGGTTCTTGGTTGGCGCACCATGTTTTACTGATCCACTTCTGTCTGCACAGAGGTAGCAGCTGGACTGGAAATTGGTCTAACAATGGGTGCAATGGTGGTGGAAAGTGTTGTCGAGTCGCAGCCAACTTATGGCGACCCCGTAGGGTTTTCAAGGCAAGAGACAAACAGTGGTGGTATGCCATTGCTTTCCTTTGTGTAGTGACCCTGACATTCCTTGGTGGTCCCCCATCCTAGTACTAACCTGGGCTGAACCTGCTTAGCTTCTGATGAGATCAGGCTAGCCTGGGTCATCCAGGTCAAGAGAATGGGTGTGATACACCATCCAAAACCATGCTCACTGAACAGTGTCCAGTCCAGGCATGATAAATGTTTTAAGTTCCTCACATTGAGTTACCCAATTGTATTATGCCGTCCACCCATACATTTTTAATAAAAATCTGTTGGAAGGTTATAGATGGTCTGCTACTAATTCTAGTTTCTGGTCACTCCTCAAACACTTCCAGTAATTGCCTTGAGCTGATATCACCCATTCCGGTGCAAGAAGCAGCTGCTGGTGATCCAAACCCGAGGAAATAGCATTACCCAGACCACAGACGCGATTGATTCAGTGTGTGATTGATAGATGACCTGGACAGCTTTGGCACGAGCACGGTTTTTCATAACAGGATCTTGTCTCTCTAACATGTTCCAAAATTGGGAAAGAATTCTGTTTAATATATGGTTTGGATTAACACGGATAGAAGCAAATCTTGTCTTTTCAGCACAGATACAGGGCCTGATCTCATTTCTTGAAAACATAATATAACCATTTAATTTAAACACTTCTTTCTTTAATCACTGTATGTGTCTGCATGGCTTCAACAGTCAAGGGACACAATCTTACTGGTTGCCAAGGATGGTTGGTACTTTATGAGCCTCTGGTACTTTATGGGCCTTGGCCTTGATGGCCCAGGAGGCTAGCCCAATCTTGTCAGATCTCGGAAGTTAAGCAAGGTTGGCCCTGGTTAGTACTTGGATGGGAGACCACCAAGGAAGCGTAGGCTTGCTACACAGAGGCAAGCAACAGCAAGCCACTTCCATACTAGAGGTATACATTCAGTAAAAAAAAGAACTGGAAAAAAAAGGCTTTATAAACCATGGCCAGTAATCCCGATCCTGAAAAAGCCGAAAATTCGGCTTTTTTCCAGGATCATTTTGGGATTGCCAGCTACAGCAGTAGAAAGGGAAGAAACTCATTTTAAAAGGAAAAAAACATCTGCTTCAGCACATTCACACCGAATTCCACAGTGCTTTAAAGTTTAATCCCCCTACTGCTCCATTATAGCCTATGAGGAATCTTTCCAGGGCTCTGGGGTGGGGGGTGGGGTTTAAGGTAGAAGGACCAAATTTTTAGCATAGCTGCTAGTGATTCTCCTTACAAGAACATCCAAGTTTGGTAAAGATTGGGTCAGGGGGTCCAATTTTATGGGCTCCCATTTTTACTCCATTGGAAACAATGGAGGATGGATGGGAGCATCTTCTTTGGAGGCCCATAAAATTGGACCCCCTGACCCAATCTTTACCAAACTTGGGAGAGTCTAGTCGCCAGAAGCGTCACTGAAAATTTGGTGCTTCTACTTTAAAAACCAGCTCCCCACAAGCCCTGGAAATATTCACCATAGGCTATAGTGCAGCTGATTTTTTTTTTCTGATTCCCGGAAAAAACTCCATACCAGTATGGGGATTCAGGAATATTCAGGAGTCCTGAAAATTTCTGGGTCCAATATACCCAAATCTGAATCCCCCCCAAATTTTTTGCACACCCCTACTCTGTACATCTCTTCCCATGAAAACCCTATGAACATATGAAGCTGCCTTCTACTGAATCAGACCCTTGGTCCATCAAAGCCAGTATTGCCTACTCAGACCAGCAGCGGCTCTCCAGGGTCTCAGGCAGGGGTCTTTCACATCACCTACTTGCCTGGTTCCTTTAACTGGAGATGCCGGGGATTGAACCTGGGACCTTCTCCATGCGAAGCAGATGCTCTACCACTCTTGATGGCACCACCACTGCTATACCTAAGGTGCTGCCAATAGGTGTACCGCCGCGCCTGGCACATGAATGAAACGGAGTCACTACCAAATTGGATGATCAGGCGATCACAGAATTGTAGAATATGCATGTGTCTTGAACAGGTAACTTGTCAGCTACCGGAAGCTTGCCAGCTGCTGAAGAGTAGCTCATGCTTCCTCTTACAAGGCCCAGGAAATGACTGTGAAAAGATCTGTTCTAGATTTTGTTTTTTGTTTTGTTTTTTAAAAATAAGCTTTTATTTCATAGGACTTTCCTCTGTCCTGCTTAGCGGATAGCTTCGATTCCGGTGCTGTTCTTGGTCCGTGTTCTGTTTCTAGGACAGAATAGAACCTGGGGATGGGATCGGGATATTTGTCACTACTCAAAAGTAGCCCTTATTAAAGGATGGTGACTCCAGGTACACACCACTCAATGCAGGCCTTGGTGTGCTGTGTTTCACATCCAGATCCTCTTGCTTGAGGCTGCTGAGCGCGCCCCGCCTTCCGCAAATGACCTGCCATTGGCAAGGACAACCGCCACCTGGTACGACGAATTGCTGCCGGATGCCATTCCACTCGCGAACCCAGGGACCGCCCTCAGGAAGCCAATGGGAGCTGTAGGTGAGTACGTTGCGAGGGGATTGCCTCTTGGTGGTTGTGGTGACAGGAACCAAAGAGGTAGCCTAGAATTTATCTGATTTGTGTGTATCCCCACCTTTCCTCCAAGAGTTCAAGATAGTGTGCATGGGAGGTATGGGCCTGTACCCAAGAAGGGAGAAGCTAAATCAAAATGGGGATGGGGGGGAGTTGGATGAGGACAGATGACGTATTCCCAAGATCTGTTGATCTGTCAAAGGCATGAGAGGTTGCCTGGCATGCTTTTATGCTGATGGCCCTAGTAAAAAGGAAGGTTTCTCCAAACTGTTTTGTTTTTCTCAGAAAACATTCATGCCAAATCTGCGGTGATGTGTTCTGAAGGGTATCAGTTCAGCTCAGGGAAATTTTGGAGCTTTGAGCTTAAGCCGGTGGCCGAAGTGAAGGAAAACACGCTACCCGCCAGGACGGTTGTCCATTTTCTTACCCCGAAAAGAGACAATTGTCTCGACGCAACTGCTGCTTGTTGATACAGCTGCACTCTTGATCATTCCGATTAAGCTTGATGGTCAAGAAGGATGTGTGCTCTGAGAAATATTCCACCCAGTTGGCAGGACGATGTGTGATTTTTCATGCATTTTTGTCCTCTGAGTGATTCAGACGGAGCCTAACCAGGACTTTGCTTGAGCCAGGGGCTAATTGGAGCCGAATGCGAGGTTTGGTTTCTAAAGCTTGCGTTCAGCCTAGAACATGTGAAGCAATCATCAAGAAAAGAGAGTCTCTGAGTATGTGCAGAATGCTAGCCTCTTATTTCCGCTAAGTAATTATAAGCAATCCCCATGTATTTATTTGATTGATTTTATTCAAATATTTATACCCTGCCTTTCTTTTGTGGCTCAAGGTAGTTTACAAATCTAAATGTAAAACGTACAAAGTACAATAAAACTCCTGATATTTAGGATTAGAAGAAGGAATTCTGGAATGCATGGTGCAGTCTCATTATTAATAGGCTCCTTCACTTGCTAGTTAGGAACACTTCTGAAATGACCTCATTTGAATCTCTTCCCACATTATGGAGTTCCAAATCACCCGGTCTCATTTCTGAAGCATGGTTCTTGTTCCAGTTGTGAATTTTGCATACATTATACATGCACAGTTTGCTGCTGCTTATAATTCCTTCATGCCTTTATCTCCCTTCATACATTACCAATGCATGCAGACCTATGGCTAAAACATTATTAAAAAAGCCCAATCATGATGGATTGTACTGTTTCATCAGAAGGTTATGTTCTACCAATGTGCAAGTACACCTGTGTACATTAATAAAACACTGTAAAAAAGCATTAATGATGAGATTGTACATGTGGTTGGGTTAAGGTTCTTCTTCTTCTTCTTTTTTTGCCAGTACATAGGAATACACGTGCATATCAGCAAAACACTGCACAAAATAATTTCTATTGAAAATTATGTATGATCATATTGAGACTGCTTTTTCGCTGTGTTTTATCCGTGTACATGTGCGCATCATTTACAAAGAAAAATGACGTGCAAATGAACTGTGGAAAGCTGTGCATTCCCCCGTTTTGAAATTAGTTTTAGAAATTCTGATAGTTCAACCTGTATTTAGGAAGAATGGAACTCAGGGCAGAGTGGATACAGGGAACAAGAATGAAACCGAGAAAATCCATTTGTCCCTACACTGCAACATTAAGAGCTAAGCTTAAAGCATGGCTTCTATAACTGCATAATTTGTTTCAGCCTCAGACATAATAGGTGCCAGGACAGAAGATGCATGAGATTGCATGCTTTGCTTGGGGAATACCAAAACTCACTAACTGAAACCTTTGCTCTGGGAACTGTAGAGCCTCCATCTGGAATGTGGTTGCAATTATCTGTTGGAAAAGGAACTACACTCTGCACATGCTTGAGTTGCCGCATGACTACGGCACATGTACTTTTTCTTCTCTCATAGGCAAGGTTGTTCACACTTGGTGGCCCAACATTTCCATTTGAATGTTTGCAGGGTTGCCAGGACCAGCTGGGAAACCAGGAGCCCAAGGCCCGAAAGGCGAAAAGGGAGAAATTGGTGACCGAGGGCCGGCTGGACCACCCGGTGAGTCTTGAGAGGATGTACCCAAATGGCGAGGGTGAGAAATTTAAAGAGAAGTTGATGCATTATGTTGCTCTGCTTATGAGCTTGTCTACAATTACACGCACTGCATGAGAACACTGCTTGCGGAGAATTTGGAAGGAGGTCTCAAAGTAGGTAGAGAAGGCAGTAAAGCATGGGTAAGGGGATGAGCGGATTTCCCCCATTGCATTATTTTCTTGTTCCATAATTTCCCCCTGTTCTGTGTTCTACCTCTCTTAATTCCAGTTTCACTTAGAGAATTTCTGATATTGCTTCCAGAACTGGAGCATGTGCTGTTGCTGCAGTTTTCAGTTCATTGATATATTTTTTCCTCATTACTAATGAACACGGAGCATTCCTTATAGCCCAGATGAGCCCGATCTTGTCAGACCTTGGAAGCTCAGCAGGGTCAGTACTTGCATGGGAGACCACCAAGGAACGCCAAGGCTGCTATGCAGAGGAAGACAATGGCAAACCAACTCTGCTCATCTCTTTCCTTGAAAACCCCATGAGGTAGAACTTCATGGGGTTGCCGTGTGTTGGTTGTAACCCAACAGCACATTTTATCTAATGTTCATGCACACATATGACACATTGCATAAATATGATCAGAGGACAAGCCATGATGGACCAGACCATCTATGTTCCCTAGAGTGCCTGACCAGTTACCGCAGAAGGTGCAAAAAAAGGGCAGAGAAGCCAAAACCTCCCCTGCTGCCACCCCAAGCATCTGGTATTCAAAGATACACTGCTTCTGACCATGGAGGTCCTATTCATCTATCATGGCTAATGGTTATTGATGGACCTATCCTCCATGAATTTGACTAATGCCCTTTTAAAGCCATCTGCATGGCTGCCACTATATAACTTGGCAGGGAGTTTCACAACGTACAATGCAATCCTAAGCAGTTACACCCTTCTAAACTCTTAGACTTCAATGGACATATAACTCTGATTAGGTATAACTCTGTTTATTGTGTGTTTGCACTGTTAATTGTGTGAAGGAGTAGTTTCTTTTGCATGTGATTTGCAGTGCTTGTAGAGACTATTGTGTCGAAATTCTTTTTGAGCAGTTTTTTTATGGATATGCACATCTGTAAAATTCAGGGGTCAGGAAGGAATTTTTCTCCAGGCCAGATTGGTCAGGGATCATGGAAGTTTTTTTGCCTTCCTCTGGGGATGGCAATATTCATGCATTTTCCTCGGGTTTTCTGGATGCTTGCTAAACACAAATCCAGAAAACATGGGAAAAATGTGCAGAAATGCTCAGGGGGAGCGAGGCAACCTCTAACGGTTGGAAAATGCAAGCATAATCACAGCAAAGCCCCGAAGTAGTCGGCGGGGTGACTGCGAAGAAACAGCTATGCATAAATAGCCAGTGAGAACTGTTCATCCCATCCCCAAAAACACAATGACAGGGGCACTTGATAAAGTTGATACACCATAGATTCAAGACCAACAAAAAGAATAATTTCTTCATAACAAATTTTGTTCTGAATTTCAGGGCTTCTTGGACCTCTGGGACCTAGGGGCTATCCAGGTGAAACAGGAATTCCGGGTCCACCTGGACCACCCGGACCCCCGGCATCGCCGAGCTTCCCGTTAAAGTTTCAACAAGGGGTTCTGTACTCGCTACAGCCCACAGCTGAAAAAGAGAGTACGTCTTCTTAATTTCGAATAAATCTGCCTAGGCCTGTTCACACGCTGACCAAAGTATGCTAATCTGCTCTGTCCAAGCATGGAAGATTTTATTGTTGATGAACCGTCTGTTTTTAACTGATTGATGCTCAGGCAGCTTTCAAAGGGGATTTGGAAAATTCAGGGAGGAGAGGCCGTGATGGTGAGATGGAGCATCCAATTTCAGAGGCAGAATACCTCTAAACACTGCTAGGGGAATGCCGATAGGGAAGGGCTGTTCATTTCATGCCCTGCTTGTGGACTTCCTAGATCCCTCCTTTGACGTCTATGAGAAACAGGATGCTGTCTTAAGATGGACTCTTTATCGGGTCGAGCGAGACTCCTCTTGTGTTCATATTAGTATGATAGCGAGGGCTGGAACCTCCATGTTTAGAGGCAGTGTACCTGTGAATATCAAATTCTAGGGTTACAACAGAGGGGATGCTTTCGTTGCTCTGCTCTGCTGGAAGACCTTCCAGAGACGTCTGTTAAGCCACTGTGGGGAACTTGATGCCGCCGGACTAGATGAACCTGACATTTCTTATGTTCATGGATTCATTCTGCCGCCACTTCCCCCGGTTTAACATGGAGCATTTCGTAACTTAATGCTGTACTTATTAAAATATTTATACTCTGCCTCCCACCACTGAAGAGGCTCAAGGTTGCTCCTCATTTAGAGTCTGTTTTATTTCCCATCCGCTCAAGTTCTTGCTGCAGCTCCAATGTTCCAAAACATATATTTTTTGCTGATGGACCAGCTGAAAAAGAATGCGATATGCATCAGTAACCTGGAGGGAATGAAAGGAGACAGAAATGAACACAAGGAGGCTACAAACAAATGTGCCTGTGAAGAAGGCCATGCGAGGACCAGAAGTGTTTTGAAAAACAAAGTGAAAAAAAAGGAAGAACAGCCAATTTTACCTCTGAAAGAACTTGAGTCATTTACTGTACCGAGTTACACCCTTCTAAGTCCACTGAAGTCAATGCACTTAGAAAGGTGTAATTCTGCTTAGGATGGCGCAGCTAAAACCTAAAATCTGGGGGAAAATTTCAGGTGGGGAAAATGTCACTTCCCTCCCCAAGTTTACCATGTGCTGAATTCTCCCCCCTTCCAGTAAAACCCCCTTTAAGCCTGTTCCATTCATGATCCATCTCTGTTCTTTACATGCCAGTCACTGAAGTGCAGCTGTACCGATGGAAACATTAGGAAGGGTAACAGAGTTCTTTTGAATTAATCATCTCCAGCTTCCCAGATCCACTTCCTCTTCCCTCCGCAGGCCCGGCGTGTGTCTGCGTGGGAGAAAGGTCTGGATGCATTTTTAATCTGCCAAAGATTTCAACAGCCTTGCTTGGCACTAAATTATTTATATCGCGGCGAATGAGTTATGGTCCAATACGTAGATTTTTCTGGGCAAAATGGAGAGCGCAACGGCAGCCCTCTTTCTTCTATCACGCATGATGGATTTTTGGGGGGAGGGCACGTATCCCATTTGTTCATTCTGGCTTCTGGGGGCATCCCTATTAGTTGGCTGTTTGTGAATAATTAGAAAAATGCCATCATTATGCTGGTTGGAGGAGAAAGTGTGCAAGACTGCAGGCTGCTGCCGTGCCCCAATTTGCCACGGGTGAAGACACTGTAAAGCTATCTGCGTGAAGCAAACCCTCAAAAACTAGATCTGGTTTATAATACAGCAACTCGATTACTAGCTGGAACATGCTAAATGGAACATACCATCTCAGGACAGACTAACAGTCCTGCCTCACCCAATGAAATAAATATCTTATAGAACTCACTTCTACAAGCTGTAGTAAAGCCTGTTAACTTGGACAGCATCAAAGCAGAATTAGACCTATACAGGGAAGGTAGATCAATCAGCCACTAGGAGCCATGATATGTAAATGGAAACTCCATGTTCAGAGGCAGTGTACCTCTTTCTGGGGGGGGGGCAACAGCAGGTGAGGGCTATTGCTGTCATGCTCACCTTGTGCATTTCCAGGAAGCATCCTTTTGGCCACTGTTGGGCCATTTATTCATGGAAGGTTTTGCATTGGATTTGTCACTCTATAGATGCACATTTTCCCCATCGGAAGTCTCAAAACTCTGCATGGCGGCTTATTGTTGAGTTTTGAGAATATGGATGGGGGAAAAGTGCATCTAAAGAGTGGCAAATCCAATGCAAAACCTTCCATGAATAAATGGCCTTGGAGAGAAGATGCCAGATTAGGTGGATTTTTAGTTTAATCCATTGGGATTTTCTCTTGTATTAGTGGCCTTACGTTGTAACAGCAGATCTTGGTAATTCTGTGTATTGTCTGTTATCCTTAGTTCATTTAGCTTGAAGTTAGCGAAACAAAAAGATTCTCCAGTGGCCAATAAAAACTGCCTTTTTGCAGTAAGCTTTTTTTTTTTTAATGGTGCATATCTGAAAACCATCAGCATGAAATTCCAAGCTACAGACAGCAGACGGAGGCAGATTCCAGTTAACGGACTTCCTTGTGTGCTCACAACAGCCTCTGGTATAAAATTGACCTGTATTTTTCACTTCTGCCTGATTGGGGCTAAGCCTGGCATCCTCCTGTTGGCAGCGTTTGCTTACAGCGGGCAAGTTAGAAAGCTTTTGCCGTTAACTTTGCTTGGATGGCTCATTTGGGCAGAGAGCCACACATCTATGCTTATCCACCACTAGTGGACTCATACCCAAGACCTTCATCTGCTAGGCTAGAGCCCTGCACTAGGGTTGCGAGCTCTGGGTTGAGAAATACCTGGAGATTTTGGGGGTGGAGGGCAGGGTTTGGGGAGGGCAGGGTTTGGGGAAGGGAGGGACCTCAGCTGGGTATAATGACATACAGTCCACCCTCCAAATCAGCCATTTTCTCCAAGGGAACTGCTCTTGGTCATCCGGAGATCAATTGTAATAGCAAGAGATCTCCAGGAACCACCTGGAGGTTGGCAGTCCTAGCTAGGGTGGCCAACCTCCAGGTACTTTACAAAAAGAACACCTCTGTACTCTTACCAAAGGTTAGGAAATTAGTACAGAAACGGATGACACAACCATAGCATAACAAAATCGTATTGACCAACTTCAAACAACAAGTGAAAGGTATGTACAGTGACAATGAAATAAAGTATGCACAGTATTATAAAGAAATCCACATAGATGGTTTCCAATATCAATCTGTCCAAAAATGGTATCTTCAAACTGAAGAATAAAATGGGATACGATCGTTTTGGAGTCTTCCTCAGTCCCACTTCTGCATATATAGAAAAGTACATTTACATTCACATATTAAAAGTTATCATTTAACAATTATGGAAATATAAAATATTCTACTTACACATCAGCAACAGTGCATACACTTGTTCCAAATTCAGCTCATACATATTTTCACAATTTTCCACAAAAAGTCCTCGTAGGGAAACTTGCTATAACTGCATATATAAATCTCCAATATTCCCAAACTGGGATATTATTCTATTTAATGCTAGCAGTTATTCAGCAATTGTTCAGCCAATTATTCACAGCATCTGCTACAGAGTCAGCAGGTTCCCAGCTGGGATACAGATAGTAGCATCCTCCGTTACCTCCGTGAGGGAGCCTAGTAAATACCAAACCGGTGTGTGAAATGATGCAATGCTGTTCCTCTCCTGCTATTACAACTGATCTCCAGCCAATAGAGATCAGTTCCCCTGGACAAAATGGCCACTTTGGCAATTGAACTTTATGGCGTTGAAGTCCCTCCCCTCCCCTAACCCCACCTTCGTTCAGGCTCCACCCCAGAAATCATGTATTTTCAAACCCGGAGTTGAGTTGCTCTCTGGGGCATTTTCTTGCTTCAACCTTCTCATTGATTTCCTTTTTCCAATATAGATGGAGAACCTCAGCTTGCATCCACCGTCATTGATACCGTCCTGGCTGGTTTGCCTGGCCCACGGGGTGCTCCTGGCCCTATTGGACCCCCAGGTAATAATGAGGAGAAGGAGAGATGCAGCCCTCCAAAAATGGATCTTGGGAGGTGGTGTGTGTGTGTCTGTATGTATTTATTTACTTCGTTTGTAGTTAGGGTTGCCAGGTGCCTCTTAGTAGGGCTGTCAAAAAAAAAAATTCGGTACAGTTCGGATTCGGCCGAATTTGACCCTTGTAGGGTCGGTACGTGCCGAAGTCCGAACTCCCCCGCTTCGGATCCCCGGTAATTCGGGGGGATCCGGAGTTCGGGGGAAAATTCGGCCGAAGCGCGCCTTCAGGGATTCCCTGAAGGCGCGCGGGGGCCCTTTAAACTGATCTGAGCCTCCCAGCTGGGAGGCGCAGATCAGTTTAAAGGGCAGCCTGCCCCCCTTCAGCGGGCTCCACTGAAGGGGGGCGGGCTGCCCTTTAAACTCATCTGAGCCTCCCAGCTGGGAGGCGCAGATGAGTTTAAATGACAGCCGCGCCTCTCCAGCGGGCTCCGATCAGCCTGGGAGGCTCAGATCAGTTTAAAGGGCAGCCTGCGCCTTTCAGCGGGCTCCCCTGAAGGGGGGCCGAATTGGCTGAATTTATTCGCGAACTCCCGAACTCGCTGAATTCGGCCCCCCCGGTTGCCCGCCAGTTTTGTGTTCGGATCCGTCCGAACAGAAAATCACCGAATCAGGGGAAATTCGGTTGATTTTCAGTTCGGACCGAACCGAATTGACAGCCCTACCTCTTAGTGGGGGGCAATTGCTTTCCAATTAACAGGCCTGCCCATTGCATTTTGTGAATTAATTTATTACGGTGTGTTGCTTAATACTAGAACGCGGGGTTTTTCGTGCTCGTCGCGCCTGTTCATCCCAGTTCTTCGGAATACCCCCTCCACATGGTCTGCCTGCCTATACATATTATCTGACAACTCCTCGTCTCTGTAGAGCTTTTTGCTTGGCTAGATTGAATGCTAACCCTTCTATGGTAATGCAGGGCAGAATTCTGAATATACCATACTCAGACAGGATCTGCCCTTGCTCTTCTGGCTCTATTGACACATTAGCCCATGCCCTTTTGGAATGCCGCTTTTACGAGGAACTTCGGTCGCACTATATTTCCCCCCTTTTAATATACAAATCCAATGCCTCTGTGACTGACATAATGCCTTTTTTACTAAGCGACAGGGACCCCAAGGCTACATTGTCAGTGGCAAGATTTGTTTCAGTCCTTATATCCCTCCAACACTAGATATATGCTGCTCAAGATCAATTGATCAAGGAGCTTCTAAGGGATAAAAGGAAAGGAAAGGAAAGGAGAACGCGGGGCCATCTGCTGAAGCTGGAGGGTGAGAGATTCAAAACAGATAAAAGGAAGTATTTTTTCACACAATGCAGAGTTAAATTGTGGAACTCCCTGCCCCAGGATGTGGTGATGGCTGCCAGCTTGGAAGGCTTTAAGAGGGGAGTGGACATATTCAAGGAGGAAAGGGGTATTCATGGCTATTAGTTAGAATGGATACTAGTCATGCTGCATACCTATTCTCTCTAGTATCAGAGGAGCATGACTATTTGTATTAGGTGCTGTGGAACACAGGCGGGATAATGCTGATGCCGTCGTCTTGTTTGTGGGCTTCCTAGAGGCACCTGGTTGGCTACTGTGTGAACAGACTGCTGGACTTGATGGGCCTTGGTCTGATCTGCAGGGCCTTTCTTATGTTCTTATGTTTCTGAGGCTGCTTTTCCAGCAGTTGTGCTGCTTAGTAGGGTAAAAATATTTTAAAATACAGAATAAAACCACTCTTATCTAATAGTAAACTGGCTGGCTCTGTGCGGATGCTGAAAGTCACACAAGGCCAACCACACACAAAGTGGTGGTCTCTTGGTACTTGGGGGATGCCCCCATGTTTGGAAGAAAACGTGCTCTTATAAATTAATCAGAAGAAAAATCTGAAAAACTGAGTGTGCTTCACGAAAGGTATAATGTTGAGAGCAGCTGAGAGTGGTGTTGCCAACCTCCATGTACTGGTGAGAACAAAAGACCTATGCTGGAAGCCAAGTAATTGTAATTCTAAACAACAGCACGAGGCTCATTCAATATATCACATGAAATTTACTGCAAGCATATGAACCACACAATAAAGAAAAGTTAAACAAATTGTTGTAAGCATATAAAGTACTATGAGCAACTAATGAGAGAAAATGCAAAAGAACCCACCAGGGGTAATATCACCCAAGTCCAAAGTTGAATCGTCCGTTTGAAGAAAGGTAGTATCGTCCTGCTGAGGCGAATCCAAATGAAAACAAGGTTGCGTCACCCCACAATCGTGGATATAAAGTTCAAAAAGGGTTGCTTCACCCAAAATGAAGATTCCAAAAAACCAAACGGCATCCAAATCAAAAAACGGGGATCCAAAGACGACCCCTCCGGATCAATGGTCGTTTCGCAAAGGGTAGCTTCGTCAGTCCATCTCTTCTTTATGATGTGTTATTGGGCATGCAAGCCTCTGTAACAACATACTTATAAGTATACATACAGTCTTTACAATAACACATTAAGAACATGTCCAAAAATACATCTTATCGCTGCATGAATTGACGCAACCCACCCGGGTTCTATCTCCCTCAACGAGGTTGTGGGCTTACAGTATGTTTCCTAATTAAATGCAGGCGCGGGCAGAGACCAGCTGTGTTGGATTGTTCACGGTCTTAAAGTCAGAGAAAACACGCCAAATCAAACTGTGTTATTGTAAAGACTGTATGTATACTTATAAGTATGTTGTTACAGAGGCTTGCACGCCCAATAACACGTCATAAAGAGGAGACGGACTGACGAAGCTACCCTTTGCGAAACGACCATTGATCCGGAGGGGTCGTCTTTGGATCTGTTTTTTGATTTGGATGCCGTTTGGTTTTTTGGAATCTTCATTTTGGGTGAAGCAACCCTTTTTGAACTTTATATCCATTACCGTGGGGTGACGCAACCTTGTTTTCATTTGGATTTGCCTCAGCAGGGCGATACTACCTTTCTTCAAACGGACGATTCAGCTTTGGACTTGGGTGATATTACCCCTGGTGGGTTTTTTTTTTTTTTTTGCATTTTCTCTCATTAGTTGCTCATAGTACTTTATATGCTTGCAACAATTTGTTTAACTTTTCTTTATTGTGTGGTTCATATGCTTGCTATAAATTTCATGTGATATATTGAATGAGCCTCGTGCTGTTGTTTAGAATTACAACCTCCAGGTACTAGCTGGAGATCTCCTGCTATTACAACTGATCTCCAGCTGACAAAGACCAGTTCCCCTGGAGAAAATGGCCGCTTTGGCAATTGGACTCTATGGCATTGAAGTCCCTCCCTTCCCCAAACCCCGCCCTCCTCAGGCTCCACCCCAAAAACGTCCCGCCGGTTACGAAGAGGGACCTGGCAGCCCTAGCTGAGAGTCAGTTAAAAGAGAGAGAAGAAATTGATCAGCTTAAGCCTGTAAGAGTTTAGAAGATGCTGAAGGGAAAGACTTCTGGTTGAGCAGCCATGTTTGTTTCTATGGTCTGACCAAGGCCAGCCTCACTAGTTTCAATTCCCAAATGTCTTTTTCTTGTCCTTGAAAATTTGGGCTTAAGGTTGTCAGCTCCGGGTTGAGAAATATTTGGAGATTTTTGAGGTGGAGCCTGAGGAGGGCAGGGTTTGGGGAGGGAGAGGCTTCAATGCCATAGAATCCAATTGCCAAAGTTGCCATTTTTTCCAGGTGAACTGATCTCTAACAGCTGGAGATCAGTTGTAATATCAGGAGATCTCCAGTTAGTACCTGGAGGTTGGCAACCCTATTCAGGCTAGGCTGACCCAAATTATTGTTAGAGACCAGAACTGAACTGCATATCCCATTCATAAGCGGTTGACATGGTAAGATGTGAGATTTTCCATTCACAAAAGTGAGCTCTATTCCGGCAAGCATCAAAAACTACGATTTCAAGTCATGAGCGGTTGCGGTTTTGGTTTTTTTCAGCTAAATTTTAGATTACTTCAGACGTTTTATGTTCAATATTTTGATAAGTTTCAGCGGTTTAGAGAAACTTTTCTTCTTCTTTCTTCCTCCCTGAGTTTTAATTTGATACTAAAATCTAAATGTATATATATGTTATCAAAAATTGTCATATGAATTTATAGTGTTTTTAGACTACTTCTTGTAACAGCCTTTGGCTTCATGCAATGAACCTTGAACCTAATAAAGTATAAATAATTGTACCCAAACATTTAACTGTTTCAAATCAACACATGAAATTTTACTCTTTCTTTTGAAAATCTCTCTGAATTCTCTCAACTGATGGTATGGCTTTCCCCCCCCACCAGGACCCCCAGGATCATCAGGTCCCAAGGGGGAACCAGGATCTGTGGGTGCCCCCGGGCTGCCGGTATGCAAGCCATTTATACTTTTATGGAAGAAGAATGAATGGAAGAATGAGGGATGAACAGATTCTCTCCCCTGCCTCATCTAGATTACCTTCCGTTTCCATCTAGATGACCTTCTGTTTGCTAGACCAGTGGGTTCCCACCCTTTTTGAGCCCGAGAGCACCTTTGCAATTCTGACACAGGGTGGTGGACGGACCACAAAAAGGCCACCACTGAAGGTGGAACCAACCAGAGGAAGCTTAACTTTAGAAGAGAAGAGTAATTTTAATACTACACTGGGAAAGAGTAGTTAGAGAGAAGAAAACTAGGACTTTGTGGTGGCAGCTGCCACAGGAACGTTATTTTACTCTGCACAACCAATTGGATCTCCAGTTGCCAACCAGATTGTACATGCATTTACTGTAACTTGTGAAGAAAGCTAATATAAGTAGGATCTAGGGTTGCCAGGTCCCTCTTCTCAACTGGCGGGATATTTTGGGGGTGGAGCCTGAGGAGGGCAAGGTTTAAGGAGGGGAGGGACTTCAATGCCATAGAGTCCAATTGCCAAAGCGGCCATTTTTCTCCTGGTGATCTGATCTCTATCGGCTGGAGATCAGTTGAATTAGCAGGAGATCTCCTGCTACTACCTGGCAGTTGTAATCAAAAACACAGTTGTAGGCTATATAAATAAACCAAATGTGTTATATTTAAAGCATATAACATGTGGCATGAAAAAAGCAAATAGTTTTTGTTATATGTATATTATTATTTCCATAATGTAACATAAGTACACATCAGCAACAACAAAAATGCTGCAGAGCAGGCGTTAACAGAAATACATATAGATATTGCAAAGTCTTCTTCTTGAATTAAATATTATAGGCTGTTGTCCGTTTGGTAGTGGTACAGGATGCCGGTAAATGCCTGTATCAAATCTTCTTCAGCCACCCCAATAATTAACGGAAGCCTTATTCAATTCAATTCAGCATCTGGGTTTGTGTATATACCTCAGAAACGCTTTAGCTGTTAATTACAACGTCAGCATTATTAATTGGAAATTCCTAATAAAAAGTTATAGGTTATTTACAATAAAGTTAAGTTTTCATACTCACATGTCCTTACACATGATTCATTCTTTATCACAACAACCCTGGCAGGATGACATGCATACATGGAAGTGTGGATGTGATTGTACGTATGCATGTGTGTCTGGCTCCACATGGGGATTTCCCCCCATAGGGAACACAGGAAGCCCTTGGGTTTCATGGGAACATCCACACACCACCATGCTCCTGTTGAGTAGGACTCCTCACAAGCCCAGGACTTTCCCCTTTAATCCAGCAAAAAATAAAACCTGTTTTACTCCAGGTCTAAGGGGAAACTGCAGGTTGGAGGTGGGCGGAGTGTCCATCTGGACAATGCATCCAAAGCCGCTATGGGGAGGGGACAGAGCTAAGCTCTGCTTTTCAAAATGGCGCAAGTTTGTGCCACCCTCAGTCCCCCTTAAGCCCTTTAACGGGCTTTCTCCCATTTCCCTGCTGAGCTGTGCTGTAGTTCGGCTCGAAAAGGGAAAGAGGAAGGAATGGGAGGGCGGAGGTGCCATTTGGGTCTCTTCTTTTGCACAGGTGCGACAAGATGGGGGAGGGACAACAGTAGCAAGTGGTATGGGAAGGGGGTGGGGTTAGGGTTGCCAGCTCAGAGTTGGGAAATACCTGGAGATTTTGGGGGCGGAGGGTGAGGAGGGCAGGGTTTGGAGAGGCGAGGGGCTTCAATGCCATGACGTCCAATGGCCAAAGTGGCCATTTTCTCCAGGCGAACTGATCTCTATCGGCTGGAGATCAGTTAGCAGGAGATCTCCAGCTACCACCTGGAAGTTGAATAAATATACAGTTAGCCTGCTATATAGTTAGTTAGCAAAACCCAAAATAGCAGAAAACATCCACTAAGAAAATAATTCAATTAGGCAATATGTATTTCCAGTAATATATTCATTAGTAATGCCCAAATCATGTGAATTCTTATCAATTCTAAATCATATCAGTTCGCATATATGCTGTTAAATCACAAGCATTTCTAATCAGTAAAGTCTTTTGCGAGTATCTCGCCAACTTGCGTCTGAAAGAAGTTGGTGAGATACTCGCAAAAGTCTTTACTGATTAGAAATGCTTGTGATTTAACAGCATATATGCGAACTGATATGATTTAGAATTGATAAGAATTCACATGATTTGGGCATTACTAATGGATATATTATTGGAAATACATATGCCTAATTGAATTATTTTCTTAGTGGATGTTTTCTGCTATTTTGGGTTTTGCTAACCACCTGGAGGTTAGCTACCCTAGGTGGGGTGCATGGGCCCTTCACGTTTACTCCTAAGCTTGCTGCTGTTGCTGCCATGGTGGGGTCACATTGTGGCACCCCTGTCTGGAAGCCTTTGTATCCTTTCCGCAAAACGGTGTACAAGGCTCCCCCTGGAAGCAGCAATGATTATTTCTTAATGCAACGTGGCGATAACTTGAAGACTGGCCACTGAAGATGGTGGTGTGTTGCTTGCACAAGATACGCGACCCAATGGATCCTGATTCGGGTTCTGTTTCCCTCCTCTTTATTTCCAAGGGCAAACCAGGGTCAGCAGGACCGCCTGGATCAAAAGGCTCCAAAGGAGACCGAGGAGAACGAGTGAGTGCATCCTCTCCCGAAGCACCCCGTCGCCAGTACTACAGCCCTCTGCTCCTCTCCTTCTCACTTTGTAACACTCTCTGCCTTCTTTTCCTCCTATCTGAAATGTCCGCTTGCCAAGGAGGGGAGACGGAAGGTGCCATTTGGCTGGGCATCGGGCAAAAGCCAGGCAGAACTCCTTTGCAGGGGCAAATGTAGACCAGAATGTACATTTCATAGAACCAAGAGCTAGTATTTTTGTTGTTGTTTGTTTGTTTTTGTTAAAAGAAAAGCAACTTGGGGGAATTTGGAGCGGAGAAGCAGGAAGGGAAGAAAGGGGCAACTTGGAACAGAGAAATGGTGGAAAGGGTAGGGTTGCCAGGTCCCTCTTCGCCACCAGCGGGAGGTTTTGGGGGCGGAGCCTGAGGAGGGCAGGGTTTACTTCAATGCCATAGAGTCCAATTGCCAAAGTGGCCATTTTCTCCAGGGGAACTGACCTTTATCAGCTGAAGATCAGTTGTAATAGCAGGAGATCTCCAGCTAGTTCCTGGATTTTGGCAAGCCTACATAGAGTCCAATTGCCAAAGCGGCCATTTTCTCCAGGGGAACTGACCTTTATCGGCTGGAGATCAGTTGTAATAGCAGGAGATCTCCAGCTAGTCCCTGGAGGCTGGCAACCCTAGGTAAGGGTGAAGTGTCATTCTCCCCCTGCTGCTTCTTTGCTCAAAATCTCCCCCTCCCAAGTCGCTTTTGAAAGAAAGATGATGTTGGGGGCTCCGTTATATGTATTTGTGCAAAACCAGTCGTTCTTCTCTGTAGATCTAGCTGTACCTGGGAAAACACAGATAAGCGAAATGCCATCATTACTGGTTCAGGGATTTCCCCAAAGAGCTGTGCCAATTGCAGGCTCAGACTGTGCTTATCCAGAAATATGTATTATAGTTATTTAGTTAGGTATTTATACCCCACTTTTCTCCTGAAAGGGGATTCAAAGCAGCTTACCACATCACTCTTCCTCCATGTTATCCTCACAACAACATCCCAGTGAGGTATGTTAGGCTGAGAGTGACAGGCCCAAGGTTTCCCAGCTTGCTTCCATGGCAAAGTGGGGATTTGAACCTGGGTCTCCCAGATCCTAGCCTGACCCTCTAACTGCTACACCTCGCTGGCGCTGTTAACCATGGTATCAGAATGGCCTACTTTGCAGTGATCAAGTAAACCCCTGTCTGAGCTGTTTCACTTCTGCTTGCAAGTAGGAGCCCACATATATTCCTCGCACTTAGAAATCTAGTATATAAAGAAGAAGAGTTCTGACATGTTGGTTTTCTACATGCAAGGAAGACTTTAAAAAAAATATGTGGAGGTGATAGCAACTTTTACAGCTATCCAAATTCCGTTTCTTGGAAAATCCCAGTTAATTAATCTTAATGAGACTCGTTTTACTCCTAACAGGGGCAAGCAGGGCTGACTGGAGAAAGAGGAGTTAAGGGTTTTCCTGTAAGTGATACATTTATGTCTCTGTCGGCTGGCCTTCAGCCAACTCATAGATGTTACATTTCATTCCTGTTTGCGGTGTGCCGCTTTTTTAAAGGGGCCTGGGGGAAAAATCGAGGATCTGGGATTTGTATCCTCATGGCGGGGTGAGCAGCATAAAACAAACTCTGCCCGGGCTGGCAGGCAGTGAGAAGGAGATCCTTAAAATCACAAATGACTCTTGTTTGCCCCAGGATTTGTGGATTACCCCCTGGGATGGGCATAGGGTCTGTTCAGAATCACTGGTTTATATGTTAAGACAGTGATACTCACTATGTGGCTCACGGAGAAGTACATTCATAGTCACCTAAAAGAGCCACGTTTACTTCCATCCCTGGCACAAGGCCTGTACCTCAGCTGGCTCTCAGCTTACCTATTCCTCTGCTGGCGGCTGTTTCCAGGTGGGAACCAAATGCCAGCCAAAAGTCCCCCCAGGCAAGGACCTTGCCCCTTTTCCTGAAATGGGGTGGGTGGGTGCCACGCTGAGGAATGGTGTGCAGAAGAGCCCCAGGTGGCATGTCAAAGAGCCACATATGATTCCCAAGCCCCTGAGGGAGTATCACAGTACTAGATATTGACTGAGCTATACCTAGGGTTGCCAGGTTCCTCTTTGCCACCGGCAAAAGGTTTTTGGGGGCAGAACCTGATGAGAGTGGGGTTTGGGGAGGGGCGGGACTTCAGTGCCATAGAGTCCAATTGCCAAAGCGGCTATTTTCTCCAGGTGAACTGATCTCTATCGGCTGGAGATCAGTTGTAATAGCAGGAGATCTCCAGCTAGTACATGGAGATTGGCAACCCTAGCTATACCTGTAGTGCTTATGCCGACAGCAACCCTGTGAGGGAGGTTAGGCTGAGAGAGAGCAATAGCTCAAAGCATGATT